>NC_048595.1:212844715-214044715 GCF_003668045.3 Cricetulus griseus
ACCAGCTATAGGAAAGCCCAGCAACCCCAGAGCTCACCTGCAAATGCTCATATTCAAAATGCTTCTTCACTGTCAGCGATGTCAGAGAGAGGCAGCCAAGCCCCAGCTGACATTTGGGAGGACAGAGGAAAAGCCGGATAAAAATGGGATTAGCAGAAAAAGCAGAGTCAATGGCAAGAAACAGGAAAAGGTCTAAAGTGGAATAGTATTCTCCAACAAGGGAACCACAGAATCTGGAAATGCTCATATACAGAGATTGAAGCAATAGCAGTTGCTCTTCCCTGGACCCTCATTTAAACAAGCCATAAATGTGGCCAAGGGCCAAAGCTGGGAGAAGGGGGCTTACTTGATCAATGGAGGGAACGTCAGAACATTTTAGATGCACTACTGCTTCATGGTTATGTTTGCATGAAAGGTCTTCTGATTTTTCAGAAACATACAGGCTGTTTATATATGAAATACCCTGAACTCCAGAATCCCCTTCAAAATGGCCCTCTGCAGAGCAGCAGAGGTGAGGTGGTGGGTTAGCACAGTGCAGCTGTCAAAGCCAGGTGGGGTATAGAGAGCTCTCTCCTGTTAGATTTTATATATATATATATAACCCCAGCAAGGAGAGAGAGAGGAAGTGAACACAAGCCCTACCCTAACCAAGAAGCTACCTCCAATTGGCTTCTGCTCGCAAAGGAAAATTGAGTTTTCTCCAATGGAGTCTCACTGGATATACAAACCACACTTAAGGGCAGGCCCCACGCCCAGCAGAAGAGGACCAACACAAAACAAGCTCGTTGGTGTTTTTGTAGATTCTTTTCTTGTATTGTTTTATTTGGGCATTTTTTTTTACATGACTAGTCTTTGGTTTGTATTTTATGTCTTCTGATTTAGTGTTTTTATGAGGGGTGTGTGTTTGCATGTGCATGCTTCTTGTATGTTTTTTTTCTTTTCTTTATCCTAGTTTGTTTTTGTTTGCCTATTTGCTAACGAGAAAGAAAAGGCATGGGGTGGGTGGGTGGGGAGATGGAGAAGATCTGAGAGGAGCTAGGGGAAGAGAAACCATGACTGGAATATATTGTGTAGAAAAACGGTCTTTTTTCAATAAAAATTAACTAATAAAAATATATTTAAAATGTCGGAGCAGGAGAGGTGGCTTAGAGGGTAACAGCACTGCCAGCTTTCCTGGAGGGCTGGGGTTTAGTTCACAGCACCCACACAGTGGCTCACAACCATCTTTAACTCCAGTTCTAGGGCATCTGTCATCCTCTTCTGGCCACCATCTGACCTCTCATGGTGCACAGACATACGTGCAGCCTAAACACCCACACATAAAATAAAAATAAATAAAAAGTCATACATATAAAATAATAAATAAATTTTAAAATAGGCATTTCTGTAGTAGAAAAAATGAACAAAACCAAAACGAAACATAACTTCATTTTACTTTATTTGTTAATATCACCAGTGGGTGTCTTTGGTACTGTTCTACTGCTGTGAAGAGACACCATGACCAAGGCAACTTATAGAAGAAATATTTAATTGGGGGCTTGCTTACGGTTTCTGAGAGTGAGTCCATACCCATCACAGTGGGGAGTGTGGCAGCACACAGGCAGACATAGTGCTGGAGCAGTAGCTGGGGGCTCACATTCTGATTTGCAGCAACAGGCAGAGAGACACTGTTGTAGATACCCTAGTGACACACCTCCTCCAACAGTTCCACTATCTGGGACCAGACACTCAAATATGTGAGCCTATAGGGGCCATTCTAGTTCAAATCATAGTGTTTGTGTGTGTGTGTGTGTGTGTGTGTGTGTGTGTGTGTGTGTGCAGGCACGCATATGCCATGGAATGTGTGTGCAGGTCAGAGGGAAACTTTGAGAGTCATTCCCTCCTTCTACTGTGAGTTCGTCATCAGGGTTGGGCACAAGTGCCCTTCCCTTCTGAGCCATCTCTCTGGCACATCTTAAGCCTGAGGACTGTGCAAGATAACCCAGTAGGCTCCTCCAGACCTGATGCAGATGAAGACTGATGCCCAATGTCCAAGTCTACAACAAGAAAGAGAGCCTCAGAAATCCTTTGAGATGTCACAAACTTCACCAGGATCAGAAAGCAAAAGGAAAGGGGACAGCCTCAGCCCCCTCACCTGTTTTCTGCAGCTTTCCTTACCTCCAACCATCTTGGAATTCCTGCCAATGGTGCTGGACTTTTCTGCCAATGGGGCTACTTCTGTGCTTAGCCAGCACTCTGCTGGGCACCTTGGTTGGAGAGCCTGAAGAACAAAATATGGGCAGGGCCTGTAGGCTCTGCACTGATCCTTGGATAGGGAATCAAGGAGGTTCAATTTGGTCCAGAGTAGACTCCAGGCTTCTCCCTCCCTCCCTCCCTCCCTCCCTCCCTCCCTCTCTCCCTCCCTCTCTCTTGCCTGTATTTTGTATTATGGCGGACTAAAAGGGCAGGATAGACAGATGGTCCACAGAAGGAATAGCTCTGTAAAGTAAGCCATGGAAGGGTCATTTTAGGGCAGTGAGATCTTGGGGGGGGTGTGGATGGGTGGGGGGTGATGGCCACTTGTCTTTCTGACAACCTACTGGGAGATACCTGGGCTAGCTGAGGAGCAGGCCAGCAAGCACCACTGGCCACTAGGGGGTGTAGGATAGAGCTGGGGCTGGCCTTTGACTGAAAGGAAGGGATAGAAAGATGGCTGTATCTGGGGTACAGGGTTGCTGACCTGGAACGGGTGTGGAAGTGGGGAGGATTTTACTCCAAATGCAAGAGCTGGCACTCTGAGCATGTCTCTAGGGATGCAGCTTACAGACTGTGGCTTCTGAAACTTCCTCTGCAATGGTAATTTGGGGGGCAGAAGCCCTTCATCTTAGACTGAGCTGTGAGACCCAGAGGCAGCCTGAAGCTGAGAGTTTTTTCTCAAACAGAAAAATTCCAACCCCCCCCTCATTGGAGAACCTCAGCATTTCATGTTTTTATAAGGCTTGCTGCTTTCAGCCTCTTTGAAGTACAGGGGGGAAATATTTTTCTGTCTTCGTCTTGGAAAGCTTTATAAACAAGAGTTTTCACTGAGCACACAGACCTCGAGACTCACTTAATGATGGCTAGATGGAAGCTTGTGGCTAATGAAGAGCTACCTTCTAAAAATAGACAATTATCAACATTTGGCTCACCACTTAAGGGCTCCATTGAAACAGTACTTAAGGGGAAAAACAGAGTCATGTCTCCTGATCTTTGTACCATGATCCCTTAAGAATCTAATGATGAGGGCAGGGAGCCGTGCTGGAGAGATGGCTCTGCAGAATATGTACCTTGCTGGGCAGTGGTGGTGCACATCTTTAATCCAGCATTTGGGAGGCAGAGGCAGGTGGATCTCTGTGAGTTTGAGGCCAGAGGCCAGCATGGTCTACAGAGTGAGTTCCAGGACAGCCAGAGCTGTGTAGAAACCCTGCCTGGGGCAGTGACAGGGGTGAGGGGGGAAAAGACTATGTACCTGAGTTCAGAGCCAAGCACCCACATGGAGCAGCTTGGGATATGTTGCCCTCTCTCTTCTGGCCTCCTCAGGCACCTACACATCCATGGTGCGCACATGTACACACACACACACACACACACACACACACACACACACACACACACACACACACACAAATCCATGGCACACAAACACATACAACTCCATGGTATACACACACAAATCTATGGCACACACACACACACACACAAATCCATGGCATACATGAAAGGTTCAGGCATTATGCTGGCCTGCCCCTGTTACCTGATGGAATCCACTCAGGCAATACCCTGGTCAGCCCAAGGTTCCATGGGAAAGAAGTCTGCACGCAGGTGCAGAGGACCCCTTTAAAAGATAGGCCCCTGCCCCTTTACGCTCTCTCTCTCCCCCTGTCTCTCTCTGTGTCTCCTGTCTCTCTGTTTCCCCGCTCTGTCTCTCTATGGCGACCGGCATGGCGGTCAGCCATTACCCTGTTCCTCTTCTTAGTCTCCCCATTCTGTCGGGCCTTATAATAAACTTATAGTCAATATGTCTGTCTCAGCAATTTCTCTTTTCTTCTTTTTAAACAAAACAATAACAATACATACACAACACAAATCCATGGTGCACACACACAAATCCATACACACACACACACCCACACACCATCTTAAGAAAGTAAAGAACATAATAGGTGCAGCTGTGATAGCTCAATGGTAGGGGCACTTCCCACCAAGCCTGACAATCTTGAGCTTGATCCCGGAAACTCACTATAGAGAAAGTTGTCCTCTGATCTCCATGAGGACATGTTCCCTCGGCCCTCCTGCGTCCCTGGAGCTCCCTCTCTCCCTCCCTTCCTCCCCCCCTCTCTCTCCTGTGTATGTGTGTGTATGTGTGTGTGTTTGTGTGTGTGTGTGTGTGTGTGTGAGTCTGTCTCTCTCTGTGTCTCTCTCTATGTCTGTCCCTCTGTCTCTTCCCCTCCCTCTCTCTCTCCATCCCTCTCTCCCTTTCTCCTTTCCCCTCTCCCTTCTTCCCTCCCCCTTTGGTCATCATCACGGAGCTGGGGTTTCTTTCCATCACTTCTTTAGCTTCAGTCTTCATTCATTTGCTGGAGCCTCAGAGAACTCTCTTGGGTGCTGAATGCACTGTAGGAGCCACACAGACCCACAAGCCCCCCCACCATCAGAATCCAGAATTACCTCTGCTCTGCAGCCTGCAGCCTGGCACAGGGAAGGGGCAACAAATATTTGCTTAAAATGTTTGTTGTTTTGTGGAGATTTGTGCACAGGGAATGCATTCAAACTGATTAAAACAGTGTCTGGCTGTAAAGGCTCACAGAAATAGAATTTTGCAAATCAAATAAACAAACTAGAATCCAACAGAAGGTATTTTTGACCCCACAGCAAATCCTACTTTCAGCGGAGAAGCCTTTTGTAATGGAAATATCTGTCACTTCCCCTGCTTGCTGTTCTTGAGTTCACAACCCTCGGAAAGTATATGCAAAATGTGTGTAAACAGATTTTCTGTACTTTTTTAAAGCACTCATATCATCCCTTAGATTCTCTTCTCTTAAACACTAATGTGTGTATATGTATGCATGCATGGATGTGGGCATGTGCTTGCATGTGTGTGGGGGTCGGACGATCCAACTTGTGTCATCAGGCTCAGCCGCATGTACCTTTCCCCACTGAGCCTCTCACCCTTCCCAATGGATTCTTTATGAAACAGATTAGTTTTATTTTTATTTAGGTATGTCTGTGAGTGTCTGAGTATGCGCATGTGTGTGCGCACCACGCTGTTTAATTTTTAAACAGACAAGAAACTGGGGGAAAAGATGGCCTTCATGGGAGTCCTAACAAAAGCAGGCTTTGGAAAAGGTCAGGGTCAGAGAGTCACCACCCAGCAGTGATGAATATGTTCTAGAGATACTAGTATCTACCTCCTCTCCCACCCACCCCCCACTCCCGAGTCCGCTCTGGCCATCAGTGCACTGAAACAATGGACACCAAGAAACTGGGATTCCCCAGGTCTCTCATGCCAGAAGAAAAAAAAATTGAAGTCTGGGCCAGCCAGAGGGAGATTTCTCTCCTGGGACGAGATTGGCTTGTCCGCCCACCTTCAGGAAAGACAACAATGGGTCAGTGGTGGGCACCACACCTTGTCCTAGACCACTTAGCTATGCTTGACCCTGGCCAGCTACTAAATTTAACATCATGTCAAGGTCCTGTAGATGAACAAATAGGGCTGTGTTGGATAAGTTTTTAGTCAACTTGATACAGCTGGAGTCACTTGAGAGGAGGGAACCTTAATTGAGAAAATGCCTGCAGACACTTGTCTGTAAGCACATCTGTAGGGTGTTTTCTTAATTAGTGATTGACCGTGGAGGGCTCAGCCCATTGTGTGTGGTTTCAGCACTGGACTGGTCCTGGGTTCTTTAAGAAAGCAGGCCGAGGAGCAAATCAGTAAGCAGCACTCCTCCACGGCCTCTGCATCAGCTCCTGCCTTGCCTCCAGGTTGAGCTCCCGTCCTGACTGCCTTTGAAGATGAACTGTGATTTGGAAGCATAAGTGAAATGAGCCCTTTCCTCCCCAGCTTGCTTTGGTCATGGCGTTTCATCACAGCAATGGTAACTCTAACTAGACTGGATCTCTTTGTCTCATTTCTCAGTGAAGCCACATCGAATAAGGTTTTTTTTTGTTGTTGTTTTTTTTCCCTGCTGCTTTTCACTATATTTTGGCTGTTTTAGTGGGCTAATTGAGGACAGGTGGCCCAAACTGGCTTGTTACACACAGCCTGTGACCTTAAGTTCAGCAACAACTGCAGGACCTAGCAGGACAAGTAGGGTCCATGGGACACAAGAATGGGAGACCACGGAGTGGAGAGCCGGGGTACTTGGCATCTGGGCCATTTTGATGACTGTGTTTCAGACAGAAAGGCTGTTTTACCTTTGCAAACTCAGTGTGGACCCATCTTCCTTCTTCCCTCCCTCCCTCCCTCCCTCCCTTCCTCCCTCCGTCCATCCCTCCCTCCGTCCATCCCTCTGACTCTCTCTCTTTCTCTTTCTCTGTGTCTCTGTCTCTCTCTTTCTTTTATAACTAGTTAACATGAGCAAAGATATTCTCCCCCTGTCTATCTAGGAAGCTCATTTTAAGAGGTCAACGGCCATCAGGTTTAGCGATGGGGCTCTGAGAGCCAGAGGAGAAGCTGGCAATGATTGTAGCAGGCAGTAGGGACACATCGAGGATTTAGAGGGATAGAGAAATGTCACAAGAGCTTTGTGAGGTGAGGATCAACAGAGAGGGAGGGAGTGGAGGCAGGAAGTCATTGACACTCTGTGATTACCTAGATGCAAGATAAGAACCATGGATGTCCTCAGGATGGGAAGCCCTGCTGAGCCTGAAGTTACCAAGCCCTCAAGGGGAAGTGGGGAAAGGCTGAAAGAGAGAATGAGGTAGAGATTGCAGTTAGTCAGCCTTTGGTCACTATAATGCAATTGATCTATACAGCGGAAAGGGTTATGGGTCTGAAACCTCTAGTCCAAAATCAAGTAGACCCTCAAACGGAGCCTCTGATGGGGGTGGCTTATCACTGTGGGAACACACAGAGAAGGAGGCCACTATGTCATCACCAGGATGTCTCACACTTCCCTTTAAGGGCACATCCCATGAGACTCACCCTCTGGAAACCCCAACACTCCCAACAGCATCACCCTGGATATTGAACCTTTACCACTCAGGTCTTCAGGAGACATTCAACAACTCAACTACAGCAAGGTCCTGTTAGCTTTCTCAGAGCCAGAGAGGGAGAAGATGCAAAGCAATAGTGAACCCTCTTAGGGATTCTTCATTCATCTGCTCTTGTTTGGCTCTTAGGATGGCACTGACAGAAGCATTGCGAAGTCCCTTGGGACTAGTGGAGGAGGAGCTTACCAGATACTATCAGAAGAGGTTGTCACTTTAGCATATCGATTATTTTGAGGTAAAATAAATTTAAAACTAGCCAATGTACCAAAGTTTCTTTATTCTCTCCTCATCCTCCTATAGTGAAATATGAAAATCCCCTTTGGTAAAGAAAATTTCCATTAGAGAAAAAGCAAAAATTAGAATGCTACTAGAGGACAATTTTTATAACTTGAGAGATTGTTATCTGCATAATAAGACAATATTGGTTATATGGATCTTCCCAAAATTTGTCTTCATTGCCCTATAGAAGCCCAGAAGCTCTGTTCTTCTGTATAGCAAATAATTTTTTATAAGCCTCACTTATCAGGCCTTTTCTGAGTTGTGTACACATACACGCACACATTTACTTATTTATTTAGTGTGGGGGGGTTTGTGTGTATAAACATATGCCACCAAGAGAAATCTTACCATGAAGAGATACTGGTGCCATGATCTTGAACCTACAGAACTGTGAGTTAAGTAAACCCCTTTTCTTTATAAGGCATCCAGACTCAGGTATTCTATTGTAGCAATAGAAAACAGACCAGGCAAGGACCCTAGAGAGGTAACTGAAACAGTCTTTTGTCCCTTATATAATCCCATCTGGAGCTGACAGTCTACACATACAACTGTTGGGGACCAGAAAAAAGGGGGGGTGGCTCAGAAAGCTGTAGGACAGATGAAGATGTGCTAGGCTTCTTTGCGAAGAAGGACTCGTGCTGACTCTGTTTGCCTGTTAGTAATGGGGTGTGTGTGTGTGTGTGTGTGTGTGTGTGTGTGTGTGTGTGTGTGTGTGTGTGGTGATAAACAGTGAATAACCAGCTCTTAAAAAAGCAGACTGCTGTCTTGTAAATTCTACCGCTGTAACTATTTGAAACCAGCAGCATAAGCTCACTGAACACCATCATATAGTCCTTACATCAGAGACACACTAGTGGGAATGACCTCATGGATGTACATGGTAAAATAATGACAAATGGGTTTGAACAGTCACCTTCATTTGAATGTAACTTGCTTACTTCATTTACTCTTGAGGAAGTAGCTTGAAAATGTAATACGCAGCCCTTGAGGGGAGGCATGAAGTAATCCCAGTGACCACTGGGTCCAGAATGGACTCTGACCTGCTGGCAGCCTGGCCAACAGAACAATCCCATGAGACCCAGGCCTGCCTGGTCCATGGAGAGACTCTCAGAGGTTGGTCAGGAAGGATAGCAGGCCCAGAAGCTGCATGAGTTTTAACCAAAAAGAACAAAAAAGCTAATTTAAGCCTTGCATTTGCAAATGTCACCTGAACTAGGATGGCCAGACTAAGACAGCATGTCAGTGCCAGCCAAAGTAAGAACTGAGCAGTGCCACCCAGTTAGTCAGCACTTTGAAGGCAGTGCTATTGTGAAGTTCAGAAAAAAAGAGATCAAGAGGCTATTTAAATGCAAATGTGTCATAGAACCCACTGAAAGTGATGCATCTCCAAAATGCTACCAGCCCTCCTTCCAGCAGCCTCTGCTCATAATAGTGTTGTTATATTTTCAATCTCTGAAGAGCCCTGTGTTACTGGAGTGCAGTCGATGTGATTTACCTGGGGTAGGAGCAGATCTGAGGGAGATTTCAGGCTCCTGCAGGGCAGAGCTGACATGAGGACCCTGTGCTTGCAATTAGCACCCACCAGGCAGTGTTTGGGCTGAGGAACTCCTGGAGGCTTCTCTGCCTCCCTCCACATGTTACTTGCTGGCCACAGTGTAGAGGAATACAAACTCACCAGCAGGAGGCTCAGGTTCCCTGACACGACTGAGTGGCCGTCCACAACCTCTGAGTCTGAGGTCACAGGGTCTTTCATCCACTAAGGACTAAACCTGCTCCTGGAGAAAATGGGAGATACCCAAGTCCGTGCCCTGGATCAAGAAAGCACTGAGTTACAAAGTCCTGAGAACCCACAGAAAACTCAAAGAAACTTTCTGTGGATGAGCAAAGCCACCTAGCACAGTTCACCCACATAGATGGAGTCAAGGACCCAAGCAAGCATGATGAGTTGAGATTTTAGAATCTGCTTCATGAACTCTAGTTTGGATCAAAATGTCCCCAAAGAACTGTGTGGTAAAGCCTTGGTCCTGGCTTGGCATTGTTGGCTGGGGATGGGGTCGTTAGGGCAAGAGACTTAAGGGAGATGTCAGACCTTTGGGAGCATGTGTCCTTGAAGGGAGGACAGAGCCGCAGTCCCATTCTCTTCCACTTCTTTCTGCTTCTGGTATGGGGTGAGCAGCTTGCTCCATCATGTAACCCTTGTGGTGTGTATTGTTTCACCACAGAACCGAGAATGAAGGGCCAGCGGAGCATGCGAGAGCCATCCTTCAAAGCCTAGAGCCCTCTTCCACCCTTTCTCTTTGTAAGCTAGTTATCTCAGAGATTTGTTGCAGCAACAGAGATGTAACAAAACAGTATGTGATCATACTGTAGAGTTTCACAAATATTGGAAACTTTAATATACAATTAGCGTTGACATGCTTCTTTGAGATACTTATTTGTATGGGGGGCATGTGGTGGTCAGATGTTGGCTCTCCCCCTTTACAGAGGATGTTCTGCCATCTTGTCTGCTCTGTGTGGCTCTTTGTTTTTAAACCTCCATTTGGAGTTGTTCAGAGTTAGGTGTGAAAGTTACTGTGCTAGAGTAAATTACTCTACCCATGGGTACACTGTGCCCTCTTTAAAGAATTTACTTCCTAAGCTGGGTGATGGTGGCACAGACCTTTAATTCCAGCACTTGGGAGGCAGAGGCAGAGGCAGACAGATCTCTTTGAGTTCAAAGCCAGTCTGGTCTACAGAGCTAGCTCCAGGACAGCCAGGGCTACACAGAGAAACACTGTCTCAAAAAATGAAAAAAAAAAATTCCCCTATGGCTTCCTGACTTGGGAAGAAGAGACAAAGAATGGCAGAACCTTCACAGTCCATTCATCTTTCTCTTGTTTAGGGCATGCTATGGAAGGTAGACACAGTTCAGGCCTGGAATTGCTTTCTGTCTGGAGGGAGGGTGTGGATCTCCAGTCCAGCACTGGGCTTAGGCCAGTATTCAGGGAGGACAATGGGCGATGCAGACAAGGGCAGTTTCCACAAAGCCATCTCTTGAAGGCCCAGCTAGTAGTGATGGCCGAGGGCTGGCTGATGAGGACATGACCCTTGTGGAGGATGGAAAGAGGCAGCACTTAGCAAGGATGCTTGGAGCAGGCTGTTGCTACTGAGTTCACTACATCAAAACACAAGCACTGCCTCTTGACCAATCCTCAAATGGTCTCTATGGGCAGTTGATATGATTAGGAATGTAATTTGTCTGGAAAGATGATTCCGTGAATAAAGATTCTGCTACACAAGCATGAGGACCTGAATTTTGATTCCTAGAACCCATGTGGTTCTAGGAATAAGAATGGCCTCTATAATCTCATATATTTGAATGCTTGGTCACTGAGGTGTAAAACTGTTTAAAAGGATTAGAAGGATTGGGAGGTATGGCATTGTTGAAGGAAGAGTGTCACTGGGGGTGGCCTTTGAGGTTTCAAAAACCCATGCTAAGCCCGGACTCTGCCTCTCTGCCTGGGATCAAAATGCAAAGCTCTTAGCCTCCACACTGCCATGCTCCCTACCATGATAGCAATGGACTAAACCTCTAAAACTGTAAGCAAGCTCCAATTAAGTGCTTTTGTTAATAAGAGTTGCCTTGGTCATGGTGTCTTTCCACAGCAACAGAACAGAGACTAAAACAACCCACATAAAAGCCAAACATGACAGCAGTCTTCTAGAGCTAATAAGCTGGCCAGCCTAGACAAATTTGTGAGCTGCAGGTTTAAAGACCCTGTCCCACAAAATAATAAGGTAGAACATAGTGAAGGAACACACCCAATGCTGACCTCTGGCTTTTCCATGCACACATGTATACACATGAACACATGTATACACATGCACACATTCACATAAATATGCCATATGCCACACACACATATGTACAGAAAGAAAAAAAATACTCAAGAACTCTGGTGGTATGATCAAATTATGTTATATTTATATGTGAAAATGTCATAGTGAAACCCATACAATTAGCCTATGCTAATAAAAAGTAGAGCAATGAAACAATACCCACAAATTCACTAAATATTATAAAAACTTGTAAGTGAATGCAACAAGGTTATAATACAAGATCAATATGTAAAAATCAATTGTGCCCCTATATGCCTGCAATCAACAATTCAAAAGTAGGAAACCAATTACACTCATATTGTAAGAGAAAGTTCTTTGGAAGCTCAATTGAAGTTGTAGTACCAGGGACTGGGGTATTGCTATGACAGAGCTGATCATGCTGCTTATTGGAAAACTGTAGACTTTGGGACTTTGGATTAGGAAAGTGGCTGAATGCTGTAAGTGGGGCTTAATGGGCCATCCTAGTAGGTACATAAAAGACAGTAATGCCAAGAGCAATGTGAACAATGGGTGCCCAGCTCAAGAGGTTTCAGAGGGGAATAATATTAGCAACTGGCTTACAGAACACTCTGATGATACTTTGGCAAAGAAAGTGGCTGGGTTTTTTGTTTTTTTGTTTTTTTTTTGCCTTTGTCCTAAGAATCTGCTGGAGGCTAAAGTGAAGTGTTTTGGACTAACAGCATTGGCAGAGAAGATTTCAAGAGAGCCAAGTATTGACTGTGTCTCGTGGTTATTATCACTCTTGTGCAGGTCTATAGTTTAAAATGCAAGGGAAGCAAAAAAAGAAATACAAAAAAGAGCATCATGAAATTCAATGTGGAAGCGTTGCTTTGCGCTGAAGGAGACAAGGAGAACTGGAGTGAAGGGAGTGGTGCCTCTGGTGATAACCCTGCTACTCCTACAGCTTGTGAAGAAAGCATCTATCCCTAAAGAGCAGCAGCAAAGGAAATCTTATGCAAATGTAAGTCAAGGGCTGGGCCGGTTTCCATTCCAAACAGGCAGAACTTGGCAGCTTTGTCCAGAACTTTGTGGCTTTGGAGTTAGAGTCCAGAAGGATGTAGGAACAAAGGGATTGTGGGATTTTCCTCTGCAGTTGAGGAAAGCCATGTGTGTGGCAGGGAAGTCCCTTCATGGAGCCCTGGGGTGGCATTGTGTGAAGCTGTGAAAGTGCAGCCTGGGTTGCCCTGAAGACCTCAAGATACTGGAGATGCCAGAGCCATGGGATGGCTACTGAGAGCTACATAGAGGGGTGGAAACAGCCCAAGAGAGAAAAGTATTTTGCAGTCAGCAAAGCTTAAAGGACAGAGTCCTACAAACCCTTTTGCCTTTGATATCAGACACAGAGATACTGGATTTGGAATTTGCTCGTTAGGTTTTGTTCTTGTTTTAGCCCAGTATTTCCCCAATATGCCCCCTTCCCTCCCTTCGGGAATGATAATGTATATTCTGTACCATTCTATGCTGGAAGTATGTAATTTGCTTTTTTATTTTACAGGGGGTTGCACTTAAGAGATTGCATTGAGTCTCAGAAGAGACTTAGGATTTTAAACAGTGTTGAAACTGTGAAGAACTATGGGGACTTTTGAAGTTGTACTTTCTTGCTTATAATATGGCTGCACGCATACAGGGGCCAGGAATCGGAATGTGGCAGTTTGAATGAGAATTGCCCACAAAGGCTCATCGACTTGAATGCTTGGTCAGTGGTGGTGAAACTATTTAGAAAGGATTAGGAGGCATGGTCTTGTTGGAGAAGGTGTGGCCTTGTTGCAGGAGGTGTGTCACAATGGTGGGCTTTGAGGTTTCAAAAGCCCATGCCAAGACATCTCTCTCTCTCATTGTTCCTCTAACTTGACAATAAAATGTAAGCTCTCAGCTCCTGCTCCAACACCATGCCTGCCTACTGCCATGCTCCCCACCATGTAACAGTCAATTGTGCCCCTATATGCCTACAATAATGATAATGGACTCACCCTCTGAAACTATAAGTAAGTCTCTAGTTAAATGTTTTCTTTTATAAGTTTCTTTGGTCATAGTGTCTCTTCAGAGCAGTAGAAAAGGAACTAAGACAGAAGTAAATTTATAATAGTTTGAGAGGAGAAAATGCACAAATTAATTATCTGTAAGAGAGACCATGTGAGAGAAAAAATCGTTTTCCCAAAGTCCACCGAGACCAAGAAGTAACATAGCCTCTTTATGTGAAAGAATGAGGCAGGATTTAGGCAACAGGGGAGTAGCTTGTACAGAAGGCTCATGGCTGTCGGAGGGACAGGTGGCAGTAGGGTGTGGTAAAGTCTGTGTAGATGTGGTTCAAACTACACTCACCATGCAGTTCACCGTTCCTGAGTGGTAAGGTTCCTAGGAGGAGGCTTGTGACAACTGTGTTCACTCTTGGAGTCCTTATCTTCAAGCATATGAGGAAATGCCGGAGGAAGCCAGCGCCTCTGTGGGCTTAAGGGAAATATAAGGAAGAGGCACGGAGGTGGGGGATGTCTGGAAGACCTTGCTTCTGAAGCACAGTACTCATGGTGACAAAGCGCTAGATATTGTGACACTATTTTCTTAGCTCCCCAATATCAAAAAATAGAAATAAATTTAACTAAAGAAAGATAAGACTTTAGTACTAAAAATTACAAAGCTTGTTGGAAGAAATTAAAGACTGAAAAGGTGAACACAGACTGTGATCATGGCATGGAAGACCATACTTTTTCAAGGAGGAGAGAGTAACTTTAGACCCTGTTCAGATGGCTCTGTCCAGCACAGCAGGGGAAGGTGGCGGAGTCCTCTCCCAGGCTGGCAGATCCACAGCAGAGTTGTCAGAAGTAGGAGCTAGGCTAACACCCTTTGGAGAACTGTCTTGGTGACCTATTTCTGTTAGCCTGGCCCCAACTCCTGCTGGTTCCACAGCCTCCTAAAATCACCACCTGCCGGGGAATATGTGTTGACAACATGAGGCTCTGAGTAATGTTTTAGATTCAAGCCATAGCATTCCCATGACAGTCTCATAATGCAAAAATGACTTAGTTCAATTTCAAGATTCCTCAGACTTTCAACAGTTCCAATGCTGCTCAAAATCTCCACTCTCCTCTGAGACTGAAGGCAAATACTTAACTGTGAGCCCTTGTCAAGTACTAAAGCAAGTTGCACATTTCCAATACCCAGTGACACAACAGCAAGAAAAGACTGGCCCAAAGTAGAACCAAAACCCAGCAGGGAAAACAGTGTTTTCCAGCTCCAGAGCTGGCATCCAGGATGTAGGGCGGCATCATTTAAGCTCCAGTGGGCTTGGTGAGGCCCCTGTACATGTGGTGCACACAGACTCTGTCTTGGGCTGGCTCTACTCAACACCTGCAGGTTTCCTGTCTCGTGCTTCTAATATCTGTGACATCCTGTGGTCTCCACTTCGAAGCAGGCTTCACCTTAGTTTACAGACAGTCCACGCAGCTGCACAGACTCTCAGAAGTTTGTCATGGCTTGGCTCTCATGCTTCTTTGTAGGTTTTCTTCTTTCTTTCTTTTTTTTCCAAAGATTTGCCTACTTTATTTTATATGTATGAGTGTCTTGCCTGCCTGCACGTATGTGCACCACATGTGTATCTGGTGTCCTCAGAGTCAGAAGAGGCCATTCTGTCTCTTGGAACTGGAGTTATAGATGGTTGTAGGCCGCCATATGTGTGCTTGGAATTGAACCCACTGAGCCATCTCTACAACGCCCCCTGTGCAGGCCTCTTTAATTCCCCAGCCCCAAGATGTTGTCTATTCTTGCTGTTTTCCCTTTTCCCGAATCACACAATATTAACTTGATAATATCTTCATATTAAAGATATTACCAGAACTTTAACATATGATAAAGCAATACACCAGAATGCTGTTGACAACAAAAGGAGATGAAGTCCATCCTGACACATAGGAAAACACCATGATAAGTGAAGAAAGGTTACAAACTCCCCACACATTGTGATTCCATTCATGTTGTGGTTGTTTGAAAGAAAATGGCTCCCAAAGGGAGTGGCACTATTAGGAAGTATGGCTTTGTTGGAGTAGGAAGGCCTTGTTGGAGGAAGTGTGTCATGAGGAGGCTTTAAGGTCTCATAAATACTCAAGATACTGCCCAGTGTCTCAGACCACCTCCTATTGCCTGCAAGATGTAGGACACTCGGCTACTTCTCTAGAACCATGTCTGCCTGCAGGCCACCATGCTCCTCACCATGATGATAATGAGCTAAGTCTCTGAAACCATAAGCCAGTCCCAGTTAAATATCTTCTTTCATAAAAGTTGCTGTGGTCATGGTGTCTCTTCACAGCAATAGAAACCCTAACTAAGACACATGTGAAATGCCTAAAATAATCAAGTTCATAGGTAATGAATGTTTTGGCCATATAGGATGGAAATTTGAAGGGAAATGGAGAATGATCAATATTGGATACCAAGTTTCTTTTGGGGAATAATGATACATTCTAAAATTCACCATAGAGACAGTTGTACAACTCTGAATATATGAAAAATTATGAAGTATGTCGCTGGAGGTCTGTGAATCACGTAGTGTGTGAGCTATCCCACAATAGCACTGTTAGACTGAAACGTGGTGAATGTATCAGGCTTTGAGGCTTTTTAAAATATAGTTTTAGATCACAAATCCAATGCTTAAAATAACCATAGGACTACCTGAGCAATGACTTTATTATAGGTGAGCTTTGATGGTGTGTAGCTTTTAAGGATTTAGTCAAATTCATTTACATTGGCATTTTATTACTGTCTTACCATCTGTGTGGTCTGTTGTTGTTGAATTCCTTTTTTTTTTTTTTTTTCGTCCCTGATTTGGTGATTTATTCCTTTAAAATATTTATCAGTCTACTTAGAGATGCATCAATTTTATTAATCTGGGGTTTCTACTTATTTTAAACATTTTTCTGTTTTTAATTTCATTAGAGTAACAGCTCTGCTCTTTTAAAAACTTTCTAACTTTGTGTGTTTGTGTGTGTGTGTGTGTGTGTGTGTGTGTGTGTGTGTGTGTGTGTGTGTGTGTGTGTGTGTGTACATGTATGTGCAAGTGTGGACAGAGACCTGAGCTTGACACCAGATCTTCCTCAACCACTCTTCACCTTATTTTGTGAGACAGGGTCTTTCGCTGAACCTGAAAGTGCCTAATTTGGCTGGGCTGGCCACTGAGCCTGTGGATCTGCCTGTCTCCACTTCCCCAAGTTGCCAATTTCTACCAACATGGTCAACTTCTACATGGGTGCTGGGTATCAAACCCAGGTCCTCATGCTTGTGTTGCAAGCACGCCCCCATCCAAGTCATCCTCCAAGTGCTCCTTCTTTAATTTCTAAGGCAGTATTCTGTTATGAAGTCACAGCTGGCTTCAAACTTGTGATCCTCCAGCCTTTACCTACCAAGTTCTGAGGTTATGGACATTAGCCACTAGGCACACTCAGCTTCTAATATGCTTGTGTATATGGTATATGTGATTGTTACCGTGAGTGTGTACATGTAGGTAGTGGGTGCACACATTTGTGCAGGGCCCAGAGGTCAATGTCAGCTGTCTTCTTCAATCACTGTCCATCTTTTTACTGAAATGAGGCCTCTTCTTGGACCTGAAGCTTATCAATTTGGTTAGGCTAGCTGGCTGGCCAATGAGCTGCAGGGATCTGCTCATCTCCTCACCCCCAGTGCTGTGGTTAAAGGCTCACGGTGGCCTGCCTGGCTTTTGTTTTTGTTTTTCAAGACAGGGTTTCTCTGTGTAGCCCTAGCTGTCCTGGAACTTGCTCTGTAGAACAGGCTGTCCTTGAACTCACAGAGATCCACCTGCCTCTATCTCTCGATTGCTGAGATTAAAGGCATGCACCACCACAGTCCATGCTTGGCTTTTTGTGTGTGTGTAAGTTTGGGGATCTGAACTTGGGTCCTCATGCTTATATGGAGGGCACTTTGCCAACTGAGCCTCTCTCCAGCCCTCTTACAAACCTTTTAAATGAAATCATTTGCTTATGTGTATGTGTGTTTTGTGTGTATGTGTGTACAATAATACTTTATTGATTCTTTGGGAATTTCACATCATGCATCCCAATCCCACTCAGCTCGAAGTCCCAGCATATCCTTCCCTCATCCCTAAAGCACCCCCCCAAGAACCCCCCAAATCAATTAAAAACAATACACACACACACACACACACACACACACTAAATAAATAAATAACCCACCTTGCTCCTCCATCTTTCCAACACCTTGTCATTCATCCTAGTGACACTGGGTACTATGGTATGTCACTCAGTATACCCTTTTGTCCAATCAGCCCCACCTACAAAATGTTCATTGCAATGAGTCATTCAACTGGTTAGAGTCCTGTGGCACACCATCATCACTGTACCCACATCAAAACTTCTCTGGGACATCCTGCTGTTGCCCCAGTCATGGAGATCCTGCGGTTATCATTCCACAGGACCAGACCCTTCACACACTCCAGCAGGTCATAGGTGGGGTTGATGTTAAGGTGGGCCAATTGAAGGCCCAGGATGTGGGACTGGGTGGTAGCTGAGTTGGCCAGTCTGGGCCACTGGGACTGTGAAGCCAGCTCTCCTAGACCCATGTGTAGGGGAAGCTGTAGCCACGCCTACTTAGGGGCTGGCTACAGGTGTGCCTGACCACACCTTCACAAGCTTGCAAGGGCGTGGTCAGGAGATGTAGGGTGACTGTGTTTTCGCTTTTGGTCTCTCTTTGGGGCTTGTATATAGACTGCTGCCACGCCGGCTGGCTAGGTCGCTCTGTAAGTAAGGCTTTTCCCTATTAAATACCCTTATATTTCTACCTGACTCCATATTGGTAATTTCCCACTCTCCCCCTTTCCCCATTGTTGTCACTTAGGATAGTGTATATACCTAGTTAGGGATATCTTCCTATTGTTTATGGTTGGGATTGGAAGGAGGTGTTCAGGCTTGGACTTTAGGGTTTAGTTAAAATAGATAGTTAGGATATGACATAAGCAGATTGTTATATCTTCTTATATTTTACCTTTATGATTGTTAATTTTGGATACTTTAAACTGTTAAGTTTTAATCCTCTTTTAGACTAAAAGGGGAATTGTAGGGGAAGCTGTAGCCACGCTTAGGGGCTGGCTACAGGTGTGCCTGACCATGCCCTCACAAGCTTGCGAGGGCATGGCCAGGGGACATAGGGTGACTGCGCTTTCGCTTTCGGTCTCTCTTTTGGGCTTGCATACAGACTGCTGCCATGCCGGCTGGCTAGGTTGCTCTGTAAGTAAGGCTTTTCCCTATTAAATACCCTTATATTTCTACCTGACTCCGTATTGGTAATTTCCCACTATACCCAAGTCATAGGGGTCAGCTCGTTGTGTCGGGGGAGGCCATCTCTCTTGATGTGTTGGGGCCAGATTTCCCATGGGGAAAGTGTGAGTGTAGGGGTTAGCTTTCCCATGCATGGTGAGTCCAGATCTCCTGCTGCAGTGGCCAAGGAAAGTCAGGGCCGGCCATCCCAGGGACAGTGAGGAGCGGGGCCAGCTTAGCACGGCCCTTGGACTTCAGCATGCGTGGTTTCTATGACTCTCTATGACAACAGAGGTCATGGACATCATCACAGACCCCAGCTGCAACAGGACCACAGACCCAGACATGGTCCTCAGCAGCAGCTCAAGCCCAGATGTCACCATGGCTCCAGTGGCAGCACAGGCCATCCAGAGCAGTATGGCTTTGGTGGCAGCAAGGCCTTCAGACACCAACATGGTACTAGATGCCTATTGAGACCCTGGCATTTGCACAGCCCTGGGTGGCTATAGGAACCACGGACTTCAACCTAGACCCTGGCTGTTGCTGGGCCACAGACCCAGACATGGCCCTTGGCAGCATCCCAGACAACACCATGACTCCAGGTGACAGTGTAGGCCACTCAGATTGGCAGGGCCCATACAGTCCCTGGATGCCAACATGACCACAGGATGTGGCCCAGATTCTGGACATCCATGTGGCCTTTGGTGTCACCACAGTCCACAGACATCAACATAGACCCCAGCTGTGGTAGGATCAAAGACCCAGACATGGCCTTCAGCAGCAGCCTGGGCTTGGTCATCACCATGGCCCCAGGTGGCAGCACAGACCCATGGTATCAGCATAGCCTCAGTGGTATCAGGAGCCACAGACATCAACATAGACCATGTCCAGCTTAGGGCCATGGACCCAGACATGGCTTTCAGCAGCAGCCCTGTCCTGGACAACACTGTAGTCCCAGGTGACAATGTAGGCCACCCAGATGTGGCCTGGGCAGCAGCATAGCCCTTGGGCAACAATATGGACACAGGTTGTAGCCTCCACCCTGAGCATTGGTGTGGCCTTTGGTGGTACCAAAGGCCACAGATATCAATATAGACCCCAAGTGTGATAGGATCAAAGACCTAGACATGGCCCTCATCAGCAGCCTGGGTTCAGACATCACCATGGCCCAGGTGGCAGCACAGGCCACTCAGGTCAGCATCACCCCTGCTGTAGGGTGGCCTCCAGGCCCCAAATAAACTCCAGGTGGGAACCCTGACCCCAGGCATTCACATAACCCCAATGGTAACAGGCACCATGGACATCAACACAGGCCCTGACTGCAGTAGGGCCACAGACCCACACATGGCCCCTGGCAGTGGCTCAGGATGGTTGACACCATAGTCATTGGTAGTAGTGCAGTTCACCCAGATCATCACAGCCCCAGCCACGGCACACCCCCTACTTGCACAGAACTCAGGCATTAGTGTAGCCTTTGGTGGTGACTCCAGCCATGGACATCATCACAGACCTGGCTGCTGTAGGACAATAGACCTAGACATGGTCCTCAGAAGCAGCCTGGGCCTGGATGGCACCATGGCTCTGGGTGGCAGAGCAGGCCACTCGGGTTGACATCATGCCACCACTAGGGTGGCCCTCGGAGCCAACATGGCCCAATGTAGAGTCCCAGATCCCAGGCATCCATGAGATTCCTGATGGTGACAAGCACCATGGACATCAACAGGCCCTGGCTGTGGTAGGGTTACAGACCCATACATGGCCCCTGGCCACAGATCAATCCCAGAGCCGGGGCAACAGCCCAGGCTATTAAGACTAGGGGAATCCCTGCTCTGGTGTGGCCCTTGGGCACCTACTTGGCCACATGTGGCAGCCCCAACTCTAGGACTCCTCACAACCCTTGGTGGTAACAGGGGCCAAAAATATCTACATGACCTTGGCGGTGATAGGTCCTCAGACCCAGACATGGTCCTTGGCAGCAGCCTAGGACCCAAAGATGCCATGTTCCCAGGGGGGGCAAGCAGGCTTCCCAAATCAGTCTGTTCTTCACAGCCTTCACCCCTTCAGATCTGTCTGTTTCCATAGGGCTAGTACCTCTCTCTGCCTCTTTCCCTCTCATACCCCTCCAAATATTTGCTCACCATAACGGTGCCAGACCACCTGGTGCCACAAGAGCGAACTGCTCCGAGTTGTGTGTGTGTGGTTTTAATTGTATATAGGTGTTTTGCCTGCATTACTGTGTACCACGTGCTTGCTGTGCCCAAGGAGGCAAAAGAGGGCACTGGGTCCCTTGGGACTGGAATTAGAGATGGTTGTGTGTTGCCATGTGGGTGTTAGGAATCAAGCCTGGGTCCTCTGCAAGAGCAGCCATTGCTCTTAAGCACTGAGCCATCTCTCCAGACTCTAATAGGCTTTTAACATTTTCTCCTGGTACAGTGTTTGTTCCTGCCTTTTTTACAGCCTTTTATTTTCATTAATATTTTAAGTTAGCATGATGGCTCTTCTTGGTTGTCAACTTGACTACATCTGGATTTAATTAAAACCCAAATGACTGGGCACACCTGTGAGAGATTTTTTTTCCCTTAATTAACTCATTTGAAATGGGAAGAGGAACTTCTAATCCAGGTCTTTCAGGTGGGACAATAAACCTTTAATCCAGGTCTTTGGAGATGGGAAGATTCACTTTTAGTCTGGACCACACCTTCTGCTGGCAGCCAATAAAGAACATGGAAGAAGGAATCTCTCCTCTCTCTCTCTCTCTCTCTCTCTCTCTCTCTCTCTCTCTCTCTCTCTCTCTTTCTCTCTCTCTGAGACTGGACATCTCAGTTGGTCTTCAGTATATGCTCAAATCTGAAGAAGTAAGTTCTATGCCAGTGAAGGAATGGACTTGCCAGCAAGTGTGAGAGCAAGCAGGCAGAGAGAGAGAGAGAGAGAGAGAGAGAGAGAGAGAGAGAGAGAGAGAGAGAGAGAGAGAGAGCGAGAGTCCTTCTACAAGCTTTATTCCTCTAGAGCCCTTACTAATGCAGTTAGCATACCTAATGCAGTTAGCATACCTAATGGGTTGCACCATGGCATCTTTGTTCTCATTCATTTCCATCACTACCCTCCTCTGTCACCTCAGTGCTCCCTGCCTTCCTTTGGTTGGTCCTCTCCCTCCTCCTTCTGCTTGTGTTTGTTTGTTTGTTTGATCTGAAGAAGTTTTCACTGTGTAGTCCTGGCTGGCTTGGAACTTACTTTGTAGACCAGGCTGGCCTCGAGCTCATGTAGATTCAGAGATCTACCTGCCTCGGCCTCCGAGGGCCAGGATTAAAGGTGTGTGCCACTTTCTTATCACTTACATTAGAAATTCTTCTGTACGGTGTTCTTCTTTTTGCCTGTAACAGCTATCCACGAAGAAGGACATTTGCTATTTCATGGCACTGCACATTTCCACACCTCTCCAAGCTCCCTGAACAATCCCAAGAGTCTAGTAGAGACAATATGGAGCCACAGGAAAAATAAAGTCAGAGGCTAGCTCCTTGTGTACCCATGCCACCTGCTGGACCAAGTTACCAAACACTTTAAAATGTTTACTGTTAAGGATTCTGTTACCATTATTGTTCTTCCATTTCTGAGAAAATGTTATTAATAGCCTTTTGAATAAAATGTGTTTGCCAGGAAGGATAGTCCCAGCATACTCCAGAGCACAGCCTCCTCTTTGCTGATCGTTTGGCCCCAGTGCATCCTATCTGAGTTCTTGTCTGTGATGCTGAAACTTTGTCTACCCAGTACCTCACAGAAGTCCAGGCTGTAGGTTCCAATTCTCAGGTAATATTCTAATGGCGGGATCAATGTGTCCTTGAATCCCCAAACCAAAGTTTCCAGTATCTGAGAAGTTATTTTTTTCCATAGCTAGTACTCTCAAACGTCCAGGATTTCTTCTGCTTGCCTCCATGGACTGTGTGGCAAACACCAATCTGTTCATTTCTCCCAATGCCAAAGGACCTGACCACGTATCTAGCTTTGGAAAACACAGGTGTCTGGCCTGTGAGCTGTTCCAACATCTTGCCTGCCTGGGTCAGTCTGTCTCCATTCTCCCCAGCACAGATATTGAGGCAGAGCTGTCTACTCAGTGGGCCAAGCATGCCGTGGGCCTAATGACCTCCTATTAAAGTTAGTATTCATCATCTCTTTCTGAGATTTAGTTTATTTCTATCTTCTCTGTGTGGGTGTTTCTCCCATGGTCTGTGTACCACATGTGTGCCCGAGAAAGAGCATTGGATCCCCTGAAACTAGAGTTGTGGGCAGCTGTGAGCTGCCACGGAGGTGCTGGGAACCAAACTTGG
This sequence comes from Cricetulus griseus, assembly GCF_003668045.3. Taxonomy (NCBI): domain Eukaryota; kingdom Metazoa; phylum Chordata; class Mammalia; order Rodentia; family Cricetidae; genus Cricetulus; species Cricetulus griseus. The sequence continues at coordinate 212,867,703 of NC_048595.1, forward strand.
GTCTTCTGGGAGACAGTGATCCTGATCGCTGAGCCGTGTCACTAACTGCAGCACTCACTGTCTGTTGGCTGACACCAGGCCTACCTAGCCACCTGCTCACTACTCAGGAGACTCAGGCCCGAAGATCACAGACTGCCCCTGAAACTGATTAGTGAAATGATAACTGCCTCAAAGAAGGCATCCATCCTGCATCCACATGCAAGTTTGTTTGGTTCCCAGTTGCAGGCACTGTTCAGAAAAGTTGTAGAACTGTATTAATCATTTTCCCATTGCTGGAATAAGACACCATGACCAAAGCAACTTATGGAAAAATAAGTTTATTTGGGCCTACAGTTCCAGAGGGTAGAATCCACAGTGGCAGGGACAGCACAGCAGCCAGCAGCTGAGCAGGAAGCCAAAAGTTGAGAGCTCATAACCTTTACGATAGCACGAAGCAGAAAGCAAACTTGAAGTAGGTGAGGCTTTCTACTCCCAAGACCCACCCTCAGTGATATCCTCTCTCCAGTAAGACTGTACCACTGGAACCTTCCCAAATAGCACCTCAAACCAGGGACCAACTATGGGGAATATTTTTCATTCAGCTTACCACAGGAGCCTTTAGGAAGCAGGGCCTGGACAGTGGTTCCCACCTCCTGCTTTTGAGTTCCCACCTCAACTTCCCTCAGATGAACCCTTTCCTCCCAAGTTGCCCTTAGTCTCAGGGTTTTATATCACAGTAACCAAAAAGATAACGTTAGTTACTAGGGCAAGCCTTTGGTTCTGGTCAGAGCTGCCCCTCTCAGTCAGTCACCACGGGAAGAGTTCTGTGGCATGCTCCTGCCACCATGGCTCATCACCATGTAGCTGCCCAGCACAGCCAGCCCAGAAAACCCTCCCTCCCTTAAGTTCTTTCTGTCAGGCATTTGTCACTGTGAAGAAAAGGTGACTAATGCTTGGTGCCTTGAGCCCAGGCAGGAGAATTCTATGAAACAAAAATGGTAAAGTCAGGGCTGTGAGATGGTTTCATGGGTAAAGCACGTGTCTGGATGCCCAGAACGTATTTAAGCCAGACACAGCAGTGCACACCTCTGTAGTCCAGTGTTCCTACACACAGCAGAGCCCACCTCTGTAGTCCAGTGTTCCTAGGTCAAAATGGGAAGTGGACACAGGAGAATTCTCAAGCTTGCCACGCAGCAGCCTGGTGTGCACAGTAGAGAAAAAGGGACTCGTATAAGGTGGAAAAAGAAAACCAACACGAAGGTTGTCATCTGACCTCCACACATATACTGTGACACCAGCACACACTCCCATTCTCTCTCTCTCTCTCTCTCTCTCTCTCTCTCTCTCTCTCTCTCTCTCACACACACACACACACACACACACACACACACACACACACACACACCATATCATAAATACATACACAGGAAAAACAAGAGAGCTAGTGATGAACTATTTAACACCTTCATTTCTTTCCCAATATTCCTACTTCTATCTGAGTCCTCATAGCTTCCCCACCATGCTGTCCAGGATCTGCAGTAGCCATTAACAAAGTGGACAAGACAGTGAGTATTTATTCCTTGTCACCCAGAACAGGAGCCAGAAGAATAGACAGAACAGTTGGGAAACAGAGGCAGCCGAGGATGAGGGGAAAGCTCCCCTCTACCCCAGTCCCTCCTCTGGTTCTGAGTTCTGTCTCTTAGCTTTCCACCACCCAGAAATTTCAGCACAATTAACCAGACCACTTGTAGTGGAACTGCCCCAAGAAAACCATCACAAACAGGATTATTAAAATGGCCAATGAGCTGTGGCTTACGCTGCCCCCACACCTTTTAGATTAATGTTTTCTCTCCACTGACACTCCCTTCCCATCTGCATAACATACCTAAAAAGTCTCCCTTTCAAGGGCCAGTGAAATGGTCAACATGAAAAGGGGGCTTGCAGGCCCAAGCCAGACAACCTAGATTCAATCCCCAAAAACCATGGCGGAAGGATAAAACCTCTCTTGATAGGTGTCCTCTGACCTCCACATGTGTTCCACAGTACATATGCACCTGCGTTCACACAAACACACAGGCAATGGGAAAAAATTAAAGTTGTCATGGACCAGCCAGATGCCTCAGGCTGCACAAGCCTGCCACCTGAATTTGAAAGGAGAGCTCCAACTCCATAAAGTTATCCTCTGACCTCTGACCTGTGCCATGGCATGCATTTCAGCTACCACATATCTTGTGCACACATGTGCACAAACAACAACAACAACAACAATAATAATAATAATAATAATAATAATAATAAATCTAAAAAAGAAAGGTCTACCCTACAAGGACTGAATTCTATGAACAAGAAAAAACAGTCTCCCAGTATATACTTTCCTTAGTGCCTAGGGTTGACTATAGGTTAAGTAGCTTCAAGCTCCCAAGTTCCTTGGATAGCTGGGACTATTGAGGCACTTTGATGAGGCCTCTCTGCCCTTGCTAGCTTTCTATTGTCAACTTGACACAGCCTAGAGTTACCTGGGAAGAAGGAAACTCAATTAAAGCATTGCTTCCATTAGACTGGCCTATGACCAAGTCTGTAAGAGATCGTCTTGATGGATGATTGACATAGGAAGGCCCAGCCCACTATAGATGGTACCATCTCTGGGCTGTGTAAGAAAGCTACCTGGGCTTCGGAGATGAGGCAGTGGTTAACGGCCCTGGCTGCTTTTTCAGAGAACTTGAGTTCAATTTCCAGTATCGACACAGAGGCTCATAACTGTCTGTAACTCCAGTCTTGAGAGATCCCATGGCCTTTTCTAGCCTTGCAGGGCAGGTAACTCACAGACACACATGGCAAAACATCTATCCACATAAAATAAAAATAAATTTAAATTAAAAACAAGAAAGAAAGCTATCTGAACAAACCATAGTGAGAGCCAGTAAATAACATTCTTCCATGGTTCCCCCCTTTAGATTTCCGCCCTCACCTCAAATGAACCCTTTCCTCCCAAGCTGCCTTTAGTCACATGTAACCAAAAAGAAATGAGAATACTCCAAACACCTGTTCTTGAGTCTCTTCAAGTACATCTTGTCCTGTTTAATCCATAAACTTACAAAATGCTTTACTTTCACCCATCCTGGAATTCTTTTCTAGGGTCTGTCTCTCTAAGTATCATTCCCTTCTCTGTGGAATCCAAGGGGAGGAGGTGCCTTGGGAGGTCACGTCCTACTGCCAGTGACAGAAGAATTTCAGTAAGTGGACAGGAGAGGAGGGTGTGCTGGGACACTACAGCTGCAGGCTAAGCTAAGCACGGAGCTGAGAACACCAGTCCCGTTCGCTGGGTCCCGAGAGCTGAAGGGGAACAGCCCAAGAAAATGCTGGCAGACAGCTGGGCCTGAGCACAAGAGAGCCAGGAGCCAGGTCACAAAGAGCCCCAAGGGAGCTAGCTCTGCTTCAATCTACTCAGAGCATTCTTCTAGTCTTCCCTGTCCTAGCGGAGATCTTAACCTCCTCTGGGAAGCCCAACCCTACCCCATCACCTCACCCGTCCATCTCAGTCTGCAGCTCCCTGGGCCTTGTTACACAGTAACTTATTGATTACTTTCTGCAATGGTTTCTTCCCAGTGTTTTGTCTCCCACACTGTGAAGGTTTGAGGACAGTATCCATCAAGTGTGCTCCCAACTTATCATGTTACGATGTGCTGTTGTCAGCCACAAAGGCTGAGCTCTACAGCTGCACCACTGGGATCACAGGCAACCACGAAGAATCTTGAAGTAAACTCAGACTGTTTGTTGGGTGACATTAGAGCTAGCCTGGGGCAACCAGGAAGCTTGTTCACTGCTGAGGGAATTTGGTTTCAGTCACCTGGTCGGCAACCTTGTAGAGACAGCACACTTCATGTCTACTCAGCTTCCTCAGACTCGGTGTGTGCCGCACCAAATCCAGTAGATTCTGTGTGACAAGTTCCACAGACTGAGGCGATAATTTCAAAAAAAAAAAAAAAAAAAAAAAAGGTCTCGTGGAAACGGTTGTGGAACTCTCGGCCGGAGAAAAAATATTGAGCCGTAGTTCTCATGGCAATCTCTGCTCTTCTATTCTTTTCTCATATTAACAAAATGTTCCAGAAAGCCGATGCTGACATTTTAAACAAAAGATATAAATGAAAAACCATCCCCTGAGAGGTGGTCATTGACCATGACCTGGTCTCCAGGAAAACCAGCGCTTTTCAAATCATTCACATCATTCACATAAGTACAAACAGTATTGACGAAAACTTTCCCAACAATAAAATTTCACATGCTGTACATGTGTAATTGAGAGTGGGTTTAAACGTTTGGTAAAGAAAGTTTTTTGATAAGAAAAAGTCAAAATAACTCAATATTTCAAAGAGTCACAAGAACTAGGCAATGAATGTTAAACAATTACTGACCATAAAAATTTATTTAACCTGATCTTAGAAAATAGGTGGTTAGCTGTGGTTAGCCTTGAATGACTTTCTGATTTATTGTTAGCTTTGAATAAGTTGTATGTTGCCGTGCCTAGTAACAATGATGTCATTTGTTCTATCTGGTTTGTTTCAGTGAACACAAATTCTGAGAAGCTATGCTTTATCCTGATAAAAGGCCTTGCTTTTGAAAGCTGCAAAATACACTCAGATTCAAACTGCCTCTGTTTGTTTCTGTTTGTCACCGCCAAATCCTTACCCACCAAGTCTTCGAGAACTCTCATCCCAAGGACCCCCATACCCCGCTGGGGTGGTCCGTGGCAGGTGTGTGAACCCATCTACTGTTGTTTGCCAGAAGCCACTAGTGCCTGTCTGGGGTCTGGGAAGGAGAGAGAGAGAGAGAGAGAGAGAGAGAGAGAGAGAGAGAGAGAGAGACAGAGAGAGAGACAGAGAGAGAGAGAGACAGAGAGAGAGAGAGACAGAGAGAGACAGAGAGAGACAGAGAGAGAGACAGAGACACAGAGACACAGAGAGAGACAGACACACAGACACACAGAGAGGCAGACACAGAGAAACTGAGATTGGGGTGGGTGGGGTGAATGGGCAAACAGTACAAGTCCCCCACAGCCAGTCCGCAGCTGGAGAGAGTGGTGGCGCTGGGGATTCTGAAGCAAACCCCACTGGGACCCTTGCTGTATACTAGGGAATCAAGGAGTTCCATCCTGGGACCCTTTGAGGAGCCAGTCTACCCAGCACCATTTGGCAATCCAGACACAGCATCCGGGTGGTGGGAGGGAGCAGACTGGACTCAGCACCGAGCCAGGCCAAATCAGGTGGAACATATCTGTTTCCAGAGCTCTTAGCAGGAGCCTGGACTTAGCCAGCTTGTGACTGTCTCTGGGCATTGACTCCGGGGACGAGCTTTGGAGCCGGCCTGTGTGCTTTAAAGTCTTGACCGAGGGATGTTATGGATGGGGACACCACCTCAGACAGCTCCTCTATCATCCTCACTCTCCCACGCCTGAATCTGCTCACATTGTAGCCTTGGAGGAACATGGCCTATGACGAATATACGTTCTGCAGTCGCTAGTCTCTTGCCACGCCTGGGCAGCCTACTGTGGCAAAGCCTGCATTGTAGAGGGAGTCAATGGGACCCTGGCTCCCCCTAGTGGCTCTTTTTGAGAACGCTCCCTGGGTCCCCAGTGAGAGACCCACAGGTTGGGCAGGCAGGTGGGCTTGTTTGTGTCTCTCCCAGGACCACAGCTCTTAAAGCTAAGTGAAGCCCAAACAAGTCTCTTCACACTCGTCTCAGAATCTCACGGGGAAGACTGTCCTTGCTCTAGACCAGGGGAACCTCCCCTGGGAAGATGATGGTCCTTGCTCTAGAACAGGGCTGCTTAAACTTTCCCACTGTGACTCCTTTTATTCAGGTAAAAAAAAAAAATTAAATTCTACTGGAGTTTTTAAACGTTAGAGCACTTATTCTTAATTTTTTGTTCAGACAGGGTCTCTCTGTGTAGCCCTGGTTGTCAGGGAGCTTGCTATGTAGACCAGGCTGGCCTTGAACTCACAGAGATCCTCCTGAGTGTTGGGATTAATGTCATTTGCCATCAATGCCCAACAGAGAATGCATTCTTCTTTTTTCTTTTTTTTTTGCAGATTTAAAAAATTTGAGTTAGAAACAAGATTGTTTTACATGACAACCCCAGTTCCCTCTCTCTCCCCTCCTCCCCTACCACCCCCAACTAAAACCCTACCTTATCCTACATATCCTTTCTGCTCCCCCTGGATGGTGAAGCCTTCCATAGGGTGTCATCAGAGTCTATCGTATTCTTTGGGATAGGGCCTACGCCCACCCCCGTGTGTCTTGGCTCAGGGAGTATTCCTCTATGTGGATTGGGCTCCCAAAGTCCACACCTATGCTAGGGATAAATACTGAACTACAGTAGGTCCCGTAGATTTCCGATGTTTCCTCACTGAAACCCATGTTCCTGGGGTCTGGATCAGTCCCATGCTGGTATCCCAGCTATCAGTCTGGGGACCAAGAGCTCCCCGATGTTCAGGTCAGCTGTTTCTGTGGGTTTCACCAGCCTGGTCTGGACCCCTTTGCTCATCACTCCTCCTTCTCTGCATCTGGATTCCACTTCAGTTCAGTGATTAGTTGTGGGTGTCTGCTTCTACTTCCACCAGCTGCTGGATGAGGGCTATCAGGTGGCATATAAGTCAGTCATCAATCTCATTATCAGGGGAGGGCATTTAAGATAGCCTCTCCTCTGTTGCTTAGATTGTTAGCTGGTGTCATCTTTGTAGCTCTCCAGACATTTCCCTAGTGCCTGATTTCTCTGTAAACCTAAAATGTCTCCCTCTATTATGGTATCTCCTTTCTTGTTTTCTTCTATTCTTCCCCTGACTCAACCTTTCTGCTCCCTCATGTCCTCTGCACCCCTCCTCTTCTTCCCTTCTCATTCTCCTAGCTCCCTTCCCCCTCTTCCCGTGCTCCCAATTTGCTCAGGAGATCTCGACCCTTTCCCCTTCTCCAGGGGACCATGTATGTCTGTCTCTCTTAGAGTCCTCCTTGTTTACTAGCCTCTCTGGACGTGTGGATTGTAGGCTGGTAATCCTTACTCTATGTCTAAAATCCACATATGGGTGAGTACATATCATGTTTGTCTTTTTGTGATTGGGTTACCTTGCTCAGAATGGTTTCTTCTAGTTCCATCCATTTTCCTGCAAACTTCAAGATGCCATTGTTTTTTTTTTTTCTGCTGAGTAGTACTCCATTGTGTAAATGTACCACATTTTCTCCATCCATTCTTCAGTTGAGGGGCATGTAAGCTGCTTCCAGTTTCTGGCTATTACAAATAGTGCTGTTATGAACATCGTTGAACATATGTCCTTGTTGTATGAATGTCCTTCTTTTGGGTATATGCTTAAGAGTGGATTTGCTGGATCTTGTGGTAGACTCATTCCCATTTTCTTGAGGAGTCACCATACTGATTTCCAAAGTGGCTGTACAAGTGGGCACTCCCACCAGCAGTGGAGGAGTGTTCCCCTTTCTCCACATCCTCTCCAGCATAAACTGTCATTGGTGTTTTTTATTTTAGCTATTCTGACAGGAGTAAGATGATATCTCAGAGTTGTTTTGATTTGCATTTCCCTGATGCCTAAGGATGTTGAACACTTTCTTATGTATCTTTCAGCCATTTTAGATTCCTCTATTGAGAGTTGTCTATTTAGTTCTGTGCCCCACATTTTAATTGGATTGTTTGGTGTTTTGGAGACTAGCTTCTTGAGTTCTTTGTATATTTTGGAGATAAGCCCTCTGTCAGATGTGGGGTTGGGGAATATCTTTTCCCAGTCTGTGGGCTGCCATTTTGTCTTGCTGACTGTGTCCTTTGCCTTGCAGAGTTTCTCAGTTTCAGGAGGTCCCACTTATCAATTGTTGATCTCAGTGTCTGCTGCTGGTGTAATGCTCAGGAAGTGGTCTCCTGTACCAATTAATTCAAGGGTATTTCCCACTTTGTCTTTTTTTTTTTTCTGCAAACTGCATGAGGCTTTATTGTTGTTTAACGAGCTAACCCCATGTTAGCATGGGTCTTTCATGCACCCGCCATGGCGGATGGCTAACAAAGACAGCTTGTAGGGGCTGCATAGAGATCTTGTAGGGCAGCATAAGGGGAGTGTCTAGGGTTACACACAGGCTCAGGATTGGTGTGCCTCCAGGCTTGGAGGGCTTGGCCTGTGTTGACTGGCCAATTGGTTGTTTGTAGGGGAAGATGTAGCCACGCCTACTCAGGGGCTGGCTACAGGTGTGCCTGACCATGCTTGCTTGCGAGGGCGTGGTCAGGGTGACTTAGAGCGATACTTGTATGGGACTGCGTTTTCTCTTTCAGTTTCACTTTGGTGCTTGCTGGACAGCAACCTTGCCATGGCTGGCTAGGTTGCTCTGTAAGTAAGGCTTTTCCCTATTAACTATCCTTATATTTCTACCTGACTCCATATTGGTAATTTCCCACTATATCTGGTGTCAGAAGTGGGATATTGGAAACCTACACCCCATTTGGGACAGGCTGTGGGTCCCACCGGGCCTGCAGCCTAGGCAGGGAAAGGTCCCTCTCTTCACAGGTGTTCCCGGCTCCCAGCCGACCTGCTGCCACTGAGCTGCTCCCAGCTTGGAGATTCACACAGACCTCCTACGGTTTTACCACCGTGCGCTCAGGACCAGCTTGGACTGCTGCCTACCCGCACCTGGAGGCCTCCAGTCCTTGAACCGAGTTGGAGTAGGTCTTGGCTTTTAACAGGGTCCGTGCAGTGGCCTTAAAGCCACGCTTCATTCAGTGGTTGCGGCCACAAGGCTGTATACTCTCTAAGATAAGCGGAGCCACTTTTATGACCTCTCTCCACAGCTGCCACCCACCACTGCCAAACGCCACGGACTAACTGAACACCTGTGCCACCCACTGGTCAAAGATAGTTACTACATCTGGAGTAGAAATCAGGTAAAATTATGGCGGAATATTTATCATTTGCTAAAATTGGTAATATTTTTGCTTATTACATGAATTCAATGTTTGAGGAGGATGCGAATCTGCCAACTACTGGCCTATATACCGTAATGGCATTTAGCTTTCTGGTACAAATAATATTACTAGCCAGAGGACTCAGGAATAGGGATAAGGATAACCTCACCACCTACTTACAGGAAATAACAGCTTTACACAATGAGGTTTTGGAGAACAGATTAGGTCAGACCACAATTGTGCAGCAAGTGGAACAGAAATCGGATGATAAGCTTGGCTCTATGTTCAATACGCTAAAGACAGAGCTGTCTGTTACCCAAGATGAGATACAGCATATTTATGCCATGTCTGAGGCCTTAGAGGCTAGGCTGTCAGAAGACCGTGATGAGCTAAAGAATATCTGTAGCCAGCTAGAAACTCAGATAGGCAATGTTACCCAGAAATTAGATGCAAAGGTGCAAAATACCCAGGATAAGGTTGAAGAATTGGACAATGCCATTCAGTCAATTATTGAAGCATCCAAGGTAGCAGATCACAAATTTGAGTCTAGATTTAAATGTTTGGAAGATAATTTACAGTACAGGGCTAACAGATTACATAGGTCCATATGGTCAATTGCTGAGGACTCATCAGCAAATCATGACCTCGAATCTAGACTCCAATACCTAGAAGGCAGTTTCCATGCCATCCAGATGCTGCCTAAGGATGATCTATTAAAGACCTAGAAAAACATATAAATGAGCAGTTAGAGCAATTTACAGATTCACTAACATGCTTGGAATCTTTTATGATTAAGGAGATTAAAACTTTTCAAAAGGATATCATTACTAGGCTTAAAGGTCATTGGGATGCCTCAGAAACAAAATCACTCCAAGCCCAGGCACCTACTCCACCCAGGTATCATGACTATTCTTCTAAGGTTGTTACTTGTACACCATTAATGTACCCAGCTACCATGGTAGAAAAGCCAGTTTCTAAGAAACACCCTCATGGACAGATGGCTTATGAATGGCAACCTATACAGCTAAAGGATCTTAAGAATATTAAAGAATCAGTTGTCTCATATGGTCTCCATAGCTAATAAAACAGCTATTACATTCATGGGCATCCTTTAACAGGATGACACCCACAGATTGGAAACGATTGGTAGCAGCTGTACTTGAGAATTCATGCCAAATCCAGTGGAAGGCATTAATAAGGGAAGAGGCAAAGCTCCTTGAGCATCAGGGCATAAAGGAAGGTTTTAAAGCCCCTCTAGATAAGCTTCTTGGTCAGGGTAATTATGCTGATCCACAGGTTCAGGCTGAATATGATGATGATATACTGTCTCTATACAGGAAAGCAGCATTAAATGCCTGGGGTAAGGTTCGTAAGCCAGGAAAACGCCTAGAAGCTTATACCAGAATAGAACAGGGACATACAGAACAGTTCCAGGACTTCTTACAAAGGTTAACTAGGGCAATAGAATTACAGGTAACAGATCCAGAAACAAGACAATCAATTATATATACAATAGCTTATGAGAATACAAACGCAATATGCAAAAGAATACTTTTGCCTTTAAAGATCAGATCAGCTCCACTAGAAGAATGGGTTTTGTATGCAGCCAACATTGACTATAATGTGCAAGATACTAGAGCTTGGATAGGAGAAGCCATCTCCAAAGGTTTAAAACAGCAACAGGAAATTAAAAGTTCTAGAGGTGAGGATGTAAGGGCTTGGCAAGGAGAAGCACCTTACAGAGGTCAACATAGGTACCAAGAGGCTAGAGGTTACTACTACTATGAAACAAAATCTTGGGTAGGAAGAGCCTTCCCCTGGCGACCACGAAGGCACCAGGAACCTAGATGTTTCAACTGTGGTAAAATGGGACATACTAAGAGAAATTGTAGACAAACAAATTCTAACAATGCCTCATATGGAAGGCCACTGCCTTCTGGATTGTGTAGAAGATGTGGTAAGGGTAGACAGTGGACCAGTGAATGTAGATCGACCAGGGACATACAAGGAAACCCGTTAAGGTCGGGAAACCCAGAGGGGGGCCTCAAGAAGGTCCCCATATCGAAAAAGGTCAGGTCATTCCCAGTAGCAGTGGGAGACAATCTCTCACAGGACCCCTATAGTTGTTATGGCCCATAGGCCCTCTCAGGGTGGTTGCTATGCTCTGCGCATCATTGCTGTGCACTTGTCCGTAAAGCACACCCAGAGCCGTAAAACATAGCGCCACCAGCTAACTTCTGATTGGTTCCTTGCCACAAGGCAGGCACCTAACCTCTAGTGACCAAGGCAAGGTCACCCACTTTGTCTTCTAATAAGTTCAGTGTGGCTGGATTTATGTTGAGGTCTTTGATCCATTTTGACTTAAGTTTTGTGCAAGGCAATAAACTTGTATCTATCTGCAGTCTTCTACATGCCAGCATCCAGTTATGCCAGCACCATTTGTTGAAGATGTTCTCTTTATTCCATTGTATAAATTTAGATTGTTTGTCAAAAATCAGGTGTTCGTAGGTGTGTGTGTGTGTGTGTGTGTGTGTGTGTGTGTGTGTTAATATCAGGGTTTTCAACTGTAATCCATTTGTCTATCTATTTTTGTGCCAATACCAAGATGTTTTCAGGACTATAGCTCTGTAATAGAGCTTGAAGTCAGGGATGGTGATGCCTCCAGAAGTTCCTGTATTGTACAGGGTTGTTTTGGCTATCCTGGGTCTTTTGTTTCTCCATATAAAATTGAGAATTGTTCTTTCAAGGTCTGTGAAAAATTGTGTTGGGATTTTGATGGGGATTGCATTGAATCTGTAGATTGCTTTTGGCAAGATTGCCATTTTTACTATGTTGATCCTACCTATCCAAGAGCATGGAAGATCTTTCCATTTTCTGGTATCTTCTTTAATTTCATTCTTTAGAGACTAAAAATTCTTATGGTACAGGTCTTTCACTTTTTTTGGTTAGTGTTACCCCAATGTATTTTATGTTGTTTGTGGCAATTGTAAAGGATGATGTTTCTTTGACTTCTTTCTCCATCAATGTGTCATGGTATATAGTAGGGCTACAGATTTTTTTAAGTTAATCTTGTATCCTGCCACTTTGCTGAAGGTGCTTCTCAGCTGTAGGAGTTCCCTGGTAAAGTTTTTTGGGTCACTTATGTAGACTATCATATCACCTGTAAATAGTGACAGTTTGACTTCTTCCTTTCCGATTCTTATTCCCTTGATCTCCTTTTGTTGTCTTATTGCTCTAGCTAGAACTTAAAGAACAATATTGAAAAGGTATGGGGAGAGTGGACAGCCTTGTCTTGACCCCAATTTTAGATGAATTGCATTGAGTTTCTCTCCATTTAATTTGATGTTGGCTGTAGGCTTGCTGTATATTGCTTTTATTATATTAATGTATGTTCCTGTTATCCCTGATCTCTCCAAGACCTATATCATGAAGGGGTGTTGGATTTTGTCAAAGGCTTTTTCAGCATCTCATGAGATGATCATGTGGGTTTTTTCCTCAGTCTGTTTATATGGTGGTTTACATTGATGGATTTTGGTATGTTGAACCTCTTGCATCCCTGGGATGAAGCCTACTTGATCATGGTGGATGATTTCTCTGATATGTTCTTGGATTCAATTTGCCAGTATTTTATTGAGTATTTTTGCATCAATGTTCATGAGGGATATTGGTCTGTAGTTCTCTTTCTTAGTTGTGTCTCTGTGTGGCTTGGGTATCAAGTTTATTGAAGCCTTGTAAAAAGAGTTTGGCAAAGACCCTTCTGCTTCTATTGTGTGGAATACTTTGAGGAGTACTGGTATTAGCTAATCCTTGAATTTCTGGTAGAATTCTGCACTGAAGCCATCTGTCCCTGGGCTTTTTTTGGTTGGGAGACTTCTGATGACTGCTTCTATTTCATTAGGGGTTATAGGTCTATTTAAGTTGCTTATCTGTTCTTGATTTAATTTTGGTCAGTGAAATCTGTCCAGAAAATTGTCCATTTCCTTTAGATTTTCAAATTTTGAGGAATATATGTTTTTGAAGTATGACCTGATGATTCTCTGGATTTTCTCTGTGTCTGTTATTATGTCTCCCTTTTCATTCCTGATTTTATTGATTTTCATGTTCACTCTTACCTGTTTGGTAAGTTTGGATAATGGTTTGTCTATCTTGTTGATTTTCTCGAAGAATCAACTCTTCATTATATTGATTCTTTGTATTGTTTTCCTAGTTTCCATTTTATTGATTTCAGCCCTCAATTTGATTATTTCATGGAGTCTGCTCCTCCGGGGTGTATTAGCTTCTTTGTGTTCTAAAGCTTTCAGTTGTGCTGTTATTTCTCTAGTGTGATAATTCTCCTGTTTCTTCATGTGGGCACTTAGTGCTATGAACTTTCCTCTTAGCACTGCTTTCAAAGTGTCCCATAAGTTTGAATATGTTGTGTCCACATTCTCATTGAATTCTAGGAAATCTTTAATTTCTTTTTTTATTTCTTCCTCCACCCAGGAATTGTGCTATTGGGTGTTACTCAATTTCCATGAGTTTGTAGGTTTTCTGCAATTCGTGTTGTTGAATTCTAACTTTAAAGCATGTTTGGTCTGATAAGATACAGGGGTTATTTCAATTTTTTTGTACCTGTTGAGGTTTGCTATGTTGCCAAGTATGTGTTCGATTTTAGAGAAGGTTCCATGTGGCACTGAGAAGAAGGTATATTGTTTTGTATTTGGATGGAATGTTCTATAGATACCTGTTAAGTCCAATTGCGCCATAACTTCTATTAGTTCCTTTGTTTCTTTGTTAAGTTTCTGTCTGGTGTTCCTGTCTAGTGGTGAGAGTGGGGTGTTGACGTCTCCCACTGTAAGTGTGTGCGGTTTTATGTATGATTTGAGTTTTAGTAATGTTTCTTTTACAAACGTGGATGCCTTTGTATTTGGGGCATAAATGTTCAGAATTGATACTTCATCGTGATGGATTTCTCCTGTGATGAGTAGGAAGTGACCTCCTTCATCTCTTTTGATTGATTTTAGTTTAAAGTCCAATTTGTTGGATATTAGGATTGCTTTCCCCACTTGTTTCTTGGGTCCATTTGATTGGATAATCCTTTCCCAACCTTTAATTCTTAGGTACCATCTGTCTTTGAAGTTGAGATGTGTTTCTTGTATGCAGCAGAAGGATGGATTCTGTCTTCTTATCCATTCTGCTAATCTGTGTCTTTTTATAGGTGAGTTAAGACCATTAATGTTGATGGATATTAATCACCATTGACTGTTCATTCTTGTTTGTTTTGGATTTGGTGGTGGTTGTGAAATTATGTGTGGGATTCTATCCCTTTTTCTTTGGGCTGTTGGTAAAGTGGGATTATCTATTGCCTATATTTTTCTGGTTGTAGTTAACTTCCTTGGGATGCAGTTATCCTTACTGAATTTTCTGTAGGGCTGGATTGGTGGATATGTATTGTTTGAATCTGGTTTTGTCATGGAGTATCTTGTTTTCTCCATCTATAGTGATTGAAAGCTTTGCTGGGTATAGTAGCCAGGGCTGGCATCCATGATGTGTTAGTGTAGGTAGAATATCTATCCAGGACCTTCTGGCTTTCAGAGTTTCCATGGAAAAGTCAGGCATAATTCTGATAGGTTTGTCTTTATAGGTTACTTGACCTTTTTCCTTTGCTGCTCTTAATATTTCCTCTTTATTCTGTATATTTGGTGTTTTGATTATTATGTGTCGAGGAGATCTTTTGGGGGGGTTTCAGTCTATTTGGTGTTTTGTAGGCTTCTTGTACTTAGTATGTCTTTCTTTAGGTTGGGAAAGTTTTCTTCTATGATTTTGTTGAATATGTTTTCAGCACCTTTGAGTTGGATTTCTTCACCTTCTTCTATACCTATTATTCTTAGGTTTGGTCTTTTCACAGTACCCCATATTTCCTGGATATTTTGCATTGGGGATTTGTTGGACTTAAGATTTTCTTTGGTTGATGAGTCTATTTCTCCTAGTGTATCTTCAACTTCTGAGGTTCTCTCTTCCATCTCTTGTATTCTGTTGGTTATGCTTGCATCTGTAGTTCCTGATGGTTTACCCAGCTTTTCTATTTCCAGCATTCCCTCAGATTGTGCTTTCTTTATTGTCTCTATTTCAGTTTTTAGGTCTTAAACTGTTTCCTTGAGAGATTTGTTGATATATTGTATTTTTTTCCATTTCTTTAAGGGATTTTCTCATGTCCTCTTTGAGGTCCTCTATCATTTTCCTGAAGATGTTTTTAAGGTTATTCTCTTCTGCTTCATCTGCATTGTGATGTTTAGGTCTTGCTGGTGTATGGTTCCTAGTCTCCGATGGTGTCATATTGGGTTTTCTGTTGTTGAATGTGCTTTTATATTGTCCTTTTCTCATTCTTTCTTCTGGTGGGTGTAGCAGGAGTCTCTTCCTCTCCTGGTGGGTGTGTGACCAAAGTTCCCTTCTGGTAGATGCAAACAGTTCCAATACTCTGATGTCTGTCCTTTTCTTGTGGATGGAGGTGGATCTGTTACCGGGGCCTTGGCAGTGTCTGGGTGTGTTGGATTCTGCTGCCGAGCTCGGATCTGGTGAGCAGACCCCTGGCGTCAGGTGTCCCTGAGCAGGACCACAGAACCGGAACTGGAAACAGCCCCTACCTGGGACGGTGAATGGAGGCAGAACTGTTACCGGGGCATTGGCAGTGTCTGGGTGTTGGATCCCACTGCCGAGTTCGGAAACAGTGAGAGAATGCATTCTTAATCTAACTTGTTTTTTGTGTATGCCTGTGTACCATGTGCATGCCTTGTGCCCCGGCCCCAGAAGTGGATCCCCTGGCACTGGAGTTACAAAGGATTCTGAGCCACCATGTGGGTGCTGGAAACTGAACCTCTGCATGAGGAGCAAGTGTTCCTAACCACTGAGCCACCCCCATCCCTAATTGTTAAAATGCTATTTTATTTAGGTGTGTGTGTGTGTGTGTGTGTGTGTGTGTGTGTGTGTGTAGGTACCTACTGATGTCAGAAGAGTGTCAGATCCCCTGGAGCTGGACTTTCATGGGTTCTAGGACCCAAACTCTGACCTTCTCTGATGAGCAATATGGGCTCTTAACCACTGAAGCATCCATGTCCCATTGATGACTTTTTATGAAAGGCAAGTCAGCAACTCAAACAAAATCTTTGCCTTTTTAGTTGTAAGCTATCTCTATTTCTCAAACAGCACTTTTAAACTCTTTTAAAATTTTAAGTAACTTTCCCCCATTTATTTTACATATCGACTGTGGTTTCCCCTGTCTCCTCCCCTCCCAGTCCTTCCTCCTCTCCCTGCCTCCTATCTACCCCTCCCCCACCTTCCACTCCTCCTCTGTCTCCAATCAGAAAGGGACTGGCCTCCCATGGGCTTGAACAAAGCGTAGCACATCAGGTTGAGGCAGGACCATGCTCCTACCCTAGCATCAAGGCTGGGCAAGCTAATCCAGCATGGGAAACAGGTTCCCAAAAGCCTACAAAGAGCCCAAGCTACACAACTGTCACACACATGCAGAGGGCCTAGGTCAGTCCCATGGAGGCTCCCTAACTGTTGGTCCAGAGTCCACAAGCTCCCACAAGCTCAGGTCAGCTGTCTCTGTCTGTGGTCTCTCCTTGTCATGACACCCCCCACCCCCACCCCATCCTATCCCTCCTCCCTTTCTTCAACAAGACTCCTGGAGCTCAGCCCAGTGCTTGGCTGTGGAACTCTGCATCTGCTTCTGTCAGTTTCTGGATAGAGTATCTCTCAGGACAATTAGGGTAGTCACCAATCTGATTACACTAGATGGCCAGTTGGGGCACCCTCTCCACTGTTGCTAGGAGTCTTAGCTGGGGCTATCTTTGTGGATTCCTGGGAGTTTCCCCAGCACCAGGTTTCACCCTAACCCCCAAATGCTCCCCATCAAGACATCTCTTTTGTTACTCTCCCTTTTGTCCCACCTCCAGCCTGACTCCTGCACCCAGCCCACCCAACCCGCTCCCTCAAGTTCTGTCCCTCGCCCCCTTCCCAGTTTACTCAGGAGATCTCTCCTATTTCTTCATCCCAGGGAAATTCATCCATCCCTTGTTGGGCCCTCCTTTCAAACAGCACTTTTTAAAATCAAACATTCTGCAGCCAGGCATAGTGGCACACCTATCCCACACTCAGGAGGCAGAGGCAGAGTCAGACAGATATCTGTGAGTTCAAGGCCAGCCTGGTCTACATAGTCAGGTCCAAAACAGTCAGAGCTACATAGTGAAATCCTATTTTGAAAACAAACAAACAAATAAATACTAAATAAATAAACCCAAACATTCTAAAACAGCACATCCAAAGAGTCACTAATTTATTACTTACACACTAAGGAATGGGAGTTAAAAAAGATAGTATATAATGTGAGTCAAGGTTTCAGAAATAATTTTTTGGTGCTCCATGGCTATAGGGCAAAGTGCATGGGCTGTATTCTCAGAACCAAGGCAACAATGATGTTCAACAACCTAATACTGACAGGTACACCTCAGATTCAATATGTATTTCATTTAGAGTGTGTGTGTGTTGTCTATACGTCTGTCTGTGAATCATGTGTGTGTGCCTGGTGCCTACAGATGCTAGAAGTGGGTGTTGGATTCCCTGGGACTGGAGTTAAAGATGCTTGTGAGCCACCATGTGGGTGCTGGGAATAGAACCTAGTTCTTTTGCAAGAGTATGCAGTACAATTAACCACTGAGAAATCTCTCCAGCCCCTTGAATTAACTTTAGGTTGTTGTCCATTCAGAAACCATTTAGTGTTGCCAAATTTCCTGACACCTCCCACACACACACACACACACATTCAGTTACAGGACATGGACTTTGCAACCCATATTAAGGAGGCTGTGGTAAAGGCAGCTGGGTTGCATCATAGGTATTTCCTCCAGAGGGCGCTCTGCTCACGGAAGTCTGACTCCTTCAGTTTGCGTCTGAGGCTTCCATCTTGGATAAACAGTTTCTAGTTCTGTATCACTAGATAACCATCTGTCCCCAACATCTTTTAAGAGTTCATGGAACCTGGGGACCTCCTGGACAACTTTTTTGTTTGTTCGTGTCTGTCTTTGCTTTTCTTCCTGCTCGAGTCCTGTATGCAGGCAGATTGCTGAAAGGATGAAGTTTTCAGGGTTGCATCATCTTCCCTGGGCCCTGCCTACAGCCCCACCCGGCCTGTATTCTGTCACTCCTCTGACTATTGCGCCTGTGTGCTCCTGTGAGGGCTTGTGCATGGGGTGGACAGAAACCGATTCATCTTGATGTTCCCTGGGTCGAAGCGCACCCCTCCCAGGTGAGGAGCCCAGAGAAGCCCGGGAAGCATTTTGCTCTTCAAGAATGCCAACGTAGGACTCAGTTACTTTAAACGATGCAACAACAGCCAGGTGAATTGGAGGGCCTTTCTCTTAATGGAAGGCTGATCTTTGGCATTCTTAAGAAAATGTAAGTTATTTTATTATGCGTATGGGTGTTCTTCACATGTATATGTGAAATGCCTCCAGATGTCAGCATAGGACATTGAATGCGCTGGGACTGGAGTTACAGAAAATTGTGAGCTGCCCTGCGAGTGCTGGTGGGAATCAAGCCATGGCCCTCTGAAGAGCAGCCAGGGCTCTTAACTGCGGAGCCAATGCTAAGGCCCAGGTGCTTTGCATTTTTACAGTAAAACTCTCCAGGGGAAAGAGTCTGAGGTACCTGTGGTCCAAACAGGCA
Organism: Cricetulus griseus; assembly: GCF_003668045.3. Classification (NCBI taxonomy): domain Eukaryota; kingdom Metazoa; phylum Chordata; class Mammalia; order Rodentia; family Cricetidae; genus Cricetulus; species Cricetulus griseus. The sequence continues at coordinate 212,886,334 of NC_048595.1, forward strand.
GTCATCTGCCCACCTGTAGGCCCATTCCTCTCTCTAGAGTTGCTGGCTGTGCCCAGACGGCCTACAGTCTCCCTTCTGCTCTCTTGCAGAGAGGATAGAGAATCTTGTTCATCACGCTGCATATTCTCACTTGTCTTTCACGGGAGGCCCTTGGGCATTCTAACAGATAATGAGTTGATGTCATTTTGTCCTGTCATTTGCCAGTTTTCCACTTGGTGATCAAACAATAAAGATTTGCTGACACCCAGGTGGCTCTTATGTCTAAACCTCTTCCAAGAACAGGGAATCCAGTCTCCATAAGAGGAGACACAATGTGTTCAATGGCCCTTGCGATACTTTTATTGAGTATTTACTGTGTTCCAGACACTGTGATTTGGGCAGGTGTTCAATGCCATGTTCTACTGTTTTACAGAGGTGAATTATTTGACAGAGAAATGAAATTGACCCAAGAGGCTAAAGCGCGCGCGCACGCGCGCGCGCGCGCACACACACACACACACCAACAGTAGTGAAAAAAAATCACACCTTGAAGTTTTAGAGGCAAATCTAGCTGTTTGGTTGATTTTTTCTCTGAAGATTTGCAATATTATCAATGATTAAAGCTTACTTATTCTCTGACAAATCCATTTCTTTGGGGAACAAAATTATTTTAGTCTCCAATAAAAAGACTGTTTACTCCCAGTGGTTCTAAGGCATTCCTGAAACCTGACATCTGTCAGGACTTCCTAGACCTCTTCTGTCCCTGGGGACAGAGGATGGGGCTGGGACCCACTAGTAACCAACTCTTGTTGGGATTTTTCAGCTTGGAATTCTTTTTTTGTGTGTGTTCAGTCTTTAAATTTACTCTTTAAAAATCCCATGTATGTATACAGTATATCCTGGCCAGACCCACCTGTCTCCCTGCTCCCAATTCCCACCTTCATATTCTCCTTTTATAACTGTTTATTTATCTGTTTTAACCCATGAAGTCCAGTGAGTGCAGCTCACACACACGGTCCTAGGGTCATTCAGTGTGGCACTGAGCCAAGTTCCCACTTGGGCCCAGGTTTGCCTGGGACTCACTATGTAGCCTAGGCTAGCCCAGAAGTCATAATGTTCCTTCTTCCTCAGACTTCTGAGTGCCTAGATTCTAGGCAGGATGCAGAAGACATGATGTAGAAGAAACGTGTGCTTAAATAGGAACTGTAACTCGTTGAAACCCTTGCTTTGGTGAACACTTCTTCACCCTCAGAGAGTACAAAGTCGAGGGAAGAAAGGAAGGTGGGCTCTCCTTGCGTCACCTGAATACATTGGAGGTAATCCTCCAGGCACCTCTGAGAACAGGAAAAGCCTGGTTGCCACCCACTGCCACCCCCATTTTAAAATCAGAGAAACATTCACACAGGCGAGCTTCAGCATCACATGGGAGAGTGGGCACATTCCTGAACATGCTCAATTTAACAACGTCTATTACTTGTTTAAAAAACAAAACTGGCAGGGCAGTGGTGGCGCACGCCTGTAATCTCAGCACTTGAAAGGCAGAGGCAGGCAGATCTTTGAGATTGAGGCCACCCTAATCTGCAGAGTGAGTTCCAGGACAGCCAAGGCTACACAGAGTAACTCTGTCTCGAAAAACCAAAAAAGGGATACAACAGGGTGGAGAATCTAATACCATTGGGTGCTGAGGTGACACAGTTCCATGCTGTTACCCTCAACAGCTGGTCCCTTAATCTTTTAGGAACCTCATCTCAGGTCAAATGTCATAGCCTAGCCCTTTGGAAACAGAGTTGGAAATTGTATTAAAGATAGTTTAATATAGACTTTGAGCATGTGAGTTAGGAGAAAGAAAGACACTCAGAAAGAAAGTAAGACGAACCCAAGTGTGGGCAAGGTCTCTCCAGGGGAGAGTCACAGTTTTATTATTAGCCATATTTTGGTGATTCTTTGTTTACAATGTGAAAGGCTGCTAAGAAACTTGGTTTTTTGTTTGTTTGTTTCCTTTCCTCTAAATAAGTGATTTTATTATAGCGTGGCTCTGGAAATTCCGTGGGAAGAATTATAATGTGATCCTATAAACTAGGGGTGGACAGGAGTTGAGTACTTAACGCCTTCCAGGTCTCTTGGGACTCCCAGAGAGCTGCGGGGTGTGGCCTGGAAAGCAGGGGCTTGAGCAGTTGTTAGCTCTGCTGGGATTTTTGCTTCTCAGCTGGAGAGAGGCTTCTCTCACCAGGGTGAGGGGCTCCTTCTCCTTGTTGTCCCTCAACCTGCTGAGCCCTGGGAGTAGAGTCCCAAGTTATTTATCCTGTTGAGCCATGTCACTTCAGGGCAGCAACAGAAAAAGCTCTTAGCTTTGGGCCTGACCTTTGCTGGAGAGATGGCTCTGCTCCATGGGGAAAAGATAGGGAGTCATTTGGGAATCAATAGTGCTGGTGCAACAAGGAACAGCATTTGATTTCCCCGTCCATTGACTGACGCATCCTTCGGGCTCGTCTTTCATGAAATGCAATGTGAGATGCTGAGCTGTGTGTGTTCCATTTCTGTCCTCATGAGTCATGGCGCTATCTTCCTGGTAGAACTTCAGTATCCCCAGTCTTTCTGTCACCCTAGTTCTGGGCCGGGTCCCGAGACTGAGATGGCTGACAAGCCTGTGGATCACACCCTGAGAAGTCTGAACAGCCTGAGAGTGTCTCTGAGTGCTCAGGGAAAAGTCTCCTGGATTAATGGAAGGTCAAATCCCCTGGACCCACAGGGTACCTCCCTCATGCCATCTCCCAGATTCCCACAGAGATTCTATTCTTAGTGACTCCAAGTGGCCCAGCTGGGGGAAGCAGAGGAGCAGAACTGTTGAGGCTGGGGACACACAGCCTCAAAATACAACCACAGGAGACCAGAATGTGCCACCTAAAATATAGTGCTGTGGTGTATTTTGAGTGGGTTATTCTGAGAACTGCAGATACGGAGTAGCTCTAAAAAGCTGTTCTTTCCTCAAAAGACTTCTCCTTGTGTGAAGGACAGCCAGTTCAGGAAAGCATGTGTGTCAGAACAGGGCCAAGAGTATCTACACAGTGAGGCAACCTTTGCTTCCCACCTCTCACTGCCTCCCTTTCCCATAATTCAACTGGTGCCCTCTGCAGGATCCCATATTCCATCCTGTACTCCTCCCCAAGCGTTGGTCATCTTGACCGGCTTTTGACTCTCCTTGGGGACTCTCATGCTTAAGTATATAATAACACAACAGGAATCTTTGTTAGTGTGTTTTATGTCAATTTAGTTTGTAGCACAGACAAAGAACCTGAAGGTGGACTTGAAGCCATTTAGAGAAGCCATTTAGAGAGCTACCAAGTCAACTCCTTCAACATCCACAATGGCCAAGTTGACCTGGGCTGTGTCCTTTCAACTAACAGCTACTATGACTTGTGCCCTTAAAACTGTGACTTCTCCTGGGTGATTGAATGGTTAATGGTGTTTAATGATGTAAAAGCTTCAGGGGGGCTGAGAAACTCTGGCTAGGAGAGTTGCCTTAACTGATGACACCTGAGGACTCTTAGGATCCAGGCGCTTCTGTCAAGCTGAATGTGAATGTACCAACCTTCCTAGGCATGTACCACTCTGAGACTTTGGACGAAGAGACTGCAGATGGGATCTTCCATCCCCAAGTTCCCTTTTCAGTCTTCTCAGACCACGCCCTGCACCATGTGGCCCAGTCACCACACCCCCAGAGACACTGCAGCCCTTCAGTCGTTCTGATTAAAGAATAGTTTTCTTCAGAAAGAGGCCAGTCCTTTTATATTCATGTGGCTTAGATCCATCCTGATCTAATGGTGGTAACCAGCAGCTGTCTGGTTAGACTTAAATGTCATGCCTTTAATCCCAGCACTTGGGAGGCAGAATCAGGCAGATCTCTATGAATTTGAGGTCAGCCTGGCCTATATAATTCCAAGATAGCCAGGGCTGCACAGTGAGACCCTGTCTCAAAAAACAAAACAAAGACCAGCTCAACAAGGGAAATCATGCCTGGCACTGGAAAGCTAGCTGACCATGCAGGGCTAGTGAAGTCATGGATTTTGAAGGAGAACCTACAATCACCGTTTACTAAACCAGGATAATATCCCTAGCTACACTCTAGATATTTGTTCTTATCCCCATAGTTAAGTGTAGTATTCACCACCATCCACCCCCCCCCAAAAAAAAAGTTTCTTTGTAACAGAGACCATTACAGAAAACCACAAATGATCAAAATGAAGACTTTTGAAGCATAGTCCCAATGGATACATCTATAACACAACTACTGCACCTAAGGTCAGGGGTCATTGTGGAAGGGCATGGCTGGTGTGGGGGTTGTAAGAGCCAGAGGATTAGGGACTTTGCTGTGAAATTGTGTCTCCCAGAAAAGTCAGATGCTATATCCATGAAGTATCACCAACATGGCTGCCTAAACATGACCAGAACAAGGATGACACCAACAGACATGGCCAGTCTATGATATCAAGACTCTCCGGGACCTGGGACTTGGGAGAGGCAGGATGGATCACGACGCAACCCTCCTTTTCACATTAGCCTACTTGGCCCTTACCTTCCTGCCCCAGCTTGAGACTCAGAGGACAGGATGTCCCAAAGCCATCACCTTTGCAGTGACTACCTTAGACTGGTAGAGGGGACTCCACAAACTGTCAAATGGCTGAGGCCTTGTTGACTTCACCTGGCAGGTAGCCATCTTGGGTCCCCCTCTAGGGAAATTCTTAGGTCCTTTTGCCTGGTGAATTGTGCTTGGGCTCAAGGGTCCTCATCTTCTGGTGTGGGCTTCATGCATCTTGTTTGCCTTTATTTCTGCTGAGATCCAAGTGAGCCTTACTGGCCCTGTGAGACAGGAAAGGGGGCCTCCTGGGGTCCGGGGTGGGCATTATGCATTCCTAAAAGCACTCAAGCATGTTAAAATCACCATTAGGGTTAATCAAAGGGTATTTTAAGGATACCTTTTGATGTATAATTTCTTGTAAATACGCAAAAAGGCAATTTGACCTCCTAAATGACAGCTGTTGGACTCTCTGCTGCTGCCCTGCTGCCTTGAGCAATAGAACTGCTGGTAAAATAGCCATTGGAACCCTTCTGTCAGCCCAATGATCATTTTGAACACTCTATGGACACCCTGGGGAATCTGCACAATAACCAGAGTGCCTCCTCTGGCCCCAGCTGTGACTATTGTATCTGTGATGGACTTCCCTGAAGCCATTTCCACTCAAGCCAGAAGAAGAGCACTTCACCTGGTGGCTCAGCAAAGGGACTGTTGTGACTTGTAGGTACAAAAGAGATTGTACCATGCTTAGTGAAAGCCCAACCCTTAATCTGCATGAAGGTCTCCTGGGATTGCTGCAAACACCCTGGCTGTCTAAGCAGGCTGCTTATGTCTCTTGGAAACCCAGTTGGGAGATGCTGTTGTTGCTACTAGACTGTGTGTGTGTGTGTGTGTGTGTGTGTGTGTGTGTGTGTGTGTACGAGCATGCACCTGGGTAGCCAAGTGTGCAGTCACCTGTGTGTGTCTGAGTGGAGGCCCAGTGGCCCACATCTTGTGTCCACCTCCATCACTCTTCACCTTTTTCTTTGAGACATGGTCTGTCATTGAACTTGGGCTTCACTGTTTCACTGGAGTTGGGAGGTCATTGAGATCCTGCAGTCTGCTCTTCTCCTGTGCTGAGGTCATACATAGACTTGCTCTATAGCACCTGCCTTTTATGTAAATGAGGTATGACCTCAGCTAAGGAGCCAGACAGACTCGAATGGGAGATATGGGGCTCTCTGTCACCTCTTTACCCCATTCTAATCACCAGACGGGACCACAAAGTGGATGAAGGAGGTCGAAGAGGAGGAGAAAACCGGGTCAGATAATAAAATGTGAGCCCCGGACCTGCTGGTCATTGCCAGCTCTGAAGGCAGAGGAACAGATATGTGCATAGGCAACCTCCAGAAGCAGGAAAAGCCAGGGATGATGCCCCACTCCTCGGAACACTGCATGGCTAACACTGTACTTTCAGTCAATGTCAGACTTCTAGCCCACAGAACTGTGGTATACTATGTTTGTGCTGTGTTAACCTGTTTTGTTGGCCATAGAAAAGAAGAGATGGTAAAGGTGAAGGTCCTAAGCACAAAAATACGATGTGCCATGGGGTTCACAAAGGAAGGTTTGCAGACCATCCAAAGGCCATTCTCAGATGGGTCCCAGCCTGGGACACATTACCCTATTTACAAACATTCAGTGCCAGTGAGATGGGGCTCCAGGCAACATGGATCAAGTACACACCTCCGTACGTGCCCTGCTAACCTCAGATCTTCTAAAAAGACAAACAGGAAGGCACCAAAAGGCAGTGAGGCACTGAGAACACAAGGAACAGTGCAGCGGTGAACCCTCTGGGGCTTTTCTGCCCTGTTGTTTTTGCCTTGCGTGTGTGGATTGGGTGCTCAAGCAGTCTGCAAGCCTGAGACACCAGCAAGCACAGCAACGTCTCCAAGACAAGTTTAGTGAAGGGACCAAGAGGGACAGACAGCCTATCAAGCTAGGGAATAGGAAATGTTAAAATAAACAAACAAAAGGCAGCTGAAACACCACAGTATGGGGAGGGCGGAAGTCCACGGCTGCCTCTTACCCATGTCTGCAAGAGCAGATGGGCAGTCTAGGCTCTTCTCCCTCACCTGAGTATAACAGGCCACACTTCCATCTGTTCTGGTGGATGCTCCACCTCAATCCTCCTCCCCCATCTCTCTCCCCAAACACTGCCCCCCCATCCCAGAACGCCTGCCATCAGCAGCTCCTCTCCTGGAGATGCCCAGGACCATGCCTACAGGCTCCGGTTCTGTCCCCTGCCTTGCTGAGGGCCACCTAGGAGTGCCCTGCTTTGCATTGCCCTGTTTATTAAATCTGGGGTTATTAATTCGATTTGATTTGGCTTATTGCAATGACAGCAGAGGAATCCAGCAACCGGGGATCCAATTCTTAACATCACTCTCAACCAGAGAGGTGAGAGAAAGCCACAAAGCTATCTCAACTTTGGTTTGGACCCAGTAGGAATACAAGTCCTCCTCTGGGGTGTCTGCGGAAGCTGCACAAGGAAATGTCTATATCCACTGGTACAGCAAACTTAACTATGATTCAGTCTCTACATACTCCTGTATTAGCTACGTCTCCTGTTGCTGTGATAAAATACCATGGCAAAAGCAACTCAAGGGAGAAGGGTTTATTTTGGCTCAAGGCTCAAGGATATAGTCTATCATGGAGAGGAAGACTCCACATGGCAACAGGTGCTTGAGGAAGCTGGTCACATCGCATCCACAGAGAGTGACAAAGAGCAATTATGAACATCCTTAAACAAATGAAAAATAAATGAAGAACTTAGCAAATAACAGGGAGTGAGTGGAAGAAGCAAGAGATATAAGGGAGGAGGAACGGATAGTTGAACTAAAGGAGACAGGAATGGTATCAAAAGCTCCCTGGGTGGGCTCAGCAGCATAATGGAGAAGACAGAGGGAAAATGACTAGTGAGGAGGAACACGGAGCTATAGAAACTACCTGAATAAGGTAGAGGAACAGCAAAGCAAATCAAACAGCCTCAGGGGCTTTAACTATCACAGAAGAGCAGCACTGTGTCAGTGGCCTTGTGGGGTGAAAAACTGTTCAAAGAAACACATGGCTGAAAATACCTCAAATTTGGTAAAAGAAAATCCTAGTGAGTTTAGGAGCTGAGTGACTCTCACTCCAGACAAAGAAAAAAACCCAAACCAAAACAAAACAAAACTCCAGTAAGTCACATCAAAATAAAACATTTGAAAAACACAAAGAAAAAAATTCTTATTGGCAAGAGAAAAATGACATCTTGTCTATAAAGGAAAATGATCGAAAGGATAACAAATTTCCCATCTGAAGCCAGAAGCCAGAGGAAATGGCCCAAAACATTTTTCAAGTTCTAAAAGAAAGAACTGTCAATTCAGAATTGTGTGTCCAATGAAGATATGCCTTAGGAATGCAGGGTGGATAAAAGTTTGCTCAAACGCAAGGAAAACTAAGGGAATCTGTTGCTCACACAACTTCCCTACAAGAATGGCTATAAGGAGTTACTGGCACACAAAGAAAACAAAGAAAGAATGAACTTGGCATTGCCCCTGCCCCCACACACCTGATTCCATATATAAAAATGAACTCAAAGCCAGGTACAGGGGCATCTGCCTCTATAGTCCCAGCTGTAGGTAGGCATGAGTGACAGTTGCTTAAAGCCAACCAAGGCAACAAAGTACAATCCTATTACAAAAGGCAAACTAAGGAACAGCTAAAGATCTGAATTTAAAAACCAAAACCATAAAAACCCTCCCAAGAAAGCACAGGAATAAATCATGGTGACTTTGGTTTTTGCAATAGTTTCTGAACTATGACAGCAAGTGCACAACAACCAAAACAACCCAAATTTTGTTAAAAAGACTTCTATAGTTAGAAGGACATCATGAAGAAAGTGAAAATGAAGGCTGGAGGGGTGGCTCAGGAGTGGAAGAGCTGGCTGCTCTTCCAGAGAGCCCAGGCTTGATTCCCAGCATCGACATGGTTGTTCACAACTGTATGTAACTCCAATTCCAATGCCCTCTTCTAGCCTCTGTGGGGCATTCAAAAGGTGCGCAGAATTACACAAGTACAACATAGAGTTGTATGTTTGTATGTATGTATGTATGTATGTATGTATGTATGTATGTATGTATTTTTAAGGAGCCCTTCCTGGGAAACAGTACACACAACATCATATTGAAGCATCCCCAGCACGCAGATCTATTGAGGGAGAAACCAGATTAGTGGATTCCAAGGACAGAAGAGAAAAATGCACATTAGGGTGTGAGAGCTAAAGGGATGGAGCTTCTTTTTGCAGTAATGAAATGTCCTAAAATTGAGAGAATAATTCATTGTATATAATTATGTGAGTATATGAAGAATTAAATTAAAAACATTGTAAGAAAATGAAAGCTCCAGGGTTGGAGAGACTGCTTAGTGAGTTATAACAAGCGTTGCTCTTACAGAGGACCCAAATCCAGTTACCAGCACCCACACTGGGCTGTTCACAACCATCTGAAACTCCCATTTCAGGGGATCTGATGCCCTCTTCTGGTCTTTGTGTAAACCTACACTCACATGTCCGTTTGTCTGCACACACACACACACACACACACACACACACACACACACACACACACACGGAAATCTTTTTAAAAAGAAAGATAAAATCCAATGTTATCACAAATGGAAGTCTAGAACTAAGAAAGAGACAACATTAAAAGCAAAGGAGAGCACAAAACAAAACTACAATGGCAGGCTTAAACCTAATCAATAATCAAACTCACTTTAAATGACCTAAACACAACAATGAAAAGACAAAGACTGGCTTGTTGAATTTCAAATTATCCTAACTATATGATAGAAGAAATTTGCTTCTTTATATGATGCATGAAGGTTGAGAGTAAAAGGATGAGAAATGACACACCATGCAGACATTAATTGAACTGAAGGCATGACTGTATTAACAAAAATAATCAGACTTCAGGGACAGTTGTGTGTTTAGGGAGCTAAGTATGTTGGCACATGACTGTAATCCCAGTACTTGGGAGCCTGAGGCAGGAGGAATTTTTTCAAGTTCAAGGCTAGTTGGTACTGTACAGTGAATTCCAGAGCAGCCTGTAGTGTGAGAACCTGTGTAAATACAAAGACTCCAGAGCAAAGAAAATTTCCAGAGACATACAGTACCACAATGATAGAGAAGAGCCAGGAGAGCCGATGTGATATACACAGTACATGCTCACATATTAATACAAATTAATATGTATTACATATTAATGCACCATACAATAGAACTGCAGGATCTATGAAGCAAAACTGACAGAAACAGACATCCAGACATTGAAACATGCCCAGAGACTCGACATCCTTCCTGTGACAAGTCATATACGACAAGACTGAAAATAAACAAGGATAGAAAAATTCACCATCATCCAACAGATCATACTGACATTTCTATAATAAAGCACAATGCTATATTATGCTTTCTGAATGCCCATGGAACATTAGCCAATATAGATCAAACAACCTCAACAATTTTAAAGGAATTAAAATCATACAGTTTTGCTCTGTAACTATAATGGGTTCAAAATAGAAATCAATACAGAAATAAAAAGTGGGAAAATCTCCAACTACTTGAAACTAGGTAACACTTCTAAATAATTCATGGACCAGAGGACATGTCAAGGGCAGGTGAAAAGCAACAGCATGGCAATGAACTTAATTGCAATGAGAGCAACCTAACGAAATCTGAGAGAAATGCAAGGCCCAGAAGGGAACCCACAGCACCAAGAGCTTTGCAAGAGTGAAGGGACAGCTCAGAACAATAATGTAAGCTCCCACCTTGGGGAACCAGGGCATAGCAAGCCCAAGAGGAATCAAACAAATGAAATAGCAACAACAAAAATAGAAACCAATGGAACTGAAAAATAGAAGAAAATCTGTGAAACCAAAACAGATTCAATGAAGAGATCAATAATACTGACACACTTCTAGCAAGCTGACAAAATCAGCAATATCAGGAGTGAAGCAGAGACCATTACATGCTCACGGAAATAAAAATGATTACAAGGGAACACTATACAACCCAAGAGACAAAACTTCAGCAACTTAGATGAAATGGACCAATTCTTCAGAAAGTACAACTACAAACACACTGAGCGTGAAATAGGAAATTTTAATTTCCCTGAAATTACTTAGGGAAGATGAATCTGTTGTTTAGAAATACTGTAGAGAAAGTTCCAGAGGGAGACCCTGTTGGGGCAGAGGGAAGCAGAGACAGAGTTCCAGGTTCAAAATTCTATTAAATGTCTGAGGAGTTCTCAGTTATTTCTGTTCAATCTGAAAATAGAAAAGGAGGAAACACTTCTTACTTTGTGAAGTCAACATTAACCGCAAAATCATAGAACAATAAACCACAGACCAAGATCCCATGTGAGCCACAGAGAAAACATCAAGGGCAATCTAAAATAAAAGCACTGATCTGAATGACAATAAAAACAAACCTTGAACATATGAGAGAAATCCAGGCAGTGTTGAGACACTTAAATGTTGGTAATCCCAGGCCACATCACAGAAAAAATTCTATACCTGGTTTTAACAAGGCTTATCCAGGAAGACAGGCTGATTCACTATCTGAAAGCCAGTCAGTTTAGACTTTCACTGTATAGGCTTCACATTGCTGCTATAACAAATTCCCACAAAACAGCATCCTTAAGAATACAGAGACAGCTCAACAGTTAGGAGCCCTTCCTGCTCTTTCAGAAGGCTTGAGTTTGGTGCCCAGCACTTAACATTAGGTGGCTCACAACAGCCTGTAACTAGTTCCAGGGGACCCAATGATTCCTCTGCCTGTCCATGGACACCTGAATGTGTGAACATGCGTGAATGCACGTGCGCACACGCACACACACACACACACACAAATAAATAAGAAAATAATTTTTAAGGAAAGGACAAGTTGATTATCTTCCAGTTGTGAAGATTATAAATCTACAAGGAGCTTCACTGACCAATGGAGCCACAGCGCAGTGTCCTTCCTAGAGGTTTTAAAGATAGTTTGTCTTCTCACCTTTTCTTGGCTCTTAGGGCTGCTTGTGCTCTTTGGCTGGTTGCTCTCTTTCATCTTCAAGGCCACAATAGTCACTTAAATCATGTCTCTCTGACAGATAATATTGCCTCCTTCTTCCACAATTAAGGACACTAGAGCCACCTAATCTGAGATAACTCCTCCATTCTATATCAGTTTACCAGCACTTTTACCTCAACCTAAACTCCAATCCATTGGTTCCAGGGGCTAGAGCATGACCACAGGGGATGCCATTATTCTACCTGCCATGTCACACACCCCCTTGGACTCTCCATGCAATGTACCCGGTCCAAGATCCGCCCCCTAAATCTCATTAAAGCCCCAAGCCCCAGATCCGATCCACGTTTTCAGCTCCAAATCCCCAAATATCATCTCTCAATTCAGATATGGGTGTGTCCATGTCTAAAATGCTCTGGGGCAAGATCATCTATCTATGCACCAATTACTATTTTGGGTTTCCCTTGAGCTCGAGGCTGAAACATAGGTGAAGCCATTTCATGTTTTAAGTGCAGCTTTCCTGCATCTATCACTACAGGACTCTAGTTAAAGTCATCAGTACCCCCCCCCCCCCCCCGCCAGGTCCAGAGCTGTAGCACTGTCCTGGCCTCATCTGCCTTTGTCACACCTGCATTTGGTGGGAATTGAGCACAGGCATATGTGTGAGACTAAGTGGCATTCTTAGTCTCACAAGTGCTGGTTCTTCTCCACAATCTGCAATCCATGTTCCCATCCTGTCTCAAGCCCTCTCACTCATTGGTATGTAAATTCACTCTTTCTATACTCAAGCTGCCATGGCTCATCCTAAGAGAAGGAAGCCCTCCACACAACAGCCAGAGTGACAGCATAGAGGCACCCGTTCACCTACTTCCTACCCACAAGCATCCTTCCCAGAACACTCAGATTAAAGTCAAGAGTTCTCACCCAGGCATCAGCTCATCGGTCTCCTTACCATGCTTGCCCAGACAACCTTGCGGGGTTCCCAGCAAGCTCATGGCATCTGAGAGCCAGGGCCTTTGCCCCAGCTGCTCCCCGTTTGGAACACTGCCCACCCATAGATTGTCCCTTGGGCTTTGGCCAAATCTCCCTCTTCTGGTGGATTGTCCCCTGCTCGAGAACAGCCCTTCCCATTGCTTAATGTCTTCATGGCTCAGTCTGTTGCTGACTTATTTTTAAAATTTTCTTTTATTTGTATGTATGTATAGGGGTTTTACCTGGATACAAGTCTGTATATCACATGCATGCTGTTTGTACAGAGGCGAGAAGAGGGCACTGGATCCTTGGGACTGGAGTTAGTTTTGAGTCCTCATGTGGGTGCTGAGAACTGAACCTATGTCTTCTAGGAGAGCACCAAGTGCTCTTAACTATTGAGCCATATCTCCAGCTCTTGTTTCTTACCTGGCCTCTTCCCACCTCAACCGACAGCAGCTCTATGGGGACGAGGAATTCAGCATTCAAGCAGACAGTATGCATTCAGTTAACACACGACAGCCACCAGCAGACACAGGAACAAATTGTTGGTTTGATAGTTTTGCCTCTCCTTTATGTTCCATGTCCTGCAACCTGCCCTTCCTGAACAGTCACGCCATAATGGAGACCACAGGCATCCTCACTTTGTTCTTGATTCAAACAGTGAGGTCTCCAGTGGCCATGGTTAAATAGAATGCTGGCTGTAATTTCAAGGAAAATTAACATGGAATAGTTCTGAAAGGGCATGTTAAATACATGCTTTTCCTATGATTCGTTGGGGCTGTTTTATCAAATGTTCACTGCACCTATGGCTACTTGACTTCAAGTCCTGTGTTGTCTGTGCCGGCCACACTGATGTCTCTCACACACATGACCTGCTCATCTATCAGTTCCAGTATCAGTTATGAAGAGACTGTGTCCCTTTCTGTCCCTGCAACACCCGAGGAAACATAATATACTGCTGAGACTCAAAGCTGAGGACCAGAGGGTAAAGTTCACTCTCTACTCTCTTCCCCCCACTCTCATCTTTCACATGGAGGCCATAGGGCAACCTAGTTCTCATCCTTTAGGGGTCAGCACCTTGATTTTTGAGACAGTGTCTCATTGGCTGGGCGCTCACCAGCCATCAGTTTAAAGGATGTGTCTTCATCTCCTCAGCGCTGGGGTTACACACGCATGTTACCACATTTGGTATTTTTCATTTTTTAAAACAGGACTTCTGGGGATCAAACTCAGGCCCTTATGCATGAATGGCAAGCACTTTCTCAATGGAACTATTTTCTCAGCTCTTGAGTGGCAGGTTATTGATGCCAGTGAGGCAAGAGTTCAGGTTGAAGGTCACCTGCATGACAGAGCCGATCCCAACCTCAGAACAGGGTGGGGGTGGGGAAGGGCTCCAACCTCTGCAGCCGGCCTTTCCCTTTATCCCCCTTGACATCAAGGTGGGTAACTTGTCACCTGCTGGAGATATGGCTACTTCAACTTAGTTGTGAGCTTACTGGTGTTCCAATACATCCTTGTTAATACAGGTCTAATGTTTAATTTTTTAGTTAAGCTAATTTTAGTTTTTTTCCCCTGCCAAATCACTTTAAACTTGCATAATCTAGTTATGACTGCTGACGGAAATAAATAGAAGCAGCTAGTTCAACCACATTAAATGTGAGTGTTGGTGTTGGAGAGATGGCTCAGTGGTCAGGAACATTTGCTGTTTCTTCCAGAGACCCAAGTTTGGTTCCCAGCACCCACATCAGGCAGCTCACAGCCATCTGCAACACCAGTTCCAAGTGATCTGATGCCTTTGCCCTCTGCATTCACAGTACATACCCACACATAGACACACACCTCTACACATAATTGAAAATAAATCTTAAAAATCTTAATGCTGACTCTTTTTTTAAGACATGGTCTCGCTATAGCACTGGAAATCACTGTGTAGACCAACTGGTTTTGAACTCACAGGTTCTCAGTCTCTGCCTCCAGAGTGCTGGGATTAGTGCATATGCCAACAGGAACCTACCTCTCTTTCCATGCACTTTTACATCTGAATAAATCTCTTATCTAGCTTGCTGTCCTATCTTAAAGTCACTGGCCAAAGTCCCCAATGTGTTCCCTATGCATTCCTGAAGGCCATTTACATTTTAGGTCTTACATTTAGAACTTTGACATATACTTATGACAGGATAAAGGTCCTTGAAGACACTGTCCTTTCCCCCATTAAGTGTATGATAAATCTCAAAATGAGTTAGTTCTTGTATTTTATCTTAATGTTTTGCTTGCATGTATGTCTGCAACGTATGCATGCCTGTTGCCTACAGTGGCCAGAAAAGGGAGTCGAGATTCCCTGGAACCGGAGTTACAGACATTTGTGAGACACCGAGTGAGTGTTAGGAATTGAACTTGGGTCCTCTTGAAGAGCAGCAAGCGCTTGTAACAGTTGAGCTAACTTCCTAGCCCCACCCCATTTTATTAAAAAAAGTCTTAGCTATCCTTTTCCTTCCCACTAAATTGTAGAATAATTGTTTAAGAAAAATGTTTAAAAGATTTTTTTTACTTATATGTGTAGATGCCCCATGTGCAGGACCCAGAAAGGCCAGAAGAGGGCACTGGATCCCTTAGAACTGGAGTTATTGTAATTGTGGGCTACCTGAAACCAGTGCTGATACGGGTTTTCTGGATGAACAGCAAGTGCTCTGCTAAGCCAGTCCCTGTATCTATAGGAACTTTGTGAGGCCTACGGAAATCACGCTAGATTTTACTTTTGCATCTTCCAGTTTATACACACTTCTGCATTTATTAACATCTTTACCATTAGCAGTATTACATAGTAGAAGCCCCATGTCTGTAGTTGGGTTAGCATGCAGTACTTGCAGAGGCCAGAAGAGGGCATTGGAACCAAATAGAGACAATTGTGTGCTGCCATGTCTTCTCAAAGAGCAGCAAGCACTCTTCACCACTGACCCATCTCTCCAGCTCCTATTAAATCTGATACTATATTTCTAACATTGACTACTAATGATGTAAAGTATCTTTAAAAATATTTTTAAATTTTATTTTTGTATGTTAGGGTGTTTTGCACACGTGTTTGTTTGTGCACCATGTGTGCACCTAGTGGTCAAGGATTCCTTGGAACTGGAGTTGTGGTTGTTGTAAGCCACTATATGGGTGCTGGAAATCAAACCTGGCTCCTCTGAAGAGTATCAAGGACTCTACCCTCAAGTTACATATACTCCTGATGGTGTCCTTAGAGACACAACTTTGAAGTTTTTATAGTTCAATTTATCTTTTCATGAAAACCAAACAGAGTAAGAAAACCCCCACAACTTTTGCTGCTGCTTTAGTTTTATATCAAAGAACTGTTGCCTAATTGTTTTCTTTTAGGAATTATATTTATAGGGCTTGATTTGTAGTTTTTCCCTCCCATGCATCAAGCTCGAGATTCAACCCCCAGGACTGCATAAACCTGGCATGATGATGCACACTGTAATCCAGCAGAGAAGTGAGGCAGGAAGATCAGAGGTTTAAGGTCACCATCCTGTACCACAGAGCAAATTCATGGCCAGCCTTAGCTTCCTTAGATCCTGTCTCAAAAGATTGCTGCAGAATTAGTTCTCACATTTTGCTTTTTAATGGTATGATATAGGATTACTTCTTGCTTAGTTGTCTACAAACTAGAACATATAAAAACAGGATTGTTTTGGTACTCTTGAATCAACTGATTACACTATAGGTTGTCTGGACTGTTTATTCTGTTCAGTTAATCTTTATCCTTTTAGTACCCTGGATCCTATGGGTTTCCAAAACAATTTTAGTATTCACTTGTCAATTTCTGAAGAAAAAAAAAAGTCACTTGGGACATTTTAATAGGGTCTGCACTGAGTCTGCAGGTCAGTTTGGGATTCTTGTGGTTAAGGTTTCTGATTTGGTCTTAACGGTCTGCTCACAGTGGCCAGAAGCCAAGTCATTACTGAGAGCCCTGAATGGGGGAAAGTTAGATTCAGGTGTGTGTCAAGCAAGACACAATGAAGAAATGCAGATTTATCACAGCAAAGAAACTAATTACAGATCCCAGGGAGCCTAGAGGCAACAAGACAGTCAGCTGGGTTTGGGATGGGAGAGGTCAGGGTCTGTGAGATTGCAACTTCACTAGGGCACAAAAGCCGTATCCTTCATTCCCTCAAGGCTTGTAGTTAAAAATAAAACAACACAAATCCCACTCCAGGAATGGCAGCATACACTTTTCACTGAAACTGCTAAGAACCCCTGTATGAGTTCCAGGCCAGCCAGGGATACATAGTAAGATCACGTCCCAAAACAAACAAGCTGGGTACACACCTTTAATCCCAGAACTCAAGGCCGACCTGGCCTACAGAGCTAGTTCCAGGACAGACACAAAGAAACCCTGTCTCCAAAAAAAAAAAAAAAAAAAAAAAAAAAAAAAAAAAAAGCAAAACAACAAAACCAATGAAAATGAAAGAAAACATCACCACTTCAGTTCCAACAGAAAAATATTATTTCCTGAATTAACTGCTTGCAGTTTTTACTAAAAACCCATCCATACATGTGTAGTCTATCACCTGTTTATCCTACTCTACTACCACACTTGTATACAACAAATATAGAGCAGATCTTGACGGGAAATGGAAGGCCTCCAATTTTATTTTTCCTCTTGAACATTATCTTTGCTATTCTGTATTTACACACACACACACACACACACACACACATACACGCACACACACACACACAGATTCCTACAAAAAGCCTTCTGAATTTTTGGTCTGTATCTACAGACCAATTTGTGGGAAACTGGCACCTCAGCATTATGAACTCTTTGAATGAGTAGTTCTGCAGTTTTCAAGGTGGAGGTATGTAACTTTCTTCTTAGACATCGGTCATCTTACATATATTATTTTATGTGTATAGTGTTTTTCCTGCATGCATTATCTGTGTGAGGTTGTCAGATCTTGGAGTTACACACAGGTGTGAGCTGCTATTGGGTGCTGGGGTTTGAACCTAGATCCTCTGAGAGAGCAGTCAGTGTTCTTAACCACTGAGCCATCTCCCCGTTTCTGACATCTGACCTCTTTAATGATGTTGTAAGTGCATATCTGAAATTCAGAACTACCTTTAATGTATACTCATACTGTTACAGCCTTGCATATCAGCCTCATACTCTGAACGAACAATTCCTATAAATTTACTAAGCAAAATGCTCCTTGCAAATGGATCTAACAACCAAAAGGAGTAAGGCAATTTTCTTTTGTATACCTTGCTCTGGCCAGCACTTTAGAAACAGTGTCTCCTCAACATCTTTCTTGTTTAAAGAAAGTACACTTTGGAGTACTTCTTGGAAGATGAGGGAAGCACCAAGTCATTACAGAGAACAAGGACAGGGAAGACATGGCCTACATGATATTCTCAACTGGCAGGACGGTGAACAAAACAGATTTATCAAGCTACCAATTAGGACTGAGAAACATCCAAACAAACTGTGACTGATATGGAGTGAAAAGATTTGTGAGATTCAAATTATCTTGGCCAGGTCTGGTGGTTCATGTCTTTAATCCCAGTACTCGGATGGAGGTTGAGGCAGAAGGATTGCTGTGAGTCTGAGGCTAGTCTGGACTACAGTGATGCCTTGTCTTAAAAAACAAAACAGATCTTTATTTGTTATACTTCTGAATTACTTCACTGGCCAAAATAAGCCGGTTCTCATCCTTCAATTTCTTTTTCATTCCTTTTCTTCTCAATTTGGTTCCAACAGAGATGAACATCTGCCTAACCCACAAACAGCTATGATGAAAAGATCCATATTCTCTTCAAGTAAAACCAATGTAAGGCACAACTACTCAGAAATACTTTATATTTTCAAAGTATTTAGGAATATTTTAATTAGAAAAATAAAGGCAATGAGAATATCTACCAGGTTCTAAAAGTACCCATGAGTTAAGTCACTCACACCCCCACTTAAAAAGTGAGACAAAATTTTAAATCACAATGCTGTTAAATTTTTACAATAAGGAATAAGATCATGCTATGCTAGGGTACAAAAATCTGTAATTCTGAGCATGAAAATAATTTATTAGACATCTGACTTTTCAAACATTGGGCCCACTGGAGATAGAATTAACATAGCTCACAGAGAAGAAAAACGATTCCAGCCAACACTGGCTTCTTGTTTCAGATTTTCTGGGAAGTCTCTGCATCCTGGAGGACAACCTTACCCCAAGCATCCACAGGTTCAATGCTGATTGGATGAGGAGAAATGGTGTTATACTACTCAACTGGGCAAATGTCACTGGTGATATGCCTTCCAGGAACATTCTTAAGCAAAGAAATAGCACTTCCTGCAGTGAGTCTTTGATAGTCAAAGCAAAGAATACCATTAAATATAACCTGACAAACAGGAAGCAGAGTGTATACATTTTGGTCAGTGGGTTGCTATGGAAAAATGTCACAATGAGATTTCTGTGAGATCAAGAAGTAAACTTTAATTAACATCAACTTTAATACTTGATTCTGTCACTAAAAACCAGAGTAAAGAAATCAGTTAACAAAATGGAGTTAGGGACGAAATGCAGGACTGTTATATGGACTCATAGCTGCACTTCTTTGGCTAACTCATTAAAAAATGCCAATTAAATATTTTCAGTCAATTTTTATTTTTTTAAAAAAGCAGCAAACCAACATCACAACTCAACCCTAATCTAAATGTGCACCTGACAGTGAAGCACATCTATGTGTGGAGTGAAAAAGGTTTTCAAAAAAGTCCATCAGATATATGATCTCCAAATACTCAAATAAACAACCACTCTTTGTAAGCCTTGTGTTACATGACTCACCGGGAACTGAGGAGTTATTGCTGTGAACACAAATCTGCAGTACAGTAGCATGAGTCTTGGGTAGTAAGCATAATCAGTTGAATCAAGTTAAAAAGTTGAAAATATGGTAAGAAACTGTGGAGGTGGGGGACGGGGTAGGAAAGAGTCTGTGAGCCTTGACCCAAGAGCAACTGAGACATCTCTAACTTTTCAATCGAGAGCAGGCATGTTAAATCTCCATTTGTTTTAAAGGAAGGCAATTAAAACTTACAATTCCAACAGCTCAAAAACCAAATAAAAATATTGTAAAAAGAAATCAAAACTATGTTCAGAACTCGACCCCATCTCATTTTTCAGCACCCCAAGGAAAATAAAAGCATCCATGACTATCACAGATGAAAACAAATGAATGTCACTAGAATCAATTTTTCCCCACTGAGGTATAAAATCTATATAGAAATCTGATACTATAACAAATTGTACTTCTCATAATTCTGTTTTAATTTCCTTTAAACCCTGTTTGATATAATTTTTATTGTTGTAAAAATGTTTTCATGATGCTGAACCTGGTTCCAGTTCTTTTCCACTTACTTTTCTATCAATATTTAATATTGCAGCTACTGGTTCTAATCAGGAGATCTCTTCTCCAGGAGGCACATTCAGCAGAAACGGCTGATGTGCACGGAAGCTGTGGAAGGGGCATCTATCCAGAGAGCACATTCTGTGCCTGTTGGGGATCTGAAGGCTATTTGCCACTGTTCTCGATGAGGACTCTTCCAGTCTTGTAAACATCAGTGTGCCACAGTCTGACTACTTTGCAGTCTCATATCCTGGGACAGGAAGGCTGGTTCACAGCAAGTGAAAAGCTAGAGGAGTCTTAATGGCTGATAAACCTTACATCCCACAGAAGAGGAAAACACTTTTCCTTTTTTGCTACTTAAGAATGTGGCAGAAATGTATGCTGAGGTAGCCCAGTCAATCCTTATTTCTTTCTTTCTTTTGTTGTTGTTGTAAATTTGGTCTCAGAATATTTCTGGAAGGGTGACATTTCGAAGAAGCCACTGCTGGGACCTGCTTCCAGTGCAGTCTCTAATGCTGGGCACTTGGCTGTCCTCTTCTGTGGCTTTATCCAGGCACTGGTTACTGTTCACATGCTGCAGGGTTAATTTCTGAAAGTAGCAGGGGAAAGACACACCTTAATTAGAAAGTGGAGGAAAAGGTACCCCCCCCCATAGCCAGGCTAGCCTTGAACTTCAAGAGATCCTCCTGCCTCTGCCTCCCAAGTGCTGGAATTAAAGTTGTACACCACTGCCAACACACACACACACAAATACACACACACACAGAGAGAGAGAGAGAGAGAGAGAGAGAGAGAGAGAGAGAGAGAGAGAGAGAGAGAGAGAGAGAGAAAGAGAGAGAGACTGAGACTCTGAGACTGTCGGGACCTGCCGACCCGTTTAAATGTGCCTGAGAGTGGAAGTATGGATTGAGGAAAGAAACAGACAAGACAGAAGATAGAGTCGGGAGGGCATCCAGTGAATACTGGCGTCCACCCCAAGTTTAATGCTCAAAGTTCTTATACATCCCAACCAAAAAGGGGGAAAGGCAAAAGGACTTCCTTACTAACGATTCCAGGAACCGGCATAATTACTTCCTTAATTCTCAAAACATCAAGTAACCACACCTTAGATCAAACCTCTAGTTATCTGGCCTTAGATCACCTTAGCTCAAACATTCTTCAGTAGCCACAGCTTAGACCTTTAAGTCTTAGACCTGTAACCTTGAAAGAGCTAGGATAGGTTTGAACTCTGACCTTAAGTCAATATGGAACAGAGCCTCTATGGGCCTTGACAACAAATAACCAGACAGACACAGTCTCTCTCTCTCCTCTCTCCTTCCTCTCTCTCTCTCTCCTCTCTCCTTCCTCTCTCACTCCTCCCTCTCCCCCCCCTCTCTCAAAACCCAGGCCATTAGTCACTACTAATCTAGGTTCCTGGAACATATTTCCAAACAACTATTTCAGTTTTCCTTTCATTTCTCTGTGATAAGGCTGTTTAAACTTTGTGATAAGGTGCTTCTAAACTTTAAGATTTCAGAAACTTGGGTCCTTTTACAGACTCAAAAATATACGAATGCTGGGGTGGCTGAGACACAGTACAATCAAGCATAAGCCTAGATATCAAATTCAGAAGTTATCCTTGTGGTAGAAGGAGGTGTCACATAAATTCAGAAGTTATCCTTATGGTAGAAGGAGGTGTCACATAGAAGAAAGAGCACAGAAAAGATTGGGTTCATAGCCTAGATTGGGTTCATAGCCTAGACAACTTGGGCTTTTTCACTTTGAAGATAAATACCACAGTATAATGGACATTTTGAGAAGGTTCTGTAAGGCAATAACAACAGTTCAAATATGTGGTGCCTCACATGCAAAGAAGGCTCTAAATAACCAGGAAGGGTTATAGCTATCTACCTCTGTATATATGTTTTAGATTTGATACTTTCATGCTGATTTTTAGGGTAATTTCTAAAGGGTGGGAGGGACAATAAGAGTAAATTAATAGTCATAATGGTCCACAATGAATCTGAGAATGTGTTCCAGACCAACAATCGCCAATGTCCTAGAATAGGGTGCATGCTGAGTGATATTGCAATGGGTCATGTAGCTACAATGTTAATGACACACATTAGTTTTTCTTTATTCATGTCTTAACTTTAATGTGATTCTTTTCTTTGAAAGGCCGTACTTAAAAATTTTATACTTTTCCAGGTGGTGGTGGCACACAACTTTAATCCCAACACCTGGGAGGAAGAGGCAGCTGGATCTCTGTGAGTTCTAGCACAGCCTAGGCTACACAGAGAAACTTTGTCTCAAAAAAAAAATTATTTTACTTTATGTAGAATATGGGTGTTTTGCCTGTGTGCATGTCATTGGAGGTCAGAAGAGGGAATCAGATCCCCTAGAACTGGAGTTATCAACAGTTGTGAACCACTATGTGGGTGGTGTGAATCGAACTTGGGTCTTCTGTTAGAGCAGCCAGTGCTCTTAACCACTGAACCAATGCTCCAGCATCTGCAACATCTCATTTTCACAATGTTTCTTTTAAATTACAGACAGCAGAATCTAATGATTGTATCATCTACTTCTACTTCTAGCTCTGTATTACTCTGTGGTGAGTCAAAGTGAGAACTAGCAAATAACTATATATACAAATAACTATTGTATATTGTAGATGTTACCATCACACTGACCTGAAGTTCAGTATTATTTACTTGAATCCTCATAGATGCATGAGAACTGAACCTGGATGAGAGTGAGTGCAGCTGTGGGCTGTGATGGTGTTGGCTTTTCTCATGCGGGTGCTGTGTAGTTTACTGGCTGAGGATAGGCTTTGCAGTGTGGCAATATAGCAGCAGAGAGCCTAGGCTCTACATAAATGCCACGTCAGCCTTCCGTTTCAGTTGAGACAAAAACCAGTGCAGAATTAAGGACCTATTCAACATTCCACAACTCCCTACAAAGGTGGCACCCTTCCTCAGGCTCACAGTCAATACTACTAAAAGCAGAACAAACCAAGCACAACAAAAACTATGACTGGGCAGTTGTTTTTTCACCCTAATTTCTTCTCTCTCTCTCTCTCTCTCTCTCTCTCTCTCTCTCTCTCTCTCTCTCTCTCTCTCTCTGGTTTTTCCAAGACAGGGTTTCTCTTTGTAGCCCTGGAACTCACTCTGTAAACCAGGTTGACTCCCACCCGCCTCTGCCTCCCAAGTATTGGCTCCATCCCAATTTCTGAAAACACATCTCTGTCTCTCTCTGTCTCTCTGTCTCTCTCTCTCCCCTTCTCTCTCTCCCTCCCTCCCCCTCTCTCTCTTCTCTCTCTCTCTCTCTCCCTCCCTCCCACCCCCCTCTCTCTCTCCTTTCTCTGTCTTTCCCCCCACCTCTCTCAGTAAGCTCCACAGGAGATCTAAACACTGGCGAAGAACCTTGCTCTAGACCAGGCTCTGACAGCTGACAGAAGATATAGAGCTCCAAGGTTCCAATACTGCATTTTGTCATCAAAGGACTCAGCAGAGGAACTAGGTAATACTGGCAAATCTCCAGAGAGAACCTGATTCAGGCACTGGGCAGGCAAGTGACACATTTTTAACTGCAACCTTTCAAGGGGAGGATAAAAGCTTTCATTACTTATTGCAAAGGCTACCTACATAATAGAAAAAATATTACTCTACTTCCTGCCTCCAATCTCTAAATGTAAAAAGGTCCCAATCTCCATTGTATTTTAGGAGACAGCACAAGGAGTAAAAATGAAAGAGCTTATTGCCATACTATAATTTTTATAGAGCACACGATACAAACAAGATTTAAACATGCACTAACACGCAAATTTAATAAAAAATAGTAGGGTAGCACGCAAATTTAATAAAAAAAATAGTAGGGTACTAAACGAAGTATCTTGGATCAAGAATTAAGAATCTTGAGTTTGAGATCTAACTTACATCATCTATCCATTGTGTGACCAGGAGCAATTAATTTTTACCCATGAAATAGTGTCCTGGATTTTATTTCTAGGATTCCTTTGTAATCTAGGATTTTATGACTTGAGGCTTCTAGTGTGGGCTGCTGACACAAATGTTTTATTCTCTTTCTTGGTTGTTATGTTTTGATGGATGGGCTGCTCTCCCCCTCCAGAGCTCCCTCTGGAGTTCACTCAGGCTACTGCACTAGCAAGGTAGCTTGCCCTACCCTTTCCTTTTCATAGTTATTAATTCAGAAATGCTCCCTAGTAAACACATCAACAGTTAGCTTTATCCTGGAGTCTGTGAGAAACCAGCCTAACACATTAGTTTTATCTCTGGGAAACAAACTTTCCAAAGTGATTTGAAGTTTTAAAACTTTACATGTACAATCAGTTCTTTCTAAATACGTGAAACCATCTCCATTCTCCTACATTTCTAATTGAACATTCACTTTTCAAATATCCATTGAGGCAGGCTGTAGGTGGACTAGCCCACACCATTCCCAATCTTTGTGCCATGCTCATCTACACTTTTAGGACAAGAAAACCAAGTACTTGCTTTCCCTGCCTTCCTTATAGCTGTAGGTTCACTATGGGACAAATCTACAACTCCCAAGAAATAAACACAGCTTGACAAAAGTGTTCTAGGAAAAACTTATTTTCCTGAAAAAAAAAAAAAGTAATATATCTAACGGTAAAGCAACTCATGCACCTTTCTTTCAGAGCCTAGATTACAGTTATCTTAGATATCAGTGTAATCCACATCAGAAACTATATACCTAGAGACTTGTGTAAGAAAATGAAGAAATGAAGCCACTTAAGTACATTCAGTATTGCCTAACTAATATACTGTTGTATTCCAACAAACTGAAAATAAGGACCCTTTTCATTTAAAAATCTGTTGGCTGTCACAATGGCTAGCCATCGGCATCTGCTGTAAGGAAACAGAGATTGAATCTTTCAAGACAAGGGACAGTCACACTCACAATGGCAGTAGTACACATCCAGAAACAAAGAAAACGTTTGGACCATATCTAATGGCCTTAATGACTGTATTAGTTACTATCAACTGCATTGGCTATAAAATATAAATGTGCCCAGTGACATGCTATATAGCTTCTGTATCTATAGGTAACTGAGTAACTCACCACTGGGTCATACTCCCAGAGCTGGTTGCCTTTTAGATGGTGGCATTTGAGCATGGTAACTGGGCCATTAAGTTTGGAAACGTCCAAACAAAGGTCATCTGTTCTAATTTCTTTGTTGGCAGTATAGGAGAAAACCTGAAAAGCAAACATGAACCTATGTAAGCTTTAACAGTAAAAAGAAATTAGTCAGCATTTCAAAGGCTAACATTTCTACATTTTATAGCCATGAGACAATGAAGACATCAGGAATCAGCTTCAATAGACACAGAGGAATAATGTGCATATAGATAAACACCAAAACTCAAGTTTAAACTTTCTCTGGGCTACTCTGGAATAACCGGCAACTATTTCAAGACATTGATTCATGTACACTGTTAAAGTAATAGAGAATGAAAGACTGAGAAAAGCTACACCAATTTTACACAGAGGAAAGTAAAAAAAAAAAAAATCACCACAGTTCTCTGTAGGCTGAGTGTATTATTAAGAGCAGTCTTTTTTTTTTTTTTCCCTAGAAAAGACAAAATAAATTTTGTGCTCAGCAATGTTAATTCAGTTGTTACAGGGGCATTTAAAAATGTTTTATTAAAATAATCATTAGAAGAGGCAAGCAGGGGCATTTAAAAATGTTTTATTAAAATAATCATTAGAAGAGGCAAGCAGATCCCCTAGTTCAAGGCCATCCTAGTCTATATTGTAAACTGTAAGCTACCAAGGCTACACAGTGAGACCGCTCTAAAAAAATTAAATATCAATCATTAGATTGAAAGCACCCTTCACCTAATATTCTTTATTATTTTTCTTTAAAGATATAAAAATGTTTCCTGACTAATGTTATAGGATTAAAGAGCCAAGTAAACCAAATTAAAAGCTATCAGTTTTAAAAGTTTAATAAAGATACTTACCTGATTACCTCCCATACCATGACAATTGAAAATTCCAACCTTTTCGTTCTCTTTTCTAGCCATGTTATCTAGACATTGATTTGTTTCCACGTTTCGTATCTGTGGGACAATGAGACATCAGGAGTTAGAATGCAGGACTTAACTATGGGATAGGTACATGCAGATACACAAAAGGTCATTCCTTTATTATTTCTTTTTGCTGTTGTTGGTTTTTTGAGGCAGGGTTTCTTTGTATAACCGCTCTAGCTGTCCTGGAATTGTCTTGGTAGACCAAGCTGGCCTCAAACTCACAGAGATCTGCCTGCCTTTGCCTCCCAAATGCTGGGATTAAAGGTGTGCAGCACTTGGGAAGCAGAGGCAGGCAGATCTTTGGAGGAGGAGGCCAGCCTGGTCTACAAAGAGAGTTCCAGGACTTCCAACTAGGCGTTTAACAGAGAAACCCTGACTCGAACCACCCCTCCCCCCAAAATGGTGGGAATTCATGCTTGGTACAGTAAAGACTTAGCCATCCACATGTAACTAGTAAAGTCACAGACTCTAGAGGAGAACCTATGACTGCCATTTTCCTAAACCAGTACAATTTCTAACTGCATTATAAATACTTATCAGGTCAGCTTTCGGCCCTTATTAAGGAAGCTTCTTTTTTGAAGCAGTGGAGACCATTACAGAAAGCCACAACTGGTCAAAATACTGAGAACAGACTGGGGATGCTCAACCCCAATTGACAGAACACAATGCCTACAACAAAGGCTGGGAACATCACAGAAGGAGCAGAAAGACTGTAATAGCCAGAGGACCAGGGTTTCTGTTTCAAGGTAGTGTCTTCTATACATGACAGGGAAGTTGCACCAATGATATCTCAACAATATGGTCACCTAAACATAACCTGCATAGTAACAACACCAGATGACATGCCAATGAGCATGGGGTTAATCTCACAAGGTCCCACCTCTAGATGAAGAGCTATAGGCAATTAATGGCTGTTAACAGAGGGAGAATCAGTTTTCTTTGGGACAAGTCTGATAGGCCATCCAATCCCAAACAATCAGTCCTAAACACATGTATATAAGAGCAACATTATACTCAAGTAGAGTGCGTGTGTGTGTGTGTGTGTGTGTGTGTGTGTGTGTGTGTGTGTATGTATGTATGTATGTATGTATGTACATACATTGTTACATCAATTAAATGATGTACATCATTGTACATCAATTAAAGAGGAAGAGGTTTATAATTTGAGAGGGAATTGGGGGCACAGGAAGAGCCGGGTAGAAGGATGGAAATGATGCAAATAGTACTTATACATCAAGGTTTTTTTAGTTTTAAATTAAAACTTTTCTATTTGTTTCATTTCTTTCACTTGCACAGTTCCTTCAGGATTAATATTTAGTTCAAAATAGTTCTACTTTCAGTAGTAACTTAAAGTAATTTAACAACTCCTCAAGGACAAAAGGTGTCCCTTTTGGATACTCCCTGAGTCAAGACACACGGGGGGTGGGGGGGGTGGGGGGGAGGAGGGAGGGAGGTGGGCCTAGGCCCTATCCCAAAGGACACAATAGACTCTGGTGACACCCTATGGATATATGATAAGTAAGGGGGGAACAGAAAGGATATATGATAAGTAAGGTTCTAGTTAGGGGGATTGTAGGGGACAGGGGTGGGGGTGGGGGTGGGGTGGAACTAGGACTGACATGTAAAACAATCTTGTTTCTAATTTAAATAAAAATAAAAATAAAGGTGTCTTTTTTGAAAATGCCTCTGATGACTTCTTAGGAGACTGAAGACAGTTTCTGGACAAGAGAGGGTTGGAGGCTGGCATACGTGGAAGCAGCCATGGGGTGGTGCAAATTTCACTTCCCCATTAAACATTAATCCACTCCACAAAAGCTGTTTAACTGAGTCATCAGAAGAGGAATATCTGAATATCTGTAAGGTACTCAGACTATTGTTTAACATAAAGTAGATGCTATGTCAATGTGAGAACCATTAGAACTGCCTGAGTCAGTAACAGTTAGGCAAGGCTCTATCTCTTTGTGATTGCTTACAATACTCAATGGATTAACAACTATTAGCTACTATGAGTAAACATTTATGTTGGTTCCAAATCCTATAGTACAAGTTCTGGAAGGCAGACTTGGTTAAGAAAGACATCCTAATAGTCTTAGCCTAGAAATGAGACTTTTCATCTAGATATGACCTGGTACAAAAGGCCCACAGGCTATATTTCTGAGGCAATGGCAGGAAGACCAGATGTAAAGTCTATGCCACGTGGGAAGTCAGCAGGCAAGGTAAGAGGCCAACCTGCCTTGGCAACCACGTACCATGGGTTGGACAGGTATCATCTTTTTATTCACCCAAACTTGAGCCCGGCTAACAATGCTTGGGCATTGTCAAAATTGGGTCAGTTCAAAGAAAAAGAAACAACCTGTCATTCCCTAAAGGAGTGGCTGCTCTAAATCCTTCAGAGGCATGCCACTCAACCTAGATTTTACTCACTGAAAGGGCAGAATGTGCAGGAAAGGGGAGGGGTCATGGTTTTACTCACTCATCAGCATGAGCTCTCTGCCGTGACCTCTGTACTCACCTACAGCCTTAGGTTTCTGTTTGCCCTCTTTCCCCAAGTCTCTATCTATCACCAGCAGCCCCTGCCTTACTCTCAATCAATAATTTGTATTGACCTGAAGTTACTTTGAAGAGGACTTCTCAAGCATCCACTCAAACTACCACTCTCATCTGACCTATACTTGACCCCCACCTCTCTAATCTGTTCCAAGGAATGAAATGCATGTGGTCCCATCCTTTACATAAAAAATCTCCCCGCTCTGTGCTAGATCCCATCTCCTATCCATTTAAAGCACAATGCCTACACTGCATCTTTCTTTCTTTCAGAACATAAAACTTACCACTGTAGCCAGTTTTAAACAGACAACTCAGAAGTGTTAAGTCCATTTACACTGTTATGAAACGGATCTCCAAAAGCTTTCCAGTTTACAAACCTGAACCACTTCAGCCACCAAACAAACCATCTTTGTGGTAGCTACTACTTTCTGTTTCATTGTACACAACCACTATAGGAACTTCACAGAAGTGAAATTATACATTATTTTTTTCACCAGCCTACTTCACTTAAATAAAATGTCTTCAAAGTTCATTTATGAGGTAATGTACATATGTCGGGATGTCTATCCTTTTGAAGGCTGACTGATTTCTCACTGTATGTACATGCAACTTTTTGCTTACCATTCATCAGTTTAGGACATGAGTTGCCTGTGCCACTTAGGCTGGGCCAATCATGCTGCCATGAGCATGTTTCCCTCTAAGACCCTACACATCTGGAGGTCAGGCACTGCATCACACAATGGCTGCATTTTACTTTTTGCAGTGCTGGTGAAGAGCATGAGTCAGACCCTATCATGTAGTGTTAACTTTCTGAGGAACTCCGAATTATTTTCCAGGCACACATCATTTTATAGGCCCACCAAGAGTGCACACAGGTCCTGACTTTCCTAATCCTTGCTTATCTACTTGTTTTTCTTTTTTTTTTTTTTTCCAGAAATCATCCTGAGTCATGGGAAGCTGGCTTAGTCAAATTTTCTTTTTTAGATCAATCTCATTAGCACAGGCTTCTTTCTTTTTAAAGTAGCAAACATACTTAATAAATATTTATTGAATACTGGAATCTAAGTCTGAATATAATCATGACCAAAGCTCGTGCTCCTCATTCTTAGGCTTCCTAAGAAGGGCACTTCATTGAGGTTCTGATGGAGCCTGTTGTATTACAAAGGACCTCTTCAGGGGACACAGAGTAGTACCCACAGGAAGTGGTGCATGTCATAAATGCCCACATTATAAATAGTACTTAGACAAGTGTACAGCAAGACACCACATTTCTATCCCCTTGCTTAAGTTTATAGGTTAGCCGACAATTCATTCTGACTGGACTTAGGAAGCCAGTTAATGATGGCCATGAGCAGGTGCAAGACTTGAGCATCTCAAAGCTATACTTTAAATATTTGTTTTAAGTGTATGAGCAGTTGCCCACATGCATGTCTGTGTACCCGATACCCATGAAAATCACAAGAGGGTAACACATCCCTTGGGACTGGAGTTTTCGAGGTTTATAAGCACTATGCGGGTGCTAGGAATCAAACCCAGCCCCCCTGCAAGGGCTTGTAAACACTGAACCCAAACTCTGTCCAAAGCTTTACTTCTTTTAGCATCACTCCTTATTTCATAAATGATGAAGTCATCAACTCCATTCTTATACAAATTTTGGTAACTGGGTATAGCATAGTTTCAAGGGAATCCAAACATTCTTCATAAAGCTTCAAAGAATCCTGGCACAGCCTGGTAGTGGTGGCATATGCCTTTAATCCCAGCACTCAGGAGGCAGAGACAGATGGATTTCTGTGAGTTCAAGGCCAGCCTAGTCTACAAAGCAAGTTCCAGGACAGGATCCAAAGCTACAGAGAAAGCCTGTCTCAGAAAAAAATTCTGCCACAACTAAGGCCTCAGGCTGCACTAGACCCCGAAAACTGACTGAAAAACCCAGCACATGGTCTTACTTTCATAACAGAAATATTCTCTCCTTCCTAATATTCTCCTCTAGCCACCATCCATTTCTCTGCATTACTTTACAGCAAAATGCCTTGCTTTCAAAGATTGGTACATATTCAGGATCTACACTTCCATTCTCTTGAATTCAAGTCACCAGAGTCCCTAACACTCTCCAAGACACTTTCAAATTACTGAGGCAGAAGGTACTAACAAAATCTCCCTAAAGCTCCATACTCATGCTGTGTGCTTTCTCCACAGTATTCAACATAGTTTAGCATTTCCTTTTTGAGACAAACCTTTCACTTAAGTCTCTGAAACATCATTCTCCTGGTTCTTCTTCTTTATGTTTTTGTTTTTGACACAGACTCTCATTATGCAGCTCTGGAACTCACTATGAAGACCAGGCTGACTTCAAACATGCAATCCTGCCTTTGTCCTCCCAAGTACTAAGGTTAATACAACTCTTCCAGCTGCCTATGGCTGGGTTCTCTATCATTTGATCCTCTATATGGTTTGTGTGTGTATACAACGACGTATGTACATGTGTGTATGCATGAGTGAGGGTTCATGCCTACCATTGTGACAACCTCAGGTGTCAGTCTTCACTTTGAAATGGAGTCTTTTTTTTCTTCTTTGCTATTTGTTAGTGCATAAACCAGGCTAACTGACCCAGGAACTCTCAGGGATTTTTCTGTCTCTGCCTCCCATCTTACCACAGAAACACACATCTGTGCTCAGCTTTACATGAGTTCATGTTTGTGAGGCTAACACTCTACCCATTGAGCCATCTCCCCAGCTCACCCTCTGTGGGGATATCTTGCTTGTACAAATAAAGCCTGTCCGAAGGTCAGAGAATGGAGCTTGCTACTGGCTAACCATAGAGGTCTGGAGGTCTGTACAGACAGACAGGGAGTGAAAAGTTTCTGTCAATTCTAGAGTTTATATATTATCCTTCTGAGGTCTTTGATGGAGTTGAAGACAGATAGTTCTGGTCAAGGTTTTACTTAGTTATGATAAATGATAAGTTCCGTATAAAACTTACACTCACAAAGATAGGATAGATGATAGAATATTTCTTTAAATTTTGCCAAATATTAATGAACTAAATATTGTTAACTATAGTTCTTGTTTGATAACTGTTTTGTTATATATAATTTTAATAGACAGGAAAGAGGAGATGATGGGGGATGTCCTTCTGTATTTATGTTTCTCTTATTAGTTGATGAATAAAACACTGATTGGCCAGTAGCCAGTAAGGAAGTATAGGCAGGGCTACCAGATGAGGAGAATTCTGGGGAGAGGTGCTGCTAGAGAGACACCATGTAGCTACCAGGAAGACAGGAAGCCGGGAATTCTTTGATAATATAAGGCCATGTAGAAATACATAGATTAATAGTTATGGGTTAATAATTAAGAGAGAGCTAGCCAGTAAGAAACCTAAGCCATTGGCCAACAGTTTGTAATTAATATAAACCTTTGGGAGTGAAGGGCCATCGGACCAGGCAGAACAGAAACTCTATCTACAACCCTCATTATGGTTCTGTCCTTCCTTATCTTTCATTACCCGTCTACTTGATTTTTTCTACACAAGTGACCTCCCTACTATTTCTGGAACACGCTAAGTACACATTCATCTTAGTAACCTTTGTTCTCCCCTTGCTCTGAAATTTTATCTCAGCAATGCATATGGCTTAGTTATTCATTTCCTTCAAGTTTCTGTCCACAAATTACTGTAGGGGTGCCTTCCTCAACTACCTATGTAAAACAGAGTAATTTTCATGCTCACCAGTCATCCTCGATCCCATCTGCTCTTACACTGCTATCTGACACACTGTATATTTTTCATTATTTTTTTTTCCAAACAGACTATAAGACCAACAAGAGCAGAATTTTCACTTTGTTTTATGCCACATTCCATTAGTGGGCACTCAAATAGTTGTTAAATGAATAAAAAAAAATTCAGTGAAGAAATGGCTGGAGCCTTCCTGATAAATATCCTCATGTGCAGCTAATGCTTATAAAACAAAATCTGTCATGTCAACTTCTATCATAACATAGCTAAGTTTCCCCTTCTGCTTGGCTTTGTAATTTTTTTTTTTTTTTTTTTTTTTTGTAAGTTAGTTTCGTAATTAAGGCCTAGATGTTCTACTGCTACAGTGGAAGAATAAGGGGAGAGAGACAAGAACAGCCAGCATAGACATATTTCTGGGTATATAAACCCAATGGAAACTGAACTTTTTGGGAGGATGTGATGGTTTGAAAGAAAATGGCCCCGGAGGGAGTAGCACTATTAGGAAGTGTGATCTTGTTAGGGGAAGTGTGTCACTGTAGGGATGGGATTTGAGGTCTCATATATGCTCAAGACACCACCCAGTGTCTCAGACTACTACTAACTGCTGTGAGTCAGGAAGT
The DNA here is from genome assembly GCF_003668045.3 of Cricetulus griseus. Taxonomy (NCBI): domain Eukaryota; kingdom Metazoa; phylum Chordata; class Mammalia; order Rodentia; family Cricetidae; genus Cricetulus; species Cricetulus griseus. The sequence goes on from NC_048595.1 coordinate 212,919,296, forward strand.
AAGAACTCTTAGCTCCTTCTTTAGCACCAAGTCTGCCTACATGCTGCTTTGTTTCCCAGCATGACAATAATGGGCTAAACCTCTGAACTGTAAGCTACCACAATTAAATGCTTTCTTTTTTGTACGAGTTGCCACAGTCATGGTATCTCTTCACAGCATAGAAACCCTAACTAAGAGGAGAAGAGGGTAAAAGCATAGTATTTACACTAACAAGTAAAAATGAGGAAGTAAAACAAGTCAAATTTTACCAACTGAGGCAAATGCTTCAGTAAGGGCTCAAGCAATCAAAGATTAGCTGGAACAACAGCTGAGGATAAGGAATATACCAATGACTGCTCCTCAGTGCATACCCCTGCCCCCCCCCAACGGGGCCAGAGAATAACTACTTCCAGTTTGTGAGCCACCCCATCTCTAGGACAACTTCTCAGCCCAAGCATCACTGTATAAAAGTGACCCAAGGGAGTAAGAGAACCCAGGCATGGAAACAGGCTAGATTTACCCTGGAGGCAGAAGTGTCCTGTCCCTGGCAGAGACAGTAAATATGCCTTTACTCCTGAAAGAACCTTCCTTCCCTCTGTCCTTTCTGAAATCTTTCTGTAAACCCAATGAATACAGACTCCCAACAAGGTTGCCATGTAAGGGGGCCTAGGCCATGTAAGGTATTTTGACTTCCAAGACTGTCTAAGAAAATTAACCCAAATTCCATCAAAGAAGGTTAAGAGGGAATGACTGACTATCCTGTGACAAGATAAAACTCCTGTGTAGCCTGGATAGACACAGAAAGGTAGGCAATGAAGAAGGACAAATAACCAGAAAACATTAGATGATAGTCTTATAAACATATGCTATCAAAGGAGAAACTTGAAGACAGTAATTTTGAAACTCATAATTGACAATAAAAAATGTCTTTCACATCATAGTCCAGTTAAAAACAAATTCCCTTAACATACTTTCATACATTTATTCCTAGATTATGATTATAGCAGCTAAACTGATGCTAAAGCTATACTAGGCCGTTGAAAATTACTGCCTTTTAGCTAACAAATAGGACCTTGGAGAGTTAGACGAATACTAGGAAAAGATCCCTCAAATCTTTATGGTTTAATAGACTAGGGTATTCTACTCTAAACCAGGAGTAGTCCAATGCTTCTGCTTTAAAACTCGGGGAGGGTAGTCAATTTCAAGTGGTAAAGTGCTCAGTAAGCACTAATTCAATGATACAACAAGAACCTCTAGGGTGACCATGGAAACAAAGACATGACAACCACTAAGAAGTCAATAGGTTAGAACAAATTTGAATAAAAAGAAATGGTACCTCTGTGAAAGAGTTACTAAAGCTACATGGAGATGGTTGGTTTTCTTCCAAGAGAAGGAATAACTTGGGCTCCAGGAGAACTCTCACTTAGAGGCTGAACTCTTAAATAACAACAATGGAAAAAGACCAGAAGTCTAGTTTAAGAAAGACCAATCTGAATTTTTTTTTAGGGGGTGGTGGTGGGGAGACAGGGTCTCTCTATTATGTAGCTCAGACTCACAGAGATCTATCTGCCTCTGTCTCCCAGTGCTCAGATTAAATGCATGTGTCACCATGCCCAACTCTGATCTGCATTCTTAAACGCAGAACTGAAGTCTGGCTAGGAGTCAGAACTGATAGCTAACTGGCATTCAATAAACAGGATATAAGAAATTGTTTACTGTCAAAGTCATTGTAACAGAAGGCAAGACCTTTTTCATACTAGATCTATTTGTATAGGCATGCACTGAGATAAAAGTACAACTAATTTGCAAATTTTTCTTATTTATAAGCATTAATAAGTCAATTATTTCAAGAAAAATAATGCTGAATTCTGAGAAGCAACTTAAGAGAATCACCAGAATTAAATATGTTTTTCAGCATTTCCCTAACTTCTCTGTCTAAACTATGAAAACTTCCCAAAGGAAAATAAACATATGCCCTCAACATACATACAGAACAGTGTTTCAACCCTTCTTGTCAAGTTTTCTTCACTCTGAAAATTCTCAGGCTTTGATTTGGATTAACCCAAGAATATCAGCTTTAGAAGTACAGGTTTCAAATAAATGGCTTAGCATGTTAAAACACACACACACACACACACACACACACACACACACACACACACACAAAACGTTTTACATTGTAATAAGAGTCTTCTTGTTAAAAAGTATTTTTTTTAAAGATCTATTTATTTTGATTTATGTGTACATGTTGGGTGTTTTACCTGCATGTATGTATGTGTATCATATGTATGGCTGGTACAATCAAGGGCCAGAAAAGGGCACTGGATATCCTCTAGTTGAAGTGACATAAAGATGGTTTTGAATTGTCATGTGGGTACTGTGACCCAAACCCCAGTCTTCTGCAAGAGCAATAAGTGAGATGAGCAATCAATCTCTCCAGCCCCAAGTATCTTTAATAGAACATAATCTGATAAAATTATAGTAAGATTTTGCTGGGGAAGTGGCTCAGTGATGAAGCACTTGCTTAGTATGTGAAAATTCTCAGGGTTGCTTCCTAGTACTAGAGGTGGGGGAGACAAAAATTTCACAAGATTTCATATTATGAGGCAGACTATTCAATTCCCAGGAACCACATGGTGGCTCACAACCATTTGTAATGAGATCTGGTGCCCTTGTTTGGCCTTCAGACATGCATGCAGGTAAAACACTGTATATACACACAATATATATTTAACGCGCGCGCGCGCGCGCGCGCGCGCACACACAAACACACACACACACACACACGTTTTTACCTCTCCCAATGAGAAATAGTGACGTGGAATTTGAGAATCAGGGTAAATATTTTCTAGGTACCAAGAGAAAGGTTTGCATTGTAGTTTATGTCTCAGACCAAGTCTTGATGATATGTCTCCATAATCTACCTTTGTAACACCTGTTAAAAGAAATAATTGACTGATTTACTAGAGTTCTATTTGATAACACACACTACTTATACACTCATTTTCTTAAAGCAGCTAAATGGGAAACGGGATTATTAGGTGATAGATGGTACTAGATGTGATATGATATGGACCTGCCTCCCAAAGTAGAAAACAAGGACAAGGCATTAATATGCATTTTGATTTTTTCAAAGCAAATAAATTCATGTGAGAATGTAACACATACTAATATTAAGCTAAGTTATACAGAGATCAGATAACTTTAATGTATATTAAGATAAAAATAAAAAATTAACATCTATTTGACACAAATATTAAATAATACAACTATTTCTCTCATATAATCCACTGAACTGTGTTCATACCCACTTGAATCTTGAAGTATTTTACCTGAACAACCAAGGCAGAATAGTAATAATTTCAGATAGGCTTATTGCTGGGGAGACACAGACACACAAAAAGCCAGAATAGCAGAGCGAAGCTCTTGGAGAGAAGTCTTGAGGAATACTACAGGCTCTGCATTGGCTTTGTGACATGAGATGGTTTCACAAAAGTCCTATACAGCAGCACCAAAAGGCCTGCTTATGGAGAATGCGCATAACCTGCTTCTGAGGTGGTACTGTTTTATGGGACAGGGGATGTAACTCAGTCATGAGTGCTTGTCTAGCATACATGAAACTCTGAGTTTAGTACCCCAGTATCACATAAAACATGTAAGGTCATGCAGACCCTTAATCACAGACAGCACTTGGAAAATGGAGGCAAAAGGATCCTAAGTTCAAGGACATCCTCAGTTACATAGTGAGTTTGAGGCTAGCCTGGGATACATGATACCCTGTCTCTACATACATATATAAATCCATACACAAATACTAGTATTTTTATGTTGGATAAAAAAGCCAAATGTCCAGAGAGAGTGCTTTGTCAGCTAGGAAAATGGCTGGCATTTAACAAGACAGAATATCACAGGAATAAATGTCAAATGCTGCAGTTAGGTAAAAAGAAAACACACACACACAGAGAGAGAGAGAGAGAGAGAGAGAGAGAGAGAGAGAGACAGAGAGAGAGAGAGAGAGAGAGAGAGAGAGACCTCTATACAACTCTGGATCAGCAGAATTGACCTAGATATTTAGTATTACTGCTAATAATATCTCAGGCATGCTATCAAGTATTTTCTGTACTATGATTTTTACCATTCCCTATAATGACCTTATCAAGTCTTTACTTCCAACCCTCTTTACTTCTCCTTAGAATCAGGGACAAGAAAGATACAATCTTGGGCCAGTGAGGTGGCTTAGGGGATAAAGATTCTTGCTGCCGAAACCTGAAGACCTGAGTTCAATCCTTGGGACCCATATGGTGGGAAAAGAATCAACTCCACAAGTTGTATTTGGCCTTCATACATGGACTATGGCACAAGCACCCCCACCTCAGATTTTAAAAATAAATTACACACACACACACACACACACACACACACACACACACACACACACACACACACACACACAGAAAGGTACAAGTATATACATTATGCAAAATACACTAACCTGGAGAAATTATATAGAAGAAATTCTTGAATTCATCCATCCATACTTCTGCAAGCCGTCTGTTATTTTTATTGATAATCTGTCCTGTCCCTCCTGGAAACGTGTAAGGTGTAGCTTTCCGAAACACATGACCAACATGGGAACAAGTCACAATTTCCAAAGTTCCTCCACACTGCCAAATCTGAAAACAGCAGGATGAAGCTTAGTAACTACCTAACAAAGGTTGCTTAGTATTTGTGTGGTATTTTCTTTTCAATTGAACAGGGGGTTGGCTTTTATTTATCTGTAGTTATTGGTAATTTTTTTCCCCAAAATGTCTATAAACTACCAAATCTGAATGAGAGCAAAGTAAACTGTGTTGGACATATAGTTTAAAATTCAGAACACAAGCCTGATTATGGTGATCTATGCCTTTAACCCCAGCATTCAAGAGGTAGAGGCAAAGGACCTCCATGAGTTAAGGTCCTCCTGGTCTACAGAGTGAGTTCCAGGCTAGCAAGGGTTACATAGTGAGATCCTGTCTCAAAAATAAACGATAAAATTCAGGACTCAGAGATCCTGCTCTGGTGTACAGCCAGTACTTCCCCAGGATCAAGTGTTTTTCAAATTTTGGTCAAAACACAAAGACAAGTTACAAACTACACATAGAAGAGTGAGATACACAGCAGCAACTCTCAAATGCAAATGACTCACAGCATCGTAAATTCAAACTGCTGAACTGCAATCAACTCTTGTCAACAAGGACATGCTGTTTCAGGAAACACTCACTATTATTCTGTTTGTTTTGTGTATTTAACATGTTTGATGTGGCCCATGATTTAACACTCACTACACACACCCATGATCAGGGAGTATTCAGCCAAATTTGTTTCTATTTCTATCTCTCCAAACTTGTGTCGTTACTGACACATCACACAGAACAGACACTCACCATGATTTTTCAACAAGACAGAGACAGCATGTTCTCATCTATTTGTTCAATCAATAAAACACATGGAACAAAAGGAAAACCATGTATAGGTTTATATTCTTAATTCAATATAATTGTTTCAAAATATAGTTTTGTGCCATAAAGGAAAATCTCATATTTGCAATTGAAACTCACATTTTGAAGAACTTCTGGTTTGTTAAATAGTCAGTGTGTCTACCTTCAGGTTTGTTAAATAGTCAGTGTGTCCTTGTTAAATAGTCAGTGTGTCTACCTTCAGGGCTGTTAAACAGTCAGTGTGTCCACCCTCAGGGCTGTTAAATAGTCAGTGTGTCTACACACTGGTTTTCCCAGGTTATACAGTGTTAGAGCTGTAGGCAAGGAGAGTCTCTGAGAGCAAAGGGGCTTCCTGCTTCTACTTACAGAACACTCAGTTGTTTGCCTCTCCTAATACACTATATGTTAGAAGCTGTTTAGAGCATACGTTATCATCTAACATGCTGATTTAGTGAATATGAAATGAAAGGTAACTATGTTGAATTGACTGAAGAGTAATTTCAGAACTGCTTTGTCTTTCTCTTCCTTTTTGTGGTATGTATGCATGCATGTGTGTGTGGTGGCCAGAGGTTAATAATATCAGGTATCTTTCTAAATCATTTTCCACCTTACTGTTTTGAGACAGGGTCACTCACTGAAACCAGGGCTCACTCATTTAGCTATGGATTCTACTGTCCTTGTGTCCTCAGCACTAGGATTACAGTATGCATTGGCATGCCTAGCCTTAAAAAATAAAAAAAAATAAAAATTGAGCATTTAATTTGTCTGTCAGAGAACAACTTGTGAGTCAATTCTCTCCTTCTACCATGTTGGTCCTGGGAACAGACTCAGGCTGCAGGAAGCGTCTTTACCCACTGAGCTGTTTCAGCAGATCCATGCCCAGCTTTTTTTTTTTTAGGTAGGAGCTGGGAATCAAACTCAGATCTCCATGTATACATGGCAAGCTCATTACTGACAGAGCCATCTACCTAATTGTTGTCACCTTTTACTGAAAAAACATAAAACTGATAAGGTAACCAAATTTAATGTAAGAGAACAATTTCAATTAGACAAGAAGTAAATAATATAACTTAAAATTATGTTTTACAGTTAGGTACCACAAGCAGCCTGTTTAAATTACAATTATTTCTATTTAGTTGCTGAAGCTTGAATTACTTTCTTAAAATGACAGAAATTGAGAACTGAAGAATTATACACAGATTTAACAGCTAGACTATTAAAGATAACCGGATTATTTGCTAAAACAGTCTTTTTAAACAAATCTTCCATAGTGTCATCAAACTTTTTATAGGCTGAAGGTTCTGAAGTCAGGTTAAACTCATTAAATTTTATTTCTTATATAAACAACAAGAATAATGAATACATATTGTGGTTAAGTAAAAGATTTTTTTTTGGGGGGGGGTCAAAGGGAACTTACCCTAAAGGAAATTTCTAGGTTTTCTCCTCCCCAAATATCCATGCCAGCATCATATGTTCCAATTTCCTGAAAGTAATCTCTGTCTATTGAAAAAAGGCCGCCGGCCATTGTAGGTGTTCTGAAATTCAATCATAATACTATGCCATTAATTTTAATATTTTAAAGTTTTTAATCAGTGTTTGTTTTAAAAGTACTACAGTTCTTCAGCTGTTTCTAATTCTAGGACAATGCTTCTTACCCTCTGCAGTGTTTTCGCCTTCAGGGGTCACTGACCCGAACCTTGGTGCCAACCTACTTTCTGTCTTGAACTCTTTACACTGAACGTATTTCTCATAACCTGCTCCATCTGACCAGGTATTTGATTCCAAGTCTCAGCAACTATAGATGTAGTTAATAATTTTATTCAACTAGACTCAGGTTAGGGTTAAAATGCCAAGTTCTAAGGGTGGCAAATACTGTAAAAATGCCAGGTTAAGACAGGATGGAAACAGAGCCTTTCTTGGGTTTGCAGAAATCTTGAGGGAGGGGATGCAGTGCAGAGTACCATCAACAGACGCCTTCTAAGGGGGCCACATTCTAACCACCTGGGGTACGGTTTCTGCAGAAGACAAGTCCAGGTATGCACAGGGTGGGGTGGAGGAAGAAGCACAGAACAAAGCAGAAAAATGGTAAAAGAGGATTTAAATGAATGGGATATCTGTGGTTTCAGTTAACCATTGATTTCTATGAAGGGTGAGTATAAAGAGGGGAAAACTGACTCCACCAGGAGAAAATAATTAAGTTCTTGGGTCCAAGGGTACCATAGGCTCCTGAGTTCAGAAGGCACTGACATGTGCTCTTTCAGGCTTCTCTAGGACAGCAGCAGTGTTTCTTCAGCGAAAACTGTCACTGCCAAAGTTTTCAAATGTCTAAGAGTCCTTGATTTCACACTGAAGTGAACTAAGAGCTTCTTTGTACTGCTAAGATCTCAGGCTGGTTCAAGAAGTATTGAGTGAAAAAAATAAAAATCTCTTCAGCTTCTCCTGAATTTGATTTGAACTCATTCATGGGAAGATAGACTAGAGAAACTTAAAATAGGAGGAAATGGAGTTCAACTGTTACAGGAGTTGCAGGTAGACACAATTGGGATAAATACTACAATGGTCTAGGTAGCTGAAGTATCTGTTCTATGTCCTTACCAGCATGATTTGTATGCCTTCCTGGAAAAAAGTCACACGTGATCACGTATAGTTAAAAAAGAAAAACAAATACACATTAATGGACATCCCTTTATACCCTGTTAGTTCTGGTAATTTTAGAAAATTGTGTGAAACAAGCTTTTCTAACCTTACTAGTCAGAAACTGTCATCCAGATGGTACATATTAGTAAAAAACACTACAGTGCAAGCAACAATTTTGAGACAGTACTTTAACATAATGACACAATCAACTGGGGAGAAGTCTGATTTAAGCACAGACTGAACTTAGAAATTTGTAATGTGTTCATATAGGAAAGAAAGAACATAGGCATGACATCATCATTTCTCTTGTATACCAGAGTTTACAGATAAAAAAAAAATCTAACTTTATTAACTGGAGGGTTATTAATAATTAACTTTATTAATCCCTCTTTAAAAAAACAGACATATGTGAAATACAGTTCATGATTACATACAAGGTGCACAAATGCTATGTGTTTCTCAAAGTACACCTTTAACCCAACTGATGAAATGTCATAACTCTCTGCAACACACTATAAAGGAAACATCTGACAACCTACCTCACAGGAAGAGTCCGGTCACCTTTCCTTCTGTCCATTTCTCTTTGGGGAACAGGGTACCAACGAAAATTGAGCTTCCAGTTGAATCCACCATAGGTCATGTCAGAGCCTGCCATGTACTCGAAAGTATCATCGCTGATCACATCAATGATAGGACACACCACTGTTCTCCTGATAGCATAAAAGTGAATTTAAAAATCTTTCAAATGGTCCTTACTATACCGACTATACAGCAAAACAACTAAAAAAGTTTTCCTACTACAGCACACACACATAGTATCATAATCATTTGTTGGCTGAGAACCTTGCCCTTTCGCATTTCTTCTTTTAGACATACTTTTTACTACTTGCCACAGGAAAAATATTATATTAGTGATTTTACACATTTAATCATTTTTAGGCAAAAATTTCCTTTTTAAACAACTCATTTCTGTTCTTCAGTTTTTTGCTAGTGAGAAACTAAATATATTCATGTGCATAATCTACTGCTCTCTGGGCAAATATCCAACACTGACATTGCTTAATTAAAGCCAGCATCCATCACTGTTTTCTACTCTTGTTCTATAACTAGGATGTACACATTCCTCCCTGAAGCTTCACCATAATACTATCAACTTTAAGCTGATTTTTTACATTTTTATTAATTCAAATATATTAAGTAATAGGTCAAGACCTTTGGAATTTACATACACATACACATACACACTATATATATAAAATTTTGTTTGCTTGTTTGTGTTTTGGGTTTTTTTTTTTCTTGAGACAATGGCTCTCTATGTAGTCCTGGTTTTCCAGGAACTCACCATGTAGACTAGGCTGGACTTGAACTCAGAGATCCTTCTGCCTCTGCCTCCCAACTGCTGGGACTAAAGATGTGTATCACCACAACCAGATGAAATTTTAATTTTTTAGTTACTAGAAGGGATTTTTTTCTTTCAGGTTTATATTTTTTCATATGGACTGTGTGATCATATGTTCATCAATTTTCCATCTGGCTTAAAAGAAACATACACATACCTAAAAACACTCAAATGACAACAGCTCTTTTGAAGGAAAAGTGTCCCAAATACAGCCTTTGGTAGATATAGTTTATAGGATGTGATACTATATCCATTCTATTGGTGTTTATAAAGAAGTCTTTCCCAATCAGGCAGTGTGGTGCATGCCTTTAATCTCAGCACTCGGGAGGCAGAGGCAGAGGCAGAGGCAGAGGCAGAAGGATCTCTGTTAGTTTGAGGCCAGCCTGGTCTATAGAGGGAATTCCAGGACAGCCAGAGCTACAGAGAGAAAAGGAAGGAAGGAAATAAGGGAGAGAGGAGGAGGGAGGAGGAGGGGGGGAGAAGGGAGGGAGGGAGGGAAAGAGGGAGGGAAAAGAGGGGGAGGGAAAGAGGGAGGGAGGGAGAGGGAGGGAGGGAGAGGGGAGGGAAAGAGGGAGGAGGGAGGGAGAGGAGGGAAAGAGGGAGGAGGGAGGGAGGGAGGAGGGAGGGAGGGAGGAGGGAGGGAGGGAGGGAGGGAGGGAGGGAGGAGGGAGGGAGAGGGAGGGGAGAGAGGGAGGGAAAGAGGGAGGGAGGGAGGGAGGGAGAGAGGAAGGAAGGAAGGAAGGAAGGAAGGAAGGAAGGAAGGAAGGAAGGAAGGAAGGAAGGTAAATCTTTCCCATGGGCTGGTGAGATGGTTTAGAGAGTAAAGGAACTTAATCACCTGAGTTCAATTCTATGAAACACGGTGTACAAGGAGAAAACAAACTTCTACAAGTTGTGCCTTAACCTCTCCATGAGTATCATGGCTTTTTTTCCCCCTCATTGGTGTGCCTGCCCCGCCCAGCAAGCTGGCTCAGTAGCTAAAGGTGCCTGCTTCCAAGCCTAACAATCCTGAGTTTGATTACCAGGCACACACACACACACACACACACACACACACACGCACGCACGCACGCACGCACGCACGCACGCACGCACGCACGCACGCACGCACACACACACACACACACACACAATTTTTAAAAATTTAAATCATAGGTCTTTACTGTCTTTTTAAAATTAATATTATTTTAGCCTCATAAAAATAGTTCACTTTCCTACTTTTTCTATATTGTGTTCAAACATCTTGACGGGAGCACTCTTCGCCTCCTACACACAATGGATTCCTCTGCTGTGTGTGATCCAGTTCTCATTCTCACTAGGTATAAATTTTAGCATCCCAGTTTTACATTAACAGCAAGCCTCACCATGAGTAGGGACTAGACTTTGCACTTGTCACCCTCAACTTGTACATTTATCAAGGGACAAACAGTACCCCAGAATTCAGCAGACACCACAAAACACAGCTGACTTCAGTGAATAGACAGCTTTTTTGCTCTCACTTTGTGTTTATTTTTCTTAATTTCTTTCTTCTTTCTTTTTGTGTCAACTCAGTGAACTTAGGAAAAAAAACTTTTAATATTTATCCATCACTTTGACATTATTAAAGATATATAATCCACTATAGAGCCCAAACTGTAAGTTATTTTAGTAGTTGTTTTAGTCAATTCTTTCCTATATAACACATACTACCTTCTTTGTATGGGTCCAGGATCATGTATCTAAAGTTTTACTTTGTGCAAGCAAGAATCTCCTAAACCAGTCACCTTTTACTTATGGAAAAATATTTAGAGAGATTTTCTATTCTTTTGATTCTTCAGGGTAATGATCTCTTTTGTAAACTGCTGCATGTTCTTTTTTTTTTTTAGTGCAATGCTGGTTTGTTTTATGTCTGAGAAGATAGCTGTAGTGCCACCATTTGCTAACAAAGAGAATAAGTGAAATGACCTTACACCTTCCATTCTCCACTGGGCTAGTGAAATCTACTCTATACAATCTAAGCCTTAAAGTTGATGTGGACAGCTTTAAGGTCAAATTGCTGGGGCAAGCAGGAACTCAACTAAGATGAGAGCTGAAGTCCCTATGAAAATGTCAACAATCAACAAACAGGAGAAAATCTGCCTGCCCCCTGGACAGCAAACTTTCCTGGAGTTCATCACTGTCTACCGGTTCTGATCCTGTCTGGTCAACCTAGAGCACAGAGTATTCTACAACATGCTGTCTAATTGATCCCTATCAGGAGAGTTTGCAAATTTGTTAGTAATCAGACTTTAAGAATGTGGTCTTCTTTGTATTCGGTTTGGAGCACTCTTGAAGGCATTTTGAGAGAATGGTACATTTATATTTATTTAAAAACAAAATTTTGCAATGTTCCACACAGTCTAAGACAAAAATACTAAATAAGCCAGGTAGTGGTGGCTCACACCTTTAATCCCAATACTTGGGAGGCAGAGGAAGGTGGATCCAGGAAGTTGAGACCAGCCTGATCTACAAGAGCTAGTTCCAGGACAGGCTCCAAAGCTACACAGAGAAACCCTGTCTCAAACAAACAAACAAACAAACAAACAACAAAAAAAATAAATAAAATAAAAAATACTAAACAAGTTCATAAATTCCAGAAAATTACCTGTCATGTTTGATCCTGGCTAAGAGAGGCTCCAACCACCCTGCCGTACACTCACAATGTGCATCCAAGAAGGTGATCACTTGGCCTTTGGACACAGCAGCTCCTTTTAATCTAGCTCTGATCAACCCAGAACGTTGTTCCATTCGAATTACGTGAACTGGCACCTTGAGTTTTTTCACATAACTCTCTAGAGGTCTTTTCAAAAAGTCTGAAAATATAACAAAAGCATGGAAAAAAAAAAAAGAACGAACTGGCATCAACCGAACTTAAAGCAATTTTGATTTTGCAGCATTCCTTCAACATATACATACTGACAGAGTAATTCTAGTGAGGCTCCTTGCCATTCCCTGAAGGAAGCCTTCTAATTTCACAGTGGTATCAACTAGCTGTCTCTATTTTGCTACAAGAACACAAAGATAGTACATATGGCTCAAGTATTGCCCAGGACAGGCATGTCACCATGCATCTGTCAGGCTTCACAATTCTCTTGCTAATCATGCTGAAGGAGGATCTGCAATAGAAGCAAAGTAGCCCAGCCAGGTATGACAGCACACACTTTAATCCTAACCCTGCAAAGCAGAAGTAGGAGGATTTTGTGTTTGAGGCCACTATATGCACACAGGGAGTTTTGAGATCCTGTCTCAAAAACAAAACAATACACCCAACACATACACAAAACAGAAAAAAGCAGCTTAAGATTATTAAATTTAGGCAAGGCAGTGTGGCACATGCCTTTAATACCAGCAATAGAGAGGCAAGGTAGGCAGATCTGAGTTCAAGGACATCTTTGTCTACAGAAAGAGTTCCAAGACAGCTAAGTCTATACAGAGAAACCCTGTCTCAAAAAACAAAACAAAAGAATGTTAAATCTAGATCACAATAGACAGAAGAAACAGTATGTCACAGCTATTATAATTTTAAAAATTGGGTATTTCTTCCAAGGCAGAAATAAAGTATCTTTCCGATAACATGGTCTCTGACTATATACTCAACAGGAAGCAGAAAATGAAAAACTTGTAAGAGAAATGCTAGACAGGAACTGAAAGGCAAAGAAAGATCCCTGCCAGACAAATGTGAATCACAAACTATTTTTAATTATTTTATTTTAATTAGAAAGATTATTTTACATGTCAATCCCAGGTCCCTCTCCCTTCCCTCCTCCCCTGCCCCCCAATCACAAACTATTGAAGGTGATGGGGCCATGTCTTTCTAACTAATGTGAGTTAAAGTAAGTATACAGTCTATTTAGGGAAGGGAATACTGATTTGGAGAGTTTCTATGACTAGCTCTGTCTTCTAAGACTTCAGCAATTCACAGAATTCATGGTAAAAGACTAAGGGGCTGCTTGAATACTGAAAGCAAGAATCCAAGTGCTTCCTGTAAGATGGAACAGGTGGACAAATGGGAGCAAAGTGATTGTTTGGTAAGATCAGAATGAGACACTAGTAACATCATCAGAAATCCAAAACCCTCCAAAAAGACTGGGCTATATATCAGATCACTAATCTCGTTTTCTGTTAACTTATTTCCTAACATTTGTGCTAAAAATAGTATTTCAAAAACAGTACTATGATTTCATGAACTAAGTCATAAGGTGAGAAGATTCTGAGTAAGAAAATTTGAACAATGCCAATCTGAGAAAAAACATTTTTATACTAGCAGTGAGTGGGTTTGTGACAGTTCCACATACTGTTAAATGTGTTGATCTTCACAATGACCTGTAAGGCTGTATTGTTACACATACCTTAAAAATGAATATCTAAGCTCTCGGAACATTACATGAATTTGATCCATGTGACAGTTTGTTATGGCCCAGGCTTGCCTCACTGCAAATCCATCCTTTTACGCTGGACAGAGCTCTGTACGAATACTGGCCAGGCAAAGTGGGGATATCTGTAATCCAGTACTAGGGGGATGGAACAGAGAAATGAGGTTCTCAAGATTGAGGCCAGACTGGCCTAGGCTTTGTAGCAAGACCCTGTCTCAAAACACCAACCCAACAAGCAAACAGAACATAACAAAAGGGCCAATAGAACACAGGAGTGTGGACCCTGAATCTGCACAAATGTGGATTAGCAGTTAGTCCACATGTCTAGAACTAAACAGAATCATCTGTGGGTGAGTATGAGATATGCTCTAATACCTTAAAGTTGATCAAATAGTTAATTTATCACAAGTCCTATTTCTGAAAACTATTAATATTGTCCTGTCTATCAACAGCAACAACAAAAAGTTGGGTTTGTTTTGTTTTTCGAGACACAGTTTCTCCATGTAATAGCCCTGGCTGTCCTGGAACTTGCTGTATAGACTAGGTTGGCCTCAAACTCAGAGTTGGCCTGCCTCTGCCTTCCGAGTATGGGATTAATATGCCTCCCCCTTTTTACTAGTAACAAAGTTTTTAATGCATGATTCTGTAGCACTGTAACAAATTTTCGTGGCATTTCTGAAACCTTCATGACTTTTATACAATGGGCACTTGGAAATATGTGTTTTTAGTTCATACCTAACTTTATAAGAATCAAGTCCTGGGAAGGTATTGATGATTAGAAACCCCTCCTCCTTAAATATCCTGCTGACTGTTGTCCTATAAATAAGCCCCACTCCTCCATACAGCATGAGGTTGTCAAGAGATTTTGCCACTTGCTGGTACTAGTGAAATTTGTCTTGAACATTTGTATATACACTAGTATTTAATAGCGCTTTAATTGTTTATAATTTCTGACTTCAAAGGTTTCTGAGGAAGGGCAGATTTACTTCACATTTTGTGTTCCCACTGGCAATATTCTAAGATATTTATCACGGTGCTACAATTCTTACTGTTTAGTGAGTACTCTAAGATTCAACTGGAAATACACAGTATTTCCACTCCTACAAGGAGGCCAAAATTAAGTTACAATACAGCTGGTAAGGTGGCTCAGTTGGGTAAAGGTACTTGTCTACAGCCTGAGTTTGATTCCTGGGACCCATGTGATGGAAGGAGAGAACAGACTCCAAAAAGTTGTCCTCTGACATCTATGTATACCTTGGTGTATATATACAGGCAACGTCTGTCTGTCTGTCTGTCTGTCTGTCTGTCTGTCTGTCTGTCTCTGTCTCTCTCACAGAGAGAGAGAAAAACACACACAATAAATTAAAAAAAAATAGTCACAAAGGAGTCATTGATTGTCACTTTACTAGATAAGAATTTGTTGCCCCTTAGTAGTAGCATCACCCAAAGGCAACTTTGGGGGAAATGTAATGTGTGCTTTTAGGCTCTGAGCTAACCTAATAGGAAGTTAATTACATTGTTAAATCTACAGATGACCTCCTACACAGCACTTAGAGCCTTTGCTGGCTCCTTCCCCTTGCATGTAGCAACACAGTCCTACTGAGCCACTAAGGATTGTGTGTTTCACTCCCCAAGTATACACAAGGTTTTAATTTCCATCTGACTTGTTCATACAGATAGAGCTCTATCAAATACCTCACTTTACCTTATAGTTGTGTTATATATGCAGAATACATACTTGGACATTTATATCTCAGTTCACTAAAAATTAAAAAAAAAAACAATATGCACCACGCACCAAGCCTACTTAAAATGTACATGTTAAGAAGGAAAAACAATGCTGTTCCCAGAAATATCTGAGAAATATTAGCTAGAACACTATAAAAAACAACAAAAACCCAGTATGATCAGGCCAAGTAAGCTCTGGGACAGAGAATGCATATAACAGTGAACGGCAGCACTAATGAAGGGTCTACCTATAAAGAAACTACAGATACTACACTCGAAACTCTGGTGAGAGCTGTGTTCAGTCTCTGTGGCAGTACAGAGAAGGTCAGGGTGATTAGATGGTGGCAGGGCTGGAAGGGTGATGAAGAACATTTCCTAAAGAATGGCACTCTAGGCATGGGAGCAGCACCAGTACAGGTGAAGACCCCCAGGTGGGAAAGACGGTGACACTTTGAACCAGTTCAAAGTAAGCTGTAGACAAAAGCAGGAGTATGGGAATAAGGCAGGAGTAAATGGCTCAAAATATGAACTGGAGTTGCCAGACGGGGCCAGGTCATACAAGCCCTGGAGAAGTGCAATCTTATTTCCGTACTTTAAGATTTACTTTTGCTCCACAGAAACAGCTGACCTGAACGGGGACTTCTTAGTCCCTAGACTGATAGCTGGGAAACCAGCATGGGACTGATCCAGACCCCATGAACGTGGATGTCAGTGAGGAGACCTTGGAAATCTATGGGGCCTCTTGTAGTAGATTGGTACTTATCCCTAGCATAGGAATAGACTTTGGGAGCCCATCCGACATAGAGGGATACTCCCTGAGTCTAGAAACAAGGGGGTGGGCCTAGGCCCTATCCCAAAGGATATGACAGACTCGGAAGACCCCCTGTGTAAGGCCTCACCCTCCCTGGGGAGCAGAAAGGGTATGGGATAGGTAGGACGTTAGTTGGGGGGCGGGCAGGGAAGGAGGGGAGGGAGAGGGAACTGGAATTTTCATGTAAAACAATCTTGTTTCTAATTCAAATAAAATAATTAAAAAAATAAAGAGCAAATATTTCCATTAAAATATCTTTTGAAATATATATATATATATATACACACACACACATAAGATTTACTTTTGCTGGACAGTTAAACCCAGCACTCTGGAGACAGATGCAGGCAGATCTCAGTGAGTTTGAGGCCAGCCTGGTCTACAAAGTGAGATTCTGGACAGCCAGGACTGTTACATGAAGAAATCCTGTCCCGAAAAACAAAAAACAAAAAGATTTACTTTTTCTGGACAGTGGTGGTACACACCTTTAATCCCAGCACTCGGGAGGCTAAGGAAGACAGATCTCTGAATTTGAGTCAGGACTACACAGAGAACCTGTCTCAAAAAACAAAACAAAACAGATTTACTTTTACTTTTTTGTATATGGGTTTTTGCCTACATGTATGTCTCTTCATCACCTGTGCTTGGTGTTCAAGGAAGCCAGAAGAGGGTAGTACTGAGTCCCCTGGGGCTAGAATTATAAATGATTGTGAGCCATCATTTGGGTGTTGGGAATAGAACCCAGGTCCTCTGGAAGAGTAACCAGTGCTCTTAACCACTGAGCCCTGTGTGTTTCCTCTTAAATGCTTACTCTACTGTACTGTGGAGAACAGATGGGGGAAAAGTGAACACTAACACAGAAAGGCAAGACTGGTTGGTCTGTTTTAGAGTCCAGGTGAGAAATATTCTATCTCTGGAATAAGAAAAAGCAGACTTAGAAGAGTTACTTAGAAGTAAAAAGTTTGCTCCAGTTACTGAGCCTCCCAATTATCATCTAAACAATGATGCCAGATAAAACTGCACTCTATAGCTCTCCATCTGGATGGCAACCTGCATGCAATATTAACTGCAGAATGTGGTAACTGGTGGTTCCCAGATACCAGAAACAGGGAAAAGGATTCTCAAGACTTTTTAGGCAGAAAAAGGAGACTCAGACCTCTAATCAGGGAACCTGGGGTGGCACTCAGGAGACCCCACCTAGTAACAAAGTAGATATTTGTCCACACAAGTTTTCTCTTACAGGTCCATACACATTGGAGTGCTAAGGAAGTCCCACAATAAGAAAGTGGAGAAAGAGTTGCAATGTGTGAGTTTATGTCACTTCAGAGTTGTAGGTACACACATATTTCTAATGTAACCACATCCTACAAAAACTTCCTATTCTACACAGCCTTTTTGTATACTCATAGAGTAAGAAAAACTCTGGGGGAAAGAAGAAAGACAGAAAAATAAAATTATTGTCTGAGAAAAAATCTTCCCATAAATAAATAAATTAAACCAAGTCCAAGTCACTGGAAAGATTAATGTCTGTACAGTTACATGACTCAGCATGGTATTTCAGCCCACAATAGAGAGCACATATGCCAACAGAACATAAGATGATACTGCTTAGTAACATCCCAGCCATTTTAATTTGTGGAAAATTATCTGATGATGCATTTCTAAGAACTATCACTATCATTAAGCAAGGTATACTATATATACCAGTCCTTAAATTAACTTAATTTTCTACAAGAATTGGCTTTTAACTAAAAAAATTATCAACTTATGTTTTATATTTATTGTAAGCAATTATCTTTTTTGACATTTTGGAACACTTTATCTTATCGTTTTCTTTAGTATCATTGTGTGTATATGTGATGTGGGTGTGAGTGCAGGTAAATAGATGCCACAGCAGGCATGGAGGTCAAAGCACAACTTTTGAGTCAGCTCTCTTCTTCCACGTGGGTTCCTGGGACTGAACACAAGCTCCGTTACCTCCTGAGCCATCTCACCTGGCCTGTCTACAGTTACTCTCTAAGTGTGGTTTACTTAATTAATAATAGTTCTCCTTCACTTAGACATTTAATTATATAATGAAAAATACATAATGTCATAAAAAGACATAAATGTCTTCTGTGTGTACAAAATTTGATAGATTAAGGAGGTAAAATAAGGGCACCTGAGAACTATCTTATTTTTTACTTAAACCTGTGTAAGCTGGCATATAATAAGACCAAACTATTAGCACAAACAATATGACATGAATAGATATAATTACCTTTAAATATACATAGTATGGAAACAGCCAGGAGCGGGTGTAATATTTGACTATAATCATCTCAGCAGATGCAATGAAAGAACAGGAAAAAGCACTGTTTACCATTCAAAGAGGTGGAAATGATGGGCTATGAAGCTTAAAGTTCAATAAGAAAGGCATGAGGGGCTTGAGAGATGGTTCAGGGCTTAAGAGCACTTGCTGCTCTTCCAGAGGATCCAAGTTCAGTTTCTAAAACCACATTGGGAGACTCAGAACTGCCTGTAACTCCAGCTCCAGTGGACCTGATGCTTTCTTCTGACCTACATGAACACCTGTGCTCATTGTGTATGAGTCCACACAGATGCAAAATTAAAAATACTTAAAAATCTTCCCTGTGTGAACAGAGAAATACTGATACAGCACATGACACTAGTGAGTACTATGGCATAGATGGCCTGTGGAAAAAAAATAAAGCAATTGGGCAATACTGGGTTTCTGATTTCAGCAAGTGATGTCTGTTCTATAGCATTCTGCAGTGTGAAGTCTCCAAGAGGGTTCAGAATAAACAGTGGTGGTCCAAGTTACCTTTAACTAGTGTACCTTTTCCTGAGTGTTTCATGAGACAGATTAGGATATTCTAAATCTGTGAAAAGTCTTGATATTCTCAGAAGGGTGTCTGAGCAAGAGATGTGACAGAGACTTGTGAGCATAGGGTCACATTACATGCCACTTTAATTGCGCTTACTCACTCTATGCACTTAACTAAAGACGGAAGAATAGAGAACTCCAGTCTGACTCCATTCTGCTGCAAAAGTTCTTCCTGCCACTCAGAACTAAATTCCTTCATTCATGATCAGAACTGCAACTTTCCACAGAGAAAATTCTAATGAAGCTGTATGGGTTTCTTCCTAGTCTACATCAACTAAACATTTTAAAGCATTATTTATTTTTTCTGATAAGATTAAGATGCAGCACAATTAAACACTAAAGTAATACTTTTTAAGTTTTACAACAAGGTAACTCACTGTGTGATTAAGTTTAAATGCCAAGAATTTTTAGATAAATTGCAAGTTTACATACAATTATTAGGTTAAATTATAGCAGTAGTTTGCAAACTGTTAGTGATCAAAGGTCTGACATCACTGGCATTAAAATATAAAATTTACCTCTTTCACTGGCATCATCTACAAGAACAATCTCTTCTATCATGTGTCTTGGTGAGCGATTAATGACACTATGGACTGTTCGAAGAAGTGTGCTCCATGCTTCATTGTGGAAAACAATCACCACGCTTGTTGTAGGAAGGTTATCTGGATACACCTTTGTTTTACACCTAGAGACAAAGCAAATGCCTTTATAAAAGTGAGTTAAGACACTAGAGTAAATAAATCTGTACTAGAAAAGTTGACAGAACAGAATAAAGTTTGTGCTAATGATGAGACTCTTAGTGGTTTTTCCATTTAAGTTTTGACCAATGTTGCATGTATAATAAGTAATACTGATAAAAAGTAATAGATTTAAATAAAAATTATTTTCAAGATATTACTTATATTGTTAAAATAAGCTCTCAATCAGGTTTGGGGGTTAATTCATTTTATTGTTTGTTTGTTTATTTATTTGAGACTGGGACTCACAATGTAGCCCTGGCTGGCCTGGAACCTGATATGCAGACCAAATCACCCTGGAGCTCATAGAGATCCACCTACATCTGCCTCCCAAGTACAGGGATTTACAAGTACAGGGATTTAAAGGTATGCACCACAACTGGCTGGGTTAGTTCATTTTAACAGAGAATAAACTAAGGCTATATTATTCATCTCAAACTGTACTTCGAGAACCAACTGGCTTTAGTTTTATTTTTGTGTGTATGGGTGTTTTGCTTGTGTGCACACCCTAGTGTCATGTGTGTACCTAGTATCCACAGAGGCAAAAAGAGTGCACTGGATCCCCTAGAACTGGTGTTACCAATGGTTTATGACCAGCCATGTGTGTGCTGGGAATCAGATGAGCAGATGGTGCTCTTAACTGCTGAGTCAGCTTTGCAGTTTATTTTTACTGCAGCATACTACCTATCCCATGAACATATATAGTAATTTATTTTTCCACTCACTACTGATAGACATCAGCACTCTTCATCTGCACTGTTATGTGTCTTGGTGGGAAGCAGAGAAAGAAAAGCAGTGGTGAATCTACCCATGCTTTGTGGACCAGACAAGAGACAAAGATTTCTCTTGTCTAGTCACTGTGGCCACATCTGTGTTGCTTATGCAAAATTGCCTGAAAGCTGTGGTAGTGAAGAAAACAGTGAAAAAAGGAGGAAAACAGCTCCCCTCCAGTCCTGCATTGTCCCTTAGACAGCAAGAGATGAAGTTTCCCCAGGGTTCTTTTCTTTATCCTTTTTAAAAGTTTAATTTAAAAACAACCTTATTTTACATACCAATCCCAGTTCCCTCTCCCTCCCCTCCTCCCACATCCCCCACCATCTTCCCGCCCCCATCCACTCCTTAGGGAGGGAGGGTGAGGCCTTCTATGGGGGATCATCAAAGTCTGTCACATCATTTGGGGTAGGGCCTAGGTCCTCCCCCATGTGTCTAGGCTGAGAGAGTATCCCTCTATGTGTTATGGGCTCCCAAAGTCCATTCGTGCACTAGGGATAAATACTGGTTCCACTGTCAGAGGCCCCACAGACTGCCCAAGCCCCCCAATTGACAGCCATGTTCAGGAGGCCTGGTTTTGTCCTATGCTGGTTCCCCAGCTGTCAGACTGGGGTCCTTGAGCTCCCACTTGCTCAGGTCAGCTGTTTCTGTGGGTTTCCTTAGGATGGTCTTGATCACTTGGCTCATCAATCCTCCCTCTCTACAGCTGGATTGGTTATTTGTTTTCAATAGTTAAAATTCAGTGCTAGCCTAACTCTTAGGACACTAGTCTGCAAAGGTCCTGCTAATTAACTTTTAGCCAGGACCCTGGAATTAGAGGAGTTTTACAGATGAGGAAACTATGATTAGAGAAATGAGGAAACTTGGTCAAATTGACAGCTAGTAAGTGTATAATCACATATCAAATACAACATTTATGACCAAAATCTGGCCCCTCATAATCCATATCCAAGCACTGTAGCATTGTATGAAAGAGGATTTTTTCAAGTCAAGGTAATAATATATATCATATATACTCCAACCCTCTTCTCCATGTCTCTCTAAATGAATTGTGCTTTTCATGCACTGTTTATGACCTACTAAATATGTTCGATTACTATGTTTTACCAATAATAATGAACACTTCATAAGAAGCCTGGCTATCTAGCAGGCAGTGCTTGGTCCTGTTACAAGTCTTTTCTGTGTGTGCTCAGAATAAGGTCAACTGAGATTAGCCTTACAAGTAGCAGCACAGTCATGGAGACCAGGAATCCAACTTGATTTGGGTCACTTCCTAAGCAAACTTGAGATAGGTCATTTAGTCTAGGTCTGATTTTGACAACTATGTAAGTATGATGTTCACACAGACTGCTACACAATTATCACTCAATAAATGGTACCATTATTACTTCTTAAACATTAGTGAACTATATAGGTAGATTTGGCCTCTGACTAACTTGGGATTTTATTAAGGGCTCCTTTCCTAAGATCACACATTATAAAAATTACTCATTGATTCTACTTGTACTTAACCAATCTTAACATTGGGCCAACGCCACCCTTTCTTCCTGTGCCTTTCAGAAAATATGATCTTGGCAGCTCATAAGACAGTAAAATTGCAGGCAGACAAAGAATGATCCAGACCAGTTAAGTTATACTCTAGAAACAAGGGGTTTTTGGATTTACAAGTGTGGTGAGGAAATCACAGGCTAGGAACACTATCTTTCCATTTGGGGATCAGCTCTCAACAGCAGATGCTGCTCAGCTCCTGTGTGAGGATGAACTAATGCTAGTCTATATTTCTGACTTGGCAATTCACTGTAAATCCTCTTTGGAAGTCAGGTTCTCTCAAGAATCCCCAGTGGACACAGAGCTCACTCTTGGATCAGAAGGGCCCTGTGTATCCCAGGTACTGGGAAATATCACAGCACTGGATAAATCCTCACAATCACCCATCTTAACCTCTCTGTTTTACATAAGGATTCTGGGACATAGGTGAGTCTGGTAATCACAAGCTAGTAAATGGCAGAGCCAACTGGGACTATGTCACTATCAAGGTATTATATACAAGTTGGTCCAGAAGACCAAACTGGAGTTAACGGTAAAGCAGCTCTACTGAGAAAGGCCCAACACTTAATTAAGTATGAATGCTCAGATCAAAACTGCATTACATGGATATGAACAAGCATGTAAGTAAAAGTAGATCCACACCTTGACCATTTATAGCAGGGGCTACACTGAATGAATAAAAACAAAATGTACAGCTCCAACAAAATAGTTAGAAGCTGAAATCTGTATCAGCTCAAACTGTGCCCATTAGCAAAACAGGAAAGGAAGGGGAAAAAATGAAAAAGACATTAAGCAGAAAGCTAGACAAATTAAATTTAATTAAAACTTAGTTCAATCCAACTTTACCTTAGTTGTGCATCTGTGCTTGGGTTGTTCTATGTGGCTCACAAAACCCCAACCAGGCTGGATAGTCTCATTTTAAATTAACTACAATCCTCATGTGGGTTCTCCCCACACTCTAGCAGCATTATACTTTCCTAGAGAACGCCTTCAAACTCTCTCACATCTCAGATTTCTAAAACTTTGTCTTCCTCACTTACAACATTGTTTCCAATTTCACAAAAGAATAAAAGCTACCAGAAGTGAATTTCCACAAGGCCACCAACATACACACACCATCCTGTAAGTATCAGGACTTCGAAATCATGCTTTTCCTCTAGAGGGCTTAAATGATCTGTTCTTGTCTATAAAACTTCTACCTGATATCCAAACTCTTTGCTTTTAACAACTCTTTAAAAATGTTCCCCTTAACTGGGTCATTTCCATCAGCACACAACTACTATTTAAAACTATCCCCCATCTTCCCTCACCTCATTATAGCTGCTTTACTGCAGATGCACAGCTATAAAGTGCTTCACATCCCACTCATTCCCAAATTGATTGTATTATAAAAACATAGCAAATATAGAGCACACAAAACAAATTTGTTGGGCTCAACTCCCAGAACTGAAACAAAACAAAACATACCCCATAATTGTGAGCTGAATGAGCTAGTACAGAGTAAAGGACCATGTTAACAATCACTACGTGAGAAGAAAACACTGACATATCCTCATAAACTACTCTGTTGCTACTGTCATGTCATTTGTCCCTAAAGGAAAAACTAGGGTTTTTCTGAAAAGTTTTACTTGGTCTGTTTTGACTTTCTCATAAACAATATTCTATATAAATTGTGTGACTATTTTGCTATTATGTTGTCAAGACTCACAGTTTTTGTTATTTCTACGACTACAAAGTATCCTATTCTATTTACTATTTGCTGCTGTTGCTGTTTGACACAGGGTCTCACTGTGTAGCCTGAATGGCCTGGAACTCACTCTGTAGACCAGATTAGCCTTGTGAATTAATAGGAATTCTTCTGCCTCTGCTTCCCAAGTGCTGTGATTAAAGGAAAGCACCACATTCCAGACCTTCTACTTTACTAAAAGAAGTTCAGACATTTTAAATTTTGGAACCAATACAGACGTATTGCTATGAACATTTTGTCTTTGTCTCCTATTGCATACATATAGACATTTCTAACAACATATCTAGGCATGAAACTGCTGGACCATGAAGGATGTAAATGCTGATTGACATGTACCTGTTGTGGAATATTCCTTTACATTGTGTAAAGATGTGTCACTGTGATTGGTTTCATAAAAACATAAACAACCAATACCTAGGCAGGAGGTATAGTTGGGACTTCTGGGCAGAGAGAGCTCTGGGAAGAAGGCAGAGTCACCAGCCAGATGTGGAATAACCAGGATAGCATAATGGGAGATGAAATAAGAACCACGTGGAAAAATGTAGATTAAAAAGTATGGGCTAGCCGGGTGGTGGTACACCTTTAATCCCAGCACTTGGGAGACAGAGGCAGGCGGATCTCTGTGAGTTCAAGACCAGCCTGGTCTACAAGAGCTAGTTCCAGGAGCCATAGAGAAACCAAAGCCATAGAGAAACCCTGTCTCAAAAAAACCAAAAAAAAAAAAAAAAAAAAAAAGTACGGGTTAATTTAAGTTGGAAAAGCTAGTTAGAAACAAGCTTTCATATTTAACAATAAGTCTTTGCATCATTTTTTTGTGAGCTGGCAGCCCAAAAAGAAAAATCTGTCTATAAATGGCCCAACATGGGGCTTGAATATCCAAACACAAGACCTAAGAAAGAAAAAAAGTTCAGGACAGTTTCTCAGGCCGGCTGGTGCTTGAAGTCAAAAAGCTGTTGCCTGCAGGCTGGAGCCATCTTCCAGTGCCATGCACTCAGCTGATCTGATGGTGGCTGACATAACAGCTAAAGATTTGTCTCACTCCATCAGAGAACAATGCATATGCTCAGTATAGATTCAGGTAGAAACAAACAAACCTCTAAACAGGTTATAATGTGTTTTTAAAAAACATGTAGGATTAAGAGAAGAAAATTGGTACAGACAGTCATAGAAAAAGAGTTTATAGATAATAAAATAAAATCTTTAAAGAGAGAATAAAATAATGTAAAAGGGATAAGCCTTGTAAAGATAGAAAATATGCAGTGCTAGATCCTGTATGGTGTTGTGTCAATTTTGAATTTTTTTGAATGCTAATGAACAGAAAACAACAGCTGCTAAGAGACACCGGATTATGGAAGGGACTGCTGAATTAAACCAGCCTAGATAACTTTAGGAATGCCTTAACTTTAAAATGGAAGTCAAAAACTATATTGCTTTGGGGTAGAGGGCATGCTTTTGTTTCCACAGAAAACGAAAGGCTGTGGATTCATTCAAGGTTAATAGAGATCAGATATGATTGGTGGAAATTTGCGCTACGGACATACAGAAATAAACCAAAAAAACCTAAAAGATAGTTTACATGTATTTTATCTGCTCAAACATAAAACAAAAAAATCTTTAGCTGATTTGTGCACACCACACATTCCATACCTGTGCTAATACAGATATGTATGTTACCTTTGAAAGCTTGTGTGTTTTCAGAGAAAGGGGACCAGACACCAATGAAAAGGGGTAGCCCAGGTGATCCAGCTTCTCATAGTGCTTCTCTTGCAGTTTCCCCAAATTTCTGCATGCAGAACTGCTTCAAGGCTGCTGGTTGAGATGGTCCAGTCTCACAAACTAGCCAGGACTTCAGAAAAGTCTTGAGCTTTCTCATTATACAGAGACTGGACAACAAATGTTATGGCTAGTTTTCCCAGGACTTGACCACTATCTCAAATTTCTCAGGGTCCCTTAAAGATACCATTGCCCCCAGACAACAGGAAGCAGTCTAGAGAACATGATGCCCTCATTCCCAAGAAGTGGGGCAGATGGTTTTTGGTGGTTCAGTGGGTTATGGATGTTTATAATCATTTGGGAGGTTGGCTACAAGTTGTTATTGGTAATGGTCAGGAAAAAAACTAAACAAAGATGATTAGATTCAGGGATCTTATTCTAAAAAGAAAAAGGGTAGATACAGAAATGACAGGATAAAAGGGTAGATTATTGAATCTAGTTACATACTAAAAAAGCAATTACTAGCCTCAAATATTTTACATTGGTATGGATTTTTGTGTCTTGATACAAAATTAATGTTATTTTTGTTATACATACTGTAAATACGATTCTATTCTTATTTAAGGTATTATAATTTGCAACTCATTTAAAAATCTAATATAAAGTTCTGGTCCTTGAAAGCTTCTGTTTACAAACTGTTTAGAATAATTAAGAAATACAGGTTAGTAGACACCTATAATAATCAAACTTGTAGTCATGCTATGTATGTTTTCAAGGTAAAACAGAGATATATTTTAGATAAATAGGTGGTACTCAAATACTTCAGAGACCTACAGAATATGGCACTTAAAATGTTTTAGTAACATAAGGTTTTTCATGACTTCATAAAATGACGAGAGGCATCAAAGAACCTCCATATGAAGTTCGCTTTCATTGTGACACTGGGTAAGGAACTGTCCTTGCCTTGACTCCTAAGAGTGTGCTGTCCATACTGGATAAGCAGGACACACAAAAAAAGGTGACTTGCCAGGATAAGGTAGGACAGTCCTTCTAAATTCCTGCTTCACAGAAAAGTCTGTCAGATACTCTAGGCCTGTAGGCCAAAGACAGATGTCCTAACATTACAGAGGAACCTTGGCTGACTGTCCAAGCAGCCAGTTGTTTCTGTCATTTCTATAGGTTTGGAATTTGCTTGCTCGGCACTTCCTGTTTATTCAGGTAATATTTTATCCTTCTCAGATGTTTGATGGGGTTGAAGACAATATGGTTATAGTTACAGTTTTCCTTGTTACCAAATTCAGAAAAAAAAAAAAACACATAAGAGATGTAAAGTTTAAAAAGGTTGAAAGACATAAAAATTTAAGTTGTTTATAAGAAATGTTTTAAGTTCTAAAATGGTATTTTAGGATGATAAGTTATGATAAAAAATGGTTTAGGGACTAGGCGTTGGTGGCGCATGCCTTTAACCCAGCACTCAGGAGGTAGAGGCAGGTGGATCTCTGTGAGTTCGAGGCCAGAATGGTCTCCAGAGCAAGTGCCAGGACAGGCTTCAAAGCTACACAAAGAAACCCTGTCTCAAAAAAACAAAACAAAACAAACAAAAAAAAAAGGTTTAGGTATAAAATGCTGGATTCATTAAGATAGAATAGATAATAAAGAATAAAGTAATTTCTCCAAATTTGCCAACTACAAATGGACTGGACAATGTGAACTTAATCCTTACTTGATTAATTGTTCTTATTGTGCACAGTTTTACTATGTTAGAATTTAAACCTTTCCTATTTAGACAAAAAAGGAGGAGATGGTGGGGAATATTTGTACACTGTGTGAAGATGTATTGCTGTGACTAGTGCAATAAGAAGCTGAATGGCCAATAGCTAGGCAGGAGAGATGGGCAGGACTTCTGGGCAGAGAGAGGAATAATCAAGGGGTGGATCAGACACCAAGAAATGGAGGGAGTTGGACATAAAGAATGAAAAGAGGTTAAAAAGCCATGAAGCAAAACATCAATTAATATAAATGGATTGATTCAGGTTATATGGCTATGGGACAAGCCTACACTAAGGTCAAGTTTTCATAATAATAAGTCTCCATGTTGTTATTTATGAGCTGACAGCCAACAACAAAGCTTTCTACATGTACCAACACATTTTCAATATGCTACAACAAATTACTTTCCAAAAATGTATGACAGCATCAAGTCCTTAAGACTCTTATGTATTTGTCTTACCTGGCCAAGACCTCCAGTGTAACACTGAACATAAGTAGTAACAACTAGCACTGTGTATGTCCCTGACCTTCCAGAATCATTATTCAACATGGGTATTTGATTTAAGGGTTTTCATGTTGCTCTGTTTAGATGCCCTACAGATCAGATTAAGGAAGTTCCTTTTGACGTTCCTTTCCTTAAGGCATATCTCCACAGCAACAAATTTTATCAAATATTTTCTCTGTATTTAATGAAACAACCGTATCAACACATCCTTTTTCTGTTACTGTGGTAAATTTTAACAAGTTTAGCTTCCCATGTCTGGAATATACTAGCTTGATATAAAACTGAACGTATAAAATTTACACATTGCTAGATTCAACTAACTTTTCATTTGTTAAGTCCGAATCTATGCTATCAGTGAGATAAGCTAACACTACTTGTTTATTATACCCTTATCTAATTTCCACACTGAAGACCGAATTTCGTGATGCACACTGGTATGGTCCTTCTTTTTCTAATAAAGGACTGGATTTGTTTCTTCCTTAGATGCACATAAAGAGACAAGGCTGTGTATGAATGGAAGTTTATTATTATTTGTTTATGTATGTCTGTGTATAAAGGCCTTAAATAATTTACTGATTTAATAATTATGGAACTTTATAATTTCTGCTTTTCTCCAGCAGTTATATTTTTGTAGGAACTGATAATATGATTTAAATTTTCCATTTTTTATCTTGTTTTAGGGTCTTCCTATATATCCCCAGAACCATATAGACCAGGCTGGTCTTGATCTCAGAAATATGCCTGCCTCTACCTTCTAAGTGCTAAGATTAAAGGCATTAAAGGCCTTGATCTAAATTTTTAAATATACTTATAATATTCTACTTGTAAAGGCACGCAAAGATTTATTTTTCTAAGTGTGGGGTATGTAAATGTATGTGTTTGTGTGAAATGTGCATGTGAGTGCAGGTACCCTCAGAGGCTAGAAGAGGGATCCCCCTGAAGCTGGAATTATAAGTGGTTGTGAGCTGCTCACTGTAGGTGCTTGGAGTCAAATTTGGGTCCCCTGAAGAGCAGTACAAGCTCTTAACTCCTGAGCCACATCTCTCCAGCTCCTTTTAAAAGAATTCTTATGCATGGAACTAGGTACTGCTGTCTACAGACACAGTGTTGTACAGCAGAGGTCTAGAATCTGTCTTCCATAATGGAGAAGGTATATCTTCTATGTTTACAAGGGACAAAAGAACAGTTGTCTCTGGAGGTGGGAGAAGTAACTGGAAAGGAAAATAAAGAGAATTTTCAGGAGTTATATTTTGGTTTGGATGATGCTACGCAGCTATGTACTTACACATAAAATCCAGTAAGCAATATGTGCAGGACTACACACTTCACTGCTTTAAGTTACATACTACTAAATCTTTTTGTAAAAGGTTGAACATATGAAGATTTTTGTAAATGTTTAGAATTCCCTAATAATCTGTTGGGAGAAGTAGTCATCTTCCTAGTTTCTGAATCAGTAGAGCAGTAACATCCTGAAATGTTACTTTATCAGCATTTAAGTTAAACTTCAAATATAGTTAAACAGCAACTGACAGAAAAGCAAGCGCTAACACAAAGCATTTCTTGAGAATGTAGACAAACCTTCCATTCAAATGTGATCAGGAGGCTGGGCGGTAGTGGCGCATACCTTTAATCCCAGCACCAGGGAGGCAGAGCCAAACAGATCTATGTGAGTTTGAGACCAGCCTGGTCTACAAGAGCTAGTTCCAGGACAGCCTCCAAAGCCACAGAGAAACCCTGTCTCAAAAAACCAAAAAAAAAAAAAAAAAACAGAAAAAAAAAATGTGATCAGGACCACATGATGTACTTACCCCTCTAATCTCACATCTGGTAAAGATCTGTTGAGTGCAATCATCTCACTTGCCATTAAATTAAACTGATTGATTTTAAACATCTCTTTCATCTTTTCTTGATCCTCTTTAGGAATGACAACTGGTTTCCCCATTTCTCCAGGACCTTCATGAGGCTTCTGCACTGGCTCTGGAACTAAGAAGAAATAAGCTTAACTGATATCAACTTCCTAACAATTACCTCATGCTTTTGTATAACAATATTCAAGTTAAAACTGTGCCCACATCAAGCAGAGCCTCTTCTGGGCCCTCCCAGTCTGTTCATGCCTCCAAGGGGCTGTGCAGTTTTCCCATTTTGAGAAAATGACACTGACCACTAGCCTTGCTGCATTCTTTTAGAATGCCAAATAGCTCTTCAGAGGGTCAACTTAAAACTTTCACGAGAGCCTTCAACTAGTCCTTGCTATCCTCGTCTCTCTTCTTGTCACACAACCACCTATTCATTCAAAAGTCCCCATCTTGTTAGATAACTTAACACCTTGTCTGAAATCCTTTGATGGCATGGCACTGCCTGCAGATGAGCCAAAATCCTCATCATAGCACAGGATCCTCTTTCAGTCTAACAAATGCCAAAGACTTCAGACACCATACTCAGCTTTGACAAGTTTCTGGAAGGAATTCTTTTTAGATGAATTTATTTTTGCATGAGTGCTTTGCCTGCACATTATGTATCAAATCCCCTGGAACTGGAGTTACAGACAGTTATGAGCCACTATATGGGTGCAAGGAACTGAACCCAGGTCCTCTGCAAGAGCAGCCGGTATGCCCTTAACCTTACTGAACCATCTCTTCAACTCCTCTTTTTCTGTTATTGTCCAGCACCTATCAGAGCTTTAAACACATTCTCCAAGTGAATTTTCATGTGCTACAGATTCTCTATTCTCTCTTCCTTTAAGCCTCTGCATTCCAGACAGAGCAACACAAGTTTCCACTCTGACAATGTACTAAAAAGCAGGGTGAAAGAAATGCAAAGCCTTTGTTTGGGAAAAGAATACCATGTTTCTTATCAATGAGAGATACACTTCCCCTTCGATTTAAGGGAGCAGGGTGTATGGCTCTATCAAGTTAGGAAGGCAGGATTTTGTTACTCAGCAATGTTATAAAGCAGCAGAATCGTAAAAGTTAGTATTTCATGAATTTATAAGTACATTGATGGAGCTAACCTAGGCATTACTAACATCCTGTTCTAGCAACTAAGCAGAACTGGTTATAAAAATCCACCTATAAAAATTATGGCTAAGCAGGCACTAACACAAATAACTTTTAGATCACCAATTTTAGGGAACCGAATGTCTTCCTCCTTATTAAAAATTAAATAGTCAAAAATTTTTGTACTGGAAGAACAACCAAATATCACTTCTATAAACAGTAAAACCGCCAATCAGACATGTTGGCACACACTTTTAATCCCAGCACTTGGGAGGCAGAAGCAGGTAAACCTGAGTTTGAGGCCAGCCTTCCCTACAGAGAGAGTTCTAGGACAACTACAGAAAAGCCCTGTCTCGAAAAATTAAAACAAAGCAACAACAAAAACAAAAAAAACCCAAAAACCCAAATCTAAATTTTCCATGTTCCCTGACAAAATATCAGCATTACCTATTCAGGTCCATTACCTATTTAATATTAAATAAAAATAAAACTGAACAATTCAATGACATTTTAACATTCAACTGTCAGAAGAATTAACCACATTGTTAGAAATATAATTAAAACATAGGAACTTAGGGATTATGATTTACCTTAAATTTTAAATCTATATATAAATTTAAATTTTTTATAAAATATAAAATTTAAATTTATACAGATCTAAATATATAGCTATAAATCTTAAATAGAAACATAAAATATAGAACACTATTATCAGTATCAATAGAAACAAGCAATACACTTAAGAAAGCAGTTGTATAAAAGGCCACTCACCATCCCCAGCAGGAAGTCCTCTCTCCTTCTTCTCATCACACTTGTTGCACTCACTGAAGTAAAGCAGCAGGAACATATCCAAGAGTACCCAAACCAAGGAGGTGGCGAGAACCACCTTGCAATATGCAAATTTTCTCATGGCACTTTAAGTCAAATGTAAAATTTTAAAATATACATATATAAATATACAAATATCATGAAAATTATTCCAATCTGGTTTCATCAGAAATCACGGTCATATCCTATAAAACGAGAAAAAAAAAAAGACTATCTCAAATTTGATACCCAGGAAATAGATTATATAATTAATTTAACATTATAAACATTAACAGATATGAATTAATTTCATTAACAAGAAATTCCATTACTATATAAGTAACTCTAACAAAGCAATATCCAACAGAAACATGAGCAAAGGATATAAACAAAAGAGAAATATAAATAGTTAAGTGTGTAAAAATGTACTTATCTTCCTGTAACTAGGTAAGTAAATTAAAATAGCAGTAAGCTACTATTTCAGTCTCATCAAAACACGGGTCTTAACCCCTTTTCTGTTCTACTGCTCTACTGAATTTTAAGGAAAAGCCAAACTATTAATTAGTACAAGATCTTCAGCAGCCAATGATCCCAGTCTGACTACTGAGTTCTCCCTACTGTCCGTACTGCAGTTTTTCAGGCTAATTCCTGTCCTCCTTTCCCCCACCAAATCCTATGTAGAAACTTCAGTCCATACTCACCCAGAAAACATTGATAGAACACACAGCAGGGAAGAGAAGAAATTCTAAGACCTAGGACCTAGCCTTAGCTCTGATGTTGCTAATATTTTAGTTTCTATTTCCCACTCTTCTACATCCCATGACACTCATATCATCATTATTAAGTCTTGGGAAGAACTCATTCACAACTCTGAATAATCATTTGGGATACTCTAACTAAAATTGTTTCTAACAAGTATACGCTTATCTTGAAGAGCTCTGGAGCAGCCTGAGAATCATGTCACTGAGCAGCTAACACAAAGGTTCAAAGGCCTGTGTGACTGCTGACCAGGAGAGAAGCAGACCAAACGTAATCCACCACAAACACAGTGGAAACATCTTGAACATGTGCCCCGTGCTGAAAGCTGTGTAAGCAGATGACCTGAAGAAGCAGGCTGACAGGTGATACACCAGCTTCACACAGGGTGTCCTGCAAAAATGGATTATTTCAACAGTCAGGACAGGTGAGTCCATCTATCAACTACTTGGAGTAGTTCTTTACAAGACAACAGCCAGAAAAATCACCTGAAAATTTAAGTATTCAGTGATACTTGTAAGCATAAGGAATTATTATTTCTGCTCACATCTCCAGGGATTTCGATCTCCTATATATGTTCTTTCATCAGACAGCATTCTCTGCAAGGTGAGAGTGAACAAGTGTATTTGCTGACTTTTTCTGCCTCAAAATCATGACTATTCAATATGACATTTGATTGTGTCACATGCAGTGAGTAGTTACTAATAAATATGGGAAAATATGAAAGGATTATAGAACACAGTGTTACAACACAATGGCTCTCACCACAAAAGTAGGCATGTAATTTATATTTGAGTCATTTCGCATGGTAGACTACCTGGCACAGAGTCTGACTGCTAATGCAGGGGATTTAAACAAACAAACAAATAAAGTCAGGATCTCATGTAGATCAAGAGGACCTAAAACTCCTAGGTAGCCAAGGATGACCTTAAACTTCTGCTCCTCCTACCTTTACCAGGGCTGGGATTATAGGTGTGTGCCACAATAATAGGTTTATGTGGAGCCAGGAATCGAACATAGGATCTCATGTACCTAGGCAAGCCTTTCATCAAATAAGCTACATCCCCAGACCCATTCTTTAAAATCAAATGACCATTACTCTACTATATACTGCTGTCAGTTCATTTATACCTTTAAAAAAAAAATTGTCTTAGCACATTCAGACATCTTAGGAGAAAGGAAAACATGTCTACAAAACAACCTGTGTTCAATTTCATGTTAGTACCTTTGGCCATCCTTTATACAAAATACTTGGGATAAGAACTGCTCAGATTTTGGAGTTCTTCAGATTTTGCACTATATGCACAGACTTAATCTGTTAAACTCCACAATCCAAAATCTGAAATGTCCCCAAATCTAAAACATTTGAAGTGTTTTTCATGTGCATTCAATGTTCCAGATTTGAGAACATTTGAGATTTCCAACTAAGGATGTGAATATGAGCTACACGTATATACAGTGAAATACTACTCATAATTTAAAAATCACGTTGTGATCACTGAAGTATTTCTCCCAGTTATTGTCCCAAGTTTAGAGGTCAGGAGAACAAACATAACTTGGAATACTAGCTAAAACTCTTAACAAAGCTTACTGGCTCCCGTGTCTATATGGGGCATGAAATGTTGAGTGTAAGTTACTAGTGTGTCAGTTTCTAAAGGTGATAAACTGATTTGGCTTTTAACAGTACCTTAAAATTTTATATTTCTATTTATAAAATGATATATGCCAAATATAAAGAATTCTTCAAACACAGAAAAGTAAAATTCCAAGACTGCTAGAAACTACTGTCCCAGTTATAGTTCACTATCAATGGCTAAGTATCTTTTTAGTCATTCAGGACAGATCCAAACACCATAATTTAATAAAGGCTTCTGTTATTTTAAGCATTATGTGGAAATCATATCTCAACACAGGTACGATAGAATTTACGTAGGGCAGTGATTAGTAAACTGTGTTGTAAGAAGAATGCAGCCATAAACAAAATACAGCAGTATTCCAACCATTTACTTATGGACATTGAAACTGAATTTCACATTACAAATCATTTTTACTTTTTTTCCAACCACTTAAAAATGTGAAAACTCTTCTTCGCTTCCAAGTCCACCAGAGAATTCACAGTCAGAAGAGACACATACTTTCATTATGATTAGAAATCATTAGTTTGATGTATTTACCGTTAGCATACTCTTGTCAGGAGTTTTTATTTTTGACAACCTTGGTGAATAGTCACTATCTTTTGCTGTTGCATACCTGGTGTCTTTGTTGAAATAGGCTATCACCATTTCATCCAGACTAGCCTTCAACTCAAGATCCTCCTGCCTCATTTCCCAGCTTCCATGACCTCACCTATGCACCACCACACCCTACTTTGTATTTGGTATTCTACTGTCTGCCATTACTGATGGTCATTCCATTACTTTTCTCATGTACCTACTGAAATCTGGCCCAAAACTCTATTAGGTAGTTTGTTTTGTCTTTGTGTGTGTGTGTGTATGTGTGTAATTCTTCATATAGTGTGGTGTCAGTAATAAGCCTTACATGTACTTTTGTTTCTAGTTCACAGCTTATTTTTTAATAAAGATTATCTTTTTATGATTTAAGTTTCCCAAGTCTTAAGAAATACTGCTACCTGTAAATCACTGCTAATAATGTTTTTAAATCAGACTTAAAAGATGTTGCCTTTCCTGTTTAAGCAGGGGACCAATGTCATTGTCTTTCAAAAGGATAAATTGTCTCAGACCTACTTAAACAGGTCATCTTTTCCTAAAGGCATGCAATACTCATTGTGTTGTAAGTCAAGTTTATGAGTCTCTATGCTCTGCTCCAATGACCTGTCTCTTCATATCTAAAATTGCTATCTAAATTATATTACTAGCTTATTCTTGGTATATGGTAAAACAAGTCTTCTCACCTTCAACTATTAAAAAATATATTACATTTTTATTTTGTGTATGTATGTGGGAGATGTATCAAAGTCAGAGAACAACTTGCTGGAGTCAGTTTTCTTTTTCTACCACGTGGAAGGGTTCTACATTCAGAAAATAAAATGTTATTTTGAGGACCCCAGGCAAGAGATAGGAGTTGAACTCAGGTTATCAGGCTTAGGAGCAAGTGCCTTTACCCACTAAGTCATCTTGATTGTCACCTTTATTTCTTTGATTGTGGTTTGGTTTTTCAAGACAGGGTTTCTCTATGTAACTGCTGTAGCTGTCTTGGAACTCACTTTGTAGACTAGGCTGGCCTTGAACTCAGAGATCTGCCTGCCTCTGCCTCCTGAGTGCTGGGATTAAAGGCATAAACCACCACTGCCCAGCTTTTTTTTTTTTTTTTTAAAGACAGGATCTATGTAGTCCTGGCTATCCTAGAACCTGCTATGTAGATCAGGCTGGCCTCAAACTCAGAGAGATCCACCTGCCTCTGTCTCCTGAGGGAAAAGATTAAAGGCATGCATCCATGCTCATCCCCTTCCCTATTTTTTCAGGAGTGCCTTGGCTACTGTGTCTCATTGGTTTTCCTTAGAAATTTCAGATTGACTTTTAAAACTCTATTCCAAAAGCCATTGCAATTCAAATTAAAGTAAATCTATGAATAATAAGAGAACTGTTATCTTTATGACTCTTTGAATCCACTAAAGTCCTAACACTCCATTTATTTAGGCCTCTGTATTAACAGTGTTCAATAAATCTCATTATTTTGTTGCAAGTCACCTTTAAATATTTTTAAATAATTTCTTCTATCTGACTGATGTAATTTTGTTACTAGTTTATAGAAATGCACTTTGATTATTCTTTTTTCTTTTCCTTTCCTTTTTTTCTTTCTGTTTTGAGAAAGGGTTTCTCTGTGTAGTCTTGGCTGTTCTAGAACTTGCTCTGTAGACCAGGGTAGCCTCGAACTCAGAGATCTGCTTGCCTCTGCCTCCAAAGTGCTGACATTAAAGGCGTGCTCCACCATGCCCAACTGAAAAATGCACTTGATTTTTATTTGCTGACTTTTAATTCAGCTACCTTGCTACTTTCAGGATACTTCCATGTGAGTTCATCCTGTACTTGCCTCCATCACTCATTGTCATACAAAGAGCACCTGGAAGCCTGTGCCTGGCTTCTCTAATAAGCATCTCCACGTACCTTTGGTTTGTTTTTTTAAGGGCAAGCTGTCACTACAGTTGGCCAAAGGAGTCACAATCATCCTGCCCTAATGTTCTAAGCACTGAGACTATAAGACACCATACCACCTAGCAAGAAATGTCCTTTCTGTCCTCCCCACTAGTGTTGAGGATCAACAGGGCCTTGCACATGGTAAAGAAGCACTCTACTCTTATGTCATTCCCCAGCTTTATGACAGGTCTTCTCCTATATACATCTAAGTGCTACAATTATAAGAATAGGGCACACAGCATGCCCTTCTACCATCTTAGCCAGGAGGTCATGGGCGTTTCCTAACAAATCAGTAGCAGCCAGGCACCAGTATTCAGTAGGCAGAGTCAGGCAGATTCTGAGGCCAGACTGCTCTACAGAGCCAGGCTATACAGAAAAACCCTGTCTCAATTTTTTTTTTTCAAAAACAAGAAGTAAATCAGGAGCAACAGATTTGTCAGTAAACATTTGGTTTGCCATAGTACCTACTATTCAAATGAATAAATCAATGTATAGACATAAAGTTAACATAGCAGGCCTGAAACTGCTACTCTTAGAAAGCCATGGTATGCAAGGTTGGTCCTTACCTCAAATCAAGAGAATTTTAATGATGAACAGTTCTCCACTGTGACATAAAACATGACAAGTGTGCCCTACTGTGCCTTAACTATACAATCTGGTTTATGTTAAAATTCTTCTTTCCTGCCAGGCGTTGGTGGCGCACGCCTTTAATCACAGCACTCGGGAGGCAGAGGCGGGAGGATCTCTGTGAGTTCGAGACTAGCCTGGTCTACAAGAGCTAGTTCCAGGACAGCCTCCAAAGCCACAGGGAAACCCTGTCTGGAAAAACCAAAAAAAAAAAAAAAAAAAAAAAAGAAAAATTCTTCTTTTCCTTCTTTGACTCTCAAATTTTGGCATGTGTTTGATACAAGGTACCTTTACATGCTCAACACCGTAAAAACCTTGGGCATGAGTTTCTGATTTTCCCTGGTGGGCAATATTTCACGTGCTGTCACAATTGCTGAAGAAACTAAGCACACCCTGATATCCCTCACGGAAAGAATTATGACAAGCGCACTCCTGGTTTCCTCCAGATTTTGTGTCCTTTTGTGCAATGTGCCTCCACGGTTAGTACTACTGTGCTGAAGTCATTTGAGTCCCTAGGCCAAGTAGAAGATCTGGGAGTAGTCTTAGGAACTCCAGTACAAGTAACATATTAAAACAAATGTTTACATTCCAATTTCAGTTCTAACACTTACTATGTGGTCTTAGCAAGGTCAATTTACTTTATTTTCGACAAACAAACAAAACCTACATGGCCTCTTTGTTTCTTTAAAAGAAAAATACACCATCTTACAGTTCTATTGAAATAACACACACTAAGTAAATAATAGTAAATGGTATTTCTAAAGGTGCTTTCTTAAATGAAAGCCTCAGGATTCATTTACATATACACAGATGCAATGAGATGGCCATCTGAAATATTGCAAAGAGAAGTTCAAAGACAAACTTTACTTCCAGTATCTTCAACACTGGTACTGTAAATGATTTCCTAATCACATGAGAACATTATGGGTAAGTTTAGTTTTAGCTAAAGACTTCTTTTCTGAACCTGGTCTTCATTTAGTCTTCAAACTGACCTGCTAATGAGAAATAAAGATAAATGTACTAATAAAGTAGTACGAGGACTATACTTGATTGCTAGGTTTCTCAAATTTTGTTAAAGTAAGAACTTAGTATAAAACCCTTCTAGAGCTGAGCATGGCAGTACACACCTTTAATCCCAGCTTGGGGGGAGCAGAAGCAAGTAGAATCTCTGTGAGTTTGAGGCTAGCCAGGGCTACGGAGTGAATTCTGTCTAAACAAAACAAAGCAAAACATCCAATAGATATTTTAAAATCCATGGAAAAGTACAACCTCGAAGTCATTGATTCCCAATTTTATCAACTTACCCCAAAGTCGCTTTTCAACTGAATTCATATCACAAATCCACATGTCTCACATCATCTGTTGAAAAACAAATTTCCTAAAATCAGTATATTTTGGAGTAACTCTTTCCTCCTTTTCCTTCACTATCCTGTTCACTAGACTGTAAGCCAGCCACCCACTTGAATACAAGGGCCATTAATCATTCAGCTATTTCTCCAAAGCTAAAGCACCTGGAGGCAGTCCAGTTAATGACTATTATAAGAACGGGTGGGTTACTGAGAACCAACAGCAAACTCAGGAAAATAGAACAAATTATCTTTTCTCCTCTTAGAAAAAGATGATGGCATCAACTTCTCAAATGAGAAGGTCAAAGACAGGAAGACAGCATCTGCAGTGGATACTGTTTACTCCTTATTTCCCACCCAAAAATTTTCACCACATTAGACTCCAATGGAATTCTAGTGATAACTCTCCATTAGGCCACCTATTCCTGACTGAACCACACCAGACACAGCCACTGTATTTATCTTACCAAAGCACAAAACTAAATCATGATCAATGGGACCTGTTAGATAGCATTTGGGGGAAAAGATGATAAAGGAGAAATGTTATCTTTCTACATCTAGATACTCTTTGAATCAGCACACACTTTAAGTCCTGTGCTATCTTGTAGCCCTAAGGAAAGACTATATTGTGCTGAGAATGGCAAAGGGAAACTGTGAAGCCAGACCAACTTGGAAAGCTCCTTATGCATGAGCCTCCTTAAGAAATGATAAAACTCTCAGTGATGAGGTATTTTGCTGCACATCAAAAGTCCCCTAATAACATCCTTCAAGCTAAAATTATTGATTCAGATCATCCTGTGAAGAAAAAAATGAAAGTGTAAACAGTAGAAAACCTGTCTAGCACTAGAATTTCATCATAAATTTAACAACTACAAACTAGAGCCTGGTGTGACATACCCGTTTTAGAAATGATATTATAGTCATGTGTCATTTAACAAGGGTTCTGGGAAACATGTCATAAGGTAATTTCATTACTCCATGAGCATAAAAGTGTTATTCACATAAATCTAGCAGCAAAGCCTACTACAAATCTAGGTTCTATGGTATATATTATTGTATATGTGGTCCACCTTTGTGTGAAACCCTGTTATGTAGTACATGGCTTTAGCTAATCAACTGAAGATCACATATTCCCAGAATAAATGCTAGAGAAGAGTGTGTGTTAGGTTTCCCCTAGTCAAAAGCTTCAGACACCAGATAACAACATCAAACATTATCATTCTGGGAAGCAGTTTCTTGGAAGTAAAGAATCCAGCAGGAACTTTCCAAAGGCCAGGGGCAAACACTATTTTCTAGTTATGGAATTCCCAAAGTTTTGAAGCGTTTCCTCTGT
This sequence comes from Cricetulus griseus, assembly GCF_003668045.3. Lineage (NCBI taxonomy): Eukaryota > Metazoa > Chordata > Mammalia > Rodentia > Cricetidae > Cricetulus > Cricetulus griseus. The sequence goes on from NC_048595.1 coordinate 212,959,415, forward strand.
ATTTTTGCCAAACTACCAATCTTAGCAAAACTCCATAATTATGCCCTCTTTCCTCAAATTATCATTTTCAGTTCTCTATTCTCTTCTGTGCAAGTGGGCTTTATGCTCTGGTATGGCTTCATATCAGTGAAATGGCTTCTAAGTGAAATCACTACTCTAATGTCCTACCAACATCACCAATCTCTTTTTCAGTCACATTGTGCTTGATGTTTCGGCCATCTTTAATTATTTAGAACAGTCAAGGTAAAAATTCAAAATAACTTCTCTTGATTTCCAGTCATTGCTCATCTTCACTGTCCACCCTTGACTCCCCTTTCTCAGCTGAAGAGACATTCTCAGGGCAAGAAGCATCATATACCATGCCCTTCTTGGAAAACTCATCAATAGTACAACTTTAGCCACAATGTGGTAACTGTTCCCATCCCTTTAACTGCCTAAGGTTCTGGTTAGAGTACAAGCTTTGCAAGCATGGGAATTATGTTTTTCACACCTGTACCCTGAAAATTTCTAAACTGCCATTCAATGTGTCATGAGTGCAAACACTTGTACAACAGCATTTCTACCCAGGGTTACTGTGTATCTTTTCTATTGCTCTCCTTTCCACTGCAGCACCAACTACCTATTTCTATCATTCAACATATTTACTCAGCTTATTGTACTAGCTACATAAATGCAAGGTCTATATTCTGTCTAACACCATTACTATAGCATCTGGCAGTTCCTGGAACAAGAAAGAAGAAGCTCAATAACTAATACAAGAATGAAAATACGAGAAAACACACATGAGAAGGAAGAGTAACTGAAAATAAAGAAAAATTTAAGGTCTTCATGTTTATATGTAGAGCAGATATTTAACTAATGTTGGGCTTTTATTCAAATATCACACTGAAAACAAGTAAAAAAAGATTGTTAAAACATCAATGTTCAGAAGCAGGGAGCAGTATGCATGGACATGTGCCAGCAATTCCTCTATACTTTCTTAGTGTTTCGTTTCTATGTTAAAATTTACTGCTCTGAACTCTGCCATGCAGCTCAATGCTCTGTGTTTAGAAGTAGAGTATGGTCCATAGTTAGAGGGAATATTCAACAAATAGATTTACAAACATAAATAGAAGGAACAAAAGAAAATAAACAAAAAACACAAAGTTGGAAAAAGAATATCAATTAAAAAAATTAGGAGTGGGATAACAAAAAAATTCACACAAAACCTGACAATATAGAAAGCATAAAATGAGGGGGCTGGAGGAAGAGCACTGGTTGCTCTTCCAGAGGTCCTGAGTTCAATTCCCAGCAACCACAGGGTGGCTCACAACCATCTGTAATGTTATCTGGTGCCCTCTTCTGGAGTGTAGGCATACAGGCAGGCATAAAAATGTTTACATAATAAATAAGTTTATTTTTTTAAAGAAAGCATAAAATGAAATGGCAGAAATTAACCGAATGTTATCAAGATTAAGATAATAAAAAGACAAAATGTGGCAATGAAAAGGTGTGATGTTAATGAGGTGGCATGTGCTTGACATGTGGCCTTCATGGGACATAAATCAAAAACATGAAGACTCCACAAGGTCCTGTTAGTAGAAGTACATACAGTAGATGTGTATGCACTGAAGTGCAAGTTATGCTAGACTAATCTGCCCATGAACAGTTAGATCTTCAGATGAAACAAGAACAATTATCTGCAGAAATGCCAACCTTTGAAAGAGGGAACTACAAAGCACAAAAAAGTGAATACTTCCTTCTACATAAAAACTACCTTTTATTCAATCAAAGACATTATATGCAGTTAAAAGATTAATCAAAGACTGGGAGAAAATTTCACAAAACATGGACTTTAGAATTAGAATGCATTAAAAACTTCTCCAAATCAAAGCAAGCAACCAGAATAGGAAACCTAGCTCTGTGGTGAGCACTCATCTAGGATGGGCTCAATCCCTAGCAACAACCGAGGAAGAGGAAGAATGAACGATGAAAGGGGAGGAAGAAAAAAATGATGACAGCTGAAGAAAGGAATTGACAATACTTAGTGAAGCTAAAGAAAGCACCACAATATCATTTTATAATCCAACTCCAGGTTCATAATCTGAAGAAAATTACACACCAACATAAGGACAGGATTGCAGTATTGTCTGTAAATTGTCCAAGAAAGTGACAATCTGAGATATATCAAGAAAATGGAGCGGCTGGAGATGGCTTAGCAGTTACGAGTACTTGCTGCTTGCTCTTCCAGAAGATTTTAGTTTGGTTCTGACTCACAACCACCTGTAACTCCAGCTTCAGAAGATCTGTACCTCTTACTTCTGGTCTCCAAAGGTAGACAAACAGACAGACAGATATGTGTGTGTGTACACACACACCTACACACACAACTATTTTCTTTAAAAAGAAAAATGACTAAATGACACACATAACAGAATACTATGCAGCAGATAAAATAAATAAAGCAGAACTATATGTGTCAATATGAATACAATGAACAAGAAGCACCGTTTTCAGTACAGTACAGCTTGCATTTAACTTTAACAAGTTAAAGTGGCACATATTGTTTATGGGCTGAAAGTATATTATAAATACAGAATGATATAGCAGATGCATATTAGTGGCTATTTCCAGGGAGGGAAAGAAGAGTTAAAAAATATTGGAACTTTTTAATATAAAGGATCTAAATTTTGGAAAACTAGCAGCTTTCCACTATGTGAATACTTTCCTATTCTTTCATGGGAATCAAACAAGTAGAAATTTTATTCCCTGTTCTGCCTTGCAGGTCAAGGTGGCTGGTAGAACAAAATCAGAATTCATTACCTGGAGCTATGGGAGTGTTTAGGAGACAGCACTGAAAGATAGGTCCTGGGACCCTGACCCCTGTAGTGACCCTATTAATTGGACATGAACACGATGGATGGAACAGAGGAACAAGAACTTTCTTGAGAAGAGAGATACAAGCTGAAGAAAGAGAAAAAGAGCAGGTACTTGGCAACACGCTGCCATATCTGGAGAGTAAGCAAAACCCACAATGCTCTCTCTACTGTCTGAAGCACCTTTCTGGAGGAAGAAGGAAAGCAGCACTCTAAATGCAGCCAAACCTAGTACTAACAGCCGCAAAGTAGTGCTAACATCTTTGTAGCAGAGACCACAACCTGCCAAACTACAACCTGCCAAAACAGAGAAACAACTGATCATGGGTGCCAGTCCCAACTGATATATTTGTAATTCCTGCACCTATGGCTTAGGGAACTTGGCAGAAGAGAGGGGCAAAAATATTGAGTCAAGAGGGCCAGTAACTCTGTTGTGATACTGTGTCTCCTAGAATGAAAGGGAAGCTACACTAATAATATTTCAACAATATGGCTATCTAAATGGGACCTGAACAATGACAGCACCAACAAACATGCTAACATGGAAGGAGAAAAATCTCATGAGGTCCCAGGTGAATTATTCATCCATAAGGATGAGGCCCCTAATTGGTTATACAATATAAGTGGTCAGCCCTGAAATCACATACATACAAGCAACACTAAACAGACTTGGCAGGTTATATTTATATATTTATGTGTGTGTTATACACACACATATATGGAGAGAGATATACAGACACACACACACACACATACACACACACACACACAGAGAGAGAGAGAGAGAGAGAGAGAGAGAGAGAGAGAGAGCACTAAACAAACAAAAAAAGAAGCCATGGATTTGAGAGGAACTAAGACGTGAACGAGGGAGGAGCTGGAGGGAAGAAAGGGAAGAAGAGTATCTTAACTGATTTTTTTTTCTTTTTTTGGTCAATTTGACACAAACAAGAATCATCTGAAAAGAGGACAGCAATTGAAAAAAAAAAAATGCTTCCAGGATCCAGATTGCTGGTAGGCAAGTTTGTAGGACATATTTTGATTAATGACTGAAGTGGGTGGGCCTGGTGGTATCACCCTTAGGAAGTGGTCCTGACTATATAAGAAAGCAAGCAGAGCAACCCAGGAGGTCCAAGCAGTAAGCAGTGTTCCTCCGTAACTTTGCTTCAGATCCTGCCTGCCTCCAGGTTCCAGCCCAGATTTCCTCAGTAACGGAATATGAACTGCTGTTAAGTTGAAATAAACCTTTTGCCCTCAAGTTGCTTTTGGTCATAGTGTCTTATCACATGGAGATCCCTAACAAAAAAATAGGGTAAAAAATTCTCTAATTTTTAATCTGAACTCTTTAATTTCGTCTTTCACAATTAAATCTTTTAAGCAAGTATAATTTTAATATATATATACATATATAAATACTATTTAAATAGTAATCCATTTCCATATATAACCTATTATAACACTAAATACTTCTTATACCAGGTGCTAAGTACAGTCAATTTTGTTTTTATCTTTAATTTCCTTCTGCTTTCTGTCTACCTGTGCCAAATACTGTAGTACCCCAACTATAAAGATTTTAACCCCGTCCCTTGGTTTTTCTGGCAATACTAGGGACCAGAACCAAACCCAGAGCTTCGAATATACCCAGTGTTGTCATTGAGCTACATATCCAGGCCTTAACACTAAGCCTTAAAATCTCCTATCATAAGCACTTACTTCTGAAGTATCTTGGCCATTCTTGACCATTTGTTTACAAACAGATTTTGAATTAACTTGTTAGTTCTACAAAGGTGAACAAGTCATGTTCTAAAATCTACATAATTTTCTAAAAAATATCAATAAATTTACACATTAATGAGGCTTAATTGGCATTTTCACAAGAAACTATTGCCCCCCCCATGATTATATCCCAAAAATGTCTTTAGGTCTGCTGTGATAACTTTTGGTTTACTTATATAACCTTTCTAAAGATTTTTGTCCTGCCTGCTATTGTTTGGATCTTAAATATTCCCATAATGGCCCACACTTCAAGTGTTGATCACAAGCCAGTTTTGCTATTTGGAAGTGGTGGAACCTTTTAAGAAGGGGGACTAGTTGAGGCAGTAGGTCACAGAGGGAGGTGTACCTTTGCAGGGGTATTGGAACTAAGGCCCCTTCCTATTTCTCTGTTTACTTCCCAGCTGTTATGAGGCTTTTCTGTATCACTTGTTCCCATCTATGCTTCCACGTGCCCCAGTCAACAGGGACAATCAACTCTGGACTAAGACCTGAAATCACCAGCCAACATAAGTCTTTGCTTTCTTAAAGTCAGCTTATCTTAATTATAGCATAGAAAGCTGGCTTAACACAATGCTAAAGATACATAATCCCTTTTAAACTATTCTGGGTTAGTAACTACATTTTTATTATATGTTGCTATTTAAAGTAACAAAACTGACTTTACCAAGTTAACACACACACACACACACACACACACACACACACACACCCTGCCCGCCCCTGCAAGACAAGGTTTCTTTGTGTAGTCTTGGCTGTCCTGGAACTGACTCTGTAGACCCGGCTAGCTTAGAACTCACAGAGATCCACCTGCCTCTGCCTTCCGAGTGCTGGGATTAAAGGCATGTGTCACCACCACCTGGCCTTACTGTAGTAATCTTATATGAAATAAATTATTACAAATCTGAAAAATTTCTCTGTAGACTCTTGAATTTCCCATGAAAGTATTCACATTGACTCTAGAGGGTGATCACTTGGTTAATTCCTTTAGCCTAGTGGCCCAGGGTCTTCAGGAGAGATGTAATGCGATGCTAGAATGAAGGGCAGTGAGGGCATTAGCTGCTTCTGACATCTAAGAGAATACTATGAACGTCTTAATATCAAGTATACTTACTGTAGGCCTTTCATAGACATCTGTGGCGGCTTGAATGGAATGGCTTCCAGAGACTCGTATAATCGAAAATTGGTCCTAAATTGATGGATTGTTTGGGAAGGATTAGGAGGGATGGTCTTACTGGAAGAGGTGTCACTGGGGGTGGGCTTTGAAATTTCAAAGGCCCATGTCATTCCCCTTCAGTTCTTTCTGCCTCTGCCTACCTTGCAGATAAGGATGCAAATTCTCAGCTATTGCATCAGCACCACGTCTGCCTGCTGGCAAGCTCCCTGCCATGATGGTCATGAACTCACCCTCTGAAACTGTAAGCTCCCAATAACCTCTTTCATCTATAAATTACATTGGTCCTCTATATATTACTTGGTGCTTTGTCACAACAGTAGAATTTCCTTTCTACCCTAAGTTTGTAATAGATGGGTTTCCTTTTAACCATAAACAATTTAATAAATTAATTTTCTGCATCTTAAAGGCAAACTGCTTGTGTGCTAGGGGACATAGCTGAGTGATAGAGCACTGCCTAGTATAAGGTCCTGGGTTCAATCTAGGTACCAAAAGCAAGGAAAACAACATTTAAACTGCTTGTAATGGATAATTACATTAGTAGTAGACTTTTAAAATGTAAAACCAAACCTGCCCACTGAAATTTTTTCAATATAAATACTTTATTATACCTTACTGAATGCAGTTTATTTAATAAATTTTAACAGCCTGATATTACAGAGGCATTTTCTCAATTGAGATTCCCTCCTCTCTGATGACTATTCCTTGTGTCAAGCTGACATGAAACTAGCTAGCACAATGACCAAGACAACTTATAAAAGTAAGCATTTAACAGGGGGCTCACTCATAGTTTCTGAGGGCTAGTCTATAATCATCATGGTGGGGAAGATAGCAGCAGTCAAGCAGGCAAGGCACTGGTGCTGTAGCTGAGAGCTTCCATCTGTATCTGCAAGTAGGAGACAGAAGAAGGGCAGAGAGAGCTCCCCCAGTGACACTCCTTCTCCAACAAGACCACACCTCCTAATCCTTTCCAAACAGCTCTCCTAACTGGAAACCAAACACTGAAACATATGAGCTTATGAGGGCCATTCTTATTCAAACCACCACAAACACACACATAAATAAGTCTTTTTTTAAAAAAAAAATTATTTATAGGCCATGGCAGCACACACCTTTAATACCACACTCAGAGGGCAGAAGTAGATGGGTCTCTGTGAGTATGAGGCCAGTCTGGTCTACACAGAGAAAGTCTGTCTTGAGAGAAAAAAAAATACATATTTTTAACATTTTATTTTATGTGCTATATCCGACATAGCATACCTATAATTCTGGAGTGCTTGATTATAGTTTTCATTGTTCTGCTAATTAAATCACTGACTTCAAGTTTTCTCTTACTTTTTAGGTTATGAATCCATGTTTCTATTTTCTAAGTCTATAATCCTACATTCTTGAAGAAAAGGTCTGGCTTGAGCATGGTGGCACATGCCTGTAATCCTAGTAGGTGGTTAGGTAGAGATAGGAGGATCAAGGGTTCAATGTCAGCCTTAGCTACAAGGGAGTTAAAGGACAGACTGAGACACATGTGACACTGTTGAGGAAAGGAGAAAGGAGGAAAAGGGAAGTCTTAGGAAAGCAGAAAGAGGAAATGAGAGGGGAAATAAAGGGGGAAAGGGAATGAACAAGGGTTTCAGCTTGATTGGTTCTTAGTCCTAATAACCTGAGACTACTTTCCACTAAATTCTTGGTTTAGGCTTTTTTTTATACCTTTCATATATAGTCCTATGAACTCTGACTCCAAATCCAGTTGGAGTGGACCTATAGCAATAATTTCTCAAGGAAAACTATTTCACTTTCTCAGTGAACACACAATAAGACAAACAACCTGTTATGGTTTGAGTCTGAAATGTCCCCCACTAGATCCTGTGTTTGAACACTTGGTCTCCAGCTTTAGAGGAGTGTGGAACCTGGGATCTGTGGCCTAGCTAGGGCGGGTCTTCAAAGTTATGTCTGTCCAAAGTGCTCTGCTTTCTGGCCAACCATCATTAAAGAACTAAGTCACATTATCCCTCTCCCATAACTCTGCCATGCCTTCCCCACTATAACAGATTGAACTGTGAGTCAAGCAATCCTCCCTCAAGTTCCTTCTGTCAGTCATGTTCTTACAGGGAAAGAAATGCAACAAAACACTCCATTACCCACCCTTCACCTCACTTCTAATCCCTGTTTCCTAGAACAGGTTTGCTATCCCTTCCTAGTTAATTCACTGATCCTTAAAGGAATTCCAGCTTTACACAAACGTTCCTGCATCTTCTCACCTTATTCAATCCAAGAATACTCTATAAGGGTTTCTCTAACCCTATAGAACATCAGCAGAGAAGCAAGGAGGACTGGCAGGCTTACTTCTCCGGAATCATGGTTTCCTCCCGAACTTTGCATGTTAGCTTAACAACGAACTTTAAAAAAATATTTCAAAAACTCACCCCAGTATTTTTTAATTTGGATTTATTAATTTTTATGTTTATGGGTATTTTGCCTGCATGTATGGCAGCATACCATGTGTGTACCTGATGTCTAAGAAGGCTAGCAAAGGTTTTCTGATCCCCTCCAACTAGTTACAGAAAGCTGTGAGCTGCCATGTGAGTGCTGGGAATGAAGCCCAGATCCTCTGGAAGGGCAACCAGTGCTATTAACCCCTGGGCCATCTCTCTAGCCCAATATTTTATAAGGTATATCTTCTTCTAAAACAATAGTTTAAACTTCACATTTGCCACCCTGACAAAAACAAAAACATCTATAAGCCCTGAGCAGTCAGCCCCCTAAGTATCCCCAAAAGACATCATCAAAAAAGCCAAAGAAAACTGGTTCATTTAACAAGTGTGTGCCAAGCACACTTCTAGGGATTTAGCACACATCAGTAAACTAGACAAAAACTAATACATTCAAAGTGCTGACACTGGATAAAAGCAGAACATTGACCAATAGAAAGTAATTCTCAAGTGGACAATAGAAAGTAAAAATCAAGTGGCCAAACAAGAAAAAGATAGCAAGTACTTGTGTTGAGATTCTAGTCTCAATGGTAGAAAGTTTGAATACTATGTATGAGTCTCTGGGTTCAAGCCCTAGAAGTGTGTGCACATGCACTCGCATGCCCCCCGCTCCCCATGCGCTCGGGTACACACACACACACACACACACACACACACACACACACACACGAAATATAAGTAATTTTCTCTTGGTGCGAAATAGAAGAGAGGGTAGCCCACAAAGATGCTACTTCTGCATGACCCCATCCACTTCAAAGAAACCAAGGCTCACCTAAATATGAATACTTGGAGATGCTGCTCAAAAAATTAAGACATTCCATATTCAAAAATTTAAAGTAAATGAAATTTTAAAATGATGATAAAATATATAATAGGATCAAAGTACTTAATATTTATTGAAATAAAGGTTAAATGAACAGAAATACCTTTCCTACTTCTAAAGGTAATTAGATTTTAATTAGGCCACTATTAGTTCCTTTGAAGGGTAACACTCATCTTGGAAGGCAACGCGTCCAATTTTCTCATTATACCTTTTATGAGGATGTGCTTATTAATTCTTTAAAAGCCAGACTTCTTTTCTCTCTGTATAGCAATAGAGTAGAAAGCTATTAAATTAAACCTTAAAGGGGGGTGGGGGAAATCCAGGGACTGGAGAAAGCTCAGCAGTTAAGTGTACTGGTTGCTTTTCCTGAGAATTTAGGTTCCATTCCCAGCACCCACACGGTGGCTCACAACCATCTGTAACTCTAGAAACAGGGAATTCAATGCTTTCTTCTGGCCTCTGGAGGCACTAGGCATGTATACGGTTCACATACATGTAGACAAAACACCCATACACAAAATAATTTTAAAAGAAAAATGGTGGAGAACAATTGAGGAAGACACTCAATGACTTCTAGCCTCCATATGACCCCCACCCTATTAAAAAAAAAAAAACCCAAACCCAAAACAGTATTCTGCAGCCTTTATTTTTAATGCTTTTCTCTTTATCTTTCAGGTTTTTCTTCTTACTCAAAATTAGACAATAAAACTAGACATCAAGCATTAATATTTTTTAATGATGACAAAGTAATAAAGGCACTTTAAGTTGTCTGTCAAACACCAAAGTAGAGGCTCTAAAGTATTTAAGGTTTACATGTAAACTTTGTAAGAAATCTTTACTAAGATCTCCTCAAACCATTAGAAACACCTTCATATAGACATAAAATAGACAAAGCTAAAGGTGAACTAAGCCAGACACAGCTGCATCTTAACACAGCACACGGAGAAAAACCACTAGCCATGCCAGGACTTAGAGTCCTTCTGAGCCCCAGGCTTGCCTGTGACAGCTGTCATCCTTCCATCACCACACCGTGAGCATTCCCTGTTCCAAAGTTTGGCTTCCCTCATTTCCTCACTTTTATAAACTCTCAGATGTGCACAGAGCAAGCTGCCTTCTAAGTATCTGTTACAGGGCTGGAAAGATAATGGCTCACTCAGAGGTTAAAAGTGTGTACTGCTGCAGGAGAGGATTAGGTTCTAGTCCCTAGCACTAAACATCAGGTGGCTCACAACTGCTTGTAAGTCCAGCTCCAGAGGATCTGATGCCTCTGGCCTCTGCTGGACCCATGCATGTATGTACATATCCCTGCCCCACAATTAAAAATAAATCTTTTTTTAGCTGGGCTTGGTACCCCACATCTTTAATTCCAACACCCAGGAGGAAGAGGCAGGGAGATTTCTGAGTCCAAGGCCAGTCTGGTCTACATAGCAAGTAAGACTGTCTCAAGAAAATAAAACATTAAAAAAAAGGAAAGAAAAATTTTAGATATTTAATTCACAAATAATTCTATAAGCCTGTTGAAAATTACAGTAAAATCTCTTACTGATATACAAAACTGGAAAAGTAAACTTTGGAAACAAAATTAACACGTTTGGTAATGGAGTAGATTTTTTCTGTGAAAACAAACCAATGATCCCTTACTTAACGGGAGATAATTGATAAAACATTAATACTAATATTTCAATGTTACAGCATACTAAAAACTCATTAAATTAAGCCACTGTAAATTCAAGCATGGTACAGTGAACAAAATCGCAAGACTGCTCAAATGTCTCTCTGACCCTCATACTATATTCCTACCCTGGATGTTGACAACCACAATTGAGGTACGGAATAAAGAGAAAGGAATGACTCATTCTCCTCACTCCCCAGTATATTTGCAAAAATACAGGACAGTTTCCTTACAGGATCAGTCTCATGAAACTGCAGTCCAAAGTTGAGAGATAAAAAAGTGACAGCTAAGAAGGAGTATTCCATAAATAATGTCCCAAGCTAGCATGTCAGCAAGTGACTGTAGTTATTCCACTGTGTTCAGGAAAGGATTCTCTGAAGCAACATACTGAGATGGGAAAAGAAAGGAGCCAGACACAGGAAGGCTTAAGTGAAGGCCTTTGAGACTGCCCAGCTCTTGGCTCACATCTAACCACTCCTGGTACCCAAATATCTCATACTTCCTTTTTTCTCTATATTCACTGTTTCGGAATATTTAATTACGTAAAGTGTGTTGCATTTGTTTAATTATGTACAGATGCGCTGCTGTTTTACCTTGCCTACCTAATGGTCTAATAAAAAGCTTGAACAGCCAATAGGGAGGAAGGAGGTATAGGTGGAAATTCCAGACAAGGAGAGTAAGTAGGAGGAATTTTTTTTTGGGGGGGGGCACTGACAGGGAAATGCCAGGGGCCAGACAGACAGACAAGGTGGAAGCAGGAAAGTAGGACATACAGAATGAAAGAAAGGTTAAAAAGCCCCAAGGATAAAACATAGATGAATAGAAACAGGTTAAATTAAGTTAAAAGAGCTAGTGGGACAAGCCTAAGTTAATGCAAAGCATTCACAGTAAGTCTCCATGTCTTTTATTTGGGAGCTGGTTGGCAGCCTGAAGAAAATGCCCACTACACTTCATATTTGTTATCTCCTCATCTGAAAGAATCTCTGTGTCAGGCAGTGGGCAGTGGTGGCACACACCTTTAATCTGAGCACTTGGGAGGCAGAGAGGCAGGCAGAGGAAACCCTGTCTTGAAAAAAAAAAAAAAAGTAGGAGTAGAAGAAAAAGAGGAGAACAATGACCTCTGCTTATCCTAATTCAGCTACAGTGCTAGAATGGCTGACATGCTGCTGGGACTCACCCTGCTATCTGCCTCGCCAAAGCAGTTTTATTTCATTAATGCCAACATGCAGCGGCATTTCTATATGTCATGTTTACTCATTTGACTGAATTCCTGGAAGGCACTTTTGAATTTGTAGTGCAGACCACAGTGCCTGGTTTAAAGCAATAAGTGCATAATCACTATCAGACAAATAACTAAGGCAAAAGAATTAAACTTTTCTCTTTTTTTTTGGGGGGGGGTGTTTCAAGACAGGGTTTCTCTGTGGCTTTGGAGGCTGTCCTGGAACTACCTCTTGTAGACCAGGCTGGCCTCGAACTCACAGAGATCCGCCTGCCTCTGCCTCCCAAGTGCTGGGATTAAAGGCGTGCGCCACCAACGCCCGGCTAAGAATTAAACTTTTCTTACCTCTAATCTTTGACAGGTTAGACTATGTCTTATTCATCTTTTCATCTGTCTACCACCAGTGATTCCAACACTGAGCTCACACATTACATATATTCCATAAATGGTTGTCAGATTACCTAAGTCATTTTCATCTGTAAAAAGTACTTTGTGCTTTTTCAAAGCTACCTAGTAAATAGCAGCATAACCAAGAATACTCCAGTTCTGTGTCACGTTAGCAGTGGAAGTAACAGATACATACATCAAGAGTCCAAATTCCACAGATCAGTATTTAAAGGAAAGAGAATCTTCTTATTAGACACCAGATTTATACTAATGACAGCCAAAAACTAAAAGTTATATTTAGCATTCCAACTGGCAACTGCACACAGTAAGTACAGTGGCAAAAGGTAATCACGTTCCTTAACTGCTGGCTCTTATTTCCAACACAATGCGCTATCTCTATGTATAGCAGCTCTGTTAGACAGAAGCTGCTCACCTTACAATCTTTCTTTACCCCATTTTTACTTGCTAACAATAGTCTGCTTACTCATACCACTGTTACAAAGACTTTTGCTTCTCTCCATTCTATGAACCTCAGTTAACTAAACAGACAGCTCTCAAGTATGCATGGCCAATGAATTCTGACCTCTCAGAACTTACCAGGAAATAAGAAACAAACCAGCACATTTATCAGCAGGGCAGCCAGTAACTATGGGGAAAACTGTTTATTTAGATGTTAGATACTGGACCCAAAATCTTTCTCTACTACTGAACTATTATAACCCTAACCCCAATGACAAAAACAAACATCAAAAATGTGTTGGAAAATTAGGAAATATCTTAGAACAAATTTCTTTAGAATTACTTATTTCATCTACTGGTAATTATGTTTACTCATGCCTTTCTAGACATTTTCTTCAGTTGTTTATCCAATGTATTCATCTGAGCCTACAATGTTGGAAGACAAGGTCCAACTTGCAATATACTGTCTATAAATTAGCACAACTAATAAAACAAAATTGAGTGTGCCAAAGTAACTATTAAGAAGGTCAACATTCACGTTTTAAAGTGATTAAACTATGAATCATACTTAATCATCCAGCTGCTTCAATTTATTTCTATCAGTAGTCACAACTAGTTTTACCTAAGTTTAAAGTGATTTGGCAGAAGAAAAAACTAATTACTGCTAAAATTAACTTAACTCAAAAAGTAGAAAAAGTCTTATTAACAGGAATGTATGCAGCAGGTGTTCAACAACATACATGCTAGCTGGCTACAGACAGCAGGGTATGTGTCACACACACAGACACCATCCACAGCTGTCAGTGAGACACCATCACCACTGTTACAAAGACCTTTGTTTCTCCCCATTCTATGAAACTCAGTTAACTAAACAGACAGCTCTCAAGTAGGCATGGCCAATAAATTCTGACCTCTCAGAACTTACAAGGAAATAAGAAACAAACCAGCACATTTATCAGCAGGGCAGACAGTAACTACCGGAAAAACTGTTTATTTAGATGTTAGATACTGGACCTAAAGTCTTTCTCTACTACTGAACTATATCCCTAACCCCTATGATAAAAACAAACGACATAAAAAATGTGTTAGAGGATTTGGAAATATCTTTGTATAAGTTTCTTTAGAATTATTTATTTCACTGGGTGGTAGTGGCACACACCTTTAATCCCAGCACTCGGGAGGCAGAGCCAGTTGGATCTCTGTGAGTTCGAGAACATTGTGGTCTACAAGAGGTAGTTCCAGGATAGACTCCAAAGCCACAGAGAAACCCTGTCTCAAAAAACAAAACAAACAAACAAAAATTACTTATTTCACCTGTTATTTTTATGCTCACTGTAGGAAACTAATAGTAATTACAGGGGGATCCCCAGAAAACTGGCTGGCTAGACTAGTCTCAATGGTGAGTTCTGGGTTCAACTGAGAGACACTTTATTTACATTTACTGGAAATGTAAAACTCCATATGCTCAGGTATACATATGTACACACATACACGCAAACACTATGCCCACAGACTTAAAGGTAGCAAAACATCTAAAGGCATATTTTAATGTTTAAATCCCAGCATACAGTAATAATCATTAACATTCAATTGTGTATAATACTACATATTTTCTATAAAAGGAGGTTCCTGTACTAAATGAATTCTAAAATTTCCTTTCGGACAGACTTTATCAGCCCATAAAATATACAGTCACACAGGGCTCCACCTTAGAAGGAATTTTGCATTAGTTTAACAATATGTTGTTGTCTTGAAGCTTTTAATAGTTTTTTCAAATAAAGAGCCTCTTTTTCATGTCATTCTAAACTCACAAATTATATAGTTAGTCCTTTTCATTTGCATTCAAATGCCAGTGACTCCATAAATATATACCTACAAAGTACCAGGCACCTTGACAATTTTGAAAACCAACAAAACTAAAGGGACCTGGTTTCCATGAGTTTCAGAATAATGACTTTCAAAGAAATACAGTTAAATTCCTTTACCTTCCAAGATCCACAAATTACTCTTTAACACTCACCAACTGACCACACCAAGTCCTTTTCTTGGGACAACTTTCAGACTCTTAATCTGTGGAGAACAATATCTTTCCTCCCTCTAACCCCAAGATTTGTGACTAAATTATAAATATTTAAACCTTAGGGCATCATACTTGGAAAACAAACAAATAAAAAAAAAAATGACTTCTCAGTCAAATATGGTGAAACAAGCCTGTAATCCCTGAACTTGTAGACTGAGGAGGATCACAAATTCAAGGCCCTCCTGTACTACAAAGTAAGACCCTGACTCTGTATTCTTTCTTCTGGCTTCTCTAGCAAAACAAATTCTCTACTACTCTGAGTAAGCATAGTCAAGCTCACTCTTTATGTTCAGATGGTCAACAACTCTGAGCACAAGGTACTGCGGTACTGGCCATGACAAGTTTCCCAATTACCCCATTCTCTTGCCCAGGGCCCTTCAGTCACACCCATCTTTCCCATTCCATATAGATCACACCCTCCCCTGCTACATGGCCTCTGTGTATACAATTCCTCTTATTGAGAATCCTCTTACTACTCTTTGCATTAAAACCTTGCAATTTTAATTTTCCTATGCTTCTAGGTAGAAGTGACTACTATCCCTACAACTGCCTTATTTCAAAGTGTATTGTCTTTCCATGAAAACACTTAAAAATAAGTGTTGCCTTTCTAACCTCTTAGGGTATCTGCAATACACAGAATAGTTGATACTAGTAAAGTATTTACCGATGACTCATGAATTCCTAGGAATTGTAAAATGAGATCTCTGGTATTTCCCAAAATTGACAGGTGTAGTGGCTTACATCAACCTGTGAGGCAAAGGAAGGCAGATCTCTTGTAAATTCAAGGCTAGTCTGGTCCACATAGCAAGTTCCAAGACAGCTAAAGCTATATAGTGAGACCCTGTCTCAAAAGCACAAAAAACAAAAGTCAAACAAACAAAACAACTCCCAGAAATGCTTACCCACTCTTCAACTTGGACAATAAACCATCAAGTACACTATGTAATTGCAAAAACAACTAGTAACTTAATTGTGCATGTAGCTCCACCAATCAATGCAAACTATTCCTTTCTATAAGTCAAAGTGAGATACACAACAACAACAAAACAAAAAAGAAATGGTAACTGCTAAAGGCACAAAAATCTAGCAAGAACTGGGCCATCTAACTTAAATAACAGTCTTCAAAACATTTCTTGGATACCCAGAACGGTCTTATCTGGTGTCTGACAGTGTTTGGACCCAAGGACAAGAAACTTAAGAAAGGTTTGTTTCAGAAGGTTGCAATCTAGCACAATGGAGTCAGTATAGTAGAGGTTAAGGTAGCCAACGGAAGCATCTGGCAGAGGTTCCATCACAGCAGGCTTCCCAGGAGGCAGAAAGATCCAATAGAGCCAGGAACAGGTTTCCACAGGCCCTCCTCTACTGCTCTGCTCCTAGCAGCTTTAAGAGAATGCTCTAGAGCCTTCCCAATAGCTCGAACTGAGAGGCCAGCAATCAGAGCAGGAGCTTGTGGAGGACCTCAGACTCAACCCATACACCATGCCTAGAGAGCTTTGCACACCCAAAACTAATTGTGTTCCAACAAGTCAAAAATGACAATGATTATAAATGATTCTTATAAAAATGTAATTACTGTGTAATTTTTAAAAGGCTACTATATTTATTTTACTTATTTATTTGAGAAGGGGTATGTGCTGTAGTATATATGTGAAGTCAGATGATAAATTGTGGTAGTCAGGTCTCTTCTTCCACCATGGGGGTTTTAGGGATCAAACTCAGGACACCGAGATTGTAGGCAAGCACCTTAACCCTGTGAGCCATCTCCCCAAGTCAATTCTTTTGTAATTTCTAAGAACTTACAAGAATTCAAAAAAATAATAAAAAAAAACAGATCATCTTAAATCAGAACTGTCCTCTCAACCCTCACTACTGCTGTTCTATATACCTTAAAAATATTAGCTGTTTCTACAAAAATACAAGAAAAACAACAGTAGAAAAGTTAAAGTGGATGTCTAATCACTGACTTAATGTTTTAAAAAGAATTGGGCCAGTAAGAGAGCTCAGTAAGTAAAGGCACCTACCTCCAAGTCTGATGACCTGAGTTCAGTCCGATATCCCAAGGACACACATGATAGAAGAATAGAATCAACTCCTGAAAGTTGTCTTCAGAATGCCACATGTGTACTGTGGCATGTATGCAAACACACATGCACAAAATAAAAATTTAAAAGTAATTAAATTTTGTTTTCAAGGGAAGCAGCTGGGCCAGGCAGTGGTGACAGATACCTTTAATCCCAGCACTCAGGATACAGAGGCAGGAAGATCTCTGTGAGTTTGAGGCCAGGCTGTCCACAAAGCTACACAGAGAAACACTGTCTTGAACGCCCCCCCTCCAAAACAAATTTTAAAAAGAGAAGCAGCTAATACCAGGCAACAGTAGTCAAAATATAGTCCCTACAGACTTTGAAGATTCCCCCACGGAAGGCCTCACCCTCCCTGGGGAGGAGAAAGGGGATGGGAGAGAGAGCTGGTGGGCAGGGGAGGAGGGGAGGGAGTGAGAACTTGGATTGACAGGTAAAACAAGCTTGTTTCTAAATTAAATTTTAAAAAGAGGAAAAAAAATATAGTCCCTAGACAACAACCTGGTATCTAGTCCATTAGAAGACTTGGAGTAAGCACTCAGAAAAAGATACACAAGTCAAACAACTTTTAAGATAGGAATTATATACAGCAGATTTCTTTTTCTTGCAATTCATATTTTATATGAACTAAAAAAATTACCCCATGGGAAGTGAGAATGTCTAATACTAACTCTTCTAGGGATATATTTTTCTGGCAGTAAAATAGATACATAAAAATGGGGATATTACACATAAACATGAGAAGGCTAGGTTTTGTTATTTGTTCATCTGGTAGGCTGGAGAAGATCACATTTAAAAAATTAGAAAGAGGTGGCAGGCAGGCTGTGAGCTTCAGTCCAAGAAGAGCAGCAGCACAAATAGGAAGTTTCGGTGATTTCGTTTTTTTGCTTCATATACCCCATATCTGAAGTAGATGATGCCAACAAGCTGGAAATGAAAACAGGCATGAACAAGGCCCCAATGGAAGGAAGCCTACTTGAGTTATCTAGAGGACTAAGAGACATCCCAGCAACTCGGTGTTTTAAGAAGAAATTACACCAAAACACCTAGAAGAACTGAGGTGACAAGGTTAGACTTCACACATTCACATGTTGTAACCAGACCTAAGTCCTAGTCACCAGCACAACATGCCAGCATCAAGGTAGGCAGCTGTGATAAAAACATCCTGACCAAACAACTTAACAAAGGGTCTACTTTGTCTTATAGTTCCATAGTGTGGTGGGGAGCAAGCACATGACAAGAGGCAGAGAAGCCATGGTGTCAAGAAGCAGAAGGCTGGCTGGTCACAATGCACCCACACTCAAGATCCAGAGAATGAATAGGAAGCAGAACTAGGCTATAAAGTCTCAAGGCCTACCCCCAGTGACCCACTTTCTCCAGAGACTCCACTTGCTAAAAGTTCCCTAACTTTCCCAAACAGTGTCGATAGCTAGGGACCAAAAGTTCAAACACATGAACCTCTGTGGGCCATTTCATACTCAAAAAACAACAGAAGCCAAAGCTTTTATCCACACCAGCTTGTAACAAGGCACCATTCCTTGCACACCACCTTAGCTGTCCTACACGAAAAACTAGAGAGCTTGGGTCAAGGGTGGTCAAATGGTGTGTGTGTGTGCGTGCGTGCGTGCGTGCGTGCGTGCGTGTGTGCGTGCATGCGTGCGTGTGTGTGTGTGTGTGTCCTGTACTTTTGATTCGTCTTTTGTTTTTTGGTGTTTTTGTTTTTTGGTTTTTTTTGGTTGCTTTTTGTTTTTCATGACAGGGTTTCCTCTATGTAACAGCCCTAGCTGTCCTGGAACTGACTTTGTAGACCACACTGGTCTTGAACTAACAGAGATCTACCTGCCTCTGCCTCCCGAGTGCTGAGATTAAATACCTAAGCCACCATGCCCAGACTTCTGATTCCTCTTAGTGATAACAAGGTAACAACCAAAGTTCCTCCCTCATTTCTTCTGCTGAAGTGATACCCCTCCAAACTCCAATGAAAACAGAAAGCTTAAAAAAGAACTAGAATATCAGAAAACACGAAAATATCCAGATTCTAACCACACACACACACACACACACACACACCAGTCCAAAAGATGGGGAGTTCAAAAAGATGGGGAGTTCAAAATTAAAGAACACCAACAGTGCTAAAATTATCAGTTGTACAATAGCCCTGACAGAAATGCTTCAACAATTACAAGGATTCTAAACAAGTATTTAAAAGGAAAAAAAAAAAAAAAAAGCCTAAGCAAATAAGTTGCAAATAAAGACCCAAACGGAAATCTAAAAAGCTGAAAAAATATCAAAAATCTAGGTGGCTGGCCGGGCGTTGGTGGCGCACACCTTTAATCCCAGCACTCGGGAGGCAGAGGCAGGCGGATCTCTGTGAGTTTGAGGCCAGCCTGGTCTCAGAGCGAGTGCCAGGATAGGCTCCAAAGCTACACAGAGAAACCCTGCCTCAAAAAAAAAACAAAATAAAAATAAAAATAAAAATAAAAATAAAAAACTAGGTGGCTGCCTTCAGGGACAGAGGAAACACACAGGAAGCCAGAGTAACACAAAGTATCCA
Organism: Cricetulus griseus; assembly: GCF_003668045.3. Lineage (NCBI taxonomy): Eukaryota > Metazoa > Chordata > Mammalia > Rodentia > Cricetidae > Cricetulus > Cricetulus griseus. The sequence goes on from NC_048595.1 coordinate 212,978,975, forward strand.
ACCAGAACAACAGAAAGACTGAAGAGCAACTGGCAAATCAGATACTCTTCAACTGTAACAAAAGAGCTATTGCTCAAGTTGTCAGTCTTAGAAGGGGGACAGAAAAATTAGGCTAAAAATACACTCAAAAAATAGTGGTGAAAATTTCCTAAATTTGGCAAAAGACTTTAAATAAAGCTAAATAAATAGTAAGTGAACCCTAAACAGGATAAATCCAAAGAAATCCATACCAAAAGGAACAAGCATCAGAAAATATAGAAACAAAAGAAGAATGAAAGAAAAGAAGCCATAACTAACTACAGATGAAAAGTGACTTGAATGGGAGCAAATGTTTTACCTGAAACCACAAGGCCCAGAAGGAAAGCAGTGCTTTTAAAGGACTGGGAGGAAAAGTTAGTAGTATAAAAACCTCTACCCAAAGAAAGCTGAAAGGGAATCATATTGTTATACAAAGGAAAAGGAAGGAATTTTTCACAAATCTATTTTAAAACAATGACAAAAGTTCTGATCCAAGCAGGGTGGTGCTCACCAATAATCCAGCACCCTGGACACAGAACCAAGAGGATGGTCAAGGTCAGCTTGGTCTTCATAGTGATTTCTAGGCCAGACCAAGCTCCAGAGTGAGACTTAGTCTCCTAGCTCCTATCCTATCCTACTCTAACCCTGAAAAGAAAAGTTCTTAAGAAGGAAAAGAATTACACCCCAAAACAGTATAGATCAAGGTGAGAAAAAAAGCTTAAATGTTCAAGCAATCCACAAGTCTGAAAAAGAAAAACCAGGGAGCAAAAGACAAGTAGCAGGTGTATGCCCTAATATAGCAATAATTATATTACATATAAATTGCCTAAATACATCAATCAAAAGGGAGCCTGGCTGAATAGATTTTACAACATGATGTAACTATATACTGTTTACTGGAAAATTACTTCAAATATTCAAAGTGACTAAGACAAACATTAAAAACAGTACAAGTTGGGCATGATGATGTATGCCTGTAATCTAAATACTTAGGAAGTAGAGGCAGAAGGTTCAGGAATTCAAGACTATCCTTCACTACTAGAGACCAGCCTGGGCTACCTATGCTGTAGTTTACAAGATGGGAATAATTGGATAAAGGACACAAGGGACCTTCCAGAATTGTTCCTTAGAACTACATGTGCACCTACAGTAATCATGCAATAGAAATCTAATTTAGCTGGGCAGTAGTGGAGCATGTCTTTAATCTCCAGCACTCAGGAGAATGAGGCAGGAGTTCTGTGAGTTCAAAGCCAGCCTGGTCTACAGACTGAGTTCCAGAACAACCGGGCTACAAGGAGAAAAATCCATCTTATAAAAAACAAAAGGAGGTTTTATTAGGTGGTTGGAGAGACGGCTTTTCAATTAAGAATACTGGCTGCTCTTCCAGAGGACCTAGGTTTGCTATCTAGCACCCAAATGGCATCTCACAAACATCTGTAACTCCAGGTCTAGGGAATTTATGCCTTCTGGCCTCTGTGAGCACCCGGCACCCAAGTAGAGCAAAGACTTACATACAGGCAAAACATACATACACATAAAATAATAAACTAAAATTTAAGAGTTCAATTAAAAAGTCACTCACTGTTCTAAAGTGTTCCAAATGTGAACACTTCAGAGCTCAGTTAACCCTTTATCAATCAACCCTTCATTCTGGACATAGAATACACACAGGCACAAATAACAAATGCTATGCCTGCCCTTGAGCACACTTAAGTAGAACTCACAGCATAAAACAACAGCGAAGGACTTCATAAAGGACAGGCAATGTGATCCACTCCTTGAGCAAGCAGCAGCAAGCACTTTCACAAGCAGAGACAGCAAGAGGGTGATCTTGGAAGAAAGGAAACCATATAAAGGTACAAAGCCAGAAATAAGCATCATGCCTTTGGAGTGTGAGTGTTGACAGAAAATAAGATGGATAAGGCAATCTGGGAGTAATTGGGGAGGACACCCAGAAGCCAAATACAATTCAACGGCCACTCAAAGACGCTTTCCCTACCAACCTAGTCAACCAAAAACAATGATTCTCCCTCCTGCTCCTCATCCCTTACACCACCCTGGCTCTCCACCATCCTCTACAGCACTAGCTGCCAGCAAGCTATGGTCGGTCAGTAAGTCCAGACACATCTGTATCATTTAATGCTGCCCTATTCTCTAGTTAGCTTTAGTCTACTTTGGGGTCTGTCATACATTAACCCCTCAATAAATGTTAACTGAATAAATGAGCATGCAGTGAGTATCTATCTACTTCTACTCTATACAGCGGTTGCATTCCTTTCCTCTATTTTACCCAAGTATAAGAAGTGTCTGTAGTACATAAATGAGTGTCGAAACAATGTTATTATCTCTGTTGTGGTGCTGGATGATTCTATCTGGTCTGTGGAAGTTATCCATAAACAAACAAACAACAAAAGCCTGAGTACAGTGGTCCATGCCTCTAGTCCCAGCATTCTTGGGCAGAGGCAAGAGGAATACTTGAGTCCAAGAGATAGAAACTGCCCAAGCAACAAACCTGTCTCAAGAAAACAAAACACAGGGAAAAAAAAAAAAAAAAAAAGCCAGCATTCCTCCAGGCCAAACTTATGAAAAAAATAAGGCAGGTTTCAGAAAAATGTCATATACCAAAGACTAGGAGACATGCTACTTAAATATAATGCAGTATCTTAGACTAGATTCTGGAGCAAAGGGGGATATTAGCAGAAAATTAAAGCTAAATCCAAATTCAGCTTTTTAAAAATCTCCTTATGCAGGGCTAGAGAGATGGCTCAGCAGTTAGGAGCACTGGCTTCTCTTTCAGAGTACTTGGGTTCCATTTCTAGCACCAAATGGTAACTCCAGTCCCTGGGAAGCTAACAACTTCTGTTGTCTACCAGCAATGCACGCACTAGGTGCACAGACATACATACAAGCAAAACACCCATTCACATGAATACAAATAAGTCTTTAAAACACATATAATAGGCACTAACATATGATTAAAAATGAATTTATTAATATAACTTCATGTTACTAAAGAGAGATGGGCAGACCTACTGGCCATATAAAACCTACACTTGGTGGGCTAATCTAAGAGTATTACCAAGTTGGAGGTCAATGAAATATACTGTATCAACAAGGGAGCATTATAGTGAGACCTTGTAGCAACACACACACACACACACACACACACACACACACTCAAGCACATAGATGCAAGCCTGAACTCGAGAATCCTTCCTTTGGAAAGGTGAGGCTGGAAGACTTCTGTGAGCCAGAGACCAGCCTAGGTCAGAGCTAGAGACCCTGTCTCAACACAAAAAACAAAAACAGAGTAGGAAGGGAAGGTTGGTAAATCATGCCAGGAGCAAAACTCCATCCAGCCTCACCTTTCCAAAGGAAGGGTTCTGGAGTGCAGGCTTGCATCTGTGGGCTTGAGAGAGAGAGAGAGAGAGAGAGAGAGAGAGAGAGAGAGAGAGAGAGAGAGAGAGAGAGAGAGAGAGAGAGAGAGAGAGTATGTGTGTGTGTGTGTGTTGCTACAAGGTCTCACTATGACGTTCCCAGAAGAAAAACTACAAATACCTTCATTATAACTGCCTATTGATCTCACCAGATTCCCTCAGTGCTTGAGTGACAACCAGTCTTACCCATTCAAGAGGCTCATTCATTTATTCGGCACACAGTTACTGGGTACTTATCAAGGACTGTAAAGACTATAGGAACACATGGCTATGGACAAAAGCTATGACAATCTGGGCTTTCATTAAGTTTATAAACTCCATTGAGGAAGTCACTTAAATGCCTGCACAAATGATGAGCACTCCCACAAGTTGTACAGTCTGCTGCTTAAAACAAGTGGAGCTGAGAAGAGCATTGACTGCTCTTCCAGACAATCCTGGTTCAATTTCCAGCACCCACATGGCAGCTCACTACTGTCTGTAACTCCAATTCCAAGGGATCTGAACCCCAATTCTGGTACCAACGTGGTGCACAGACATATGTGCAGACAAAATATCCATACACATTTAAAAATAATAAAATGGCACCAAACAAAACAAGAAACATTCTCTAAAACCAGCTATCATTGACTTTTGAGTAATGGAGTCTCAGGTTTCAAACCACACACAACCTGAAATCCTGTAAAAGCAAATACTAATTCAGTCGATGTGGATGGGTGTCTGAAATAGTTCTTTCAGACTCCCCAGGTAATGAAGATATTTCTAGTCCATGAACCACATTTGAAAGAAATATCAAGGCTCTGAGGTACCATGGAAAGATCTTCAAACTACCTTGTAAAATGCAAGCTTCATAAAGGCAAGTACACTTTGTCTTTTATTCACCACAGTATTCCCAAGACTAACACTTAACACACACGGCGCTCAATAAGTATTTACCAGATAAATAAATTGTAGCACACTTGGCTTTTTAATCCGTGAAATGTGCCTACTGAGTGAGGAGCTGAACTTTCTGAATTTAAGTAACCACATGTGGTCAATGGTTACCACCAAGTACGATCCTAAGGAAAGAGCACAAAGTCTAGGTCTGACTCTCAACTCTGCAGCTTGGCTTATGACCTGAAAACTTTAACTTCTTGGGACCTGGTCTTCATCTATGAATAATGAGGGCAAGATCTCCTACTTTCTAGAGTTCTTGGTACGATCATAAAGAAACATGCTACTTGCTATTAAGCACAAAGTGAGGTTTAGGTGACATTAGCTGTCCTCCAATAATCCAAGATCACAAAGACTATACTGCCTTTTGCCAGCACGTACCAGAAATGCCAAGCGAGTTTGGTTTCAGTGGCTTTGAAATAAGGCCAAGGTCATAAATTTGGTGGGGGGGGGGGGTCGGAGGGGGTCCTCTAGGCAAGGCTGACTAGGTAAGAGGCAGTGACGATGCAAGTCATCCCGATTCCTGGTCAGTCTCTCACGGCACCGTGCTGCGGGTGAGTGGCCTCTGGTTCATTCATTCCCACTGCCCGAAGCCCGCTACTTCCCAGGCACAGACCTCGGCCCCGGCCTGTGCGTCCTCCCGCGTCGCTCCGGACCCGCAGGGGTCCGCCCGGGACCACGGCAGCAAGTCCCACACGGCCGAAGCCAGGAGCCATGTTTAGCCCTACCTCTGTCAATAAAACAAACTTCCGTCTTCTGAGGAAAAAACGGTTTCTAACTCAATGTCAAACTAGGACGCCAACTCGCAGCTGTGCGCGGCCGCCCGGCAGAGGGAGACGCCGCGCGCCGGGCGGCCCGGGAGTCCCCGCCGCCGGACCCCGCGCCCCGGCCGCGAGACCACAAAGGGCCGAGGACGCGTCGGGGCCTCCGCCTCGCCCCGCTCCCGCGCCACCGGCCGGCCTGCCGCGCACTCCCTCACTCACCTCGGCCCGCGCGGCGGCGGGCGCTCCTCAGGCCGGCGCGGGCGGTGGCGGCGCGCTCCCGCGGGCCGCAGCGCGGGCGCTCCTCTCGGGCCGCCGTCCGCCGCGCCGCCTCCTCGGCCTCTGCCGGCGGCGCCCCCGCGGGCGGGCGGGCCCGGCACGAGCTCCGCCTCCGCCGCGCCCCCCCCCCCAGCCTCGGCGCCGGGCCTCGCGGGCTCGGCGCGCTAGTTCCCGCGAGCCTCATGCAGCCGCGGCCGGCGCTCGCCCGGCGTCTCCGTCAGCGCGGGCGCGCGCGCAAGGCCGGCCGCCCGCCCGCCCGCCCGCCCCGGGCGCAGTCCTCGCAGGCCGGTGCGGCTGCGCGGGGAGGCGGGGGGGGGGCCCGCGCTCACCGGATGCTCGACCCCTCCCCTGTGGCAGGCGCCCCTCGGCCGCCGCCGGCTGCGCCCCTGGCCCCGGCCGCGGTTGGTTCCGGCGGGCCGTCGCTTCCTGTCCCGCCCGCCCCGAGGCGCGGAATCGGGGTGTCGGGACGAGGGGCCTCGGGCAGGAGAGGTTGCCCACCTGTGTCCGGACAAAGACGGCGGCGTCAAGTCGAGCCTCGGGGAGCCGGCCGGCCGGTAGCGGGCGGCAGAAATCGAAGGCGCCGTCGCTGCGTTCAGGCCCGGGGCTCCGCAGAAGGCCACGCCTGATGCGGAGCCACCTGTGGCGGGATGAGTGGTTCGGTCGAGCCCGGCACCGGCGACTGGATGCACGACCGAGGGTGGGCGGTGAGGGGAGGCCACCGGCCCGCACCGCCGGAAGAGGCCGCCGGACCTCGGGGGACCAGAAAAAAAAAAAAATACCGCCCCCCCCCGCCCCTTCCCTGCAGAATAGGGGCAGCTTGCTGATGCCTTCCATCCGTTTCCCTGGTGAAGCAGACCTCACTACTCATTTTCAGAATCAAGCCTGGTCTCCCTGCACTGTGTAAGACACAACCCTGGGCCTCAGTCATGACCCAGGTGCAACCAACCAACTACCCGCCTTTGCATTTTTCTCAATAGCTCATTGAGAAGCCTGTATCTTACTGCTTGCCAACCACGAGCAGGAACCACGCGATAAGATCTCTTATAGTCGCTATTGGCCCCATTTTAATCTTTTGAATCTCTAATGTCAATAGACTCAGAGTGGAACTTTGTGCTGAGCCTTGAGTTAGGGTTCCAACTCGTCACAAAATGACATTGAAAATTATCTCTACAGTTATCTTGTTTTGCTTATCTACATATTCCAAGTGCTATGTTGGAAAGCAAATCCACCTCCCAAGTACTGGGATTATGGGCCGGGCAACAGTGCCTGCGTGACCTAAAAGGTGGCATTTTCAAAAAGTACTAATGTAATATTTTGAAACCAATTCAGTCATTAGCTTGTTAATGGTCCTCAGGGGAACTATATTTTGAATAAAATGTGGTCTTTAAAAGAAAAATATATCCAAAAAAAAAAAAAGAGAAAGAAAACTTGGGAGAAAATATTTGCATGCCATATATCTTATTTAGTATTATCTAATATTCGTATTCAGATTGTTAGAGAACTCAAGAAGGCTAATAATCCAGTTACAAGTGGATTAAAGAATACATTTTATCAAAGAAAATATTTAGATGATTACAAATAATGTTCAGAATCATTAGTCACTTGGGGAAATGCAAATTAAAACCACAATGGGAAAGCGCTTCACACCCACTACAATGGCTACAATTAAAAAGTACAAACCTAGACAAGAATGGTTTGTTGGTGAGGAGGTAGACAAATTACAACCTTCATGTATTATGAAACTATAAAACAGTGTAGTCACTTTGGAAAAGTTTCCTGGGTTCTTAGAAAGTTAACACAGGACCCTACAATCCCACTTACAGATATTTCCCTCAGAAAATTGAAGAGGTTCTTCTAGCTTGTTCATAAGTATTCATGTCATTTTTTATAATGGCCAAGAGAGAACAATCCAGATGTCTAAGAATTTCTGAAAGGATCAACAAGATGTATGCAAAGCAGCAAAGTACTCGTTAAAAACATCCTACACTTAGGTACTTCAAAATCAGTAAACCAAAACAGGACATAATTAATGGTTCATTTCTGTAATACCAGCATTAGGATGTACAGAGCAGAAAGAGCAAGAGTTTAGACCAGCCAGGTTACATGGCTAGTTTGAGATCAATGTGGGCCAAAGGAGAGACCCTGTGTCAAAATAATAGTAATAAGCTTAGTAAAAGGGACTAATGCAGAAGAGCACATACATGATTCAACCTAAATAAAATATCTAGAAAAACTGGATAGTGATTGGCGGTTGCTTAAGGCCAGGGGTAGAAATATGAGGACTGACCACAAAGTTAGAAATTTTCTTAAACAGAATAAGATAATGACTGTAGAAATAATGAACCAAAAAATAACTTAATGTGCACTTGAGGCAAGTGAATGTTGATTGTCAGATTGCCTCGATAAAACAAGTTTTAAAAATCCAGGTGTTGGTGGTGCACCCTTTAATCCCAGCACTCGGGAGGCAGAGGCAGGCGCATCTCTGAATTCGAGGCCAGCCTGGTCTCCAGAGCGAGTGCCAGGATAGGCCCCAAAGCTACACAGAGAAACCCTGTCTCGGGGGGGAAAAAAAAAAAAAAAAGTGTGTTCCACTAAGAAGCCTAAAATAACATCTTTTGTATATTTAGAAAATATTTTGCAATTAAAATAGTACCTCAAATCAAATAGAAAACTGTGTACTGTTTGCATTGTATGATGTAATAAAATGCACTTTCCTCCACAGGTGGTCTAACCAAGTACATTTACCCCCTCGTCACCTCAGTGTCTACCTACTACTAGTCATTCAAAAATGTGTCTTGACTTTATCCACTAAACAGGGTAGAAAGGTGGCATGTTTCAGGGCAAGAAGGAACTAGTGTCAAGATTTGTCAAGAAGGAGTAGGTGAAAGGGCACAGATCAGGTTTTTGAAATAACACATGAGGGAATCCAAAGTAAAGAATAACCCACATATATTTTCTGGTGTTTGGCTCTGTTGTTACTTCTCATTCACACTGTGCCCAGAATTCAGATTTCCCCCGTCACATCATTATGAGTCTCCGGAGCAGCCTTTGGGCTGGATAATACAGATCAAGTCTTTTGTTTTCGATTTGATGGATTTTTAAATGAATTTTTATGATTTTCTCCATTGTAAATGAGTCCTAGTCATTTGTCTCCAACTAGCTAAAAAGTAAGAAAATGGTTCCTGTAACCTGTCTGTTTAAGGGAGAGATGTGGGAGTCGGTGATTAATCTCGACAGGATTCAAAATCACCTAGAAGACAGATAACCCTTCTGGGTGTGTCTGTAGGAGTGTCTCCAGGGAGGATTGACTCAGATGAGAAGATCCACCTTGACTGTGGGGTGAGGTCCCCGACTGAATAAACAGGAGTGGAACATCAGTGTGTATCTCTCTACTTCTGATTGTGGATGCAGTGTGACCAGCTGCCTACCCTCCTGCACCCATGCCTTCTCCACCACGACAGACTGCTATCAAACTGTGGACCAAAATAGACCCACCCCCCCCCAATAAAACCACCTTCCCTTAAAATACCTTTAGCAGGGTTTTATCAAATAAACTAGAAAGGTTACAGGGATGCTGCCTACTGCAGAGTAAACTACCCAAGAGCAATTAACCAAAGCGATGAGAGGAAATGTTGGTTATACATAGTTGAGTATCAAGCACCCACAGGTGGAGAAGAATGGCAAAGATGATGAATGAAAGGGACCAGCAAGCTGCTGCATGTTGCTGCATGCCTTTAAACCCAGCGACTGCAGGCTGAAGCAGGAGGATGGCAAATTCAAGGTCAGCCTAGTGGATTATCAAGACCCAATCTGAAAAACAGAAAGGCTTAAGGTGTAGCTAAGGGGAAATAATCAGACTAGCCCCAAAAGCCAAATGACCTAAGTATTTAAACTGAACAAAACTTTCATGCACCATCGTTTGATATTGTTTTCTTAATTCACTGTTTTTGCTTTCGACAGTCAAAGTCCTGGTAACCCTAAACTCCTGTAAACTGAGAATTGTGGTTGTGCTCTGTCTTGCCCAGCTCCATTACATCTGGTATAACTGTTGTATAATAGCAGAACCAGCAGGCTGATATGGGTTGTGTGTGTCTGTGTTCGAGCATGCAACTGCATATGGATTCCTATGACTACTCCCTGAATAAGACACAGAACTAGTCAGTCACCACAAGATCTTCCTTGAGCTAGCTTTTTATTGTCACTCCCTTCCACTATCTCCAAACCCTGGCAACCTCTCCAACTCTATAATTTTGTCATTCCAAGAATGTACATAAATGAAAGCAGGCAGTATGGAACCTCTGGAGAGGATTTTTTATTATTCAGAATGATGCCCTTGTAAATGGTTGGATCATGTTTTTGTGCCATCTACTCTGTTCCTACCCAGGATATAAAATCCTGGTTGGCTCCCCAATTAGTCTTCTCTGACACTGCCCCAGCAGGAGGATGCCCGGTGAAGGTGTGGGGATCTGGTCTCTCAGTTCAACCACTACTGACTGGGGTAGAAGTGAAGTCACTTTTTTGTTTTGTTTTTCTTGCAGTGTTTGTCCTAAAGAATTTTCTGTGTAGTTACCTTGTCCTTTTCTGGCCCTCTGACTGAAGAAGGCAGGCATTTCTTCATTTTTAAAAGAAACATGCCTGCTTCTCCTGTACTGATTCAGGATATATGAGGTGAGAAGAAACTTTCAGACAATTGGTTGTTCCTTAAGTCCCAAGATCCCTAGTCAATTGCCTTCCTCTCTCTCCCTTTCTAAGTCTTCTGTTTATTTTATATGTAATATCCAGGGCTTTGGGCTATTCTTTTATATAGAGAAAATAATTAAATTTATTTGGGTAATATAAACTGTGCACTGCTCATTTTCTGCAATATTCTTACACACACACACACACACACACACACACACACACACACACACACACACACTTGTTATAGGAAATTTGCCCCATCCATCCTTCTCGTACGAAGGGAAGGTATTTGACTAGGGACCGCAGACCCAGGGATGAAGCAATGGGGAAATTGGCACAGCTAGTGAGAATAAAAAGCCAGCGATTCCACAGGGGAATCAGGGCTGTTATTGATAAGGCTAGCACATTTTGTCTGGATACATGGCCAGTGAAGGTGAAAAAGGTCACTGGCAAAAATGAACCCTAAAAACTGAAACTTCAGGTGAGATCTTTCAGGGGACATCTGAGTCCAGTCCTGGGGATCTGTGTGGCAGAAAGAGAGAATCAACTCCTGAAAGTTGTCCGCTGACCTCTGCATACACAACATGCTATATACATAGATACACACACAATAAATGAGTGGTAAAAAAGTCAGACAAGTCATCCATGTGATTTCTTCTAAAGAGTAATAATCAAGATAGAAGGAAAGTCATACAAAAGGCATCAAGGACCTTGAAGTGAGTACAGTAGGCAGATTTTTTTCTCTCCCTCCATCCTATATTGAGATTTAACAGAGGGCCTTGCACGGGAACCATTTACCCAGAGAGTCCAGTCAGCTTGAACACCCACCTAACCCAAAATGTGGAAGAATAGCAGTGTCTCTTCAACACATTGGAGGAGGAGAAGAAGGAGACAAAAAGAAAGGTTTACACACTGGCTCTTTGGGAAACAGAGTTTTCTAAGTTGCATCTCAAACTCCGCAGTTCTCTTGTGTGTATGAATAATTGAGCATAGATGGGAGTCAAAGACTTGTTAGTTTTCAGGAAGGTTTGTGGTCGTGTTTCCCTTTCCTCTTTTGGTGAATACACTTTCATGTCACACCTAGTATGCCTGGCCCTCCCTCTGATATGCTTTGTAAGCTAATTGTTAAAGAAGATAGATTGCTGGCTTTGTAGGGTTTAGCCTTTTCCTTATTAAAAGGAATCTTGAATGGGTCTTAGAACTTCATTCAAAGAGAAGAAGGGCTTTGGATATAAACACTCAAGACCACATGAAGTGAATACTTTTCAATGGTCTGTATTCAAAATAAATTTAATTTTTCCCCTCTGACTTCAACAATTCCAAAGGGAAATAATGAGCATGCCTGTGGTCAGACATTTTCAGATTAAGCTGTATTAATAAGAATGTTGACATGTGGGAAACAGAATTTTAAAATTCTAGACTCAGATGGGCATAGCTGTGTGCCTTCTTTCTGTGGAACTTAGGGTAAAGGAATGGCCATTGCTCAGAGCACAGTATTCCCATGACAGAGCAATAGTCCCAGGGAAGTGAACATGGGACATTTTTAAAGCTTCCGTTCAGGTCTAGCCTTTGTCCCTTCCCCTCCATAGTCTATTGTTCAACATAATTCGCATGGCCAAATCTAAAGGCAGCAGGTAGGGATGACACTGTGAATGCTATCCCAGGAGGCACAGCAAAAACCACATGACAAAAACCTTAGCCATGATCCCTTAGATTGCTCAGAAAGGGAGCAATGAGCTGTGAACCACAGGAGCAATGACCTACTCTGCAGAACACAAACATCTCTCAAAGCCCGCTTAGCAAAAGTAAGGAATTAAACTCACTTGCACCATCCTTGATGTGCTGCCTCAAACTGTTGGAGTTGTTCATATTTCTTATGTGTGCTTACTTGACAACCTGAAATCATTCAAAATTTCAACAGTATCTCAGGTTTTCATTATTAAAAGTGAGGATCAATCCAGGTGATGGTGGCAACGCCATTAATCCCAGCCCTCAGAAGGCAGAGGCAGGTAGATCTCTGAGTTTGAGCCCAACCTGGACTACAGAGCTAGGTCCAGGACAGCTAGGGCTACATAAAGAAACCCTGTCTTGGAGGAAAAAAGTAAGGATAGGCTGGGCATGATGACAAACACCTTTAATCTCAGCACTTCGGAGACAGAGGCAGGTGGGTTTCCATGAATTTGAGGCCAGCCTGATCTACATAATGAGGTTCAGTCCATCCAGGGCTACATAGGCCTTCTCTCTCTCTCTCTCTCTCTCTCTCTCTCTCTCTCTCTCTCTCTCTCACACACACACACACACACACACACACACACACACACACACGTGATGCTATATGGGCTGGTGGTGTACCTCAGTTGGTAGAGTGGCTAGCAGGCACAGAAGCCCAATATTGCACAAAAACATGTGCAGTGATTACACCTAGATATTACTGGATTACACCTGTAGTCCCAGTATTAGGAGGTAGAGATAGTGTCAAGATCAAAGGAAACTTCAGTTCTCCAAATTCCAAAAGGCAGTTCAAATATCCAGAAATGAGCTCAGAGTGGTCTGTAGAAGGATTTCTGGCAGTTAGATAAAAGCCAGCATTCCTCAGGAACTTGTGAAGCCAGTCTGGCTACCAAAAGGATTTGTTTCCCTTACCTCCTGCAAAAGGGATATATGGCTCTCCAATTAACATATACCTGGGTACCCATCATCATATCAAGGCCCATGCTAGCCTTCAAGGCTTCCTCAGCGGCTACTCATAATTTCAAAGCCCACACCAGTCTCCTGGCTCTTTCCTCCCCTCAGCTACTCACCCTTCTTTTAACCCCGTTATTCTTACCATCCTGCTCTTGCTATTCTTACAGTGCTCTCCCTATTCTCTAGTCCCTGCTATTCCCTCTCTCATGCAGATAGGCCAAGCCATGTCCAACCTGCTGACCATGCTCAGTCTACTTCTTTATCTCCCTGCTCTGGACTCTTCCAAATGCCTCTGACTATTCTCCCTCTCACTTATACAATAAAACCTCCTATACCATGGAGCAGTCACATCTTGAGTTGATAAAGACAGAGGATCAGAAGCTCACATCAATTTGTGTTTTCCCTTTCCTTCTCCTAACTCCCATATCATGAAAAGGCCCCGTAGCAAGCCAAGAGCAAATTGCTTCTGCTGGTCCTGGAGATGTGTTAATGTGCTCAAGTAAGGACACCACATCTGGTACAGCAGCTGTAATTGGAGACATTACTTGACTGAGTTTTTGATAGTCAACTGTCATTCTCCATGAACCATCTGTCATGTGCACTGGCCGGATAGGACAGTTAAAGGGAGATGTGGTGGGAACCGCCACCCCTGCATCTTTCAAGTCCTTGATGGTGCAATTACTCTAGGGATGCAATACTGTTTTGAATCACTGTTTTCCTTGGCAGACAAAAGTATAAAGGCTTCCACTTATGCTCCTGGAGGACCAGTTTTCATGAGCTCAGAGAAACTGGAAAGGAAGTGTGGCATTCATTGACTGAGCTGTACACACACACACACAGGAGACTTTTTTTTCTGAGGGCCAAAGCTTAATTCTTCATTTTATTTTTTCTCTCTGTTGGGTGTTCTCTGTTGTCTTACATTTTTCCTTATCCCTTTTGTAGCACCTAAGACAAAGATTTCTATTTGAGAAAAAAATTACCTGATAACTACAAGTTACATATTTTCCAAAAACAAATTAATATCTACATAAGAAGAAATCATATTGAGATTACAAGATACATGTTTTCCTTAGAAGCCCACAAGCAGTTTAACATTTTTCTTAGTATTAATTTTCTCACCATAACATCTTCACCCCAAAGCAATGATTCTTTTATTACTGATTAACAAAGCTTTAAGCAAGCTCAGTATATTTCAGCTGGTTCTTTTGTACTGGCAGGCAGTTATTTGCGGTTTCAGTGTAGATTTCTATTCTTAATTCTATTCTAGAGAAACTTTAAACAAGTGGTCAGCTAACCATCTATTTTTCTTTACACATAATAGAGTCATTTAATTTCTTTTTACAACTTTGTTTTTTCAAGGTGCATACCAGGGCCTGTGATTAATTCTGTAAGTTACATGACCAAGGAACTTGGTCCTAACCTTGGGTGTAGGGACATAATTGCTTTCTTTGATCATCAACTTGTTTTTCCACAGGCAGAATTCATGAGTCTCTAATGCGTGTTCTTATTTTCCATCCTCTGAAAATCTCATATCTAAAAAGGGGAGGTAGCTTCTAGAACATATTTGTCTTTTTTTTTCCGTATCTTTTATTGGAGCAATTGGTAGAATGACCTACATCATGTCCCTAATCATCTTTACTAACTGTCCTAACCACCTGTATCTTAGGCTAACTCAGAAAGTCCCATTAAAGTCACATATCTAGCCAATCACCATCGCTCTTATAAAAATCATATTCATTAATGATCTCTGCAAGCAAATTGCCCAATGAGGAGTGGGATTTTCCCAAGAATCAATGACACTCTACTCCTTCACAGAGTACTCACACCATGCCAAATACAGCAGGAACACGGCTGCAGCAAACAGAAGGAAGCACAGCAGAAGCCAGGGGCATTCTGGGAAATAATCGTTCCAGGCCTTTGCCTCTCCAGGATGTACCCTGAATGGTGTTATTATCCTCTGGGTTGTATTCCCTAAACACATTTAGCTTTTCTAACCATAATAGCCCTCACCCCACAGGTCAGGGAACCAATGTGAGAATTCTGCCAAGTTCTAAGTATTTCTCTCCCGATTATACATTCTCAGTACCAGTTTGTCTTAGTTAGGGTTACTATTGCTGGGCTGAAATACCATTCCATTGGGGGAGAAAGGGTTTATTTGGCTTATACTCCTATACCACTGTTCATCATCAAAGGACAGGAACTCAAACAGGGCAGGAACCTGAAGGCAGGAGCTGATGCAGTGGGCGGGGAGGATTCCTGCTTACTGCCTGGCCCACTCAGAAAAGCTGACCAAGCTTTCAATATTCAATGTCTTTTCCAGCCCAAGGTTCCAAAGTCCTTATGCAATCTTCCATAAAACAACATAGTCGTTTTGAATTCAGCAATACCCTACTCCAGGTACCAAAATATGTATTAGACAAGGTTCTCTAAAGGAACAGAACTCATAGAACTCATAGAATGAACTCACAGAACTCATAGAATGAACTCACAGAACTCATAGAATGAATCCGTATATCCATATGGGATATCCATTTATATATCCATATATAAATTTTTTATATTGACTTAAAGGCTGTGGTCCAGCTAGTCCAACAATGGCTATCTACCAATGCAATGTCCAATAATCTAGTAGTTGTTCAGTCCACAAGGCTGGATGTCTCAGCTGGCCTTCAGTATATGCCAGAACCCTGAAGAAGTAGGCTCTAATGCTAATGAAGGAGTGAACTTGCCAGCAAGAGCAAGCAGGCAAAGAAAGAGAGAGCTTCCTTTTTCCATATTCTTCACCTAGGCTGCCAGCAGAAGGTGTGGCCCAAATTAGAGGTGATCTTCCCACCTCAGAAGACGCAGATTCAAAGTGGGTCTTCCCACTTGAAATGATTTACTTGGGGGAGGGATCCTTCATCGGTGTGCCCAGCCCCTTGGGTGTAGCACGAATAATAAAAGCCCAGAGACAGATACTGGGGTTGAAGCTGAAGATCAGAGAAGCAAAGGGCCAGCCACTAGCTCTTACCTCTACCTCATACTAAAATGGGCAATCCTGTCTCCATGACTCCTCAGGCTGCAATTCTGGATATGGCCAAGTTGGCAACAATGGCCATCACACCC
Source organism: Cricetulus griseus (assembly GCF_003668045.3). Taxonomy (NCBI): domain Eukaryota; kingdom Metazoa; phylum Chordata; class Mammalia; order Rodentia; family Cricetidae; genus Cricetulus; species Cricetulus griseus. The sequence goes on from NC_048595.1 coordinate 212,994,873, forward strand.
CCAATAACATAGCAGTCAGGTTGGCAGGTTTTTGGTTTTTTTTCCCTGTGTTCCCTCAATAGAGTTTCAAGACAGCTAGAGATGTTACATAGAGAAACCCTGTCTCAAAACAACAACACCAACAAAACAACAACAACAACATCCAACCAAACCAAAAAAAAAAAAAAAAACCATAGTAAATCTTCCAAATCCAGGCTCAAACAGTTTATCATTCATTATATTCCATGTGATTCAGGATCATGCTACATTTAATTTTTTTATGCAAGCTGTGCTTTTTGTTTTAGAGTTTTAATTTTAAGGGAGTTTCTTATTTTTCTTAATGAAACATCATTTTCATACTCTGATAAGTCAATAACAGTTTATTTTGCTTTTACTTTTTTCTCCTTTTTGTTCCTTTGAGACAAGGTCTTGTTATGTATCCTAGGCTAGTCACAAATTAATGATTATTCTGCTGCCTCGGCCTCCCAAGTGCCAGGATTCCAGGTGTGAGCTGCCTTGCACAGCTGTTGGCTCCTTAACTTCTGTGTATTTGCGGAAGTAGGTCTAGTTTTCTTATCAAATCCACCCATCTGGAAGCCTTCTCAGTACTTGTTTAATTTGAACAAATTGCTTCACTTCTGCTGCCCAGCAATAGCCTGCAGGGTTCTTCTTGCTGCTGTTCTGAGTTGTAACAATTATTTCTTAGAGTTTCAGTCTTCATCTTCTTTAATTTTCATTTTCCTAGAGCATGTGCTCACATGGTTGTTAATTAAGTATTGAGCTCATTCTCTCTGACTCGAAGACTGGTAGATTGGCTAGACACAGAACGCTATGTCCCAAGCACGTTCCGTTAGCCCTTTCAAGGCATTGTCCCGTTGTACTTCTGCATAAAGCTGGAAGGTCCAAATGCCGATGCAATTCTCATCCCTCTGCAAATGAGTTGTTTCTGTTCCCAGGAAGTGGTTTCTCTTTAACACAGAATGATGGAATTTTATAACGATGTACAAATACGCGGCTCTTCTTTTTTATATAACTTACTTATTTTTATTTTATATTCATTGGTGTTTTGCCTCCAAGTATGTCTGTATGCAAGAATCAGATCCCTTGGAAAAGGAGTTACAGACAGCTGTGAGCTGTCATGTGGGTTCTGGGAATTGAACCTGGGTCCTCTGGAAGAGCAGCCAGTGCTCCTAACCACTGAGCCATCTCTCCAGCCTGCAGCTCTTCTTTTTTAAGGTAGTTATTTAACAGTAGGCATTCTCCCACCCTAGTCCACGGTCAGTAGTGCTTAAGATATGGAGAGCATACAGAAGTAACAGAATTGTTTCTCAGAGTTTCAGTCTGCAAGGATGCATTTATAGTCTGCCAAAGGAATAGAAGAGTGCATGCTTCTTAAATAATAAATTCTTAATAAGTCTGATCAAATTTGGTATTTGTTCTGAGTCTGGTGAGATATGTGTAGTGGAGGCCACTTATTTTCCATCTTCTAGTAAAAATATTTCACAACTTTGTGAAAATGGAACATAAACAGCCATTTCTTGTCTCTTCTGCATAAATTTAGAGTTGCTTTTTCTACTAATTCTTCCCTATTACTCTTACTTTGAAATATTTTTTAAATATTTCAAAGTGTATCGCAACAGACTGTTTACTCAGTAAACCAGTACAGGAGTTGAAATTGGTCCTTCTCTTTCCTGGTTTTTATTTGCGACAAGATAGTTCATTATTGCTGGTTTGGCTTCGTGAGCCTGGTCTTACGTTCTGTCTTAGGATCATAAAAATTACATCTGTAGGCAGTTTTGCTTTTCCGTTGTGGCTATCCCACATGTGGCCTCAGACCAGACTCCTGCCATCACTGTAAATAAGAACATACAGCAGAATCTTTTAAAGTTAGTGAAATAGATGCCTTGCAATGGAAAACACATATCCAGAAGTAAGTCATTCAAGTGTGAACAGTGCCTCCAAATGCCCTCACCCCTTCACTCCTACCATCTCCAATGAAAGAAAACAATCAACCAAGGACTATTCTACAGAGATTGATTTATTGATTTTTGTTTTGTTTGTTTTGACAGTTTCATGCATGCATGTGATGTATTCTGGTCACATTCACCACATTACTCTCTCCTGTCCCTCTGTGGCTGATTCTCTTCCTCCCAACTCCTCACCCTTCTATTCCCCAACTCCTTCCTGCTCTATTTCCCTTTCTTTCTTCCTTCCTTCTTTTCTTCCTTCCTTTCTTTCTTTCTTCCTTTCTTCCTTTCTTTTCCTCCTTCCTTCCTTCCTTCCTTCCTTCCTTCCTTCCTTCCTTCCTTCCTTCCTTCCTTTCTTTCTTGTGACCCAGTGGGTTTCATTCCGATTGCTCATAGGAATGGGGTGAAGGTTTGTTTACAGGCGCACGCACAGCTCACAAGTGACTACACCACTGAAGAAATTGTCTTCCCTTCCCCACCAACCATGAACCCATAGAAACCTCAGTGAGGGGTGTCCCCTCAAGAGCCCCTCCCCCTTCCTCAGTGGAATGTTAACAGGCCAGATCTTATACAGGAGACATTATTTTTTTAAGTATGGAAAAAGAGCACACTTCTTTTACACTTCATGTCATCTTCCTCAGTCTATAGCATGGGTTACAAGTACTTGGAGATGTGTGTTTACCACACAGTTCTCCTGGCATTGCTCTGCCAGCAGGTAGAGCAGCTCTGTCCCCACCCAGTCCCAGAGACCTTCCAGAAAATTTTCTGTGAATTTTTTTTAATAGATCTTGATCTCATAGTTGTGAAGCTAAGGCTTCATCTTACAAAAGAACCAGCTGCAATAGCTGCAATAGCCAAACAGTTGCTAGCTACCCCACCCTCAGAAGGTTGTGCCAGGTCCAGAAGGCTTTACAGTGTTTGCATTTCTTTGAATATCTGTTAGTAACTTGGACAGCTAACAGTTGCTGACTCAGTTAGATAAAACAGAATATTAAAAATTTCCCTGGGGAATATTTCTCAATATATTTTCTCAGACAAATGAACTCAAGCAAATCCTAAAGCTGCGAAGTGAATTCTTAAGAGTAGATGTTTGCCAGTGTGCACTGTATACTACATTCCTAGTACATATAGTCAAGCTGATGTACACATTCAACCCCCCCACACACACACACACTGGACAGGGCAGGGACTGTGTGGTGCTCTGGTCTAGGGGACTGTGTGGTGCACTGGGCTAGGGGACTGTGTGGTGGCTCTGGGGACTGGGGAGACTGTGTGGTGGCTCTGGACTTGGGGAATGTGTAGTCCTCAAGCCTTGTTCTTTCTCTGAAGATTTTTTTTTGTCCTCACTGACATCTCGACCATGTGACCATCTACTCAGATTTTAATTTCTCAGTGGATGCGGTCACTTGTCCCCTCCCCTTAGAGACTGCTTCCTTAATCCATAAGATCTAGAGTCTTTAGTTTCACCCAGCATCCATTCTGTTGATGCTAACACTGTAGTCCTGACCATTTCTGTGTGACAGTTCTCCAGTGCTTTCATTTTCAACTTTTGCCACTTTGTGTTTCAGGTGTGTCCTCTGCAAGTGGTATTTGAATAGGTTTTTTTTTACTCCTTAGCTCTACAACAAACTTTCCCTTCACTGAATTTACTCTACTGAGAATTTTATTTGAGGGACTGGAGAGATGGCTCAGTAAAGTGGTAGACAAGCAAGCATGCAGGCCTGAATTGGGATCCCTAGAACCCCACCCCCGGAAGCCAGGCAGATGTGGCAGCTGCCCATAACCCTAGCACTTAGGATTCAGAGACAGGATCCCCAGGGCAAACTAGCTAGTTAGATTGGCCAGCATCCCAGAGTTTCTGACCCAGTGAGTAACTGGGTCAGTCCATATACTTGAGCGCAATGGAGAAGACTCCAGAATTAGCCCCAGACCTCCACGTGTCCACACACTTGTGAACATGCACATACATGTACACATACACCACACACACACATGAAAAAAAGGATTGTATTTGGTCATATTTCTGTTACTAATGAGTAATAGGACCATTATTTTTCTTTTTTTTTCTCCACTAAAATTTTCTGCTTTTTTGTCATCCATCATTTTCTTTTCACACACGCACTAGTTTATAGATTGTATGTTCCATGTCTGCTTATGATAAATTTCTTTTTGTTTTATTTATTGTGTGTGTTTGTGTGAGGGGAATACACAACATGTGTGGAAGACAGAGGACAATTCTGGGGAGTTGCTTCTCTCCTTCCAAGCTGTGGTCACCCATCATCAGGCTTAGCAGTCTGTGCCTTTACCCACCAAGCCAGCGCACGCACTGGTCCTCTGTAGAGAATTAACAGTCTTTTGAAGGACCGACTGTTTATTGATTTATCGCTTCACCGTTTCTTCTTGTATATCAAGCATTTTCCCTGGGAGCTCACACTATTTACGTAAAGCCTTCATTGTTAGCAGTGGAAAGGTGTTATTGGCATTATACTGTCACTGTGTGTCACGACATGTCTTTATTTCTCCTTGACTCTTGAGAGAGTTTGATGAGAATACAACCTTGGATTAGCAGCTGCCTTAGCCCATTGAAGATATGCCTCCCCTATTTCCCCACTGTCATCATCACTGTTGGGAAACCAACTTCTAAATAAATTTTCATTTTCTAGCCAGAAATTGATTTGTTTCAATTCCCGACTATTTTTTTTCACTTTTGGAATAATTACATATTCAAAGTAAGTTATAGGGCTGGAGAGATGGCTTGTGCAAGCAAATCCAAATGCCCAGCACTCATGTGTAAAAGCCATGAATTACCTCTGTTCAGGTAATCCCATGGTCTGGGAGGTGGAGACAGGTGAATCTGTGAGCCTGCTGTGAGCCAGGCTAGACTAAATTGTGAGCCTCAGAGTCAGGGAAGAGAACCTGTCTGAAGGAAACAAGGCATGCACGGGCTTGCTCACCCTCACACACATTTATACACACACGTTACAACAATTTATAGGGAGGCCTTTTGGAATTTCCTATTGGTCATACATTATTTAGCATATACTAGTAAAGGGGACATGTCTATTGACATGTGCATGTATTTTTCTATGTGTCACTGTCTCTCAGGTTTGGACTCCTATAAGCACCTCTGATGTCAAGACTCAACTGTCTCATCGACACAAAAAGTCTTCACGGTGCTGGTTATAATGACATCTAAAACCCCTCTGTCCCTTACCCCTAGTAACTACTGATTTGCCTTACAAAGTGTGTTTTTAAGGATGTCGTATAAATGGAATCATGCTGTATGCTAAGGACTGAATTACATCCCAGGATCCATATGTTGAAATCCTAACCCCCAATTTGACTGCAACTGAAACTAGAGCCTTTATGTAGTAATTAAAGTTAAATGATGAGATATCAGGAAGGCCCCCAACCTTCTCTCTCACCCCCACTAGTCCTATGGGGAGATAAAGTAAGAAGGTAGCTGTCTGCAAGTCAGGAAGAGCCCTTGCTAGAAATCACATCTGCTGAAGCTTGATCTGGGACTTACAGCTTTCAGAATTGTGAGAAAACAAATGTTTATTATTAAAGCCATTCAGCATGTGACATAATTTGTGGGTTCCTTAATATGCAAATACACTGCCCATGACCTTTGGAGAATGGCTCCGCACCCCCACCCCCTGTCACCATACTCAGACTAATAGTCCCTTCAAACTGTGGAAGGTATGTTAATAACTCTGTCCTTCTTGTTGCTTGCGGGTCCCCCAGCTGGCTATTTAAAGAGCTTCAGTTTGGTTTTGGTGTTCTGGAGATAAATGTGGAGTGTCAAGAAGTTTCTTTTCTTTTTCTTTAAAAATTCTTCTTGGGATTTTTTTCCAGCTTCCTGAATTCAATAGCGCATGTGACTGGCTGCTGGGAGATGGCTCAGTGGGTTTGGTGCTTGACATGCAAGGGCCAGGAGCGTGAGGACCTCAAATTTTATCCCTGGCACCTTCTGAAAATTTGGGTATGGGTCTGTGCAACTAGAACCCCGGTGTTTCAGTAGTGGTGTGTCGACAGGCGCATCTGGAAGACTTGCTAGCTGGCTAATCTCTGAAAGCACAAGCTCCAAGTTCAAAGAGAGGCCCTGTCTCAAATATAACCTGGAGAACAATTGAGGAAGACCCCCAATGTGGATCTCTGGCCTCCACACATGCACACTTGGACACTTCATCTACAAACACATGGGTATACATATGACATAGAACATCCCACACTCACATGAAGGAGGCATTTACTGAATTATTCTGAAAAATTAACAATTATTCATCACCAAGTATGACCTCCCTTTTCTTTCCTTATGAAACTCTGATTACACAGACATATATAAAATGTTCTCATCTGGCCTCCATGACTCTTAACTAGCATAATTTTTCTCTCTTTGTATCACCTTTGTATTCTGTTCTGGGTTATAGCCTCATATTTATAGCCCAGTTTATTTATTTCAAGTGATTTTATGCATTTACTAAAGCTTTTATATCAGTGGTTCTCAACCTGTGGGTTGTGACCCTTTGGATTAAATATTAGGTATTTATATTATGATTCATAACAGTAGGAAAATTACAGTTATGAAGTAGCAATAAAATAGTTTATGGTTAGGGGTCACTGTGACATGAGAAACTGTTTTAAAGGGTCACAGCATTAGGAAGGTTGAGGACCATTGAATTTTATTATGGTATAATTCACATACCAAATGTTAACCCTTTTACAAGTCCACTGTTTCTTAGTGAATTCCCATGTTGTGTATCCATGACCACTATCAATGTCCAGGACATTGTCACAAGCTCAGAAAGAAACTTTGTACCCATTATCTGTCAACTCCCAACCCTCTGATCTCCCAACCCTGGGAAACTATTAATCCTATCTCTATAAATTTGTCCTTTGGGACATTGCATGTCAATGACTCCTCCAGAATTTAGCCTTTGTGTCTTGAATAATGCATTCAAAGCTTTATCCACACTAAATCAGTATTCCACTCCACATTGTTGCAGAATACTGTCCCATTGTACATACGGCAGTCAACACGACCTTTCTGTTCTCAAGTTGATAGACACGTGGGCTGCTTTTACTTTTCAGCTGTTATGAATTATGCTGCTGTGAACATTCGTGTACAAATTTTTGTGTGAACATATGTTTTCAATTCCCTTGGTTATTTTATATATAGGAGTAGGATTGTTGGATAATATGGTAACTATGTTTAATCATTTGGGGAGCGGCCAAATAGTTTTCCAAATCGGCTGCATGATTTAACATTCCCACTAGCAATATGTGAGGGATCCAATTTTCCTACATCCTTGCCAGTACTTATCATTTCCATCATTTGTATCACAGCCATATCCTAGTGGGTGTACGGTGGTTGTATCTCCTTGTGGTTTTGATTATAAATTTCCTAGTGACTAATGATGTTGAGTATCTATTCATGTGCTGATTGGCTATTTGTATCCTTAGTTAGATAAAGCTCTAATCAAATCCTTTATCTGCTTTTAAAAGTTTCAATTTATTTCTAAATTGTGAGGAAGGAGTATATGCACATAAGTTCAGTGCCCATGGAGTCCAGAAAAGGGTGTTAGATTCCCTGGAGATGGAGTTAGATGTTGTAAGTAGCCTGACATAGGTACTGGGAACCAAACATGGGTCTTCTGTTGATGGGGGATGCTCTTCTGTATATATGTTTCTCTTGTTAGTTGATGAATAAAACACTGTTTGGCCGATAGAGGCAAGAAGATAGGCGGGGCTAGGAGATGAGGAGAATTCTGGGAAAGGTAGGCAGAGAAGCACCAGAAATGGATGCCATGGAGGGACCAGGAGGATAGGAATCGCCAAGCATTCTCTAGTAAGATAAGGCCATGTAGAAATCCATGGATTAGTAGTTATGGGTTAATAATTAAGACAGAGCTAGCCAATAAGAAGCCCTAGCCATAGGCCAACAGTTTTATAATTAATATAACATCCCTGTGTTTATTTGGTACTGAAGCAGCGGGACCAGGTGGGACAAGAAAACTACAGCAACACTCTACAAGAGTAGAACTTACTCTTAGCTACTGATCCCCCTAGTCCCCTTTTACTCACTTTTTAATTGGGTTGTGCCATGGTTAATCTCTCTTGTCAACTTGGTGAGTTAACAGCCATCTTGGAAACATATTCCTGGACACATCTGTGAGACTGACTCTGGAGAGGATTAGCTAAGGTGGGGGAAGAGCACCTGGAATGCAGGCAAGCACATTCCCCAGCTTGGCATCTTAGACTGGGGAAAACAGACAAAGCCAACAGAGCATCATCATTCACTTCTTTCTGTATCCAAATTGCAAGCACAATGTGACCAGCCCTCTCATGCTCTTGTCATTGTGACTTCCCACTGTGATGGGTTGTGTTTCTCTGAACTGTAAGCCAGAGTGCTCCTCCTTTCCTACCGTTTCACTGGGCCACAGCAAGTAGAACAGTAACTAGTAGTACTGCCTGTTGTTAAGTCATAAGAGATTTTGTATATGGTCTACATACAAATTCCCTTATCAAGTTTATGTTTTGCATTAATTATCTTTTGTGTTTATGTGACCAGATACATAACGGAAACAACAGAAGGGAGGCTGAATTTACTTGGCTCATGGTTCTGGGGGGCGGGGTTCCAGTCTATCTCCGTGAGGGAGGCATGGTGGCAAGAGCCATGCCATTGTGGTGATAGAAGTGTGGTGCCATTGGTCACATACATTCACCAGAATGCAGACAGCTCAGGTTAGAACCAGGGGTGAACAGCATCTTCAGAGACTGTCTCTTAGGGAAAAATTCCTGCCAGGCAGGCCCTATTTCCTCAGGGACTCTGTCTTCATAAGCTGGGAACTGGGCATTTAGGATATCCTGTGGGGACAGCTCAGACTTGAAACATCTTATTTTTATTTTTATCTTTTAATGTATTTATGTCCTGTTTAGGCATGTATTGTGGGTTCACATGTGCATGAGTACACATGTGAACTGAGTGCATTATTTTGTACATGTGTGTAAGCCAGAGATTAGTTTAGAGTATCTTCCTTGATCTACACTTTGTACATTGTAAGTACGGTCACTTATCTGAACTCAGAGCTCATCAATTCAGCTTGTCTAGTTTGTTCTGGGGATCTCCACCACTTGGGCTTGTCTCTTCAATGGAAAGGATGGATATCTGTTTTCTACCCAGAAGGTTTGGAGTGGATGTAGTTAACAGCCTGGTAATCTGTACTATCTGTAGGGCCAGGCCACACCTGAATTTCCCAGACTGCTATGTTTATCCCAGACTCTTCCTCTGCAGACCCTTACCTTGGGCATTGTTTCTCAGTCAATAGAACCCATCCTTAGGGGAGACACCATGTGCTTTATAGCCTGGTGACCTCTAAGTTATGCATATGACTGATCCTAGGCTCTTAAGATATAGACCCCATTTTTTACAGTGTTGATGTAATCCAGCCTTAAGCTTTATTGTGCACATGACTGACATCATTGTCATTGTTACCAGGAAGCTTTATTCCAAAATTTTATTGTACTTAAATAAGACTAAAATAACTGCCCAGGGTCAAACTCTAGAAGTTTGAACCAACACTGGCTACTGAGTTGTTCTGAATCAGATTTTCCTTCTTGCCTCATGTGGATCTTTGCTTTATAAGTGGTAGCATTTGCAGGGACTCCCAACCCATTTTTCTGTTAGTGCTTTTGTGTTTTATGTCATATTTAATGAAACATGGTTAAACCGGAGGTAAGATGTGTGCATATCCTTCCTTGTATGTTCATATTTTAATTCTTGTTTGTATCTTAGGCCCATTAAGGGTTGTTTTTGTTTGTTTGCTTGTTTGGGTATGGTTTAACAGCCCAATTTCTCTCTTTGCATGGGATAACAAGTCTATTCCAGAACTATGTGTTGAAAAGACTATTCTCCTTATGATAGAATCATTTTTAATTAACAAATGGAGCTAGGGGGTAACTCAGCAGGAGAATGTGTGCTTAGCATGCCCAAATCATTGTGTGTCATCCTCAGCCTATGCCCACCAAAGCAATAAATGCAAAGGGGTTATTTGTGGAATTTCAGACTTCTTTCATTGATCCCTGTTTCTATTCTTATACTATACTGTGTAGTTACTGTACCAATAATTTTGGAACAGGCTAGAAGAATATTAACATTAGATATGGCAGTGCCATGGTGGAAGGGGAATTCTCCACTTACACTGGACAGAATTAGGGAGAGTAATTGTAACTCCGATGTCATTAATGACATTCAAAGCACAGAGAAGCCTTGAACTATTATTACAGTTCAATATAAAACCAGATTTAGTTCACTTCTGGCATAGCCTTTTTGCTCCTTTTAGAATTACACATCCTGTCCCCCTCCACAGACAGAGTCGATACTAAATAATTAAATTGGAAATTGTTTTACTGTAAAGTTGTGCTGAGTATCCTTAATGGCATTCTCCCTAGTCTCAGTTTGCTCTTTTTTATTTCTATATACAGAGTAAACAAACATTTCACAGATGACAAATGCAGTATGCAGGTCTCTGTGAATGAACCTGCTGCTATTGTCTCTCTCACACTCTTGTTACCTCATTTTCCTGTGTTTTCCTTCATACTTGAGAGTTCCCTGAAACCTTTTGTGGAACTTCTTTGAGCCCTGACTTCAAGGCAGCTTCTTTCAGAGACGATTTGGCTTGCTGCTGTGGGTGCCTGGGGCTACTTTCAATTTTCAGGCTGGGGTTTTCAAAACCTCCTGGGTAGTTTGAATTCAGGCCCAAACCCATATGTGTAATCCTGCTGAGGATTACACATGCTCAGGGCTCTGTTCCATGGCAGCTTTAAGACAGACAAGTTTCCTTGCTGTCTTTTTCTTTGGGGTGAACTCATTTGCAGTCTATCATTCCATCAATGTTGTATCCCTGGGCTTCTCAACTTTCTATAAGGCATATCCTTTTAGACTCTGAGCTTGAGGAAGGCTTTCGATCTTAGCCCGTTTCTCACCCTTTGCAGTGCCGTCCGGTGAAAGTTCACATTCATTAGGGTTGAGCTGAGAGCCAATCCCACGGCTGTCTTTCTTCTCTGGATTTCAACTTTTATTCTATTTTTGTCATAGGAGCCTTCTTTACTGCCTTGCAAGCTCTTCTGTGATTTGCAAATGTGTGCATTTCAAATGTTGTTCAGGGCTTTGGATGTCCTCTGGAGGAGAGGTATTTAAGGTATAGTCTATGCAATGTTCATTTGGCATACTTAGATGATACTATTGCTTAAGTCATGGCTTTGCTCATTTGTGTGTGTGTACATGTGGGAGTGGGCCACATGTATGCTGTACCTGTGGAGGTCAAAAAACAACTTTGGGGAGTCAGTTTTCTCCTTCTACCATGTGGGTTCTGGGGACCAAACTCAAGTCATCAATTTTGGCACAAGTACCTTTAGCTACTGAGCGAACTCACCAGCCACTATCAACTCTTGTTTTGTTTGAAACAGTGTCTCACTGTGCAGCACTCGCTAGCCTGGAACTCACTCTGTAGACCAGGCTGGCCTTGAACTCACAGAGATCCTTCTGCCTCTGCTTCTGCCTCTGCCTCCTGAGTGCTAAAGTTGAAGGTGAGCACCACCACGCTGACCTTCTCATCTTTTAAAACTGGTTGTTTGCCTTGTTTTGGAAATGCTACCATAGTTTTTCTTTTTATTTCCCAAAACTTTCTTTGGTTTTTGAGAAGCGATTTTACTACATATCCCAGGCTGGTCTCAAACTCAAGATCTCCATGCCTCGGCCTCCCTATTGCTTCGAAGACAGGTGTGAGCCACCACACCTGGCTGGCAACTTTTGTGATTTAGAGAAAAGATAGGGTTAACAAGCCCCACATCAACTGCCTTCAATCACAGACTTAGAGGGGACACTTCTTTAGAAGGAGGTGCTTGGAATGTCACCACACAGACTCCTCACCCTTAGCACTCCCTGGTTTTTATAACCTCTCAGTATGCTGGATGCCCGATAGCAGTAGCAGGTCAAGAAGAGAGTATAACTAGAGCAGGAAGAAGCAGAAAGAGCCAAAACAACCAGAGTGGGATACTGAGTGAAAGACCAGGAGCAAGTACATAGTCAGATAAATGAGGGATGAGGGTGAGAGCCAGCAGAACATTCTCATCCACCATACCTAGGCTCTGTCCTTCCTTTTTTATTTATATTTTTCATTCATCTGGTGCCAAAAACCACAGGACTGGTATATATGAGTTCTCTTCTGAGGAACTCAGCCTCTCCCAACCAAGCTGCCGATTTGATCCTAAGATACCTGAGGATCATTTGTTCCTGCTGTTTCCTGCCATCCGTCAAATTCCAGAGTCTACCTTCTCAGCTACTTCTCCCCTCCACTGCTCTGACCATTCCTCTCTTCTCTATGCTGGGAGTGTCTCTCTGTCTCCGAGGGCTTTCTACACCCTCCCCATGCACCAGCCTGGGCACCTCTCTCGAATCTCTCGTATCTCTCGGCTCTGGCCTGCTGCACCCATCTGGGTTTCTCTACTAAAGACACTTACTGTCTCCCTTTTCCCCTGTTCTCTCATCTCTCTCTACTGGATGTCATCCTGAGCTGCCTGTTTTGTCTACTATAACTACAAAAGCCACACAAATGTGCCAGGAAGCTCCTCTCATTCTGCTTGGGCCCTGGTCACATGGGAAGAGACACCTTTCTTCAGTAATTTAGAACATCTTTCTCTTTGACTTGTTTCCTATCCCACTTGGGGATGCCCCTGATGAAAAAACTCTTGTCACAATGACACATTATCACCTCAATTCAGTTAGCTTCCCCTTACCTCCCCCAGGAGCTGCCATCCTGCCTGCAGCCCCTCAGCTCTTGCCCTTGGCTCCCTGTTGGAGCTTATAGAAATTCCCTCCAGTGGAACTTCATTTTTCCACCCCCACCCCTGCTCCAACTACAAACAATTTGGCCTCAATACAGCTCAATGGCCAAAAGTTGACACACTTGATTTCCAAATTCTCACAAACCGTAACAACTGCCACTGCACAAATAAATGACCCCAAATCTCTTATATCTAAGTCTGTTTTGCTTGATGCTTCCTCTACTTCTCACTGATACAAATCCTTTATCTTTATAATTTTCTGTGCTCTACTCTCAAAAAAATCTCTTAAGACTGTGCTGTAAACTCTATCTTAGGAGTCCAAATTCATTAGAAATGGTTAAAAAAATATCTACGAAATCTGTACCAAAATTTGGCTTTAAACATATAACTAAAGGCTTATAATTAAAAACCTATACATGTTTTTTTTTTGTTTTTGTTTTTGTTTTTTTCGAGACAGGCTTTCTCTGTGTAGCTTTGGAGCCTATCCTGGCTCTCGCTCTGGAGACTAGGCTGGCCTCAAACTCACAGCTATCTGCCTGCCTCTTCCTCCCGAGTGCTGGAATTAAAGGCATGCACCACCAATGCCCAGCTACTTGGGTAATCTTAATTTGCTATAGCATCTTATCTGTGATTCAAGTTTTATTTAGGGTGTGTTACGTGCACGCACATGCTCGCACATGCAAAAGAGAGAGAGAGAGAGAGAGAGAGAGAGAGAGAGAGAGAGAGAGTATAACTTGGATTCAACTCTCATTTAAAAAATAGATCTACTAGGAAAACAGATATTTGACATAGCAACCATGTGACTTGCCTCCATCTTGGTTGATGACCTCATCAGTATAGAAGCAACCACATGATTGGCAACCATCTTTACTAAATTAGCAACTTCATCACCATCTAGGATTACTACATGGCATAAAACAACAAATAAAACTTCTTAGTTCTACCACACCTTCTGCTTATTGTTTTAGACTAAGGAGACAACATCAGGCCTCTAAAATATTTTGGATTGGTATGGATGATTTTTGTATGATGATAAAATTTTAAGGTTATAAAGGTCTACTCAGATTAACAAAAGCTGCCTTAGAGATTTGTACCAAAGTACTCAGTGAAAGGGGTAAACTAAACTCAAAGGCTTCACTTCTAGGAATGAAGGGACCAGACCCTCACTCAGTCCCTTGCTTTAGCAGCCATGACAGGCTACAGAAAAGACACGTAGGCCTCTGACACAAGGAAACTCTAGATCCCTTGGCCTCTCAAAGCCTAGGGCCAAAACTGAACACAAAGAAACTCCAGATACCCCACCTCCTACCCCCATCAGCCTCCTAGATACTTGGTTCCTGGGAACTGTTTGGCCATAAAAGAAACTCCAGGGGAGACCAAAACCTCCCCTGTAGTCTCCAGGGTTCTGAAAACTATTGGTATCTATGAACAACAGGCCACCTGCAAGTAACAAGACAAAGCCATAGAAACCACAGAATGCTCCCTCTTAGCAATGACCAATGAAACTACCTGGTACACAGGTATTTCATGCCAAAATATGACTTTGAGAAATTCTGCTAGTTGTTCCCAAATGTCAACCAATCAGAAACCACTGATGTAATCCTCTAACTTTTGTCTTTAAAACCTAGCAGTAATCAGGGAACTTCACCTCTTCTGGAGGCTGCTGCAACAGCTGGCCAGACAGGGTCCCTGTTATGGTTGGATGAACAATTAAAACATTGCTTTTGCAGTTTAGTGGTTGTGTCTTGTCTCCCTGGTGGTCTCTGGGGATCTTTGCAACTTCGGCACAACACTTAGGTCTTTGCTAACAGTATTCAACACCAGGTTTCTAAAAAATTTAGATAAGTAACAACATATGTTTGATATTTAAGGTATGTTTGTTAATAAGATCTAGAAATTCCTAAGGCCTATTAGGGTTCACAGTAAGATTTGTCTAGCTTCTTTGCCATTTCTTACTTGGTTAACCTTTAGTTATTTGGATAAACTAAGTAATAATAATAATAAAAAACCCTGTGATATTCTATGATGTTGCACTATAAAAGGATCAAGAAAATTGCCAGTTTCCCTGTGGACTATATTCATGGTTTATATTTATGTGTGCACACCACATGCTTGCCTGGAGCCTGCAGAGGTCATAAGAGGGTTCAGACTTACTGGAGCTGGAGGTATAGGGATACTACTGTGTAATGACTGGGAACTGAACCAGGGTCCTCTGCAAGATCAACAAGTGTTCTCCACTGCTGCTCCATCTCTCCAGCCCCTCTCAGATCTTAACTAATTGGATAGGGATTTGTATTAAAAATGGAGTGTAATACACATTCATGATTTGAGTCAAAAGCTTTTGGTTCTGATTTTATTTTCTTTAGTGTTTACTGCTGTTAAGGTTTGAATAGGAACTGTCCTCCCTGGGTTCATGTGCTTTAACACTCCATCTGCAGCTGGCAGGACTCTTTGGGAAGCTTGTGGAACCTTTGGGAGGCGGGGCCTACCGAGAGGAAGTGGGTCAGGGAGAGAGGTGGCCTTGAGGTTTATAGCCTGGCCACAGCTTCCGATTCAGTTTCTGTTTCCTGTTCTGGGAGTGTGTGAGGTGAGAAGTCACAGTGACAGGTCACACAACACCACCACAACAGAGCTGGCGATACTATGCCTTTCCCACCATGGAGGGCCAATTCTCACACTGTGGGCCCAAAGGAGACTTTCTTGCCTTAAGTCTCTTCCTGTTGGTATCTGGTAGCAGCAATGAAAAAAGGAACTCTCCTCCTCGGTCCCATGTCATCTGTCAACTTCACGGTCACTGCACTATCTATCAGTGATCTTTAAAAAAATGTCTCTTTTTAAGGTTTTTTAGTGTGTGTGTGTGTGTGTGTGTGTGTGTGTGTGTGTGTGTGTGTGTGTGTGTTGTGGGGTTATGTGAGTGTGAGTACAGGAATGTGAAAACGCAAGTGCCTGTGTAGATCAGAGGCATCAGTCCCATCCATCCTCCTCCACCACAGAACTGGAGTTACAGGTGGTTGTGAGCCTGATGTGGGCGCTGCAAACGGAAGTAATATTAGCCCTAAACCATCTCTTTAATCTCTAGTGGTAAAAATGTGTAGCCAGATCGAGGTATGCTTCTTCAGATTTCTCTCAAGCTGACGTCCATGTTTGTTATTCCATGTCATTTGAGTATGACGGTTCAACTATTTACTCACCTTCCTAGCTGTTTGCAGAGTTTCCATGCATGTACTGTCATGTACATGTATGGATGTCTTGTACTGTCCCCAGAACCAGTCTGCAAAGTTGCTATGTGTGTGTTTTCTTTTTTGTTGTTGTTGTTGTTGTTTTGTTTTGTTTTTTGAGACAGGGTTTCTCTGTATTGTTTTGGAGCCTGCCCTGGAGCTAGCTCTGTAGACCAGGCTGGCCTCGAACTCACAGAGATCTGCCTGTCTCTGCCTCCCGAGTGCTGGGATTAAAGACATGTGCCACCAATGCCAGGCTGCCATGTGTGTTCTTGTCATAGCCTTGCTGCAGATATGCATTTTTCAAATCTATCCATGTAACAACCATCTCCTAAAAGCAAAACCGAGACAAGTCAACCAGACCTAAGTGCATCCACTTAGGGAGTAGCAATTGCTGCTGCTCTTAAAATCATTCACCAACCTCCTGTATGAACCCAGACCAGAAAATAACTCAAGTGCCGTCAAACTCATTAGATGGGAATTTCTGGCACCTTCTGAAAATCAAAAACTCACCGTTCTTGTCACTTTCTTGTGTCCTACTACATTTCAACAACTCCTTTTGCTAAGTTCTCTTTTGAAGGATAAATATCCTATATAAAGAAAAAACAGTAGTGGGCTGGAGGGATGGCTCAGTGGTTAAGAGTGTGTTCTGCTCTTAGAGAGAATCTAATGTTCACTTGGGAGACTTACAATTGCCTCCTTGGGCACCACACTCATGTGCACATGCCCCACACCCAGCATCCATATACACAATGTAAAAATAACATAAATCTTAAAAGGAAAGAAGCCAGGAGCAGAATGTCCAGCCTTCATAATGCTGTGAGCATTTATTTTCTTCCCTTTCCCAGATCCCTTGGCTAGGTCCTGTCACACTGTCTCAAGTAGGCAGCTCAAAGGGAGGTCCAGAACACAGGAGATCGTACAACCCAGAGCACACAAAAGCTGGTAGGCCAGATCATAATAATTAAGACCTAACGTCTTTCTTGGTAGATTCTGACCCTAAACTCACCATTCTCCCACTTTAGGATGTCCAGCACTAGGATTACAGGCCTGTGCCATTTATTCAACTTGCTTTGTCAATCTTAACAGTCTGTTTCCTCCTTATCATCTAAGATGACATGCCCATACTTCTTTTTATCACTTTATCTGAACCAGTTGGAAGATGGGAAGGGAGAAAGTGGGGGCTTGCTTGCTTCAGTGTGAACAACTCTGGGAACTGACACATCACTTTTGTTATTTCACTGGTGAGAGAACTTAATCATAGGGCTACATCTATCAATGAAGCTTAGAAGCAATCATCTTCATCTGGGGAAACCAAGGGCCTGTCCTGGAGGACCAGCTCATTCGGATTTCCCTCGGACCTCTCAGCTTCAACCCAAAAGCCCTGCACCTTGGGAACTCTACGTCTTGAGTGAACAGAGAATGTTGCCTCCATGAACTTCAAGTTCAAAAGAAAAGAGAAAGAGATGGTGTCTTAATCAGTAATTTATTGCTGTGAAGAGACATTATGACCATGGCAACTCATAAAAGAAAGCTTTTATTTGGGGCTTGTTTACCGTTTCAGAGGTTTAGTCCATTTTCATACTGGCGGGGAGCATGGCAGCATGCAGGCAGACTTGGTGCTGGAGAAGTAACCTAGAATTCTACATCTGGATTTGCAGGCAGGAGGAAGAGAGTGACACTAGGTCTGACTTGGGCCCTTGAAACCTCAAAGCCCACTGCCAGTGACTCACTTCCTCCAACAAGGCCACACCTCCTAATCCTTTCAAATAGCACAGCTTTCTGGTGACTGAGCATTCAAACCTATAGACCTGTGAGGGCACTCTCATTCCAACCACCCAGATGTCTACTGATGTGTCCAGCATTTCTCATCCCTCAGGTTGTGACGGGGAGCTGTTGCTTTTGCTGCTGCTGGGCTGTCTTCCTCACAGTAACCACCCTTGAAAGGAGAGCTTGAGCAGAGAGCAGTAGAGAGCCCAAATTGCCCTTCTTACCTGGAGACACCATATCTATTACTCCCACTTCTCTGGGCCCTGAAAAAAAATTAAATTGAAGACAACACTTATTTCATGTATTTCTTTTGTGTGTGAGTGTGTTTGTCTATGTGTGGATGCACCTGTGCCACGATGCGCTTGTGAAAGTCAGAGAGCAGACTTCTGCAGTGATTCTCTGCTTCCACCATGTGGGTTTTGGGACTCAAACTCAGGTTGCCAGGACTGGCAGGAAGTACCTTTACCAGCTGGACTGCCTCACTAGTCCTAAGCCTTTTACTACATTTTATTAATTAATCCTGTGTGCGGGCACACACATGTAGCACACCGCACATGTGAAAGTCAGACGACAACTTAGGGGTGTCAATTTTTTCCCTCCACCATGTGGGTCCCTAAGATCAAATGTAAGCCATTAGCAAGTGCTTTTATTCTCAGAACTATCTTGCCAGCCTGGCTATGAACACTTATTTAAGTTCTTTTTAATGAGCATGGCATTAAAAAGAAAAGATCTCTGAACTTGACCAAAAAGAGTCTAAAATTGTTAATAAAATTTGTACAGATGCTTACCATCACTGGGAATCAGGAAAATGCAAGTAAAACCCACAAAGAGATCCAATTACACAATAGTTAGAGTGACTCAAGTTTAAAAGACTGATAATATCAAATATTGGCAAGGATGTGGCCAAACTGGCATTCTTGCAAACTGCTGCTGAGTTTACAAAATGGCAGAGAGCTTTGCAAGACAGCCTGGCGTCTTAGAAACTTAAACACTAACTCCATCCGATGATTTAGCCATGGAATTTGCCCAAGAAAAAGGAAAGCTTGTTTTGGGAGACTTTGTTACACATTCTGTTCGTAGCAACTTTATTTGTGTTAGCCAGAAGCCACCAACGCCAAATATTGTCAACAGGAGCACAGGCAAACAAATGGTGGTACAGTAGCATACTAGGATATCATACAGCAACATCAAATAACAAGCCCCGGAAACAGAAACATGGATAGGTCTCAAAATCATTAAATTAGGTGAAAGAGTTCGGACCAAATAAACAAGAAAAAAATGGAGGTGGGGGGTTGTTTGGTTGCTTTGGGGAATTCAAGATTGTCGCCGGTTCCAGGCTGGCCTCCACTGTGTAGCTGAGGAAGACTGTGACCTTCTGATCCTCCTGCTCTGCCTCCTGGCATTCCAGGTGAGTTCTTCCCTGATTAGTTTATATGGGTTTGAGGGTTGAACTCAGGGCTTCTCCGGGCTTCAAGCACACTCTGCCTTTAGAGTTGTATGCCTTGTCTCTTCCACCCTCCAGGAAGAAGGCATGCAATGTGTGATCCCAGTTGTATTCAATCCTAGAGACCAGAACAATCCATAAAGAGAGATCAGAAAATGGATGTGGACAAGATAGAACGAGGGATGGATCACTGAAGAATGTGAAGAAACCTCCAGAGAGATGATGGGAATGTCATTGTCTACATTTTATCATATCTAATTTTATGCTTTAAAGGCCTGAAGTGTACACATTTTTTTGCATTTTTTAATTAATTTATTTTTACAGTCCAATCCCGGTTCCCCCTCCCTTTCTCCTCCCACTCTCCCACTTCCCCCTTCTCCCATCTGCTACACGGAGAGGGTAAGGCCACCCCTAGGAAGTCTACTTAGTCTGTCCCATCATCTAGTTGAGGCAGGACCAAGGCACCTCTCCACATCCACTACAGGGCAAGGTATCTCTCTATGTAGAATGGGCTCCACAAAGCCAGTTTGTGCATTAGTGTTAGATCTTGGCCCCACACTGACTCAGGTCTGACAAATGGGGAACCTGCATAAGACCGAACTAGACTCCCTTAATATAGGTGACAATGGTGTGACTGGAGTCTGTACCTTAACAAAGACATTTTATGAGCATGAACTGCTTTGGAGAAATTGAAGGTATACAGTTAGAAGTCAAGTCAGCCATTAGCGGAGGTGAGGGTGAGAAGTGGCTAGGTGCTCCCTCACTGTCCAGAGTCATAAGGACGCCCTGAGGATGCGGGCAGTGCTTTGTGTTCTGATCTGGATGCCAGTTGCTTGGGCATGTTTAGGTTGTGAAAATGAATTGAGTGACCATTATGTTGCTGTGCTTTGGGACATATATACTGTAATTCAATAAAGATGGTGGCACAGGGAATATGAAGTCCCTCCTATCTTCTGTGTCATCCCTTCAGTGTCATTCTTCTGTATCTGCTTAAGTTAGCAAAGTCTTCCTTGGTTCTTCTCCTGTACACCTTCTACAAGATTGTTTTGTTTTGCTTTCAAACTGGTCGTAAGCAGTCATGGTAGCTCACACCTATAATCTCAGCACTTAGGAGGCTGAGGCAGGAGGTATGCCACCAATCTTAGAGTGAATTCTAGGGTAACCTAAACTACATCATCAAATTATATCTCCCCCAAAACAAAAACATCCCTACCACACCCTCCACCACCACAAAAACCCCAACTGGTAGAGTTTTCAGATGACATTTTCTTGCAGTCGTGCCTTTATTTTCTTATAAGAACAAAATAACATTTTCCTATTTCTTTTGATTCTTTGTGAATTTCACTGACCCATGGTTTCTGTCTTAGTTGGATTTCTGTTGCTGTGATAAAATATCCTGGCAAAAGCGACATAAGGGAGGAAGGGTTTATTTGACCCACAATTCCGCATCACACTGTGTCATTGTGGGGAACTCAACAGGACAAGCAAGACCCTGAAGCAGCTGGTCACATCCACAGCCAAGAGCAGAGAGAATCAGTATGCGCATGCTCACCAGTGTTCATCAGCTCTGTACCCAGTTCAAGAGACAGGGCCGCTCACAATCAGGGTGTTTCCCGTCTCCATTAACCAAATTAAGAAAAGCCCTCACAGACAGGCCCACAAGCCACCTGATGTAAACTCTCATCGAGTCTCCCTTCCCAGTGATTTCAGATTGTGTTGGATTGACAATCAAACCTAAGCATTGTGTGTTTTACATGAAGGGACCAGCTCCCCATTTCAGCAGCCATAACAGCCGAACACGTGCTTGTCTGACCTTGTCTTAGTCACTAGGAGGTTAGGTGCCTGCCTCGTTGCAAAGAACTAATCAGAAGTTAGCTGGTGGTGCTATGCTTTACGGCTCTGGGTGTGCTTTATGGACAAGTGCATAGCAATGACTTGCAGAGCATAGCAACCACCCTGGGAGGGCCTATGGGCCATAACAACCAGTTGACCAATCAACACAGGGCAAACCCTCCAAGCCTGGAGGCACACCAATCCTGAGACTGAGAGTACCCCTAGACACTCCCCTTATGCTGCCCTATAAGATCTCTCTGCAGACACTTGAGCTGTCTTTCCTAGCCATCCGCATGGTGGGTGGGTGAAAGACCTGAGCTAACATGGGGTTAGCTCATTAAACAGCTATAATAAAGCTTCATGCTGTTTGCATCAAGCTTTCGACTCCGCCTGGTGATTGGGGTGACCGAGGTCCTGGGCTGAGATCCTGGAGGCCTGAGCTTCTGGGGGTCTTACATACACAGACATCTGGGGCCTATCTCCCGATGACTTAGCATGACTTACACGCATGGCCAGTGTCAGGCACAACAACTTAACACTGTAAAATTCACACGTGACAAGATGAGGAGAGGTACACCTGTCCGCTCAGATGCTGTTCCCAAGTGACTTCCCCCTGACTACTCTACAAAAGCCTCCACACCCTCTCAGTGGTGCAATAGCCTTTCTGGGAACTCACCCATTGTTTTCCTACAGTACAAGAAATAAATTATCTCTTTGTCTGTTAACATCTTCATTTACTTTTTTTTTATTTTACTGCCTGTGATACTGTCTTCCACATGCCAATTCTCAGCGAAGGAGTCATTTTATCACTAGTTAAAACTTCTCATTCCAAGCTGGGCATGGTGGCACAGGCCTTTAACCCCATGCTTGGGAGACAGAGGCAGATGAATCTTTCTGAGTTTGAGGCCAGCTTGGTCTACAAATCGAGTTCTAGTGCAACCAAGACTACACAGAGAAACCCTGTCTTTAAAAAAAAACAAGCAAACAAATAAACAAACAAAAAACCCAACAACCAAACAAGAAAACCTTCTCGGGGGAGGGCCTAGGCCTGGCCCAGGATGATGTTGTGGAATTGGGGGAGTCCCTGTGGAGGGCTCTACCCTCTATGGGGAGGGGAGAGGAAGAGGATGGTGGGGGATGGGGGGAGGGGAGAGAGGGAGAAGGGATTGACATGTGAAATTATAATTTGTAAAAATTAAATAAAAAATTAAATAAAAAAGAAAAAAACAGAAAGTAAAGCTAAAGGTATGTAGACAAATAAAATTAGGCAAATATTTCTTTTAAAGTATGATTAGATCTTTTTACACAGCTTATCCTATAAGATTATGTGGTATAATTTCAATACACTTTATAATATGCAAAATACTCTATCATTTAAAAAAAAAAAGAAAGAAAACCTTCTCATTCCAGCCCTTTATGTTAAAATCCAGAATGTCAAATGTCCCCATATCCTCTGATAGGAAAAGAAAATAAATGAGTAAAATAAATTAAAATTTTATTCCCCAAAGTCTTAGTGTAGAATAGTAAGAAATATATATATTTGATTTCTACTTTGTGGGACATAAGACTTCCCAGAGCTTGGGAATTCCCATGTGCTAGAGACATCTTTGGTTTTTTTTTTTTTTTTTTTTGGTTTTTTTTTTTTTTTTGGTTTTTTTGAGACAGGGTTTCTCTGTGTAGCTTTGCAGCCTATCCTGGCACTCGCTCTGGAGACCAGACTGGCCTCGAACTCACAGCAATCTGCCTGCCTCTGCCTCCCGAGTGCTGGGATTAAAGGAGTATGCCACTAACACCTGGCCGAGACATCTTTGGTTTTTGATCTCAGTTTCAAGTTCTTGACACAAGAGCTAAGACTCTGGGAATCTGTGATTGATTGTGTCACTTGACAGGATCTCCAGTCACCTAGGAGACAGGACTCCAGGAACATCTGCCTCGAGGGACTGTGTTAATTAGTTACCTGAGGTGGGGAGAGCCACCATAACCATTCCCTGGGTTTGGATCGTGGCTGTCTGGCATCTTCACTAAGGGTGCCATGTGATCAGTGGTCCTGCTACTGTGACTGCCCAGTGGGGTCAAAACAAGACCTTACTCCTTTAAGTTGCTTTTGTTACAACATTCTGTCACAGCTGCAGGAAAAGAAACCAGGACAGAATCTGAATGTCTTTTTGTGTCTCGCTCTCTCTCTCTGTCTCTCTGTCTCTCTGTCTCTCTGTCTCTCTCTCTCTCTCTCTGTCTCTCTCTCTCTCTCTGTGTGTGTGTGTGTGTGTGAGAGAGAGAGAGAGAGAGAGAGAGAAAGAGAGAGAGAGAGAGAGAGAGAGAGAATGAGATGACTGTAGCTGACAGCCCCTGGACAGCATCAGGAAGGAGCTGGTTTCTAAAGGAACCGATCCCAGGTTCTACCCTCTACTTCCTTGGTAGAGGGCTGGAGATTGACTTTAATCACCAGTGACTAATTATTTAATCAGTCATGCTTTCATAATAGAGCCTCCATAGAAACAGTAAATAATAGAATCAGGAAACATTTGGGGTTATCGAGCAGGTTTTTGTGTAGAGAGGGTGGTGTACCCTTGTCTCCATGGAAACAGGAGTATCCTCCCAGACCTTGCTCTGTGTGTCTGTACCCTTTATAATAAACCTGAAAATGCAAGTAAATATTCCCCTAGGTTTTGTGAGCTGTTATGGTGAATTACCATGATGAGGGGTTGTGGAAACTCAAGTTTATAGCTGGTTGGTCAGAAGTACAGGTGACACCTGGCACTCACAATTGGTATCTAAAGAGAGGCAGTGTGGTGGTTTGAATAAAAATGGCCTCCATAGGTCCATAGGGAGTGGCACTATTAGGAAGTGTGGCCTTGTTGGAGAAAGTGTCACTGGGAGTGGGCTTTGAGGTTTCAGAAGCTCAAGCCAGGCCTAGTGGCTCAGGGTCTAGTAGGCAGGTTCCTGCTGCCTACTGATCCAGATGTAGAACTCTCAGTTACCTCTCCAGCACCATGTCTGCCTGTGTGCTGCCATGCTTCCTGCCATGATGATAATGGACTAAACCTCTGAATCTGTAAGCCAGCCTCGAGTTAAATGTTTTCCCTTGTAGGAGTTTTTGAAGGGACCAGCTCCCCATTTCAGCAGCCATAACAGCCTAGCACGTGCTTGCCTGATCTTGCCTTGGTCACTAGGAGGTCAGATGCCTGCCTCGTGGCAAGGAACAATCAGAAGTTAGCTGGTAGTGCTATGCTTTATGGCTCTGGGTGTGCTTTATGGACAAGTGCACAGCAATGATGCACAGAGCATAGCAACCACCCTGGGAGGGCCTATGGGCCATAACAACCAGTTGACCAATCAACACAGGGCAAGCCTGGAGGCACACCAATCCTGAGCCTGTGTGTACCCCTAGACACTCCCCTTACGCTGCCCTATACAATCTCTATGCTGTGGCTTCACACCATCTTTCCTAGCCATCCACCATGGTGGATAGATGAAAGGCCGGAGCTAACATGGGGTTAGCTCGTTAAACAACTACAATAAAGCCTCGTGCTGTTTGCATCAAGTTTCTGCCTCTGCCCGGTGATTGGGGTGGCCGAGGTCCTGGGACGAGATTCTGGGGAACTGAGCATCCAGGGGTCTTTCATTTTCATGGTCAGTGTCTCTTCATTAAGACAGGCAGTATTGTGTGGCTGAGTCTTTACCCTGTGGAGGTGACATCAGCTCCAGGTAGGCAGTGTCAGGTTTCAGTTCAATAGCAGAGCACTAAGTTGTCTCGAAGAGTTGGAAAAGTGATTTCTGCTGTGGAAAAAGTCCACACCATTTCATAGACACTTCAAAATTGCCACAAATATTCCTTAGGCTATGAGTCTCCTGTCTAATCATTTAAACAAATCTTAAAAAATCTTGCTGGGCTTGGTGAACATGACTTTAATCTCAGAACCTGGAAGCCAGAGGCAGGTGAATCTCTGTGAATCCAAGGCCAGCCTGGTCAATATAGACAGTTCCAGGACAGCCAGAGCTACATATAGTGAGACCCTGTCTCAAAAACACAAAACAAGCACAATTTCTATACCTTCTCACTACTCCTTTAAATTAGAATGTGTGGCTATCTGTGAGTAAGTCTGAGGTAAGATTCCTCCAACATTTATCTCATCAAGAAGGTAGCATGATGGACTGGCGAGATGGCTTAGTGATGAAGAGCACCAGCTGCTCTTGCAGAGGACCCAGGTTTGGTTCCCAGCACCCAGCAGATGATTGGCTCACAATCATCTGCAACTCTAGTCTCAGGGATCTGACATCCTCTGCCAGACTTTGAGTGCATTGTATGTATGTGGAGAATAGACATTTATGCAGGCAAAAACTTAAGACACTTGAAATAAAAATAAATAAATCTTAAAAAAAAAAAGGTAGAAGGGCTTTAGTCAATACCTGTGTCTATTTTAGATACAAATCCATTTGTGCTTCACTTTCTTCCTTCACTTTTCCCTCTGCTGCCTTTTTTGGTGTGTCTCTCTCTCTCTCTCTCTGTGTGTGTGTGTGTGTGTGTGTGTGTGTGTGTGTGTGTGTGTGATATGTGTGTGTGGTGTGGTGTATATGGTCTGTGTGGTGTGTGTATGGCCTGTGTGGTGTGGTGTATTTGTGGTAGGAACTCTCTCATGCTCAGCGAGTGCTCTATCTCCGGCACACACCCAGCCCTCTGCTCACTATCGGTTCTTGTCTATATTGGCTGAGGTTTTGGTTCTACCCACTTCCTCAGAGTCATACACTGCCTAGTTTTCCTTCCTTCTGGGAAGTAGATGATTACTTCTAAGAGATCGAGGAATTTTACCTCCTCTCAGTTGGCATCAGAATAATATAAAATTGCTCTTTTAACCAAGAAAATGCAAATTCAGAACTAGGAGTCCCCCATTTTAAGAAGGGAACTAGAGCAGGATAGTGGTAGTGGCACATGCCTTTAATCCCAGCACTTTGAAGGCAGAGGCAGGCAGATCTCTGAGTTGGAGGCCAGCCTGGTCTATAGAACGAGTTCCAGGACATCTAGAGCTATACAGAGAAACCCAGTCTTGGAAAACATAAAAGGGGGAGGAGGAGGAAGGGAGGAGGATTGGCTTTTGATGAAGGGTGTGTGGATACAGCCTCATGAGAGTCTCTTTACACAGGAGCAGGGCAGTGCATTCCTCTGCTCTGGATATTTCCAGTGCTCCTCAGTTGCATGGCTCATTTCATGGCTGACTTTGGATGACTGAGACCAAAGATCCATGAAGATAGCATTCAGCTCTGGTTCCCTCCTGGATTTCATTCTCCTTTTGCCTATAGAGAGATATGATTCTGCCAGCTGCCCTTATCTCACAAAATGAAGCACTTGTTACCACATATATCCTGCTAGATTTATGAGAAATTATAGATAACTCCATTCAGTTCTAAATATGACAGAGTACATGGCTGCTAGATTTAACATGGCTCTGAACGTCTAATGGCAGACCCTCTAACATGTGCACTAGTGTGAGAGGATTTGAGCCGTATACAGGCAGATGCCAGGGTACAAGTGGACAGAGAACCGGTCACTGTTGTCCTTGAGACCTTTACTCTGTTGTGTCACAGATTTGTTTTAGCCAAAAATCTTTTGCTACTTTATATTGCCTAGGTTTCTGTCGGCCTTAGCCCAAAACTCCCTGAGCAGAGCATGTACTCTACCACTACCATTGACACCCTTGCTGCATGTAGCTGAATGTCTCTGAAGACAGGGGAGATCTGGACCCCCTCAAATGCAGGTCTGCTTGTGGCAATAGAAGGAAAAGCTGAGAGTCTCAACAGGCAGATCATAGCTGAAGCGATGCCTAGATTCTTAGACTCTGTGCCAAGTTTTGCTGGGAAGTCATGGCATCTGAATCTATGAAAGCAGTGAGAATGGTATCCAGTCCTATGCAGATCCCATCTTGCATTCTCAAAGCCCCTGGGTTGTTCTCATTTCAAGAGGAAGCTCTTCATAAAGTTGACATTTGTTCCATCCTTTGGAGACTTGCTTTCTTCTCTTGTCTTACCATTCTGTTGCTATGACAAAATACCACAACCATGGCAATTTATAGAAGGAAGGGTTCATTTGGGGCTTACAGCTCCAGAGGGTAAAAGCCCATCATCATCACGGCGGGAAGCACAACAGACACAACAGGCATAGGGCTACAGCAGCAGGTGAGAACTCAGGTCCTGATCTGGAAACATGAAGCAGGGAGAACACTGGGAATGACAGAAGTCTTTTGAAATCTCAAAGCTCAACCCCAGTGACACATCTCCATCAACAAGGCTACACTTCCTATCCCTCCCAAACAGTCCCTCACTGTTCCATGGGGGAAATGATGACTCTTCTGAGTTCTCAGCTACTGATTCATTGTATTAAATCGTGACGCAATGAGGTGGGGCTACTACTGTTATACCCCTGTCGCATAGGGGGAAATCCTAAAGTATAAGGGCCACAAATGGAATTTAGTATACACACACACACACACACACACACACACACACACACACACACACCATAATCACCATAATCATCATCTACTTTCTCTTTCTAGGACAGGGTCTCCTGTGGTCCAGGCTAGCCTCAAACTTACTGTGTAGCAGAAGCAGATCTTGAACTCATGGTCCTCTTGCCTCTACTACTCAAGTGCTGGTGTCACCACCATGTACCAATATATCTCTGCTGGGTGAGGTGGCCCATGTTTGTAATCCCAATATCAGGCAAACTGAAGTAGGAGGAACACCAGTTCTAGTCTAGCCTGGGATGCATGGGAAGACCCTGTCTCAAAACAGGCAAAAATTAATCCATGAAGTAAATTGATGACACATCTGGATCTGCAGCTGGTGATACAACTGGGATAGGAGCCTGGAAATGGGCTCCAGAGTGGCTGGATAAAAAGGTGTGTATTTATGACCTTTTCACATGAAGTCTGCTATGGGCTCCATATTGTTCAGAGTCTCTCGAAGTCCTTACCTCAGTATTGGCACCTCCTCAAAGTAATAAAAGGAGGATGAATCCCATACACTTATGTCTAATTTATAGAAGAAAATACCCAAATAGTGGGCTTCTACTATGAGGACAGCAAATATTAGATGACAATGGATGAGAAATTTGAACATTGGACAAAAAGATGAGACGGCAAATAATTGAAGAGACTGTGATATGCTCTGTCATGAGCAAGAAGTCTCCCCATATTCTCATTAGGTGCCACCTCGATTGCCTCAAAAACCTGAGGCAAGGACATTATGGGATTACATCCAGGACAGAGGAGCCTCTGGGTCAATTCCTCCCTTATGCAGTGCCATGTTGTGCTAGACCATCACCCTTTCCAACATGATATGGGGCAGGGCCAGTCCTGTGTGAAATTGTGTTGGAAGGGCCTGCTTGGTGTGCATGTGACTTGTGGTCTCATTTGATTAGCTGTTTTCCTCATTGTTGTAATCAAATACCTGGGGAAAAGCATCTTATAGGAGAAGAGAGTGTTTTGTCTCAGGGATGGAGGTGATAAAGTCCACACAGGAGAGAAGACAAGGCAGCAGGTGGCTCCACAGATGCAAGGCGTGTGAATGAAACACCACCTCTCCACGTCTGAGAACAGGAAGCAGAGAGAGGCAGCACCCTGTTTTCTCCTTTTTTATTCAATCTGGGTCCTCAGTCTACAGAGTTGGGCCTCCCCATGTTCAGGGTGAATCTTCTCTCCTCAGTTAGAGGTCAGTAAAGTCCTCAGAAACATGCCCAGAGGTGTGTTCCCTAGATGACTAAATCTGGCCAACTTGACAAGTAAGACTGTCCACTGTCCTCATATCCTGCTGTTGCCACACTGAAATTCTGAAGTGTGCTGCATTTTCACCTTGTACTTGTTTTTCTCAATTATGTAGTTGGCTGATTGAGGCAGCGCATTCCTGTAATCCTAGCATCCAGGAGGCAGAGGCAGGAAGATAAGGAGCTCAAGACTGGTTTACATTATATAGTTGACTCAGAGATGGGAATGCAGGTGCGGTAGCCACAAGAAGTGGTGATGTATTTGTAGCCTTGGCAACAGGGCAAGTTAAATGGATGTCAACAGCTGAACTATAAGCACACATTCCCCAACCCCTCGACACTGTCTTTCCCATGCCCTGTTTCCACAGCACAACAACAGATTAAATACCTCTCTATTACAGTTTTGGTGGCTTACCCCCATAATCCAAGCACACTGGAGACTGGAAGCAGGAGGATTGCCACATATTAAGTGTTAAATCTCAGTACTTGGGAGGTAAGAGAGGGAGACCTGGAGTTCAATGTCAACCTTGCTCCACAGCAAAGTTGTGTCCAGTCTGATCTTCATGAGACCCTCGCTCAAAAATCTACACAACAAAACAAACCCAGTGGGAGGGAACCTTAAATAAAAACAAAACAGAAAGCCCCCCAACTTTTATCATTAACTTTTTCCAACTTAATTTCCCTATCTGAGTGGAAGAAATTCCAGCAATCATTTACTATACCATGCTCTTTGATTCTGATAAACCTTGAACTGGCATTCCTTTGTACATTTTTTTGAGCTTATCACAATTCCTCTTTCATGTTTATTCATAATGTCTCCTAGAGAGCCTGAAGGGCCTAATCTAAAGGTTTCTTATTGCTTAAACCCAAACAAACCAAAAGGCACCAGCTGACTACAAATTCACTATCTTTTGGAAGCCCATTGAGAAGATGAATTTGCCCAATGACAAGGAACATCTGAGGAGAGAGGAACACCTCTGGGAGAGGAGGTAGCTCTGCTTGTCCTTGGGCAGAGATGATCAGAGGACAACAGTGAGAAAACCCCTTCAAGAATAATCAGTCACTGGGAAGGCATGTCTCAGCTGGTGGGACAGTGACAAAGTTGGCTGTCATGTGGGGAGTCCCTGCAGGCCAGAGACAAGGCAGAGGGTCTTCTGCCACTCATGTAGCTACAGTGAAACATTTCATTGGAGCCTGTTGTTTGTTTAAGAATAAACTCTTAGTTGGGTAAGGTGTCT
Source organism: Cricetulus griseus (assembly GCF_003668045.3). Taxonomy (NCBI): domain Eukaryota; kingdom Metazoa; phylum Chordata; class Mammalia; order Rodentia; family Cricetidae; genus Cricetulus; species Cricetulus griseus. Next base: position 213,024,926 of record NC_048595.1, read on the forward strand.
CACACCTAAAATTCTAGCCCTTGAGACGATGAGACTGTATAGCCATGAGTTCAAAGGTGGCTCATTAGAAGACTGGTTGGAAGGTCTAAGTCTGTCTGGATCCAGAGCTCAGGTGACATCATTGGAGCACTCTTCCCTTTATCTTAGGCCTCCTCTGATGGTGGGCATGGTGTAATTAGATGGCTCACCTCTGGCTGGTTTAAGAAACTCAATGGAGAGCAAACCTCCCAGACCCAGGAGGGAAGTCTTTAGGATACCCAGTTCTAAGGGTTGAGAAGCTGGCTACTCTTAACCCAGGGAGATGGGCCACTTTCATCAGCAGCCTCTGGAACTCCAAAAAGTGGGGGCAGGATTCTCACAAGGAAGCACAAAGAGGAAATTCTGGGACACACATAAAGCAATGAGTCTCACCACTTGTCCTTGCTTCAGACGCCCTAAAGTTTTGATTTTGGTGTATGTCTCCCAGGTGGGAATACATTATCAAACAATATCGAATAAACCTAACCTACCCACTTTGCTCTGTGACAAGCTCCTATGGGAACTGCCAGCCCTCAAACAACTTGGCAGACCTGAACCCATTTTTTTTTCATCTATCCCCATGGACTACTGTGGTAATACCTTGTTTATACTCTAACAAATAAAACTTGCCTGAAGATCAGACAGCAGAGCTAGCCACTAGTTAACCATAGAGGTCTGTAAAAACAGACAGGACATGACATGGCTGGTTAGAGAGAGGAATAGAAGGCTGGAGGAGACAGGAACTCGACTCTTTTGGCTGAGGAGTTAGCAAAGTAAGAGTTGCCTGTGGCTTGTTCTTTTCTCTCTGACTGATCTTTCAGCATCTGCCCCAATATTTGGCTGCAGGTTTGTATTATTAAGACCAATTAGAACTTGTGTTCCAGACTACCTGGCATAGAAACTGAGTACAAGCTCAGAAACTATCACTTAAAATCACCAAGACCTTCAAAGGGGTCCCTATTGACTCTGCCTCCTCAGTGGGCCTTCCCAGTACAGTAAATCTTCCCAGGCAGTAAATCTCTGAGACAGGCATCTGATTTTACCTGCTATAAAACTCTTTCTGGTTCTGTCATCAAGCCTTTTCTTGAAAAAAGGAGATAATTAATTCACATATTTTGTCTTTAGCTTAGTATTAGTGGGTAAAATCTCCCTACCTAATTATGACTCTCTTGGCCTGTGTTGGAGGAACTGTAGATGCCACAGCCCCATCTTTCTATAAACTGATGCACCCAGGTCTTAAGGAACGTCTCAGCCCAGAGGATCCACCTTGACTCCAGGCATCATTCTATGGATTGCTTTGGAATACCCTGTCTTTTTTAAAAATTTATTTTTTATAAAAAGTTATATTTATTTATTTTTTTTAAAGATTTATTTTTAAGTGCATTGGTGTCTCGCCTATCTGTTGTCTGTGTGAGGGTATTGGATCTATTGGAACTGGAGTTACAAACAGTTGTGAGCCGCCACGTAGGTGCTGGGGATTGAAACTGGGTCCTCTGGAAGAACAGCCACTCTTAACCACTGCATGTCTCTCCAACCTGAACACCTCTGCAGCGTCTAGGGAGTGTGAAATAAGACTACATGATAATCATGTTGAGTTTATATTTAAAATGCAGATTACTGGAGCTTAGGAGGAGGCTCAGTGGGTGAAGTGCTTGCTGTGCAAGCATAACGACCTGAATTTGAATCCCCAGCAGCCATATAAAAAAGGAAGGCAAGCACATCTGTATCCAGTGCTGGGGACATAGAGACATGGATCCCTAGGTCAGCTTGCCTAGCCAAGTGGTTGAACTCCAGGGTTAGTGAAAAACCCTGTCTGGCCAGACGTTGGTGGCGCATGCCTTTAATCCCAGCACTCGGGAGGCAGAGGCAGGTGGATCTCTGTGAGTTCGAGGCCAGCCTGTTCTCCAGAGCGAGTGCCAGGACAGGTTCCAAAGCTACACAGAGAAACCCTGTCTCGAAAAACCAAACCAAACCAACCAACCAAACAAAAAAAAACCTTGTCTGAAAAAGTAAAATAGAAGGTGTTGTAGCAAACTTGTGTAATCCTAGAACTTGGGAGATGATGGAGGCCAGAGGATAAGGAATTCCAGATCAGCTTCAGCTAAATAGCAAGTTCAAGGCTAGGTTGGAATACAGGAGACCTGCTCAAAAAGTGTGTGTGGGGGGAGTAGATGGTAACTGAGGAAAACAACTCATATGAAAATGCACACACGCAATGTAGATCCTCTGAAGAGTAGGGCTGGGCCTGTGAGCATCAGTGGGAAGAGCTGTTCCAGCAAAGGGAACAACCAAGTGCCATGGTCCTGGGGCAGGAAAGTAAGGAAATGTGAACAGGCCAGAGCCTAGGAAAGCAGCAGGTTCTCCTAGGGATGAGGGGGCTGCATCTGTCTAAAGCACTGAAAGTTTTATGCTACGGGAACTGCAGCTGAGATTTGATTAAGAAAACCTTCTGTGGGCTAAAGAGACAGCTCTGTAGGTTAGCACACTGACTGCTAATTCTAGAAGGGGCATAGCACAGCATGGCATGACATGGCACAGGTCAGGGCAGGGCCTGAGCTACACAATAAGAGTGTGTTTCAAAAGATAAAACATTAAAATGAATGAAAAATTAAAAGCTTGATGCATTTAATGCCAGTGGATGGAGATGTAAGCCTCACTCAGCACTTGAAAACCCTGGAAGGAGAATGGGGTGGGGGAGGGTTCGAGATCAAGAGCATGGGAGTATACTTTCCTTTATGTTTTCACTGTTTCTTTAAATTTTTCTTCAGTGACCATGTTCTACTTGTTCTACTTCTGTAATTAAGAAAAATATCCTTTAAAAAATTAAAATGTTTTTATAAGATTTATGGGCCTGAAATTTAAAAGGGGAAAAATAGCTTAAATAGTACTCTTCCCAAATGCTTTAATATTTCTTTAATTGCCTAATTTGGTGCTTGAAACAGGATTTTAAAATAGGCCACATATTCAATAATTTTGAACTGGTTAATTTTCTCTTATTCTCTACATCGTGTGCAAGATAAGGAGGGAGGCATGGATAATGGACCTAACTGAGCAGTTAGTGTTGGAGAAGGAAAGATGGATAACGGATCGCACTGAGCAGTTAGTGTTGGAGATGGAAAGCTGCCCTGTGTATTTCCCCAGCTTGGTTCGGGTCTCAGCTTATTCGTGTGTCATGCTGTCCTAACTTTCAACTACAGCATCTGCCTCCCCTTGTCTCTCACTAGTGGCTTCTGAGAGACGCTGTGGCCATGGTTGGGCACAGCAAGGATCCCAGGGACTCTGAGGTGATGTCGGGCATCATGGGATCCTGCCTGGGACTAACAAAACCACATAGCTGCCAATCAGATGGTACGGAAGAACCAGTTACAGCTCTAGGAGCCACAAGGCCCAACTCTCTCAGCAACAGTCCGCCTAATAACCATCCCCCACTACCACAAACTCAGGCCTACAGGCTGAGGCAGGAGGATGCCCATCCTATCACGGGGAGAGGAGAGCTAATGCAGCAGTTTCAACTTCCTGCTGCTGCCTTTGATCTGTCATTCAGTCATTTGTCAGTTACTGAGACCTCTGTTTCCCAGTCAGTGCAGTGCTGGGGGTCGAGTAGCTTTGTGGGCGTGTCCCCAGATTCATGTGTTAAACTCCTCATTCCTGGTACCTCTAATTGTGATTGTGTATGGAGACATTAATGTAAAAGGGTATCAGGGTGGATATTAATCCACTGTGGTTAAAAATCAACTGCTTTTCCCCACAGAGCCATCTTACCAGTCCCATCTCACACATTTCAACGAACAGTATTTTCATTTTCCTTCAGTTTGGAACAGTTTCAAATTTCTCTTGAGAGTTTCTTTTTGATACTATTGTTTCAAAACAGGGTCTCATGCCGGCCAAGTGGGCATTCTTTGATACAATTGTTTAGGACTGTTTTATTTAATTTGTTACTATTTTGAGGTTTTTCCACTTATATTTCTATTGTTCATTTGTAGTTCAATTTCAATGAGGGCAAAGATAAACCTTTATAGGATTTAAATTCTTTTTTTAATGTTTGTTTCATGGTTCTGGCAATATCTGGATATGTTTTGGGTACAATGTTTAAAAGTCAAAACCAGTTGTTTGATGTTGGTGTTTGTTAGATCGGGATTGATGGAGGTAACATGGAAATTAAAGACAACAGACTGGCCTTTCCAGGCAGATTGTCCTTCAATCAGAGTAACTGAAGGGCGCAGTCTCTCCATGGAAGTGCAGACAGCACATGAGGTGTGGGGTACTTGGGAACTTGGCCATCCCTTGGACAATCCCTGCCCCCAGTCTCAAAGTGGCAGATACCACTTGAAGAGGTATAGCCATCCTCGTACCAGAAGCTTCTGGAACCCAACAGCCCACAGGTGTTACCGTGACATCAACTTTTCTGCATAGTGCTTTCCAGTCCCCTTGAGACTTTTAAACCATTAACCTTTTAGTGTTCAGTTCTAAATTTTTGCCTAATTTTTCATTAGGCAAATTTGTTTTATCAATACACAGAGAATGAGGGCTAAAATCTCCAAATATATTTCTGCATTTCTTTGCTCTTTCAATTCTGTCCATTTTTTGCTTTATATATTTTAAAGCTATTGCCGCATGTATGTATGTATGTATGTATGTATGTATGTATGTGTACACATACATATATTTAGGAGATGTATATCTCTGTCTGTGTGCTATACCTAATAATTTTCCTTACTCCAAGATCTACTTTGCCTGCCTGCTGGCTGCCATCACCTCTTCCTCTTTCTCCTCCCCCATTCATCCTTTTCCTCTTCCTCCTTTGACAGTTTCTGTTATATAGTGCCTGTGCACATGTACACACACATACACACACTACCCTAAAACATACAATTCTGGAGTGAAGGAATTGCAGGTCTGTACCAACAAGGCCAGCTTTTTATTTAATACTAATTCATCCGATCCAGTGTTGATGAGTGGTTGCATGACACACCTTTCCTGACCTCTCACTCTGTGTAATTATATCTGCAGTGAGATCTGAGAATCTTGTAGACAACACATAGTTGTATCTTGCTTTAAAAAAATGAATCCACTCTCAATATTACTGTCTTTTCACTGATGTGTTAGGACCATTTGTATGTCACATTCGTGAAAATTCTTAGAGTTCCTCTTTATGATGTGCTCAGCTTGTTGAATCTGTACATCTATGTCTTTTAGTAAATTCTAGAAGTTTTCAACCATTATTTTTCAAATACTTTGTAACCACATTCTTTTTCCTCCTCCAGTTTTCTGATGATTCAAATTTTAGGTTTTCCTCATTGTCCCACATTTCCCAGTGGCACTTTTCACTCTTTAAAGTCATTTTCCTTTATTGCTCATATTGCAGAATTTCTCTTCAATTTCCTGACTCCTTTCATTTTTGTTGTCTATTGAGATCTTCCAGTGCATCTTTATTTTTGTTATTTTATACTTAAATTCTAAAGTTTTCATTTGATTCTCTCTCTCTCTCTCTCTCTCTCTCTCTCTCACACACACACACACACACACACACACACACACACACACACACACACCCCTCTGCTTATACTTTCTCTTTCCAGTCCTTCTAAACCACTCTAGCTTATTTATCAAAGCCTTATTGCAATAGCAGCTTTGAAATTTTCATCTTATAAGCTGACCTGACATCCGGGAGTTGCTGTCTTTAGATGGTATGTGTTTCTGAGAGTTGTTAAGATTCACTTAGATTTCTCTCTTTTTGTTCTTTGTTTTTGTTTTTCTCTAAGACAAGATCTCTCTATGTAGTCCTGGCTATCATACAACTTACTATTTAGATCAGATTGGCCTTAAACTCATAGAGATTTACCTGTTACTGGTTTTTTCATTTTTTTGTCCTTTGGGGGCCCACCATCCAGTTCCCAAATAAACTCACACAGTCTTATTCTTACTTATGAACACACAGCCTTAGCTTGGCTTGTTTCTAGCCAGATTTTCTTAAATTATCCTGTCTACTTTTTGCCACTGAGATTTTACCTTTCTATATTTTCTATGTCTTTTTTTCCCCCTCCTTACTCAGTGGCTGCTTGTGTAGCAAGGTGTCTGGCCCCTGGAGTTCTCCTCTCCTTCTCCTTCTCTTGCTCCTCCTGCCTCTCTTCTCCTCTCCTATTTATTCTCTCTGCAGGTCAGCCCCACCTATCCTCTCTCTCCTGCCTAGCTATTGGTCATTTAGCTCTTTATTAGACCAGTCAGGTGTTTTAAACAGGCAAAGTAACATAGCTTTATAGAGTTAAACAAATACAACATAAAAGAAACAAGGTATAAAAGAAGGAAGCAACATATCTTTACATCATTAAACAAATATTCCACAACATAAAAGAATGTAACATATCTTTGACTAGTATTCCACAACACTTGCCTTTTCTCTCGAGTGCTGGGATTAAAGACATGTGCCACCATGTGCTACACTTCTTCATTTTGAAGATGTATTTATTCTTATTTTGGGTGTATGAATGTTTTTTTTTTTCTGACTGCATGTATGGACATGTACCAGGTATGTGCTTGAGAAGGATCCCCTGGAATAGAAGTTACAGATGGTTGTGTGCTGCCATGTGGGTGCTGAGAACTGAATTTGGGTCCTCTGCACTCTTAACGGCTGAGCCATCTATCTTGGTCTTCTGGCTAGAAAGCCTGAACTTCAGTTTCCCCACTCGGCACATTTCTGACTGTGCCTTGCCTCGAACCCTAAGAAATGGGAAGACAGACTCAGAGAAAAGTCATTTCAAGTTTTCACTAAGCTCTGGTCAGAGAGGAGGGTCCCCTTTCTTTGGAGCTTCAGACCTGTCTGACTGTTGCCATCATCATTGCTGTCACCTCCATAGGACACAAGGTTAGGTTGGGCATGGTGGGACTAACTAAAAGAGGGATTCCTCATGCTCTCTGACTTTTACATTTGTCTTATCATCAGCCCAGAAAGAGAAGCTTTCTTGGAGCAGCTTTTGGTTATCCCCAGTAGGCTATTCTGTGTTTTAGGCTACCTCTGATTACAAGTGAGGGGACATGAGGTGGGAGGCATGATGACTCATGAACCAGTCTCTCTTGATTCTCTGGTTTTCTTCCCCAATCTTCCTGCTATTGTTCCCTCAACCAAGCCCTCAGGCATCGTTTACATATAATCTGTTCATGGTCCATAGTTGGAGTCAGTAGCAGCATTTGAATTGAAGTCAGAATGGGAAATGGCTTTTTTGTTGTTGTTGTTAGACAGTCATTTCTTTAGGATGGCTGAGTCTTCTCTGAACTTTCTTTGTTTGAAACTCATCCATTTTGGAAAACTCCATCCCTAACAGAGTCTAATTCTCTAGATGTAGTGAAGCACACCTGTAATCCCAACACCTGGGAGATGGAGACAGTGACAGAGGTGGAGGCAGAGGCAGAAGGCTCTCTAGCTTGAGACTAGTTAAGGGTACAATAGAGAGAGAGGCGGGGCTTCCTTAGCTTCCAGAATTTCTGAGACTCAATAGGAAACAAAGTCAAAACCAGCAGGCTATGTATACCTTGCGCCTTAGGATTTCCTGTGTATAGATCCTAAGCTGTAAGTTTGGAGATGGGAATCTATGAAGGAAGCAAAGAGGGCGATCCAGAGATGATCTAAAATGTGGCTCCAGGCAGGGGCTCCTGGAGAACCCTATGACATAGTCCTGTGAGATGACCTTGGGTTTCACTTATTAAAAGGGATAGATTTATGCTGTATTTGAATCAGAGGCCACAAAAAAGGTTTAAGTATGTGTGTGTGTGTGTGTGTGTGTGTGTGTGTGTGTGTGTGTGTGTGTGTTTCCAAATGCTTTAGGCACTTCCACATCCAGGCTCTGAGTCCAGCTATGTTGACTTCTGAGTCTGTGGGGACCATGTGCTTGTCCACCCTCAGGCTGGACATCAGTTGGGCCTTGTGAATACAGTAGCTTTTTCCTCTCAGAGATATATAACTGCCTTTAAGAAACTCTGTTGAGTGCTAGAGAGATGGCTCTGAGGTTAAGAACACTTGCAGCTCTCCCAGAGAACCTGAGTTGCTTCCCAGCACCTACATCACCTGGCTCACAACTGCCTGCAGCTTAATGAATGAAGGATTTATTTTTGGCTCACAAAATAAATTGATGTGCAATACATCAAGGGGGGGAGAGCCACAGCAGCAAGAACTTGAGGCATCTTGTCACATGGTACCCTCAGTCTGGCAGCAAAGAGTGCTAAACGCTCCTGCTCAGCAGGCTTTCCCCTTTTATTTATTCAGTCTGGGATCCCCAGCCCATGGGATGGTGCCATCCACAGATAGGGTGAATCTTCCCTTCTCAGTTAATCTCACCCAGAAAGTCCCTTCTAAGCTTGTCCAGAGGCATGTTACCTAGTAATCCTAGATACCGTCAAACCATCATCGCCAGGAAGGGTGGTGTGTGAGGAGGCACGAGAATGGCCAGTCCTTTCTTTGCCTTGCTAAGTAACTAGCCAGTCTTCACTGCATTGAGCCCTCCAGCTGACTCCTTCCAGCTCCTCCAGGACGGACTCAGATAGACAGGGAGATTGGGGAGTGGAATTCCCACTACACCTGTTCTGCTATCATCCAGCTCTGCTGTTCCCAGTGTGAGACTGATGGTCAGCGCTGGCTCTTCCTCTCGTGGAGTGCTTCAGTTTATTCCCAGGATCTCCTCAACCACAGTGTTCCATCCTGGGCAGCTCTTTCTCCAACTGGCTACTCAGCTCTCTTGCATGTAGTCTGCCCTGAAGAGTTCTTTGCTGGGATCATCTCACTGCACTCTGGGCAGAGCCTGGTGCAAGACTTGATGTTCCATGACTAGAGTTTTCACAAGAATGCCTGGTTTGTGTCACCCAGACATTTTCACTGGGGTAGGTTTCTCATGTGTTCTTGCTTTCTTAGAGAGACCTATTTCAGTCATCTTTACTCACTGTTCAGTTGCTGTCAGTGCCTCTTGTCCCCTCACTAAGTAAACCAGAGGTAGCCATGGAGAAAATGGTATTTGGGATTAACTCAATTGATGACACTTTTTAAAAATACTTTAAAACCAGGTATGGTGGCTCATGCCTTTAGTCCCAGCACTCAGGAGACAGAGGCAGGTGGGTATCTGTGAGTTCAAGCCCAGCCTGGTCTACGGAGTGAATTCTAGGATAGCCGAAGCTACATAGAGCTACATAGTTACACTCCGTCTCAAAAATAATAGACAGACAGACAGAGTACTTTAAAAGCCAGGTACTGTGGTATGTGTCTATAATCCTATCTCCTAGCTACATGGGAGGCAGAGGCAGAAGGATCTCTGAGCCCAGAAATTTTAAATCAGTCTGCTAAATAAATGAGATATGGTCTCAAACAAACAAACAAGCAAAGACAAAATAAGGCAAAACACTTTAAAATGCTTGAAATCTGGGCTGAAGTTCTGTTCAAGATGGCAGGGGCAAGCAGGGAAGGACAGGTCACCCCGAAAACATACAGGGGAGAAGTGACCTTGTTAAAAGCCTTAGTCTCATCAGGCTTCTAGAGCCATACAAGAAGCCTGATCTGAATTAGGTGTTGGTACTCTAGTGTTGGAATGAACGAGAGTGTGAGGGAGGGAGGGAAGGAGGGAAGGAAGAAGGGAGGGAGAGAGAGAGAGAGAGAGAGAGAGAGAGAGAGAGAGAGAGAGAGAGAGAGGCCTGGGAGAAGAGAAAGATGATTGGCTCAAGAAGGGAACACCAGGTTGGGGAGTGTGACAAGTGTGAGCTGTATGTGTGAGAATGCCATAATGAAACCAATTATTTTGTGTACTAACTAAAAGAAGCTAATTTAGGAAGGAAAATTAATAGACAATAGGAAAGCCCCTGGCTGACAGATGGCCCCAAGCAGACACCTTGAGGGCAGAGCATGAAGCCCACCCCCAGCCATACTAGAGAGAAAAAAAAACATGATTTTGGTGGACACAGTACCTACAAAAGGCCTCCACACAGACCTCTTCCACACCCTCCAGGAAATGAAAGAAGGAGGAAAGCAAAGAGAAGCCTGAGGCACTGGGAAGGGAAAGTTCTTCTGGGTTTTCTTGTTGGATTTTTTTTTTTTTTTTAGGTTCTATAATTAGATGTTGAAAAGGCAAGGACAGGAATAACCAGCAAGGTTGTTCCCCCTCGTGCATTCATTCATTCCCTCTGCCAGCTGTGGGGCTGTGGCTTGCCAGGCATGCTGCCAGGTGGCAAAATGTGAACACAGTGAATTCACATACTCTCCCCGAGTCACTTATAAGCTGGCGTCAGCAAAGTGCTGGCTGACAGTTCCATAGTTTCTCCTTCAGAAGCCTCCTGGAGGGAGCAGGTCAGGTCCTCTCTTGTTTTGAGATAGAAAAGGTAAAGTGAACAAGAATTAAGAACTGTGTAAAAAGTCCACTTTCTGTTGCTACAGCAAAATGTATAGAAGCTAGGCACTATATAGAAGAGGATCTTTAGCTCACCCTTCCAGAGATCTGGCAGTCCCAGCTATTCTGCCTCTGGTGAAGTTGGCATAAAGGGCTCTGTCATGATGTACATACATGCAAGAAGCCACATGGAGAGACCAGAGCCAGAGAGAAAGACTGAGGAAGATCAGTCTTGCTGTTTGTTACAACTCTTTATGAGCACTCAGTTGGGTTCTTGATGTGGGCATTCATTCCTAAGGGCAGCACACACAATGGCCTTCAGCTAAGCTCCTCTTTTTGTTTGTTTTGTTTTTTGAGACAGGGTTTCTGTGCCATACTGGTTATCCTGGAACTCACTTTGTAGATCAAGCTGGCCTTGAACTCACAGAGATCCACCTGCCTCTACCTCCCTAGTGCTGGGATTAAAGGTGCGTGCCACCACTGCCCCACTTAGGCTCCTCTTTTAACATGACCATATTGAGGACCAGGCTTCCCCCATATAAGCACTTTGGAAACAAACCATCCAAACCATGGCCCAGTACTTCCAATCCTCTAAGACCTCAAAGAGCATAAGGCCACCCAAAGAACTAATAATGAAGGGTGGGAGGAAAGGACAAGGGGTCTAAGAGTCTAAGAGTCTCCTGCTGGTGGCTACAGTCAGAAGCTGGGGTGGTACAAGCCATACTATAGGAGCCAAAAACAAAACACTTGGCCCAAATCTATCACTCCCCAGTTGTGTGACTTCCAGCAAGTTACTTAACTTCTTGGTGCTTCAGCTTCTTCATCTGTAAAAGAGAAATACTGATGTCTGTCTCAGGAGGTTGCTAAAAGGGTTAAGATGGATTAGGTGCCTAAAGATATTAGCATGTGGTGAATACTCAATGCTCAATAACTGTTACTGCTTTTCATCTGGGGACTTGTGGTCAGGCCCCTGGTTGTCAGGCAGGATGTCACTGAGCTTTGGAGGACATCATGGACCACTGCCCTTTCATCCTTTGACTATATAATTTGAAGTTTTGATGCTGTCAGAGTATTCAGTACCAGAACCTGGTTTCTCAGATAGCATGGCCATCTCTGATAGATTTTGTTTCTAACAGAAAATCTGGTTAAGAAAACACAAACTGCAGGCCAGGGGTGGCTCATGACCTTAATCCCAGCACGTGAGAAGCAGAAGCAGGCAGATCTCTGAGTTCAAGGCCAGCTTGGCCTATAGAGTGAGTTCCAGGTAAGCCACAGAGGGCTACACAGAGAGGCCCTGCCTTGAAAAATAACAAGAAGAAGAAGAGGAGGAGGAGGAAGAAAGTAAGAAAGGAAGGAAGGAAGGAAGAAAGAAAGAAAGAAAAGAAGGAAGGAAAAGGAAAGAAAGAAAAGAAAACACAAATTTACAGCCTTATGAAAATTCTATAAATTCCCCCAAGGTAGAGGGAAATGAGCAGCAAGATCAGTGTCCTTTAGAAAAATGAGCTTATCACATGTCTCACCACCCAGGAACCCCATGGCTATCCTCTTCCTATAGAACTTGAACTAGATGCTCAGGTTTGTTAAGGCTTGTCCTCTACACCTAGAGCTTCTTGATACACTCTCTTGCTTCTGGGCCCCAGCACACCGGGCACATGGTTGGAGTTCAACAAACACTTGATAAATGCAAGAAATGAGTACGCTCACTTCTTAGGATTCGTCTCTCCTCCCAAGGACAGCCCTTTTCTGCCATTGTGTCAGCTACCTGAACATGTGTTCTCCAAATTAATACCCAGTTGAGCTATGTATGATGAAGAAATGTCTAACCGTATTATTATTATTATTGGTGGTGTGTGTGTGTGTGTGTGTGTGTGTGTGTGTGTGTGTGTGTGTGTGTGTGTGTGTTCAGTGTGGGTGTGGAACTCCAAGGACAACTTTCAGGAGTAGAATTCTCTCCTTCTACTGTGGATTCCACCAATCAAACCCGGTCTTTAGGTTTGTAAGGCAAGAACTTTTTAGCTGATGAACCATTTCATCAGTCTAAGATAAGGGCATTTCATGACAGAAATTCCAGAGTTCAGGTGGGTTCACATGTACTTAGACATCACCCAGATGACTCCATCCAGGTTTTAAGCAAGACTCAACTTCTTCTAAGCACTCCCAGGTTCCTTCCTGTCTGCCAGCTAGACCTGTCCCCACTCAAACTCCATTCTCACTATTCCAGATTCCAATTATTATCATCAAAAGAAAACATCTGGAGAGATGGCTCAGCAGGTAAAAGCACTTGCTGTACAAGATGAGGACTTGACTTCAGATCTCCAGCAGCCACATAAAATCTAAGCATGACAGCAGACATCTGTAACCCCAGGGCTGGAAGGTGGAGACAAGCAGATCCCAGGGACTTTCTAGCCAACCAGCAAGCCAAATGGTGAACTCTATGTTCAGTGAGAGATCTTGTCTCAAAAATGAAGATGGAGAAGCAATTGAGGAACATACCTGACATCAACCAATGACTTCCACACACCCTCACACAGGCCTGTGAACACATGCACATACACGGTACACACGTACACAAAAGCAAATATTTAATTGGATATGCTAGCACATGTTTGAAATCCCAGTAATAAGGAAGATGAGGTTGAACAATTTTGTGTTTAAAGCCAGCCTAGACTATACAGTGAGAACCCTATCTCTAACACAAATCAAACCAAATCAAAACAAAACAAGACAAAAAGAAATAACAAGCATTATTCAGGGTCTGATCTCATTTGCAAATCTGAGAATTCAATAAAGTGGGTCAAAGTTCAGCACCTAAAGTTTAGAAACTTGTACATGTTAGTTTTTGCTGTATAACAAACAATCCCCAGACACACTGACATCATAAAATAAGCATTTGTTGATCAATTCACAATTCCTAGCTTGGCCAGCCTGGCTTTTCTTGTCCAGGACATCTTAGTTTACCTGGATGATCTGTGATGGTTTCCCTCTTACAACTGGTAAGCTTGCACAGGACAACTCATCTTAGGTTGGACAGCTGAGATCACTGCTTCTTGAAGCTTCTCTTTTTCTCTAGCTAACACAGGCTCTTTACATGTGGCCTCAGGGTTTTCTAACATTCCATTGGCCAGGTCATATTCAGTAGTAAGCTCAGATTCAAACGTTAGGACAGAAAATGACTCCTTTACAAAGAATATTATTGTTATTGTTTGTGTAAATGTGTTGTGTGTGTGTGTGTGTGTGTGTGTGTGTGTGTGTGTGATACATGTGTGCTCCATGTACATGTTGGAAGTCAGAGAACACCCTTGTGGAGTTGATTCTCTCTAAAATGGGTTCTGGAGATCAAACTTATGTCACCAGACTTCCTGCTCCTTTACGCACTAAGCCATCTAGTGGCCCTGGAGACTGACCCTTGGCAGGTGGAAGCCATGGAATCATGCATGGGAGAAACTGGTGTTCTCCGTAAGTCTCTTTGGGGCAATAGGGTGATGCATGAGAAAACCAATATTGTGCAGCCTTGGACTTGTGCCAGGAAAAGCACACAGAAAAGTCAGCTTTGAGTTGAGCAGGCAAGATGGAAGTGAGGGGAGGGGGCTGATGGTGGGAGGGAGAATGGATGATGTGGAAATGCATTTGGCGTGTACAGTCAGCAGTTATTGTGTAGCTTTGATCATAGCAAAGGGCTCATTTTCAGGGAAGGAAGAACTGAGAAGAGTAGAATTCTGCTCTGCAAACTGGGTGCAGCCTGGAGAGAGGGGCTCTGCAGTCTCTAGCTGAAGTACACAGTGGCTACATAAGATCTTACATAGAGCATGAGAGATCTAACTACAGCTAGCTGGCCACAGAGATGGGTGGGACAGAGGCTCCTGTTGTAGAATATTAGTTTAAGATGTGTTACGTTTGTTTATGCTGTGGAATATTTGTTTAATATGCAAAGATGTGTTACATTCTTTTATGATACATTTGTTAACTCAGTGAAGCTGTGTTACTTTGCCTGTCTAAAATACCTGATTGGTCTAAATAAAGAGCTGAATGGCCAATAGATAGACAGGAGAGAGGTAGGTGGGGTTGCCAGGCAGAGAAAATAAATGGAAGGAGAAAAAACTTGAGGAGCAAGAGGAAGAGAAGAGGACATGAGGGGCCAGGCACCTAGGCACCCAGCTACACAGCCAGACATGGAGTAAGAAGTAAAGAAAGGTACATAGAATAGAGAAAGACAAAAGCCAAGAGGTAGATAGGATAATTTAAGAAAAGCTTGCTAGAAACAAGCCAAGCTAAGGCCAGGCATTAATAAAAAAGAATAAGCCTCCATATGATTTATCTGGGAAGTGGGTGGCAGGCCCCCTGAAGACTAAAAAGCAAAACAAAACATAAAACCAACAAACAATGTTTAGTGCCCATGGGCTCCTGTTTCCTCTATATGCATGTTAAATCTAACCATACTAGTACTTAGCCTCCAGGGTTGTAGCGCTGCAAATGTATGCAAAGGGCTTGGCACAGTTCTTGGATTCTCACAGTAAGAACAGAAAGGTTTTAGTAAAGAGTCAATAAGCAGGAGACAAGCTTATGTATACCAAGGCTCTACTGTCACTGACTGGAAATTATTTATATTTTGATATATCATTATATTATCTATTAATACTGTATTATACATAATATACAACAATATATTGTATTATTAATATTTTTGAAAGAGTCCAGCATTGTCATCTTCACTGAACCTACAAATTGTATTAACTGATGCTGTCCTTCAATGGTGGAAGCTGTAATAGAGAAAGACACTGAGTTTGGAATAAACCTGAATGGACCCATGAGTCCTGATTCCCAGTGTGGTAGCACCTAATCACACATTGCCATTACAGAGCAGACCGTGGAAGAAACCTAGCATTTGGAAACCTGCAATTTTCTTTCTTTGCAATTAAGTTGTTTTAGTAAATTTAAAAGTAGAAATGTCAACCTTTCCTTCCCCTAAATGTTCTCTCATTACTCCTGTGCGGCTATCATCCCATGATGCAATGGGGTGGGGGAGATGGGGAAATGGAGGAAAGGTGAGCTGGAGCCAGAAAAGTGCTCAGTGAAAGGAGGAAGTGGGGATAATGGTGGGAGGAGAAGCAGAAGGTTGCTCATGGAGGTCTTAGAGGAGAAACATGTGGGTGGCCTTGATTTGCCAAGAATTCCGTCGCAATTTTCCATATCCCATCTTGCCTAGCATAAGTCTTCAAGATGTGAAGCCCAGCAAAGTTTAAGCATGAGAACAGTGTCAAAGTATCTGGTTTATGCTAGTACATGTGCTCGTGTGTGTGTGTGTGTGTGTGTGTGTGTGTGTGTGTGTGTGTGTGTGTGTGTGAATGTGCTTGCATGTGTGTGTGTATGATGTATGTATGCATGTTTGCGTATGTGTATGATGTATGTGTGCATGCTCTCTCTCTCTCTCTCTCTCTCTCTCTCTCTCTCTCTCTCTTTGTGTGTGTGTGTGTGTGTGTGTGTGTGTAGATAGATGTGGAGACTGGTGGGCCCTTGGGTGTCAGCCATCAATCTGCCTTGTTTGAGACAGGGCCTTTGTTGTTTACTACTGCAGTCTCTCAGCTCCTCAGCTCTGTGAGCTCCCAGGGCTTCTCCTGTGTCCTCCTCACCTTGCAACATTATAGGAATTCTGGGGACTCAAACTCAGGTCTTTGTGCTTGTGTGGCAAGTGGTTTAGCCATTAAGCCATCTCCCCAGCATTGAATGTATGCACTCATATTTTCCTGTGTGTGTGTGTGTGTGTGTGTGTGTGTGTGTGTGTGTGTGTGTGTGTGTGTTACAGTGCAAATTCAGTGGCCAGAAAACTACTTGCAAGAGTTGGTTCTCCAACCAAGTAGGTTCTGGAGATTGAACTCATTAGTCTTGGGGGAAAGTGCCTTTACTGAGCCATCTCCTCAGTCCACCCTTTCCTCCAGGCAACACACACACACACACACACACACACACACACACACACACACACACACACACACACCTGGCATCTTTCCCATTACAACATTGTTTTCCATGAATGTGATTCCACATGTATTATGGATTATCTTGAGTTTAGGTTTTAAGTAAAACTGAATTCTGAGTGCCAAGTAACCAACATGCAGTATTATGTTTGGAACACAACTTGTTTGTAAGCTGGACCAGTGCCCATTTAAAATTAGCCTATTACTGGATGTCGAAGTTCCAAAGAGCTCTGTAGGATGGATTCTCAGAATATTTCCTCAGATGGACTAGTCTCTAGAACATCCTCCACGGGTGACAACGATGTTCAGGGACACTTGGGGACAGAGTGGCTGTGTGCAGAGTTCTTAGTTTCATTTTCATCTAAGTCTATGAAATCATGTTTGACTCCACGCCATTTGTATGACCTTGCTGGAATCAGTTCTTGGGATCTATTTGACAGTCAGGGAGACCCCCAGATAGATATTGCCTTACTGCTTTCACCACTGGGGTCCTCTGTAAGTTGAAGACACCAACACTGCCCACAGGACGGTTTCGGGGATCCTAGGCTGACTCTTCTTTACTATGCAATCTCTGCTTGTTCGTCACTGGTGTGTCTGGGCTAATATGCTTTGAGAATAATTTCTGTGTGTTTTTGCCTTCCTTCTTCCCTGGCCTTCAGTCAGCTGTCTTCCCTCAGGAATTGTCTTCCAAAAAAACCTGTGTTCTTAGCCCATACCTAGAGGGCTTGGGCTATACACAAAGGGAGGGATTTCCTTGGCTAGATTGAGTCTCTGGGGGCTGAAGAAAGTCAGCCTATTGAGCTGGCTGACCCTGCTGGGGTGCCAGCAGGAAATGGCTTTATTTTCTCTCTCTATCTTCAGAGCTGCTGTTTAGTTGAATTTCCACTCTTGACTCTGTGACAGACAGCTCAGGATAACCTTTACTCTAAGGCTTGTATGCCTCAGAGGCATTTATTTGAAAATGCCAGCTTCCTCTTCTCTCTGGCCCCCACCCCTACCCCTTATTCCACAATGTGTTGCAGAAGCAGGGAGTAGCCACTTCACTCTTGAGCCACTCAGCTCCTTCAGGGAGAGCTCCCCTTGAATTTCAGTCCTCCTACCTGAATGTGGAACTGAGGCAGAAGGGCCGGGTAAGCCTTCTCTTGGTCTGTTCTGAGAGGCTGCTCTCAGGGTTGTGAACTCTAGAAGCTGGGCACAGTGCACAAACGGGAGGCTAGGGCAGGGTGACTGCAGTGAATCCAAGGCCAGCCTGGGCTACAGAGAGTTATAGAAGTGCCTTGACGAGAGTAAGGCCTTGTCTCAAACACAAAACAAACAACAAACAAAAAAGAGAAACAAGAGGAAGGAAGTGGGAGGGGACCTCCCATCTCTGTGGCCCTGAAGCTAGAACCATCTACACTGAGCTACTTGGCAGCCTATAGAGAGAAAACAGATTCAGGGAGGAAAGTCTGGCAGCCAGAGGTCATGTTCAGATTTGGTTGCACAGATGCCTTCTTGAACATGGCATTGTAAACAATTTGAATTGTGAACTTTAGACCACAAACTGCTTTGGCCCAGAGTTACTTTCCTAAGGTATCTGTGGCACAGATTCCCAAGGAACCCAGGACCTGAAGAGGTCATTTAAGCCAGAAGACAGAGCAGGTTGTCACTGACACTGCCAACCTCCAGGCCCCCCAATCCTGGCACTGTGCAACCTGGGCAGGGAAGAACACTGGCAAGGAGAGCCCATGCTCTTTACTAGCACAGAACACTCAGTGCAGGGCACTAACATTTAACTTAGTCAATTTATCACTTTTTTTTTTGAGACAGGGTCTTACATATCCCATATTGGCTTGAACTCACTATGTAGCCAAAGATGACTTGAACTTCTGATCCTCCTGTCTCCACTCCTTAAGGGTTGGGACTTCAGGCTTGCATGACCACACCCAGATTTATGTGGCATTAGGGATTAGAGCCAGGGCACTGTGCATACTCGTCAAACTATGCTTTTAGAAACAGGGCCCAGCCTGGAGTCCAGGCTATCCTGGGGCCTTACACCAGGCATCCTGTTTCAACCTCCCAAGAGCTGAGATTAAGGTGTGATCTACTGTGTCAGTCAAGCAACGGTACTAGTTTGGACTTGATCTTCCCACCATTCATCTGTTTTAAAATTGGGTGTGCATGGGATGTTGGCTGCTGAGCCAGTTTGTCTTCATTACGGGGGTGCCAGTAAGAAAACACCTGCAGTTTTAGTGGCACCAGGGGCCACATGAGGCAGGCCACACCTGTAATCTCAGCACTCAGGATGCTGAGCTAGCTAAATTTATGTGAACTTGACACAGGCTAGATTCATCTGAGAAGAGGGAACCCCAGGTGAGAAAATGCCTCCACAAGACTGGGCTGTAGGCTCAGATAAGACAAAAAACCATCATATCAAAGTTGGACAACAGAAGGAAAAGAGCCCCAAGAGAAGGTACAAGAATCAGAGCTTCACTTGCTCATACACTCAGGAATATTTAGTAAATATACTAAATTGAAAGCTATAATATATGCAGAGGAGCTGGTCAGACTTGTGCAGGCCCTATGCTTCCTGCTTCAGTCTCTATGAATTTATATGAGTTTTGCTCAGTTGATTTAGAGGGCCTTGCTCTCCTAGTGTCCTCCATTCCTTCTGGCTCTCACACTCTTTCCACCCCCTCTTCCAAGGGGTTCCCCTGATCTCTGAGGGGATGGATTTGATGGAGACATCCCATTTAGAGCTGTGTGTTCCAAGGCCTCTCTCTCTATGTGTCTGGCTGAGGATCTCTGCATTTGTTTTCATCTGCTTCAGGAAGAAGCTTCTCAGATGGTGGCTGAATGAGTCATTGATCTATGAGTATAGAGGAATATGATTAGGAGTCATTATATTGTTCCTTTTCCTTTTACAGACCAGTAGTATTTGGTTTCACCATAGGTCTCTGGGCTATCTAGTCTCTGGTTCTTGATCACCTAAACAGTGCCAGGTATGGGTTCTATCTCGTGGAGTAGGTCTGAAATCAAATCAGATATTGGTTGGTAATCTCACAAGCTGTATTCTAACATTATCCTAGCATGCTTTCCAGGCATGGTAGAAGGAAGGTCTTGTGGCTGAGTTAGTGTTTACATTTCACTTTCTGTAGCCTGCAGAGTACTAGATGTTAGAACATAGGGGTGAAGGTTCTATGTAGGCACCAGCTCAACCTCTCCATGTTTAATGAGTTGTGTGGGTGTTGTCTTCAACAAAGGGCCCTTGCTGTCAGTTTGTGGAGAGCAACCTATTGCCTTGGCAACAGCCTTGGCTGTTTGGGAATTTTCATGGAACCACTTCAGTCAATGGATGCAATCTGGTCCTAGTACTGGAAGCTTTATTTGGTGACAAGGGATGGACAGTTGGAACTCCATCTCCCTCATTATTTGGAGACTTCATTAGGATAGCCTTCATATATTTTAGCAAATTTCCACACCACACCTCAAATGCCCCTCAATTCTATCTGTCTCTCCCTCATTCCCCCCTCTTTCTTCCTCCATCTCCCTTCCCCCTCCCCACCTGATCTTCCCATTCCTGTCACCACCACCACCCCTGCCCCAGTCTACCCCTAAAATCCATTCTATTTCCCCTTCCCTGGAGATCCATGTAACACACCCCCATTTTATAACTAACCTCTTTGGGTCTACAGAATGTGGCATGGTTATCATTTATTTAATGGCTAATATCCACATGTAAGTGAATAAATACCATATTTATCTTTCTGGGTCTGGGTTACCTCACTCAGGATGCTTTATTTCCTCGTTCCATCCATTTCCAGGCAAATTTCACAATGTCATTTTTTTAAAACAAGTGAATAATACTCGATTGTGGAAATGTACCACATTTTCTTTATCTATTCTTCCATCTTCTTTCTTCTGGGACATCTAGATTGTTTCCAGTTTCTGGCTATTATGAATACAGCAGCAATGAACATGGTTCAGTAAGTGTCCTTGTGGAAGGATGAAGCAGTAAAAGCAGTTTTATATCATTTTCATGGTAACAGAACAAAGAAAGCTATAAATCATGGCATTAAAATAATACATTGGTGGGAAAACCAAAGAGGTGGGTTACTGCAAAATGGAGAAATGTCAACTCCAGGCCTTGGATGCTCTCTGATGGCATTCTTAGCCCTTCCATTGGTTGTGTGGAGTTAAGACATTCCAAAGGTTTTTATCTGTTTACCAGAATCTTAGGTCTGATAATGGAGGTAGGCAGGAATGACTCTTTGTGAGGCTAAAAGTAGTCTAAGAGAAATTGTAATTATGCTTCCAGACCTGTAACATTCCAAATTCTACACAGTCATTAAAGTTTTCATCAGCCTTTGCAGCTGATTTTCAGAAACCCCCATTTTCAAGGCTCAGTCCCCAGAATGAACATTGGCCTTGCCAAACTTCCCAGCTGGCTTCAGCTATCATAACTGTGGAATTGCTTATACCAGTGTGACCGCCCTGATCCTTCACAGAGAAAACAAAAGAACTTAAAAATGTCCATGATTCTAAAATTCAAGTGTTAAAACATGTTTCACAATAGTATTAACAGAATCTACTCCTTTCATAGTAATTTTGTGACTTTAAGACTTTGACCTATCTAGACATTTTTATTACATGTTGTTTATTTATTTGGGATGGTCCATGTGTGCTGTGTGAATGTATGGAGGTCAAGACAACTTACAGAAGTCAGTTCTCTCCTTTTATCACGTGGATCCCAGAGATTGAATTTAGGTTGTTGGGCTTGGTAGCAGGAACCTTTCCTCACTGGGCCATTGAAGTGCTCACTTTAAATAATTTTACTCTGAGAGTTTTGGACACAACATTAAATTTGGGTAATTATGGAAAGTTTGCATTAAATAGGTGATCTATTGGATATGCCGCTGCCTGAGTGAAATCGAAGGGCCTGCAGCGTCTTCTCACCTGACTGGGCTGTGCTCCTTTGTTGAGAGATTATGTCAAGTTGTCTATACCCCAGTGTGAAGTGACATTTTGACCTGCTCTTACTTTTGAACAAAGATTTCTGAACTTCAGAATCCTTTGGCAGGAAATCAATGGCATGCTCAAATTAGGAAAGTTCGTGGGGAATTACTGATGTAACAGAGTAGAAAGGTGGAGTCTGGGAGTCAAGAGACCACAGGAATAGTGCTGCTCCCACAGGGCCATTATGGGAACCAGGAAGGAGAAGCCATCTGGAAGGAACCAAGTCCTCCAAATCTTAGGCTGAGCAATGTATCTTACTCAAAGGGATCTTGTCCAGGGGGAGATGAGAGAATAAATACCCAGTTCTGTTCACGTGCTTGGTGGCCAGAGCCAGAAGAGGTTTCCATTTGTTTATCTAGTAAACTGTGTTTGTGGGGGGGGTCTGGAAGATCATTTGTCAGGGGATGAGTGCATTCTCATTTTCCATAAGCACATCTGACAGCTAAGTTCACCATCTCTCAGATACAGGAGGAATGCTAAGCCAAAGAGCTAAAAAATGTACAATCACACTTTTAAGGCCTAAAGGTTATTTTATCTCAAGATATTTTTAATCTGTTAGCAGGAACAAAAATATAATCACAGAAAAGCCACTCACCATAGGTGAGTCAATTCTCATGTGACCTGGGGGGATGTGAGTTGAGGTCTTCTTACACTCTGAATCGGGCTCTAAGGCTCTTGGCATTTGTGATGAAGACTTGGGCTGACAGCTGGCGTCCAGGGATTTAGTAAAATGGGAATAACTGTGGGCACGGGCTGAGTTAGGCGCAGGGCTGTGACAGATGCAAAGAGACACTCAGAATACATTCCCATATGAGCAGGATTTTTAAAAAAGTAGAAGTGGAAAACAGGGCAATAATGTTCTCAGTTAATGGATATTGGTGGTTTAAAAAAAAGTGGTGCATGTGCAAACATGTGTGCTTGTGCACACACACACACACACACACACACACACACACACACACACACATACTTTCAGACAAGGTGTCTCTATGTAGCCCTGGCTGTCCTAGAACTCATAGAGATCTGCTTACCTCCCAAATGTTGGGATTAAAGTTGTGCACCACCATGCCAAGCAAGAGTATATATTGTTAACAAGAGATTGGTATTCCAGCATGATTAATTCTGTCTAGGCATTTGCTTGTAAGTGTGTGTGTGTGTGTGTGTGTGTGTGTGTGTGTGTGTGTGTGTGTGTGGTAGCTTTCCAGTCCAAGGAAACAACATAGGCCTGGGCATATAACAGTAGAGGTGGGTTGGGTGGGCAGGGATGAGTTGTGGGGCTCAAATGTAGGTACAGAGTAAGTATGATAGTGTCGTGGAAATGAAACTTATTCTCTCTACCTCATGATAGAATGGAAAAGTGTTTCAGATATTAGCAGATTGTAAGGAGTTGGATGTGAAATGTTCCAGGCTTATGAGTTTGAACATGAGGTCCACAGTTGTTTTGGAAGGTTATTGACCCTTAAGGGGGTGGGGGTGTGGCTAGAGATCAGTGGTGAGTGGGCCTTGAGGCTTATGGCCTGGTCCCACTTTCTGCTCTCTCAGACTTGGTGGTCTGTGGAGATGTAAGCAAGCAGCCCTGGGCTACTGTTGCAATACTTGCAACTGCTTCTCCCAAATGCCCCCCTTACCAGGATGGGCAGCATACTCATCCTGCTTCCCTTAAGCTGCTCACAGCAGAAGAGATGTAACTGATACAGTCACATGCTCTTTGCATTCATTGTGCTGATAGAAAGTGAAGCTGTGTTTAAAAGAGGCACAGGGGCTGGAGAGATGGCTCAGCGGTTAAGAGCACTGCCTGCTCTTCCAAAGGTCCTGAGTTCAATTCCCAGCAACCACATGGTGGCTCACAACCATCTGTAATGAGATTTGGTGCCTAACACTGTACATATAATAAATAAGTAAATAAATCTAAAAGAGATACAGATTTGATATACAACATAAGCAATTAAGCCAGACATGCAGGTGTATGCCTTTAATCTCAGTACTCAGAGGCAGAGGTAAACACATGTCTGAGTTCGAGGCCAGCCTGGTTTACAAGTGAGTTCCAGGACAGCTAGGGCTATGTAGCAAGAACCTGGTTCAACAACAACAAAAAACTTAAAACGAAATAAACTAAACAAAACGTGTATAAGAACGTTGTATATGAAAAAGCATCTTCCTAGTATTTGCTTTCTAGTGGAGCAATTTTGAAATGATCAAACTTGTGAAATTAGAACTCTCATGCACAAGTTATAATAATTAGCTATGAAGCCAACCACCTCCCATCAGGTTTATAGCCTAGTTACAAAAACACACAGAGGTCAGCAATAAAAGCACAAGTGAGATGTAACAAAAGACTCTGTTGTTCCAGCTGCCAGGGTCTCGGGAGTTCAGGGAGATCTGTGTAGTGCTGACAGGTTCTCGGGGAAGTTGAGGAGGCACCAGCTGGGTTAGGAAGGAGGCTGAGAATCTGACACATGCACACAAGGGACTCTGGTATTTGCAGGGTAGAGAGTGTTTATGCAGAAAAGAGGTGAGACTCAGCCATGATAGGGCATCAGCTGGCAAAAAAAAGAAAAAAAATCCTAAGACAATTTAAATAGCCATTGGTTTCTGAAATATTTAGGTCATCAGTGACAGAAGCCCTTTCTGAATCATCCCACAAGTCACAACTAGAGCGTCATTCAGATGCCAGCTCCACTCTTCCCGAGAGCTGGTGGGGACGATTAAAGTTAATGACACTGTCTGCTGTTGGTTAGGATGTTTATATTAACATGCCAGTTGCAACCACTGACATTTGCTGGATTCCTCATATTAATTTTTTTAAATAACAGCCCCCAAATAGTCACAATTAACTTTACTAGTGAACACAGCCGAACACACTTAGAAGAAATAATATGCAAACTTTTACAGGAAACTGAAGACGAAGGACTAACTTGTGATTCAATCTGTGAGGTTGGTGTTACCTTAATCCAAACCCACCAAAGACATGACAAGAAAAGACATTACAGATCAATATTTTTCATGGATATAGATGCAAAAAAATTAATAAACTTGAAGCAAACCAAACCCAATATTGAAAGGGTAAGAAGAATTTTAACACAAGAATTCAAGGTCAGTTTGACTTTCAGGAGGAGGACATCTAATCTGCCATTTAAAAAGTTGTATGAGTTTAGTATGGTGGTACATTCCTTTAATCCAAGATCTTGGGAGGCAGAGCTCTATGAGTTTGAGGCTAGCCTGGTCTACACAGTGAGTTCCAAGACATCTAGAGCTACATAGTGAGACTTTGTCTCAAAAAGCAAGACAAGCCAAAAATAGTTTTGTGTGTCTGTATGTGGGTAAGTACATGTGAGTACAGGTGCTTGCAGAGGCCAGAAGAGGGGAAGAGCATCTGGAGTCACAGACAGCTGTAGCCACCTGACATGGAACTGAACTCAGGCCCTCTGCAAGAGCACTATGTGCTCTTAACCACCAAGCTATCTCTCCAGTCACTAACTTGTCTCAAAAATGGTCTAAAAAAGACAAGCTATGTGATTTCTTTACTAGATGTGGAATAAACAAACATTTGATGAAATCCAACCTTCACTCCTGAATAAAAGCCCTTAGCAAACTTGAACTAGACCTGATGCCCAGAAATGTGGCACAGTATCTACTAGGTGGTAGCAGGACTTAGCCAGACAACCTGCTGGGTGAGACACCAGCTTAGGCTATACCTCTTCTCTCTGGTAGGGGTCAAAGGTGGAGAGTGGGTTCCTGGAATGGGGGGCAAGACACCTGAGAGCCCTGGGTAAGATGTTAGTAAGTGCCCTCCTTGGACAAATAGTGTTAATTGATGGGGTCTAAAATCACCTAAGAGACAAGCCTCAGCATGTCTGAGGGAGTTTCTAGATGAGGTTAACCGAAGTTAACTGACCCACTCTCGATTTGAGCAGCACTGTTTCATGAGGAGGGGGGTCCTGGGCTGAATAAGATGGAAAATGTGAGTGGCAACCTGACTGCAGGTACAAGATGACCAGCTGTCTCACGAACCTGCTGCCATGCCATCCTTGTCATGATGGACAGTAATGTACCTTGGAACTGTGAACCAAAACAAACCCTTCCCTTCCTAAGTTGCTTTTGCCACAGCAACTGAAGTAATTCACACAGTGACTCTGCTGACATGCTCTTCCTATCCCTAAAGACTCTTGTGCCAGGGAAAGTGACCTGCCAAAGCAATCTACAAGAGCACCCCAGGAACTGGAGAGTTAATACTTGATTTCTCTGAGAAAGTTCTGAATTTAAAGAGGTTCCAAGATCACATTACTTACCTCGACTCTTAGCTGTCCGGAATGGTAACCGGATCCAGTATCTGTTGTCATCCTTACCTCCTAACCCTCTACCTACCATGTGTGCATCTCCATCCATATTGGCCAGGCTGGTGTCCATCCTGCTGGGAACTCAACTGCCTAGAACATGGCATCTAGCCTCAAGACCAGTTGCCAAGTGACAAGACCATTGAGGGAGGAGACGACTCCTTCAACACCTTCAGTGAGACAGGAGCTGGCAAGCATGTGCCTTGAACAGTGTTTGTAGGCCTGGAACCCACATTTATTGATGAGGTCCATACTTCAATTCCATTCTCACCACCCTGGAGCATTCTGATTGTGCCTTCATGGTACACAAATGAGGCCATCTATGACATCTGTTGTAGAAACCTTGACACTGAGTACCCAGCCTACACTAACCTTAACTGTTGCCTTATTAGCCAGATTGTGTCTTCCGTTACTGCTTCCTTCAGATTTGATGGAGCACTGAATGTAAACCTGACCAAATTCCAGACCAACCTGGTAAGCAGTTGGTAACAACCACTTCCCTCTAGTCACACATGCCCCTGTCATCACTGATGAGAAAACCTACCATGAGCAGCTTTCTATACCCAAGATCACCAATACCTGCTTTGAGCCAACCAACCAGATGGTGAAATGTGACCCTCACCATGGTAAATACATGACTTGCTGCCTGTTGTGCTATGGTGATATGGTTCTCAAAGATGTCAGTGCTGCCATTGCACCATCAAGACCAAGCACAGAATCCAGTTTGTGCACTGGTACCCCACTGGCTTCAAGGTTGGCATTAATTATCAGCCTCCCACTTGGTACCTGGGGGAGACCTGGCCAAAGTCCAGAGAGCTGTGTACATGCTGAGTGACACCACAGCCATCACTGAGGCCTGAGCTTGCCTAGATCACAAGTTTGATCTGATGTATTACAAGCGTGCCTTTGTGCACTGGTGGAGGGCACAGCGGAGGGGGAGTTCTCTGAGGCCCGTGAGGACATGGCTGTCTTAGAGAAGGATTATGAGGAAGTTGGTGTGGATTCTGTTGAAGGAGAGGGTGAGGAAGAAGGAGAGGAATACAAATTCATTCTTTCAGTCCCTGGATCACATCAAACTCCTAGAACTTAAGCTTCAACATCAGGTGACAGGCATTGATACTTATAACATTCTGTGATCGTGTCTTCTCCATGTGTTACCCATATGAGTTCTTTTTTCCATGATGTCTCAGGGTAAAAGCTTTAAGAAAATGTAAAGAGGTTCCAAGGGTAAGATAGTGGCCACAGGAGCTCTCCAGGATGTGACAGGAGCTCAGGGCTTCTACACGAGTTACATTCTTTGCTCACAGTTCCTTGTTCTCAATTGCATGGACTGCTTGCTTGCCCTGTAGCAGGGAGAAAAGGAGGAAGGTGAATGGCCTTCGTGAGAGAACAAGGCACCTTCTGGAGAAAGTGTCATACAGTGCAGGGAGAAAAGACAGGTGTGTAGCTGTTAAACAATCTTCCCCTAGCTGGCCACCATGAGGTCAAGACCCAGCCATACAAAGATCAGATGCTCTGGCCAGCCACAGAAAGATCATAGGCTAGGAGGGGGTGGGAGCTAAGGAGATCAACACTAGCTATGGTGTGTCCTTGTTAGTGTGCAGCTGGGCTTCTGGGAGAAAGGCATTTTCTCTGTTGTTGGAACACCTGACCAGGTGTTTGCTTGCAGGAGAGAGGGAGGAGACTCAAGCCCTGATTGAAGAATCACAAAGCATTCAGGCCTTGGTCTGGGAACAAAACGCACCCTGCTGAGATGGCTGCTTCTGGCCAGCTTGCTCTAGCCACCTTGGATTTGGCAAATCCTCCCGTGCACCTTCGTATACATGACAGTTGTGACATTTGGGGGTGGTCTGGGTCTAAGAAATGGATGCTGGGAGCTTTAACTATAGAAAACAATGAGGAATATAACAAGTGAAATGAAGAATAACACTGTTTTAACTCAATTTGGTTGTGGTTTGTTTAGAAATTGAGAAATAATGAAGAACCAGCAGTCACCCTGGCTTTTGTTGCTAATAGTAACCAAGTCTAACGGTCCAGTCTCTGAACCCCTTCCCTCCCTAGAGGCTTGGGATGCCAGATTCACTCTGAGTCTCCCTATGGCGAAGCGCCACTCACCCAATGCACTAGCTTAAGCTTTGGGTGCACATGTGTGTTACATGTGCACAATCATGCAGAGGCAGAGGAGGACCCTGGGTGTCCTGATCTGTCACTCTCCACCTTATTCCTTTGAGACAGGGTCTCTCGCTGGAGCTAAGCTGGCAGCCGATATGGCTCAATGATCCTCCTATCTCCATCTCCTTTGGCCCTGGGGTTAGCGTTTTTCACAGTGATACTGGGCATTAGAGTTAGCTCTGGAAGCTTGTGCAGCAAGTGATCTTACCCACAGAACTGTCTCCTCAGCCCCAGGTGTAGCTCAGCTTGGCTCTGAACTTGTGATCCTCCTGCTTCTGCTTCTTCAGCACCACTTCCTATCTGTCTTACCTAGGTTTCTACTGCTGTGATAAACATGGTAACCAAAAACACATTGGGGAAGAAAGGGTTTATTTTATCTTATACTTCCAGATAAGAGTCCATCACTGAGGGAAGTCAGGACAGGAACTCAGACTGGGCAGGAACCTGGAGGCAGGAGCTGGAGCAGGGGCCATGGAGGGGTGCTGCTTACTGGTTTGCCCCTCATGACTTACTCAGTTACCTTTCTTATAGATCCAGGACCACCAGTACAAGGATGGTCCCACCCACAGTGAACTGGGCTCTCACACATCCATCATTAATCAAGAATATTGTCAGGTGGGGCATTGGTGGCACACACCTTTAATCCCAGCACTCAGGAGGCAGAGGCAGGGGGATCTCTGTGAGTTCGAGGCCAGCCTGGTCTCCAGAGCGAGTGCCAGGATAGGCTCCAAAGCTACATAGAGAAACCCTGCCTTGAAAACAAAACAAAACAAAACAAAACAAAAACAAAAAACAAAAAACAAAAAGAATATTGTCTATCACAGCTTCCATGCATTCCATGAATGAACAACATCTAAATCCAAAAGTGAGGCTGCAGTACCAGGCTCACCTTGAAGACCCCAATTCTCAGTAGATGTTTTGGTTTAAAATCATTGTTTTTAAAAAGTAGAACATTAGGGCTGGAGAGATGGCTCAGTGGTTAAGAGCACTGACAGCTTTTCCAGAGAATCTGGGTTCAATTCCCAGCACCCACATGGCAGCTCACAACGGTCTGTAACTCAAGTTCCAGAGGATCTGACATCTTCACACCAATGCACACAAAATAAAGCACACAAAAAAGTAGAACATTATCAAGACCTTAAAAGCTTTATTCCCATTGTGAATCCAATCACCAAAGCCTACCATACTTCAAGATTGCCTATAGGCAATCTGAAGGAGGCATTTTCTCAGTTCAGGTTCCTCTTCCCAGATGACTGACTTGTGTCAAGTTAACACACATAGAAAATCTAAGCAGGGTACTATCAGTGTGTGCCACCACAGCCAGATCAAGCTTTACTTAGGCAAAGATTCTATTCCTTAGCAGGATTAATGACTGTATTTATTTTGTAAAACTTTACCTGCTTATCTACATACGATTTGAGGATGTTTTTGTGGGTTGTGCTTTAAGAGAAACATTCTCTAGGGGCTTGGGCAGTAAAATGCTTGCTTCACAAACCTGAAGACCACATAAAAAGCCAGGCAAGGCAATGTGCATTTGTAACCCCGATGCCATGGGAAGCAGGGACAAGTGGATCCTGGAGTTTGCTGGCCTACCAAAAGAGCTGAATCAGAATTCCAGGTTCAGTTAATAGTCCAAAAATAATGTGGGAAGCCAGCAAGTGGCTCTGTGGACAAACGAGCTTGCTACCAAGTCTCACAGCCTTAGGTTGGCCTCTGGTTTCCATGTGTACTATGGCACCTGCACACACAATAAACAAAATGTTAAGAATACTAAGTGGAGAGTAGGTTGACTACACCACTGACATCTACCTCTGGCCTCCATGTGCATACAGGTGCTCTCTCTCTCTCTCTCTCTCTCTCTCTCTCTCTCTCTCTCTCTCTCTCTCTCTGTCAAAAACCAGCTCCTTATGGAGATAAAGAAACTGAAGTCCTTGTTCCTTCTTACTCCAACTCTAGGCAAAAGGAAGGCACAAGACTCACCAAAATGGATTTCTTGATCAGGCAAACTAAATTGCCCCCAAAGGCATTGGCCATGTGCCTTTGATCTCTGGACCTTACTCATGGCCTTACTCATGGACACCTGTGACCATTTTAGACACACTTCTGGCACCCATGGTGCCTTATCACTCCAGTCCATAGTATTTAAAAGACATAAATTCTGTTAAAATGTGTGTGCTGAGGGAAAAGTCTAAAGTCAGTCTTCAAAGGCAGTAATGGAAAAACAGAAGGCAAACAAGCGCCCGACTGCATCCGTGAACACGGCTGTGTAGCAGAAGGAAAGGCTCTATACACCTGCTCATGTTAGAACAGAATCCAAAAGCCATGCAGCTTGCACCAGCAATCTATATTCCTCCTCAGAAGTTCAGAGATGTAGTGTGAACAGCCAGAGAACACAAACATAAATTTCCAAAAGTGTGAAATGGAATGTGGAGTGAGGGAAAAAGTCAGAAGCACTAGCCACAGAAGTCCAGGAATTGGGATCAAAAGAGCCAAGGCAGTAGTGGATCCAGGCCTGGGGTGGGGCTCAGCCTGCTGGAGCCCTGTAGACTGGACTAGTGTGGTCAGCAGCTGCTCTGCAACCAAGTGCTCCTGGCAGGATTTACAAAAGAAAGATGAAGAGTCAGGATGCTGGTTGTCCTATGCAGTTTGAGTCTTTATAGAATGAAAGATCTAAAACAAACAAACAAACAACAAACAAGAGGGCACTGAATCTCTTGCTCTGGTAAACAGCAGCAGGCTGCCTGGGTAAGGCAGAGAACAGCACTATCTTTGTTCCACCAACCTCTGGACTCTGTCTAGGGCTGTGTCCAGGAGGAGGACTACTGCCAACCTGTTTCATATTGTTCCTTTGCCCAGAATGAATCTCCCTCCCCCTACCATGCCCTCCACGTGCCCTGCGCCTTGTGCCCCTACTGGAGCACTGTGGGAGCTGGACTGCTTGACTCAGCTTCTGAAGGGCAGGAGCAGGAATGTCTGATGAGGGTTGAGTAAGAATGTCCTGGATGAGGCCTTGGTTTCTCAGCCTTTAGGAGTTTTTACTCCTCCCCCGCCTCAACAAGTTTACAAAACAAGTCTTTATCTCTGCTTATTCCATAAGCAACATTCTCCAAAGTTTTTAGACTGAGCTTCTCTAGTACTGTCTCAATATGCTGGTACTGCAATAGAAACCAAGTGTTGGGCATAAATAAAGATAAACAAAAATGAACAGCATAGCAGCGGTTAGGAAAATGATACAGGAGAAAATGAAACAGGCCAATAATTTAAGAAGGCAAATGCGTCACAGTTGAGGATTAGCAAGTTTGACAAAGAAGAGAACCTCAGAGATGGGAGAATTACAATAATCATCATTTTCTTTCTCTGCGATGTGCAAAAGAGTATGTGTAAAAATGACAGCTCATGCTAAGTGATGGGTGGGGCTTCTGGTAAGAGAGAAGGGAAGACCAGTGTCCAGAGGTGGAGTCAAGGGCATGGGTACCAAGGGCGAGGGAGATGCCACTTCACTAGCAGGATCCCACCTCTCACAACGAAAGATAAGAAGCCTACTATTTGGGAAGTCTTTTTGTCAGCCCTTTGGGGGGCTATATTTGTAATGTTAAATTGGTGTTTACTTAACATTTAAGAAGTCATTACAGCAAGCAAAATGACCCATAAGATCTATTTTCCTTTATTCAGACTTTGTAAGACAACAACCTGTGGGGATCAAGTTTAGACAGGAGATTGCATGAGCCTGGGTGTGCCAGCTGTGTCTGTGGGAAGGAGCAATATTTGACCTTTCACATTGCAGGGGCTATAACGGGTGTCCTGGAAGTGGGCTGGGTGCTAGAATACTGTCAGGAAGCAGTCCCTCACAACACCTTAGAGAGCTTTCCCAAGCCTTGCTTGGGCCTTCTGAACTCGGATACCTTCTCTCCACCTAGCACATGGTGTGGTTTCCTCCTCTCCCCACTTCTGGTGGAAACTGGTCCTAAGAGATGGAGAGCACACCAACTTTCCAGCACCCCAGATAACAGTGTGTCTCCTCCTGAACCTACCATCTTCTCCCTCAGCCCAGCTATAAGGAAAACTGAAGTTCCCTAGCCCTTGTTCAAGTTCTTCTGGGACCTTCTTTGAACTGAGACCCATTCTACAGGTGATGGCCTGGACTGTACAAGAAGGGCCCTCCTTTTACTTTGCCTGTTTATACTGAGCATGGAGGTAGAAACAAGGAAGACTGTCTATCCAGATCCTGAGCTTATACTTGGAGAACCTACTCTAGGTACTGAGGACCTCAAAGTCTCTTGCTCAAATGGGTTTGTACCCTTCTCAGGGCCACTGAAGACCTTATTCCTAGGTTCAATGAATCTTTCCAGGGTCCTAAGAGGTGATCAGCAGGAGGCTGTGGTTTGATGGAGTTCCACACGTTCACATATCATGATGAACTGAGAAGCAAGGGGTTCACTATAGCTGGGAGAGCTCTCTCAGGAACTTGACCAGCAGTTTCAAGGTTTTTTTCTCACCATTGAGGAGTCCTTTATCAGCCATGTTTTCTATGGCAAGCTATGATTTGCATATTACTCGAAAGTTATCAAGAGAAAATGCGCAGCTTGTCCTCTAGCTAGCAACAACAGTCTGATCCTAAATATCCACTGTATTTCCTGAGCTTTTTCTGAGACAATAAACCAGGCACTCTGTGTCTCAAAATATGGGACAGCTTAACAACTATGTTATTTACTTATAATCTTTAAGTCTTAACTAGGATCAAGAATCTGCTTAACTGGTACATTCACTCTACTGTCACTAGTATCACAGGAAGGCTTCAGCAGCCTTTAGTGAAAGAACTGTGGCACTGGTGAGGGTCCCAGGAGCTCCAGGGAGCAATAAGGAGGTTGCAGAGACACCTCACATCTTACAGCAGAGGTAAGACAGGCCTTCCAAGTTTCCAGGGATGACTGGGCATTTAAGGGAGAGTCGGCTAGCTGAATATGGGTCACGATGTTCAGTTCACTGCTCCATTCCAGTGCTCATAGGTGACACGTGAGACAAGCATGCAGTGGGGTGTAAGAGGCCTCTTCATGTGCTGGCAGTGGGCAGTGACCAGTGCTTCCATGGTGGATGCAGAGCAGGTTTCTGGCCAACTTAAAGACTCTGTACCTTATGTAGATGTCCTCCAGCTCTCCCCATGCTCTTTATTGCCACCATCTGTCGACACTCTGTTGCTCAATCCTTAATGACTCTGACAGCTACACACAGGCAGTTACATCCAGCGGGAAGACAGAATCTCTCCTTCCCCCACTAGATTGGGGCTCCCCAAGAACAGACACCGGTAGTCTTCTAGTTCCTTCTAATCTCCAGTAGTGTGTAAAGAGCAATCAACAGGTACAGAGTGACTAATACTGTGGGAACATGCAACTGGATCAGAAGGATGGGGAAAGCTAAAAGTGATGTCAGCCAAGAACGAAAGGGTGAGTGGAAGTTACCAGGACTATAGGAGGGTGGAATCAGAAGAAAAGTAACTTCCATACATGAGGAGGGATGTGTGTCTGGGCCCTGAGGGAGGAGGGAACACAGCTAATTGTTGGAGATTGGCAAAAATGGAGACTGAGGGGAGTGCAGAGACCTGAGGAGGAGGCAAGCTTCTGATTGTGGACCATGAGCTTCATTCTAGGGACTGCAAGAAGTCAATGGAGGGTTTCAAATAGGGAGCATTATCTGAAAATGCAGTCTGTCTTTTGGAATTGAATGTAATAACTCAGCCATAGGCACCAAAATTGGAAGCAAGGAGACAGCTCATAAGGAAGATGGCAACTCAGACCCTAGGAGTTATTGGAACAACTGGGAACTGTATAGAGTTGGAAGGGCAGAGGCCCTTAGACATCAAGGATTCTCAGTGTGAAAGAATGGAGCAAGAAGATCCCAGTTCAACCAGAGCTACTCATGATGACTCCTAGGAAACACTAGAAATCTTTATCTCCAGGGCGATTTGACTGTATGAAATGATTTTTGAAAATCCTATGGTAGCATCACAAAGCATTTGGTAAAACAAGAGACAACTGGAGTTTAGGAGGAAAATAAAATGGTGACATTTTAGAAACCATGGGGAGAATTTCAGGAAGAAAGCAATCAGTGAGATCAAGACTGAATTTGATAATTGGAAGCCAAATGGTGGTGCATCCACTTGTCTGGCTCCTTTATATTTGAACTCAGTAAACATTACAATAAGCAGGTCAATAGGATGCCCTATGTTCCAAGTCCTCAGAGATACATGCACAATATTCAGATGGGGGAGGCAAAGGGAATGGCTGCTTATTAGAAGTACAATTTGAACTGATACAAAAAAAAAAAAAATGGCTAGTCACTAGGCCGGGAGCTAGGCATTGTCAGGAAAGGAAACAATGGAAACAAAAGTATGAGTTTAGAGACCAGAATATTCTAGGAAATAGAATGTGTCCCTGGCAGGGCACAAAAATTTTGTTGTTGGGAATTGAACAAAAGAAGAGGGGTAAACTTCAGTTATTAAGGACTTAACGTGCCAAACTAAAAAGTTATCTGGTTTTTATCTAAAGGATAAAGGGTTCCTGCATATAAGAAAGTTAAGTGCTACAGTCAGATTTAAAGCCTGTTCTAGCAGCCAGTGGAAGTGAGGAACTTGGAGCCAAGGAGATTAGGAAATGATGACAACTCAGACTTCCATTTGGAGACGTCACAGGGATCACATGGGAGACTGAGTCACTGGGGAAGAAACAGTGAAAATGAAAATTAAGCTGGAATAAGAGGTTTGCTGGCATGACTGCTGGTTGAAGGCATGAGTCCTTGAGACAAGGAATAAGGAAAATAGATTTAGATGAGGATAGGGGAGGAGTTCTGGCACAAGAAACAGCATTTCAACACTAGAAGGAGGCGTTGGTAATAGTATTGTCAGTTCCTTGTTCCCTTAACTGGTTCTTCCCCTCTGCATCAGTCTACAGCCTGTTTCAAATATCGATGTGTATTGCTGTTTTAGCTAATAGCATGTAGAGATTCACTCCCTTTTTCACTGTAACTGGGGACAGATGTATCTATCACTAGTCAAAAGACACAACTGGCGGTCACCTTACAGAGATTTTATTATATCCTAGACAAAAGACATGTACCACCTAGTTAGAAACCACTAAGTTGATAGTGGCATAATGGTTCTGGAGAAATACAGTGCAGTATGAGGCAAAAAGCGAGGTGTGGGGCATTGAGATGCATGAATTGGTTTAGATCTGCAACTACCCTGCCATCTGTATGTAAGATTTTGTCTGTTGATATGCACTTAGTGAGGAGAGTAGAGGAGGAGGGATACCAGTTGCCTGTCAACAAGTGGTTTCGGACCCCTAAAACACTGAAGAACACCCTACCTTTCTTGTCTATTGTGCAGTACTGATGCATAAACTTCAGCACTGCTAAGAAATAAGACCGAGCAAATAGCTCAGCAATCTGTTAGTGCACTGATATTTAACTTCCTTTATTCTCACAGCCATTGAGATGGACATTGTGACACCTGACTGTAATCCTGGCATTTGGGAGGTGGAGGCTGGTTTGGAATTCAAAGACCACCTTAACTAATTGAGTTTGTGGCCAGCCTGGTCTATATGGAGAGTTGCAGGGCAGCCAGAGCTACACAGTGAGACACCCCGTCTAAAAACCAAGGAAAAAAAAATAGTTACTAAAAGATCGGCTGCTCAGTGAGAGCCTCCAGGAAGGTGCCCAGACCAAGGCTCAGGATCTCAACACAGCTTCCAGCTCCACGCCTTCCGACCCGGAAGAAACACTTCCGAGCCCCGCCTCCTAGGACCAGCCGGGAGGAGTCCGTTAAACTCTCGGAGACCCGTGGAGTCCCGGAGCATCAACACGGAAGTAACCTCCTGCCGGAAGTTCCAGGGCCCGCCTAAGGAGGGGTGGGGGCGGGGAGCCGCAGGCACACTGCGGGCAGGATGGCGGCTCAAATTCCAATCGTGGCTGCCACTTCTACCCCCACTATAGCTAGGAACAGCAAGAAGAGGCCAGCCAGCCCATCCCACAACGGCAGCGGAGGGGGATATGGCGCCAGTAAGAAGAAAAAGCTGTCCGGCTCCGGCTTTGCTCAGGTACACTGCGCGCACCACCCGAGGACGAGAGCGCATGCGCAGGCTCAAAAGGCCCCGAGAACGCTTGCGCGGGGAGGGGCGGAAGCTGAGGCGCGTGCGCAGTCCTGCGGGGTGGTGGTGGGTGGTGGTGAGGCGTAACCCCAGAGGGGCGTCGTAATTCCTGGTGGAAATTAGTATTTTTGAGTCATAGGTTGGACCTACGACTTTGGTTAAAAATCACCCTTATCATAGAGTAAGATGGGAGGTTATAATCGGTTTAGTAGAAGGTCCGCCCGGCTCTGCAAGGGAGTTTGCGGGTTACTCGTGTAGCTTCTCCCGCAGACACCTGATGAAAGTCTGAGGGGTCGCCCCAGTGTACACAATGGAGGAGTACTAAGGTGATTGGCACCCGTGGCTTCCTTCATTCTTCTTACATGTGTTACACCTGGAGGTTAAAACGTTGAGGTCTAGCCGGGCTGTGGTAGCGCACACTTTGAATCCCAGCCCTGGGGAGGCAGAGGCCAGCCTGGTGTACAGAGGGAGTTCCAGGACAGCTAGGGCTACACAGAAACCCTGTCAACAAAAACAAATAAAGTTGAAGTCAATATGAAAGTGCTGACTGAGCACAGAGGGTTTCCCCATATCTACAACTAGCGGAGACCAGCAGTGGTTTGATTGGGGTCGTGCTTTCCCTGCTCTCACTTTATGAGGATGGTTATGGTCCTGGTTATGCTTCTCAGTTTGTGTGGTGCGTTTGCCCCGCAGCACTGTTGGTAATTGGCACCCTGTCCACTTCATTTTAGCATTTTATTGTGTTTGCTTTCAGTGAAACACACAAACCACTGACAGTCTCAAGATAAGATAGCATTCTTTTTTTCGAGACAGGGTTTCTTTGTGTGGTCCTGGCTGTCCTGGAACTAGCTTTGTAGACCAGGCTGGCCTTGAACTCACAGAGATCCGCCTACCTCTGTCTCCCAAGTGCTGGGATTAAAGGCGTGCACCCCCACCACCTGGTTTAACATAGCATTCTTGAGAGGATCAGACAATTACTGCTAGTCTTGTCCTCATGCCTCAGCCTTGCAATTCTGTCGCTATGTGTTTCCCTCCCTGCCAGAAGTAAACACTTTCCTGCCATCTCCTACCTCAGTTAGCTTTGTTTATGTACCCCCTCTTTCCCTCCTCCTATACAGACTTCCAGCATGTCTATATAGTCTTGACTGTCTTGGAACTTGCTTTGTAGACCAGGCTGGCCTGGAACTCAGATCTGCCTGTCTGAGTGCTTCACTCGTGGCTTGTTTGTTTTGTTAGGGTTTTTTTTTGGGGGGGGGGCGTTCGAGACAGGCTTTCTCTGTGGCTTTGGAGCCTGCCCTGGAGCTAGCTCTTGTAGGCCAGGCTGGTCTTGAACTCACAGAGATCCGCCTGCCTCTGCCTCCTGAGTGCTGGGATTAAAGGTGTAGGGTTTTTTTTTTTTAATTATTATTTTGGTTTTTGTTTGTTTGTTTCTTGAAACAGGATCCCCTGTTTCTCAGGCTGGCTTAGAACTCAATTACTGATCTTTCAGTGAATGTTGAGCTTACAATGTTCTTTGCTGCAGCTTTGGTCGATGAAACACAATCCACCAAACTCAACAAACCCACATGGAGTTTATTGGGAAAGGGAGCAAAGGGAGGGGTAGGTGTTAACCGATCAGGAGCAGAAATGGAAAGAGAGAGAACAGGCAGGAGGTGCTTGCTTATATATGGAACAGGAGCAGTTTAGAACGAGTCTCAGCAGTTGGGGCCATTGAAACTGGAGTCATGGAGCTGCTGTTGGCCCAGCTCCTCGAGGCCACAGTTCCACGTGGATTCTGCATGCAGAATCCTTAGCTACCTAATGAAATGCAAGATGCAGCCATGCAACCTTTGACAGCCTTTGGGCTGTCAGTGAGGAGCAATCACCTGTCAAAGATGAATCCTGAGTGAGGGAAGGTAGTCCAGGAAAGGTAGCCCAGAGAAGAGTGATCCCAGGGCAGGGAGAGAGCCCCAGGATTAGAGAGGCCTGCAATCAGTAAAGGTTCCCTAAGGAGGAGGCATAGGCCCAGGAGAGGGCTGGCACTGAGTGACAGGTGGGTGCTGAGAAGAAACCACTGGGGCAGGAGAAGGAGAGGAGTTGGGAGCAGGAATAGGGCCATGTTGCCCAGGACCCGGGGAGAGGGAGAAGCCAGGATATCGACATTCAGGGTTGCACTAACACCCAGTTCCATTGTGTACTCTTGAATTGAGCCTTCATGAATGTGTAGTGTGTATTCTCTTGTAGTTGGCCATAATGTGATTTAATGTTCTCTTATGCCGAGACCAAGCAATATAGTCACTATATTAAGATGAGTTTTTGTTTCTTTGTGTCTGTCTTTATGTTTTTGCTTTTGTTTTTTGATTCAGACTTTCAATGATGTAGCCCCTGCTGGACCTGGAACTTCTGGTATATAGACCAGGGTAGCCTTGAACTTACAGAGATCCACCCACCTCTGCCTCCAAGTGCTGGGATTAAAGACTTCTTTTACCATGCCCTGCTCTTTGTGGACCACTTTTGGTTTGGTTTGAAACACCACAATCTTGCTATGTAGACATTGCTGGCCTGGGAAATCACTGTATAGCCCAGACTGGTCTCGTGGCAGCCTCCTCATTCATGATATAACAGGTATGCACTACCACACCTGGTCTGAGTTAATGTGTCTGTCTCCCCCCCCACTTTTTTTTTTTTTTTTTTTTTGGTTTTTCAACACAGGTTTCTCTGTGGCTTTGTAGGCTGTCCTGGAACTAGCTCTTGTAGACCAGGCTGGTCTCGAACTCGTAGAGATCTGTCTGCCTCTGCCTCCCAAGTGCTGGGATTAAAGGTGTGCACCACTACCCAGCTTCTTTTCTTTTCCAACCCGTTGAGACAGAGTCTTGCTATATAGCCTAGGCTGACATAAATTCACTATGTAACTGGGCTGGGCTTCTTAGTCCAGGTTACTAGTAGATGTTTCTGTGTTTCATTCTTTTTGTTTGTTTTGTTGTTATTGTTGTTTTGTTTTGTTTTTTGAGACAGGGTTTCTCAGTATAGCCCTGGCTGTCCTGGAACTCTATAGAC
Source organism: Cricetulus griseus (assembly GCF_003668045.3). Lineage (NCBI taxonomy): Eukaryota > Metazoa > Chordata > Mammalia > Rodentia > Cricetidae > Cricetulus > Cricetulus griseus. The sequence goes on from NC_048595.1 coordinate 213,063,949, forward strand.
CTGGCTGGCCTTAAACTCACAGAAATCCACCTGCCTCTGCCTCCTGAGTGCTTGCATTAAAGTGTGAACCACTACCCCCAGGCTGCTATGTTTGATTCTTGAATGATGATAAAAACACCGTTCCCTTCCTTTTAAAAACACCACAGGAGGAAGACAAGGTTGTCCTGAAGTCTGAGTCCCATTCATGAGGGCTGCTGTGGGCAGAAGCCATCATTAGGATTCTACAATTCAGCATAGGCCAGTGGAGCCCCTAGTCCTTGCTGACTCCAGTGTGTGACAGACAGCAAGATTAATGTCTCTATCCTGGGACTTACACCATCTTCTTTAGTAATGGGAAGAGGGCATAGCCCTTAGTTCTCAGTGTTAGTTCCCCATCTGTCTTGGGCCTTTCATGTCTCAGGGCTGGATATTCCATCTCTGAAAGCCTTTTAGTGTTAATGGTTCTTTCACAACACGGAAACCGTAGATCATCGTTTATCTTATTTTACCACAGCAGAACATCATAGACTTGGTTTTCCCTCTGACTAAAGGCCTTCCTGTCTCCCTGACTCAGTACTGACTCGGAGACTGTGAATGAGAGGAACAGAGAAATAAGGGTGGAGTAACCTGGGAGTGGGGTTTAAGAGGAAAGACAAGCAAAAACCAATATGATCTTCCTGGGATTTATCTGGCTAGAGATGGCATAGAACCCTCCACTGTTTGAAAAGCAGTAGCCACTGAGCCAATTCCCAGACTGTAATTCCCTTCTGGAGTCTTCTCTAGACCACTGTCTGGAACAGCAGGCTCTGTGGCGCTTGGTTTCAGTGGGTGACCTCTCCCTAGAAGAACTTTACATCTGTCTAATCCACACTGGCTTGCTGCAGTGACTGCTTTTCACAGGGGCCTCTGGAGACATTCCATCCTCCTACATCACAGTAAATTGCATTGCCTCTGGAGGATGGGGTGCGGGAGTTCGCCATGCTCTGTCCACAGTACTCTTGTCACTGTCATAGAGGCATTAAGGCCCTGGTTTCTTTTCCCTTTAGCATCCCTTTGCTTTCTTAGCAGTTCAGCTTGTCTGTCCTAGATGACCTTTTTCTTCCTAACTGGCAGGTCTCCTGAGATTCTTGCCTCTAATTAGCAACTTGTCCTTTCTCCTTTTGCCCTGGATCACAGCCTCTTAAAACATAGATTTTGGGGCCGGGGAGATGACTTGGTGGGTAGAAGTGCTGATGTAGCAGTACTTTAATGTACTCACAAATAAGAGAGAAATACAGGATAGATTTCAGTGTGAGTCTCTCTGTCTCTCTCTCTCTCTCTTCTCTCTCTCTCTCTCTCTCTCTCTCTCTCTCTCTCTCTCTCTCTCTTCTCTCTCTCTCTCTCTCTCTCTTTCTCTCTCTCCCTGCAACAGGGTCATTTGTGTTTAGCCCTGGCTGTCCTGGAACTTGTTTTGTAACCAGGCTGGCTCTGAACTCACAGAGATCCGCCTGCCTCTGCCCCTCAAGTCCTAGGATTAAAAGTGTGCTACTACCTCTTGGCTTCAGTGTGAGTTTCTTAAGGCTTGAAGTTTTGTATGATGCTGGGAAGACTGGAGTGGTGGAGGATGATGGGAGAACTGTCTACACCGAGGAGTGGTGTGAGCAGACTAGAGGAGTCCAGGCCCTTGCCACGACCTTGGAGAGGAATTTGGGAAGGTGTTTTGAGGAGAGACCTGTCTGAGAACTGTTGTGACAGTGAATGGCCCTCTTCCCATTTCTTTTCCTGGTACAGATCCCAAGAAGAGATCACACACATGTGAATGTGTGCACGCATGCGCACGCACACACCACACACACACACACACACACACACACACACACACACACACACACGTGCGCGCACACACACAAATACCTTATAGAGTTACATATGCACTTTCTCAGGAACACAATCTTTACTCCTAGGTTAATACTCAACAGAAAAGAAATCATGACAGCTGTTCTAGTTTGATTTTTTTTTTTTCTTTTGGGGGGTGTTTTGTTTGAGACAGGATCTCACTATGTAGCTGATGTAACAGACTTGTTATTTAGACCAAGCTGGTCTCAAACTCACAGAGATTTGCCTGCTTCTGCCTCCCACGTGCTGAGATTGAAAGCGTGTGTCACCACACCTGGACTAGTTTGATTCCTGTTTCTGTGATAAACACCATGAGAAAAAGTAACTAACTCATGGTAGGAAAGGATTTATTTCAGCTTTCATTTCCAGGTCACAGGCTGTCACTGAGGAGGCAGGACAGGAACTCACTGTAGGAACCATGGGGGATTGCTGCTTACAAGCTCACTTTTCCCCTGGCTTGCTCTGCTAGCTTTGTTACATAGCCCAGGCCTGCCTACTTAAGGACACCGCCACCCACAGTAGACTAGTTCATCAGTCCTCATAGACATGGCCACAGGCCAGTCTGAGCAAGACAGTTCTTCATTGTCTTTCTGTTCTCTCATTCCCAAGTGACACTTGTGTCAAGTTGACAATAAAACTATTTACGTGTGTTTGGCTGTGTGTGTGTGTGTGTGTGTGTGTGTGTGTGTGTGTGTGTGTGTGTGTGCTTGCATATGTGTAGCAGCTTTGTTAATAATTGAACATGGAAAATGAACCAAATGTTCAACAGAGAAATGGATAAATAGGTTTTAAAACTTCCATGTAGTGAATTCTACTCTGCTGAGAAAGAGGGAAATTGATGAAGCAAACCACTGAGCCATGTGAAGGCATCAAAACTCCATTGTGACCTAAAGAGGCCAGATAGAAGCCATATACTGTCACATCTCTTGGGAGAAGGTCTGGAGGAAGTGAAAGAGATGTGGAAGAATCAGAACATTGGTTGCTCTTGAGACTGGAAGGAACTGGACAGGAAGGGGCAAGAGAGTGTTCTGGAACGGTGGGTGTATTCAGTGTCTTGGAAAGCATTTGGTTATACCAATGTCAATACTGGAAACTCATGAAACCTGTCCCTGCCACGTATGCATTTCACTCTGTGAAGATAATGCTTCAGTTCCTAAGATGCTTGTCTTGGAATTGGCTTATAAGCCAGATAGCCTTTCTTACTTCTGTCTCTTTTCTCTCATGTTGTTAGCATAAAGGCTTGTTTTAAAGGATGACAGGACACTGCATCCCAGCTTCAGCTAGCTGGCCCACATCCCTCCAGCTTCTTCTTCTTTTTAAGAATTCCCGTGTCCTGTTGTGCCCAAATGCAGACTAGCACCAGCCTGGGTTTTCTGACTAAATAGACACTTGAGGTCCAGACTCTAAGGTTAGCCTTCCTATTTCAAGACATAGTTGACAAGATCATCAAGAAAGAAGGACTATGTGGTACCATGGAATGGGTTTAAATTGAAAAGTTGTGTGCTGTGTAGCCTTAAACCAGTCCCCTCTGCCTTGATTTCCTATAAGATGGGGATAATGGCACCTTCTTTGCAGTTGTCAGAATTAATGAGACAGCTGGAATAGGGCAGCAATCCCTGAGCTTGGCAATAGGGAGTACCAGGAAACCTGGCACTGGGGTCCTGCTTATGCCTGCCATGGTTCTTGTTTACAAAGATAGTGTTCCCCAGCCTCCAGGGCAGGCCACCTGCTGAAACCCTGGACCCCTTGCATGTCTGTCTTGCTGAGAGCGTATGTGAGGAACCCATCTGGCTTCAAAGTTTTTTTTTTCTTTCTGTGTTTTAAGGGTGTCAGCATTGAAGCCATGAGTGAGAATAAAATGGCGTCCTCTGAATTTGGTTCTGGGCCTGTGGAAAAAGCTGCCAAACCATTGCCATTTAAGGATCCCAACTTTGTGGTAAGTATATAAGGTGTTATATACTTACGGGGGGGGGGGGGAGTGAACAACTGCACCTCAGCCTCCAAGGTAGCTGGGTCTGGAGATGGGTCTGGAATTGCCTTCTCCCTCAATTCCATTTACCACCCCCTCCCATGGGCTGTTGAGGGAGGGGTGTCAGTTGGGAGGAAAGTGAAGGGGGATATGGGACAGGACAGGAAAGGCCCTTTGTGATCTCCCAGTGTGTCAGGCCTTTTCAGAATTTCCCAGAGAAGCCTGGTGGTGGTGCACACCTTTAATCCCAGCACTCAGGAGGCAGAGGCAGGTGGATCTCTGTGAGTTTGAGACCAGCCTGGTCTATAAGAGCTAGTTTCAGGACAGCCTCCAAAGCCACAGAGAAACCCTGTCTTGAAAAAACAAAAACAAAAACAAACAAACAAAATTCCCCAGAGGGCAGAGCTTTCCCATGATTGTTCCCCTACACTTTCTGTTGGCTTAAATTTTAAAAGAAGTTAGAAATAAATAACTAAAATAGGAGTACTCCCCATTAATTCCTTTAAATCCCTTTCATTCATGAAGGCTGTACTAAGTAATCAGTTTTAGTGACCCAAATTATACCTTTAAAGGTTAATTTTTTTAAAATGAGTCTTGGCAATGCATTGTAACCGGGGTCTTCAAATATGTTAGTAGTCATTTTTTAATCTTTATATCACAAAAAAAGAAATTTCCAGAAGGCTTGCCATACCATGATTGAAGCTTATTTGGGTTTTCCAGGACCACTAGTGATTAGGAGGCAGAGAGACACACCCTCATAGGGGAGTTAGAAATGTAATCTCAAGATCTCATCCAACTTTGTGGTAAACTGATTTTAAAGGGAGGAGGTCATGAGTGAATTCAACCAGGGTGAACACAGTAAAGAATTCACTTTCCTGTATGCATGGTGAAAAATAGCCATTTATTTCTGTTCTGTCACCAGCAACCTTGTGGGTTTAGATAGCCCCCAAACTAAGTTCTTTTTGTTTGCTTATTTTTACTGTTTGTTCGTTCATTTTTGTTTTTGTTTTTGTTTTTTGGTTGTTGTTTTTTGAGAGTCTCCTGTAGCCTCAAACTCATCCTGTAACTGAGACCGGCCTTGAACTCCCAATTCTGCTTCCACCATGAATAGCTACGGATTATGTTCTTTTAAACAAAGATTAAAGTATATGGTGAGGCTCCTTTAAAGGTCTCAGCAGCACAAATAGTTGCTTACAGACTGAGGTGCCTAAGGGCTCTAATGGGCATGGTGTCAGGTTCGGCGCATCTTCCACTGACTCGTCTCTTCTAACCCACTTTTAATTTGAGCACTCTGGCCACGGTGGTGCAGTAGCTGGCAAGAAGAATAGAACCTGGAAGAACCTCAAACAGATCCTCGCTGCTGAAAGGGCATTGCCATGGCAACTGAATGATCCTAACTGTGAGCTGTCTAGAGCCTTCCCTGTATTTGTAATGCAGACAGGAACTTCCTTACAACAAGCCTACGTTGTTTGCTTGTGTTTGTGTTATTGCGGGAAAATGTTCTTAGCCTGAGAGCCTACAGTGGCACCCATCCAGGGATATTATGCATGTATTCCCTTTTCACAGAGTCTGTGTTGAGTCTGCTTGTTTGTGTTGTCACGGGGGTTTAGTTTTTAGTGTCATTATTTGCAATTTCAGTCTGGAGAAGTAGGTCCCACTGTGATAATGGTGATGTTTCTATTAGACCTCTCATTTAAAACTCTACTCTTTAAGTTTGTTTCCACAAAAAAAAAAAAAATGTAGCCCACCTGTAATGTAAGATTTGGGAGAGTCTCCAGCAAGCAGCTAACAGGCCACACACTTACTCTCTGAGAAAATACCACCTGCTGAAGTGTGTCTAGACCTGGACAAAACCTGTTAGATGTTGTGCTCAACTACACTGGAAACTTCAGGTTCCAGGATCTCCCCTCCTGTCCTGCTGTGCATCTTTCATGGTGTGACTCAGATGGTGACAAGTTAGTCATCTGGGTGTGGCCTGCTTGAGTCTGGGTGTGTGGATCCAGTTAGTGGCTGTATGGCCTTTCATCCCAGGAGCCCATTTTAGCTGCAGACTGTGAAATATCCTGCGGGTAGATGAACCTGGCAGTTCCACTGGGGTAGCATGTCTCTGATGGCAGGGCAGGACCCTAGCTGAGGCCTGCACTTAGTCTGTGACATACTGTGCTATTTTTGAGACACCTCCCTTATTTCCCTGGTTAATCCCAGGAGGCTTCTGTAAGTGTGTAATCACAGAGGGACATTTCAGCACTATTACCATATGTTAGCTTAGAATAAAGAATAAGGGAGAACATAGAATAAAGGAGGAGTTAGGGTATTTTGAAGGCTATGTGGTCATCTCTTTTCTTTTCTTTCATCTTTTTAGACTTTAGTATTGATGCTCCTCCATCTTTTAAGCCAGCTAAGAAGTATTCGGATGTTTCGGGCCTTCTTGTGAGTATAATTACATGTGTCTGTATTAGCATTACATGTAAGATTCCACAGCAATGTCTGTCCGAGTGTCCCGATGGTCCTGTGGGGAGTTCAGGCTGTGGTCTGAGTGTCTTTGTGGGTAGTCTGGAGAGACCTTTGCTCCAGAAAGCAAGACACAGAATTTTCACTTCTTCCTTTTTCCTTTTTCCTTTTTCTTTTATGAGACAACATGAATGAAACAGCCATTCCTGTTTTCACTCTTAAGGTTTTAAAATACTGATTTTACACAGTTGGCAGTACTTTAAAAACTGTTCTGGGCTGGTGGTGTAGCTCAGTGGTAGAGCACCTGCCTAGCATGCCCTGTACTGCAGAGTGGATCCTGAAGTCAGAACACACAAACACAAATCTCTAAGCTTTTTCCCAAATGAAGCCTTTCCCCAAATGTATGTAACCCACATGTCTAAAAGAGCTGGAACCCCTCTCCCCTCATGGTGTCTGTGGGTCTGGTCCTCTGTCCTCTTCCCTAGCCCACTAACCACGTCCCCAGGGCTTCTGGGGAAACAGAACTGCAGGTGGGATCGAGGCAGGCACTGACACTGGGCACTGAGAGCCTGCTTCCACTCGCGCCAGAAGAGGAGTGGGTGTAGAACCCGTAGAGAACCAGCTCACCTTCATCCTTCTTCATCTCTTGTAAATTTGAAAAGTGGGGTTTTTCTGCCCATTATAGAAATGATGAAGCATACTACTTCTAAAATTTACCTGTATATCATTTAAATGCTTTTCATTTTAATGAGGATAACTGACTCCACCGTCTGTCATAAACTGGCCAAATTAATACTATACATTATACCAGAAAATTGCTTCTTCTGTTGTCATGTAATCTCCCTCAACTCCTGATCCAGTTTATTGTTCTAAGGTATGCTTCTGTCTGAATTCATATAGCTTGAGTAGGGTGTTTGTTGTCCTGAAGGCCCATTTGCTGTGAACTTGGTGTCATTGAGCCATTAAGAGGTGGGCCTGATGAGTCAGATCCCATAGGAATGGATGAGTTTCTGCAAGAGAGGATTCTCATGAAAAGAGCCTCTATTGTTTTCTTTCTTAGCTTGCACATATGCTTTTCCTGTGCTTGGCTTGTTCTCTTCACACCATGTTTAAGTGCAGCCAGGTAAGGCTCTCACCGGGGTGCCAACTCTGAGAGCTAACTGAGCCTCCTTTCTTCTTAAAATGTGTGTGTGTGTGTGTGTGTGTGTGTGTGTGTGTGTGTGTGTGTGTGTGTGCGCATATATATGTATATGCACACCCACACTTATACTTTATATGTAAAGGTGTTTTGCCTGCATGTATGTATGTGCACTATGTGTGTGCTTGGTACCCTCTGAGGAAACCCTGGAGCTGGATGTCCATCAGGAGCTCCTAACCTTTGAGCCATCTCTCCAGCACTATAAGCCTCATTTCTTGATAAAGCATCCAGGCATATTTTAGATAGCAGCACAGAATGAACTAAAACACCATTCCAGCTTTCGTTTTATGCAAGTTTATAGGTCATATTTCTTATGAGTGCTTTGCCTTTGTATTTAGAGTGAGTTTCTTGCAAAGAGGGTCTAGCTTTGTACCCACCTGACAATGTGACTCCAGATGATAGCTTTACATGCTTCACATTTCAGTGACCGTTACTGTGGGTATGTAGTTGGGATTTTCTTTGGGCCGTCAACCAACTCCCAAATAAAAACATGGAGACTTGGTAACTATGAATGCTCGGCCTTAGCTTAGCAGTTTTAACTTAATTTAATCTGTTTCTCTTGGTCTACAGTTTATTACTGAGCTTTTTACTTTCTTTCATTCTGTATGTCCTACTTTCCTGCTTCTTCCATGTCTGGCTGACTGGTGCCTGTCATCTCCCTTTCTTTTTTCCTTTCTTTCTGAGCCTAAATTATTCTTCCTACTTAATTTCCCTGCCCAGAAGTCTTACCTATACCTCCTCCCTCACTATTGGCTTTTTATTAGACAAATCAGGTTTCATAAGCAGGCAAGGTAAAACAGCAACACATCTTTACATAATTAAACAAGTGCAGCACTTCTTTACATAGTTAAGCAAATGCAATACATCTTTGCATAAACAAATATTCCACAACATTTTTTTTGTCTAAATAAAAAGAAAGGTTCTAGCTTTAAATATACAATAAGAACAATTATCAAGTAAGAATTACATTTACAACCAGGCAGTGGTGGTGCATACCTTTAATCCCAGCACTCTGGAGGCAGAGGCAGGAGGATCTCTGTGAGTTCAAGACCAGCCTGGTCTACACAGCTAGTTCCAGGACAGCCTCCAAAGCCACAGAGAAACCCTGTCTCGAAACCCCCCCCCAAGAAAAGAATTACATTTACTACACTATCCAGCCTATTTGAATTTGGCAGACAAAATACTCCATTATCTATCCTATCTTGTTGTGTACCTAATGTACTTTCTAACTTTCTATCCTAACTTGTATTACCAACCCCAAATTATGTTTTTAGACCTCAAAACATTTTCTTAGATAAACAATTTCAACTCTTATGCTTCTCAACCTTATAAACTTTACATTTTTTATGTGTTTCTTTTCTGAATTTGGTAATAAGGAAAACTATAACTATCTCATCTTCAACTCCATCAGAGTCACAAGAAGGAGTATTACCTATGTAAACAGGAATTGCAAAGCAAGCAACTTCCAAAACTATAGAAATGACAGAGACATCTGGCATCCAACTTCGGTCTACCGGCCTAGAATATCTGACAGAATTTTCTGTGAAGCAGGAATTTTGAAGACTGTTGTACCTTGTCTTGGCAAAGTTTGGCAGTCTTTTTCCTTTGTGTCCTGCTTGTCCAATTTGGACAGCATACTCTCAGCAGTCAAGGCAAGGGCAGTTCCTTGCCCAATGGCAAGCTTTGCCACAATAAAAGCAAACTCCATATGAAGGTTCTTCAATGCCCATCATCCTTTTATGAAGTAGATTGGTGATGCCAGAAGAAGACATGTCTCACTGTCATGAAAAGCCTTAGGACATTAAACGTCTTAAATGCTATATTCTGAAGGTCTCTGAAGCGTTTGAAGATCACCTATCTATCCAAAATATATGTTTAACCTTGAAAACATACCTAACATGACTATAAGTCATTATAGATGACTACTAACCTGCAATTTTTTAATTATCCTAAACAGTTTATAATAACAGCTTTCAAGGACTAAAACTTTGCATTATATTCTTAAATGAGCTGCATAGGTACAATACCTTAAATAAGAGAAGAAACATATATATGGTATAACAAAAATAACCTTAAGTTTGTATCAATATACACAAATCCACACCAACATAAACTATTTGAGATGAATAGTTGTTTTTATATCCTATATTCCTATATCCCCACTAAATGATGACAAACATCATGAGCTACTGAATGACCAAAAACCACCCACCCCACCTCTTGGGAATGTGGGCATTGTGTTCTCTAGAATGCTTCCTGTTGTCTAGGGTCAATAACATCCCCAGGGGACCCTGAGAAAATTGAGATAATGGTCAAGTCCTAAGAAAACTAGCTATAACATTGGTTTTTCAGTCTCTGTGTAATGGAAAAGTACGAGGCTTATCTGACATTCTGGCTGGAATAGTCTGTGAGACTAGACCATTTCAGCTAGCAGCCTTGAAGTTGTTCGGGATGCAGAACTCTGAGGAGACTGAAACAGGGGCACTCTGACAGGTTGGATCACCTGGGCCACCTGTGATTTCATTAGTGTCTGGTCTCCTTACTCTGAAAACACACAAACTAACAAAGGTAACATACATGTCTGCATTAACACAGATATGGACTGTGCATTGCACACAAGCCAGCCAAAGGTGATTTTTTTGTTTTATATTTGAGCAAGTAAAAGACATCTGTCAACTTTTTAAGTTTGTACTGTATAACCAAACCTCTATCCTTGCCATTTGAAAGGATAGCATGTAATAATAAGTCATGAGGGCTCTGTAACCAACAAGATTTATTTTGTCTCACCCAGTCTCAGAGGTGTTCCTGTATGTCAAGGGATTGTCATCTATGTCAACTGTGTGTATGTATGTATGTATGTATGTATGTATGTAAATATGTATGTAAACATATATGTAAACAGTCTTTTAGTTTTTCTAGGCTTATGTCCCTAGCCAAGATTTTCAGGGAGTCAAATCTGGTTTCTACTTTGAAGGAATCCACAGCCTTTCATTTCCAATGGAAACAAAAACATAACTTCTCCCTCAACACAATACATTTTCTGAATTCCATTTTAAAATTAAGACATCCCTAAAGTATCTAGACTGGTCTAATTCAGCAGTTCCTTTTACGATCCCATGTTCTCAGCTGCTGTCATTTGCTCTTCAGCATTTAAAAACTTCAAAGTTAACAAAGGGCCATACAGGAACCAGACATCCTGTATATGTCCCATCTTTACATGGCATATATATATATATATATATATATATATATATATGCATATATACCTACATATATACATATATATGATACATATTATATATAAACATTATATATAAATATTTATATATAGAAATATAAATATATATTACCTTATTCTTTCTTTAAAGACTTTACTTATTTTTAAACTATCTTTTCCTATGACTGTCTATATCCATTTTCTTTTCTTTCTTAAGCATCTATGCACACGGTAATCTGTTTAAAGGTTTTTCGGTCTATACCTGTTTTACTATGCACCCGTAGTATTCTCTGACCTGTAGCATGAAAAATAAAAGACCCAGAGACAGATACTGGTGTTCAAGCTGAAATCAGAGAAGCAAAGCAGCCAAGCCCGTAGATCTTACCTCTACCCAGCTGAAATGGCAATCCTGTCTCACGAATCCTCAGAGGCAAAAGCTCTCAGTTCCTGTCTCCTTCTGCCTTTTATTCCTTTCTCCACACAGCCAAATCACTCCTTTCTCTAGCTCCCTAGTGCTGGGATTTCGTGTAGTCACTGTGGCCTTGAACTAACAAAGATCTGTCTACCTCTTAATCATGAGTCCTGGGATTAAAGGTGTATATCACTGCCGCCCTACCTCTATAGCTTGTGGCTGGCTTTGCTTTGTGAATCCTCAGGCAAGCTTTAATAAGTTATAAGTAATATATCACCACAATTCCCCTTTTTTTATAAAGTACAAAAAGAAGGCTGCAACCAACATAAGAAAAACTGCATACAATAAGTACAATAAGTATACACAATGTATACAGCAATAAGTACATCAACAATGTCTAGTCCATTAGCATTTGACAAATTCAGAGAAAATACTCCATTATCTAGCCTGTCCTGGTGAGTCTAAAGTCTTGTATGTAATTTATTTTCTATTCTAATTATCAAATTACCTTTTAATATCTCTCATACTTTCACACTTTACACATCTTTATTGAGTTTGTTTTCTGAATCTGGTAAACAAAGAAAACTATAACTATTCTATCTAGTCTTCAACTCCCTCAGAGACCCGAGAAGGAAATAATATTAACTGAGTAAACAGGAAGTGAGAGCAAGCAACTTCCAAAAAATGTGAGAAGTGACAAAAACAGCTAACTGCCTGAGGAACCCAAGGTTCCTCTACAACGTTGGGCATCCATCTTCAGCCTATAGGCCTAGCATCTCTGACAGACTTTTCTGTGAAGCAGGATTTTCTGAAGGGCTGTCCTGCCTTGTCTTGGCAGAATTTTGCAGTCACTCTCTTTTGTGTCCTGTTTGTCCAGTTTGGACAGCAGTTGAGGCAAGGGTACTTTTTGCCCAGTGGCTACTTTTGCTACAAAGAAAGTAAATTCCATCTCAGTTTCCTTCAATGCCCATCCTCTTCTCTCAAGTAGATTGGTGCTACCAGGAGCAGACATGTCTCATTGTCATTAAAAAAAGAACCTATGTTATTAACACATCTTAAATGCCATACTCTGTAGATCTCTAAAGTGTTTGAAGATGACCTATCTAAATTATATCTGTTTGGTCTTGATAACATGCCTAATATGACTACAAGTTTGATTGTAATAGTTGACTAATTACTAACCTACATTTCTTTATTATCTTATGTAGTTTGTAATAATAACTTTCAAGGACTAGAAATTTGTATTACATTGTTAAATGAGCGGTATAGGTAATACCTTGAACAAGATTCGAAACATATGTCCAGTATGTTTTCAAAAAATCAATCTCTACTATAGAACTGTGTCATGTGCTTTCTTCATGAGGGTACCAGGCTAACTGGGCCTTTTAATTTTTATTTATGCCCTTTTTAGAAAGCTAAATGATGGCCCTCATAGTCCTAATGCTTGTCTTACCAGAATGAGTTTATTTTCAGCACTACACTTCTTTGTCTGGAGTGTGAGGCTCTTGTACTAATCCCATCCCTTTTTGTCATGTTTACTTATGCATAAGATAACACAAAATAGACTATTAATAGTTCTTGCTTTAGCTTTTAGAGAAACAAAATTTTTTTAAATAATTTTTTTCTTGTTTATTCTATTTCTAGTTTTTCTTCACTGGGTTGTGTATGCCCATTTAACAGTCTGATCCACAGCTTTATCCTAGAATTACTTCCTGAATCTCCCATGTTTCCTCAGCCATTGCTCTCTTGAAGCCTCTTGTCTACTGGATGTGTGCTGCGCTCATTTCAGTGGTTATCCGAGGCAGGAAAGCTGGTGTGGCCCCAGTTACTGTTATGTCCTGAAATGGGAATCTTGCCCTGTGTCATTCTGGGCAGCTGGCAGTCATGGTTTATGAACAGACTCAGAAGCTGGCCCCTTGGCTCGTCCGGTTTCCTCAGCCATGGCAAGCAGCTATCAGCTGCTACAATGGTTCTCACCTGTGAAGAGGCAGAAGCACCACTTTGCAGAACATTATTCCAGGCCTCTGTGGCATCAGCACAAGTCTTGCCAAATATACACGAATTACCTAAGCCCTGAATGTAAGAATTAAGGTCTTCAGAATATACGAAGAACTCTACTCCCAAACCAATAGACAGCCCTTTAAAAGACAGGGGAATCGCTAGGCAGTGACAGGGAATATGGTGATCAGCAGGTGTTCAGCCTCACTGGCAACTGGAAGGACTGAGAATGTTTGGTTGTGTATTTCAGCCTGGATATAAAGAAATTGTGTGTTCCTACACTGCTGTTTGGGAGTAGGAAGGGTATTGATGCAGCTCCATTGAATGACAATTTGGCAGTTTTCTTCTTAAAAACAAACAAAAAAACCTATGACCTGGCAATTTGCCTTCTATGCAGCTCCCTGGAGTAGTAGTATGTTCCAGGAACTTAGGCAGAAATGTTTCTGAGAGACTATTAGCAAAGTGTTGGTGGTCCCTTGGAGGTCTTTCCTTGAGATGTGTTCTGTTGATTTGTGAGCCAGATCTATGTGGAGCCACATGGATGAAGTTCCAGTGGACATCCTTGACTAGAAGAGGCCAAACTGTGTGGATTGTGTGGTAAAAGCACACACACACACACACACACACACACACACACACACACACACACGCTTGCTGGGGAATTTCTCTGCTTGGCTTGTTTAGTAAGGTATAAATTTTAAAAGTCTGGAAGGGTCCCCACCTAACAGTGGTTTTCTCAGGGGAAGCAAAAGACTTTGAGGTAGAAGATGCTGGCAAAACTTTCACTCTATGAAATGCTTTTAATTTTTGTTTTTTAGATAACATTATAGTTCATCTTGCTTGGGCACAGGAAGGAAGGCATGGATGTGTGTGTCACACCCTCATTTTACAAAGATATGATGAATGTTGTGGCTCTAGAGGTTCCTGGAAGGTTGTGAACACTGCCTGTCATCCTAAAGTTGGGCCAAGGCTTAAGCAGTTTGCTGAGTCCCCATAGGCAGGCAGCCTGTTTTTTCTTCCAGTCTCAAGGGACAGAATCCAGAGGAGGATGGGAAAGTCTTTACTCATCTGGCTCAGGGATATAGTTTGGCATTCTCCTTTCTGTTCAGAGCACTGCATGTTGGCTCCTGGGTCCAGTCTGTTCCATCTTTTGTTAATGACCATTTTGTCTGTGCCACAAGATCTCTGTATTCTGAATTGTTTATACAGCAGCCTTCTTGGCATGAGGCGTGAGCTTGGGTGGCCAGCTCAGTGCAGTGTGGTTTGGTTGGCGGTAGGAGTGAGGCTGCCACATATAGAGCCACAGAAGGCTGGATCATAGGTCTGTCTGTGGAGCCAAAGTTGTGAGGGTAGCTTGCCCACCAGAGAGCCCACCTTACTGCTGCACAGCCACAGCCTCCCTGAAACAGCTTTGTTACTGTTTTTCAGCCTTTCCCTATATTGCTGTCATCAAAGGAAATGTGATTCACAGGAGATAGCATCAGACAGCATTCCTTCTAGGCCTCTGGCCCTTCCATTTCTCTCTGCCTCGTCCTAGAGCTAAGAGATGTCCACTTAGGGCCAAGCACTCAACAGTCCCTTATTCTCAGCACTTTGACCAGTTAGGAGCCTCTGCAGAGGCAGGAGTTAGAAGACAGGGATATGTTACCATTATGAGATGAGTTTGGGACCTGCAGCTTGCAGCCCTCAAGATATCAATAAGAAGTGTCCCAGGATCTGATGGGGCTGTTCCTCTTCCTCCAGACTGTCCCTTGGAGTGGTCCTCAAGTCTGGAAAGATGAATGAGTCTTTGCCAAGTGAGCAGTTTAGTGTTCTTGGAGGCAGTGAAACTTGGTGAAGTTGTATTTTACTTTGAGTAAAGTAGAAAAACATTAAAGTTTCTACTGAGCATATCTCCACTAACAACTCCCTGTCCTTCCCTCTGTCTGTTTCTCATGCAGGCCAATTACACAGACCCTCAGAGCAAACTGCGGTTCAGCACCATTGAAGAGTTTTCCTACATTCGAAGGCTGCCCTCTGACGTGGTCACAGGCTACCTGGCCCTGAGGAAGGCCACGAGCATCGTTCCCTGATCCTGAGAAGTGGGGATGTAGTAGGAATGGCCTCAAAAACAGATTCTGCACTTGTGATATTTTTTCCTGGAAACAGACGTGTTCTGCTGTCAATCTGAGAGTGGCAGCTCTGTGCCTTGGAAAGAATGTCTGGCTTTGCCATGAGGGTTTTTCTGGTTTTTATTTTCCTCCAAGTGTGGCGTTCCTCTTTTAAATCATACTTCAGTTGTTGCCTCAAGTAAACATTGTTTGATAAGAAAATACAGTAAAATTATGCATTTAAATTAACTCAAGCAAGTCCCTGAATTTTGTTTGCAAGTTGTGAACCCTCTTGCAACATTTTCAAAGGATGTGCAATGAAGACACAGATCTGGATTGTCCTGGAGCCTAACAGGCATGCTGATCCCTCCCTGGATCCAAATGGATTGTCCTGGAGCCTGGGGAGCATGCTGACTGCTCCCTGAATCAGAATGGATTGTCCTGGAGCCTAGAAAGCACCCTGGCCCCTCCCTGAATCAGAATGGGTTGTCCTGGAGCCAAGCAAGCATACTGTCCGTTCTCTGGACCAGAAACTTCTGTCTGTCTGTTTTCTACTGTGCTGTCAGGGAGTTTTGAAACTTTGAATGACTACCCATCATGGCATGCCTGCTGGTGATTTGTCTCTGCTACATGGTGAATTGAGGCATTGGATTCCAGTGTCCAAAGGATAAATTCAGCTCTTAAAAGGAAAAGCAATTAGCTAGATCAACGAAACATTTTGGAGGCTTAGCAGTTAAGATCACTTGTTGCTTTTGTAGAGGACCCAAGTTTGATTCCTAGCACTTACATGGTGACTCACAACCATCTCTAATTCCAGTTCCAGGGCATCCAATACCCTCTTCAGACCTCTAAGGACACCAGGTGTACACATACATACACACAGGCAAACTCTCATACATACAAAGATAATATAAATATTTTTTTAATTGTATTTTCTTCTTAAGACCACACTGATATCCACGCTGCTCTGATGTGAGTTCTAACTAATACATGCTGCATGTCTTCACTGTAAGAGAGGAGCCACGAGGTACCTTAGAGTGACCAGAGTATTAGAGATGCACCTTGCGGAGCTGGGTGTGGAAGACCGTGTCACTATAGATACTTTGTTTGCAATGAAGTGCCTGGCAAGAAGGAATCCATGTCCATTGCTGTGGGAAAGACATGACAGCAGGAGCATGAGCCAGATGGCCACACTACATCCATGGTCATGAATCAGAGAACAGACAAGATGCGAGGCTAGACTTTACCACCTCAGGGCCTGCCTCTAGTGACCCTCTTCCTCCAGAGGGGCTCTACCACCGTGGTACAACTCAGCAGCCTTCCAAAACTGTACCACCCACCACTGGACACCAAGTGCTCAAACATATTTCACATTCAAATCACTGCACCATGTCCTCCGAGTTAGAGCATGTGTCCACCCAGACTTCAAGTGTGTTTTGTGACTGATGATGACACCTAGCAGAGGGCCAAACTATTTCCCACCAGATGACACTTTTCTGAACCCATGCCTCTTAGGAAGAGGCATTCCATCATCAAATAGCACAGGTGCCTATGGAGAGGTCACAAATGATGTCTTCCTCATGAAACAATGTTATTTCCAACAATGTTCTCATCTGAGAGAATTGAGAGCCTTATTTGGATCCTGGTTCAAACAAAAAAGCTTAAAATGTTTCCAAGACAATTATAAACTTGATAGATTTTGATGTATGAAGATATGGAGGAATATGTATGAATACTTTTAAATCAGAATACTGGTATCATAATGTTAAAGGAAAGCGTTCATATTTTAGAGACAAAGGCTAAAACATTAATGGACAGAGCAATATGATATCTGGGATTTGTTTCAGGATGATGTGGAAGAGAGGAAATGGACAGAAGTAGTGTTGAAACAAGATTGGCTGCAAGTCAACTATTGTATACTAAGTACACGGAAGTTCGCTACACCGTTCTACTCTGTATTATTTGAATTTCTCCACAATAAACTTAACAAGGATGTGGCATTTTTATTACTAACAGTTGAAGCGAGGCCATCTTTGCTCTGCTGTCTTGGAGTCAGGGAATGGTATGGGTTAGCTTTCTGTTGCTGTGACAAACACCTGAGAAAGTTAGCATACTCATGATCCAATCACCTCTCAAGTGAGCCACCATCCGGGAACCAAGCCTTTAATGCATACACTTTTTGTGGGAGTGGAGGTATTAGCAGCTTCTTGAGTACAATTAAATCCTATGAGGCAGGGTTTGGAGTGCATCCTGATGGCTTTCTGTGGCTTGGGGAAACACCTGTCAATTGTATTCGTTACAGAAGCTGCACGTAGGGTCTGGAATCTGTCAGCACAAATCCAGCTGTTCTGTCTACAGAACTTCCCAGACAGCTGAGCAAGGGATAAGGCAGAAAGAGACAAACTGATATATTCAGAACATTGTGCTCAGTGTCTGGCCTTGTCCCTGAAAAGAATTTTTCTTTAGAAAGGCCAGAAACTCATCTTTATCTCTAGCTAGCAGTTTCCTTCCATTTGTTGTCAGGAGAGATAACAGTCACCATGGCCTGGGCTGGCTTGCTGCAAAAAACCCTTGTAATATTCCACACTGCAAAACCCCAGGTGGCACTCACCAGCGTTCATCCTGCAAGCATGTGGGAGGAAGTTAGATCTTCAAAGCACTAAGCACAGGCAAGCTGTTGGGGTGAAAGGAACTGTTGTTCCTCAACTGCAGCTGGGCTTGTACCTTACTAAGGAAGGGGGAAGACGAGACACAACCCTATGGAGACCTGTCATAGTTAGGGTTTGGTGCTGTGATGAAACACCACGACCAAGGCAACTTGGGGAGGAAAGGGTTCATTTCAGTCTACACTTCCGGGTAACAGTCCACCACTGAGGGAAGTCACAGGAGGCCGGAGTTGATATGAAGGCCACAGAGCAGTGCTGCTTACTGGCTGGCTCCCCATGGCTTGCTCAACCTGCTTTCTTATAGAACTTGGACCATCAGCCCAGGGAAGGCATCACTTAC
Source organism: Cricetulus griseus (assembly GCF_003668045.3). Classification (NCBI taxonomy): domain Eukaryota; kingdom Metazoa; phylum Chordata; class Mammalia; order Rodentia; family Cricetidae; genus Cricetulus; species Cricetulus griseus. Next base: position 213,082,144 of record NC_048595.1, read on the forward strand.
AATGGGCTAGATCCTCATCCATCAATCACTAATTAAGAAAATGCCCCACAGGCTTAGCTACAGTCTGACCTTATGGAGGCATTTTTCTCAGTTTGAGGTTCCCTCCTTTCAGATAACTAGCTGTGTCAAGTTGACATAAAAACTAGCCAGCAGAGATACCTATTGTGTCTGCTACAGAAAAAGCATGCATTCCAGGGTCTCCTACTGCCCCACAAGGTGAGTTTTTTGGCTCAGCACTCAGACCTGGGCTTGAGTTACATTTTGTTCCACTTGTACAACAGACCAACCCTGTGGTCTATACTTGTTTCTAGTTCAGTCTTAAATTATTAATCCTTCATAAGATGCTCATCCTGATAGACTCAAACAGGAGTAGGGTCAAACAGAAAATTCAGCAGAAGGTGACACTCAGTCCCTGAGGTTTGGCTGGGATCTCCCACCTCCCTCAGCCTGCATCAGAAAACTGGGTCCTTCCTGACCTGAACCTTCTCAACTGTGTTTCTCATTCCTCTTAGATGGGTACTTGTAGTCCACAGGTGGCAACTGGACATCCCATGACAGAACTCTCCACAAGCTTGTCTCTATCGGTTCTATCAGTTCTTACTGCTTAGATTAGACACGCACTCCACCTTTTATTCTGTGTATTTTGACAAGCCAGTTCTTTTTTATGGCTCAAAAGAAGAAGTAGATGAGCAGATAAGTAAATAATTAGATGGGGTTGAGGATGTCGCTTGGGTGGCAGAGTGCTTTGCCTAGGGCGCTCAAATCCTAGAGTTCATCCCCATTGCTACAGTGACACACCTATAATCCCAGCAGTTGGGAGGTAGAAACAGGAACTCAGAAGTTTAAAATTCAGCTCCAACTACATAGTGAGTTTGAAGCCAGCCTGGGCTAATGAGACCCTGTCTCAAAAAAAAAAAAAGAAAGAAAGAAAGAAAGATGGTCTATAACTGAGACCAGGGAGGAATGAGGCATGGTGGGTGGAGAACAGAGACACAGAGAGCAGAGACCCTGCAGAGTCAAGCTCAAGGAACCCAGGAAAAATGCTTGCTAAACCTCTTCACCATCCTTAGTTCTTTATGTCTCCTTTGGTATTCCTTGTGTATCCTACTATTGTCTGTTCCCCATGGATAACAGGCCATAAATGCTTAAAAGCAAACAAAAAAATGAGGACTAGTCTGCTTGTGTTGGTGACTGGTTAGGGTGGAGACAGGGAACCCTTCCTACTGTAAACACAGGGCTCCTGGATCCACCTGGGTTTCTTCCATGACTCAGTGGCCTCTGTTCCAACTGCAGACAAAGCCCTTCCTGGAAGAGTCGATGTTTTCCTGGCCTACAGGATGCTGGCTGCTGACAGGTGCACAGTGATCACCAAACACAGCTCTCTTCACAGGGGTCAGAAGATGAGTCACATCCACCAGCCTGGTGACTTGGAGTCTTGGCTCTTTCCACCATGCACGTGGCCCAGGGTTGTGCAGCGATCCAATCAAGACCTTGGCGAGTGATATCTCCCCTAATAACAACTGGGAAGGAAACTGGTAACTAGAGATAAAGAAGAGAGATTCTGGTCTTTTCAAAGAAAGAGTCTATCCAAAGACAATACCAGACCCCGATGACGCTGCCTCAGAACATTACATCTGTATAGTTGCCCACACTTTTTGCTTGACTGTGTGCTAGGTTTTGCAGAGAAACTGTAACTGGAGGATCTGTGCGCTGAGCACTTATTCGCCTTTCTGTGACAGAAGCAGTCACAGGGACATTGGGTCATGCACACAGGAAACATGGACCGCGCCTGCCTGGGGCCTCTAGGAAGGAGGAGAGGTAGGGAGGGTGTGTGCTGACTGTACAGGACCCCACCACCCATCCCAGCCTCTTCCCTTCACCGTGGTGCAGTGCAGCACCTAGGTGCTCTTCAGGTGTGGACATCATGGTCTTCCAGCCTCAGGGCCAGGAATACAGTAAACTTCTGTTGTTGATAATTTACTCAGTATATGGTGTTCTGATATAGCAGCAGAAGACAGATCATCATAAATGCCATTTTATAGTTTAAAAAAAAGTAAGAAAATATGAGATGGTTTATGTCAAAGACATCATAGGTGAATCCTAGGGAGGATTGTTTGGGGTGGGAATGGCAAAGAAGATAAACTTAAATATTTGGAAAGAGAGAGACAAATTTGACTTAGCTCAAGGCTAAAAGATGGCTGATGTTTTTCCCTAGAACTTGGGCTCACATACTTGTGCGGGACCCCTCCCTTTGACTGCTTCACTCCATTATCCCAACATATGGATGGGTCTCAAATCTATTGAAAGCCTACAAAAAGAAAAAGAAAAAGAATGAGGCCCCAGTGCCTTACAGTAATGTGTCACTCCGCTCTGTTTCCTGAGGAACCCTGACAACACACTTTCTTGGCAGGGAAGATTGGGTAGATACATTTAATTAAACCCACTTTTCACTGACATTACCAGGCCTAGCAGTGGGTCTCACACATCATATGTGCTTTGTAAATTTCCGGGGTAAAAATCTAATTACAAGAGCGAAGATATTTGATGTCTCTGTCAGCTGTGATTTTTTTTTTTTTTTTTTTTTGATGGTTGCTTTGTTCCTTTAGGAGTCGATGAATCTAATGGAACTTTGATGAACCTGGTGGGCCAGAGCGGGGAGCAAAAGGCAATGAGGTTCTTTTCACTTCTGAAGATTTTCTGACCCATTGTCATTCCAGAAACACTAGTTTTTGTTTTGCCTTTTAAATCAAAGTAATGGGAGATGAGAGGCTGGGGAAATGGCTTGGTCGGTAAAGTGCTTGCTGTACAGGCACAGGGACCTGAGTTTGAGCTCTAGCACCCAGCCAAAGAGTGACTGGGCACACCTGTAATCCTACTGCTGGGAGGTGGAGGCAGGAGAATCCCTGGGGCTTTCAAGTCAGGGAGTCCAGCAGAATTGTGGAGCTTCAGGGTCATTGAGAGATTCTGCCTCAAAAATAAGATGTAGAGTGATAAAGACACCTGATATCAACCTTTGGCCTCCACGCACAGCCACATACACTCCATTTGCTCATGCACACAACCGAACGTCTGTGCACACATAAACATGCACCTGTCCGTGTACACACACATACATACACAATCAGAGTAAGCTGGGTCTGAAAGGGCCAGAAGATGAGCTGTAAGGCAGGCAGTACTGTTGTAAGTATGCTGCGTCTCTTGATAGGCAGCTCTGAAGGAAGCGCCCAGCCCCATTCTGTACTTGGTGACAACCAGGTTCTGTTGGTTGCTTTTGTAAGCAGGTCACATGCTGTCTCATCAGTACTCACGGAATTGCTTCATTATTAACCATGAAGGGGGCAAGTCTTGGGGACAGTGGTCCACCCACCCAAGCTACATGGGAGTCATGGATCAAGCCTGTGCTGAGGCCTCTGGGAAGGGAGAGTTGTCAGGAGAAGTGTGTTGGCTCCTCTGGCCTCCCCACCCTACCGTCCTCATCATTTCTGAAGAGCAGATCCTGATGAAGACTTGCGATTTTGCATCATTGCTTCATGGTTCTCTGAACTGCATTCTGGATATGGAAGAGTGTTTTTTAAGTCCCACAGACAATTCTTGTCTAGTATCTGCTGAAACTTATAAGTTGGATCCAACGTCACATTGCTTTTTCACATCATGGCAAGCTCATTTTCTGTCTCTGTCACCTAGAGCAGCCAGATAGTTCAACACTCAGGTCAGCAATTGCCTTCCTGGAAACCTTCCATGTCCCCTCCCTGACCCTGCCAAACTCCCAGGGATCTCCACTCCATAGCTGCCTTGTTCTCTATGTTGAGACCCTCGTTGTCTGGGAGACTGGCTCCCTGTAGACTCTGAATGCAGGAGAATTCTAGAAACATCTCCCAGTTTCGGTGGTACACACCTGTCTTCCCAGCACTTGGAATGTACAGGCAAGAGGACCAGGAGTTTAAGCTTATCCTCAGCTATATTCTGGTCTCAGAGCAGTCTGGACTTCATGAGACAGTATATCAAAACCAAACAAACAAAAAACAAAAGCAACTGATAAAAACCCACAGAGGGGCTGAGTATGTAGCTCAGCTGGTAGAGGGCTTGCTTGGTATGCACAAAACTCCAGGTTCAATCCACAGAACCAAGCCTGATGGTGCATTTGGGAGGTGGAGGCAGGAGAATCAGAAGTTTAAGATTAGCCTTGGCTACATAGTGAGTTCCAGGCCAGTCTAGAGTATATAATAGTAACTATAGATATTACTAACCTAGGAAGAGAGGGAGGTGTTCAATGGAGGAAAAATAACTAGAAACGTCTTGGCACTTAGCATCATGCAGTTTACAGAATAATGAGTAGTTCTTCAAAATGGTGGGAGTGGGAGCAGGTGAGATGGTTCAGGGGATAAAGGCACTGCCACCAAGTCTCATGATCTGCCCATGATTCTGTGTGGTGGAAGGAGAGAATTGACTCCTGCAAGCTTCACACCCCCCCCCCCGACACACACACACACACAATAGGAGGGAGGAATGTGGCCCAGGCTCCCTGCAGCTGTGATAAGGACAGGATGGGGCACTGAGGAGGACATCCTGCAGAGGCTTTGGGACTTTCCATGTGGCCCCAAGAACTCTGGTCTGCATGCCAGTCAGTGTGCTTGAGGATAAGCAGGAAGAAACTGGGAACATGTTCCCTCACCACCGAGGCATGCTGCTGCTGCAGTTCTGTGGGCCCCACGGATGGCTGCTACCGATCTTGCAGAATCCTGACCATGCACTGTGTTGAATACTTTCCAAGGCTGCTCTGGGGTGCTCCCAGGCCCTGTAACTCTGAAGCCATGTTTCACATTGCAAGATGTTTCTGCTACTGCTCAGGTTTGTGTCATGTATGTACCATGCTTGTGTCTTACTGTACTTTGGATGCTCTGAGCTGGGATGACTCAATGGTACAGCATTTGCCTAGGGTGTTCAGGGTCTTAAGTTCAACCCTCAGGACTAAAAACAACAACAAACTGAAGAAGTAGGATGCTCTTTTAAACGGGCCTCATTCTCAACATGTACGTCCTAAGCAAATATACACACTGATGAATGACCCACTTGAACTGCTGCTTCTCCCATCACCCCGGCACTCCTGGCTTTGCTTCTGTGTGACCCAGTCAGTGCCCTTTCTGGGCATCTACTCACTAAACAGCCAGTGAGTGCTGGGGGCAGGATAACTCCTCCCTTCTTTGAAGCAGTTGACTTGAAGCAGGTATGTATCACTGGAGCTTCCTGGGAGGCAGGTGGGGCAGATAGATCCCCTTTGATCAGCTTTCTCCCTCTTTCTCCATTGCTGAATCCAGAAAGCACAGAGTCACTTTGATAGCATGTGCCCCTGATAAGACACAGTGAGGATGGCACCTCTCTCAAAGGGTCTTCCTTCCTAGCCTAATAACCCCAGGCTAGTCCTGAGAACATCAACAAATCCTTCTGGAAGGGCATTCTACAAAATGCTAATGAGTACTCCTTGAAACTAGCAAGGTTGTCGGCCGGGCGTTGATGGCGCACGCCTTTAATCCCAGCATTTGGGAGGCAGAGAAACCCTGTCTCGAAAAACCAAAAAAAAAAAAAAAAAAAAAAAAAAAAAGAAAAAGAAAGAAAAAGAAACTAGCAAGGTTGTCAAAATAGGAAAGTCTGAAAACTGTGCTAGTTAAGAGGAGCCCCAGGAGACTGGCAACTAAATGTAGTATGGGACCTGAATGGGATCATGAGATGGGAAAGAGCAGAAGGTGTAAACCAAGGAAATCTGAATCAACTGTGCACTTCTGTTAATGACCTGTCATTACTGGTTTATTAGTTCTAACAAATACACTATACAAAGGGTAAGGGTATCAATAGGAGACCTAGGTATTGGGGTTCTGGGAAGTGTGCATAGGACTTTTGCACCTACTCTGAAAATCTGAACTATTTTAAAACTTAGATAAAGAATAATAAAGGCTTGAAAGCTTCTTCACCCTACCTGCTGTGGAGTAGCCACATACATATCTGTCAGATATTATGAAAGGAAATCTTACTCATTGCATTGTTTGCTTTTCTCATTTCAATAACAAAATAACCACATAAGAGTAACATAAAGGAAGTAAGATTTATTTTGGCACACAGTCCACCATAGCACGACAGGTTGGCAGCATGGTATCAGGAGCATGAGGCATTCAGGTTGGTGACATGGCATCGTGTTGGGAGCATGTGACCTCTGGCCACATTGCATCCAGAGTCAGGAATCACAGAGAGAAGAATGCAAGTGTTCACCTCATTTCCTCCTTTTTATTCAGTTCAGATCCCCAATTCATCAAAAATGTATTGCCTGTATTTAGAATAAATATTCCCTCCTCAGTTAAACCTCTTTAAACATTCCCTCAAAGACACAAGCAGATGTCTCCTAGGTGATCCTAAAGGCTATCAAGTTTAGCCATCATGCTCATGAATCTTAACACAGCCTTCCAGACCACAGGAATGCCAAGGAGCTGCTGCTACTGAGTAAGCACTCATCCGCTCTTGGCCCTTAAACAATTGCTCTGATATCTATTATACAACCCACGGGAACTATTAATATGTACTTTAAAAGCCTGTATTAACTTGTTTCTGATTCAAAAAGCAACTCATTACTTGTTGAATGTGTTGAATAGGACTTGAAAAAGAAAAAAATTATTGTCAAAGAAATGGTGTATTGCAGCTTCCCTGAAGAGATGCTTTGGGAATGACCCTGAATGCCTGATCACAGCACTACATTCTACCCAGTAGAGATGCAAAGCCTCCTGTTTTCTGCCCATTGTTGGCCTCTCCCTGCCTTCATGTGCTTTGCTAGCTAGCATAAAACCCACACCTACATATGAGCCAGCACAGAAAACCAGACCCTAAATGGCCAAGGGCAGGGAGAGACTATCCATCAGATTTTGATTGAGTTCCCGTAGGTCCAGTGTTTTGTCAAATGCACATCATAGTTTGTGTCATTTAGTTGTAAGAGTTATAATGCTTCCTAATGAAGCAAACTTAGGCAGAATCCAGCTGGCCTTCTAGATCTGGGTTTTCTGAGGTGCTTAATCCACAAAGCAAGCTGGAGCTCCCAGGGCCTTCTGGGGCAGCAGGACAGCCCCTTACTAAACACAGCATTATGCACTCATGGACAAAACACCCAGCTGGCTCTTTCACCCTTCTGGAAAGTCAGTAAAGGTGATTTCCATGCAGATTTACCTCTCTCTCATGCTGATGCAGCAATCAGTGGCTGATCCCCTGTTCGATTAGGTCTGGGCTTGAGAATAAGGTAAAAGCCCTGGACTTGGAGTCTGACATCAGTGCACAAGTGTCAGTTTAAGAATATCAGAGGCCTCAATGCACCTATCTTCAGAAGGCATGGTCCCACACTTCAGGGTTCTTCTGAAACTTTACACGGAAGCACTTTGCAGTGTGCTACTGATATGAAGTTAGGCTGCTGGTTCATGCCTCTTAGTGCTCATGGCTGAGGCAGGAGGATTGCCATGAGGCCAGCTTGGTCTACATAGTGAGTTCCAGGTGTAAACACACACACACACACACACACACACACACACACACACACACACACACACACACACACACTAAAGTGCTTCCGTATCTTCAGTATAAACCCCTCCTCAAGCCTGGGTAGTGTATGGCATGTCAGAACTGTCAGTTTTACCATGATGTTCAAAATACTATTTTTAATGCCTTACGTGCCTAGAAATTGGTTTCCAAAACAGAGCTAAGGAAATGAAGGGAAAAAAAAAAAAAAACATAGCCCAGAAGTATCTGCAAAAGTGACATTACAAGTATGGGCATTGTTGTTAGATGGGAAAGCTCCTGATTGGGTAGAGCTGCACTCATTTCTCACAACCACTCAACCCTGCCAACCTATGTGACAGAAAGGTGGGTAGGAGCTGGCAAGGGCTTTTATACTTGATCCAAACTTCTGGAGCCGAGAGATAGAGGCCGGCTAAGGTGCTGGGACTCCATGAGGCTCCAGGAGGTTCCATAGTGTTCATTCTTTTCATTCTGATGAGTTGAATTTTTATTTGGATGTCCTTTTTGTATCCTTTTGTTTGTCTAGTGATTTTCTTTTCCCTTCTCTCTGTGTGTCCTAAGAAAGCTTTGCCCTCCCCTCCCCTGCCCAAGGTAATGAAGATATTCTGCCCTGCTTGTCTCAGGAACCATTATAGCTTTACCTTTCTAAAAGGTTTGTACCTAATTCAAATTATTTTGTGGATGATGTGATGTGGGGAGCAATATTTATTTTTGTCTACTCACATCGGCATTCTAGTGTTACCTGTTGCAGGTTTTCCTTCCCCAGTGAAAGACAATAGTTACCTGTTTTGACATCTTTATGGGGCCCATTCCTTCTCTTTTCTGTTGTAGTCCATTGGCCTCTTCCACAACAGTGAATTACTATAGATTTATTTCATTAAAATTGTGTGTGTGTGTGTGTGTGTGTGTGTGTGTGTGTGTGTCTCGTGCATGCCTGCGCCTATAGGGTGCCTATGGAGGTTTGTGCGTGTAAATGTAAGGTGTCTGTTGGATCCCCAGAGCTCTTTACAGGCAGTTGTCAGCCTCTTGACATAGATCTGGGAACCAAATTCTAGTCATCTTCAAGAACAGTTCGTGTTCTTACCCACTGAGCCACCTTGCCAGCCAAACCACAGATTTACTGAGGTATTGAGACCAGGTCCCATGAGGCTTTAGCTCTGTCTTTTTCAAGATAGTCCTGGAGACTCCAGGTCCCTGTTGTAGACCAGACTATTGTTTAATTCTTGATTTTTTTTTTCTGAGACAGGATTTGTCTGTACAGCTGTGGCTGTCCTGGAACTCTAGCCCCCCAAGAAACTCTACATTGATTAGCATTCACACTTTCCAACCTTCCCCCTTTTAGTCACTAACCCACTTCCTGTCTCTGTAGACTCTTCTATTCCGGGTGGTCTATAGCGGTAGAGCCCATGTCTTGTGAGCGCTGAGCCCATGAGCACCTATGTACATGTGTGCTGGCTAGTTTTTATGTCAACTGGTCACAAGCTAGAGTCTTCAGGGAAGAGGAAATGTCAATAGAGAGAATGCCTCCCTAAGGTCAGGCTTTAGGCAACCTGTAAGGCATTTTCTTAATTAGTGATTGATTTGGGAGGGTCCAGCCCATTGTGGGTGGAGCCACCTGTCTTGGTACCATGAGAAAGCGGGCTGAGCAAGCCATGAGGAGCAAGCCAGTAAGCAGCACTCCTCCATGGCCCCTGCATCAGCTCCTGCCTCCAGGTTCCTGCCCTGTTGAAGTTCGTGCCATGACTACCTTTGATGATGAACTGTGATATGGAAGTGAATGAAATAAACCCTTTCCTCAAGTTGCCTGTGATCATATTCCACATAGTAATAAAAGCCATAAGATAATGTAACTTGTGAATATTGTATCTATGCACTTTGTCTTGTGAACACCCTACCCATGGACTCCAATGCACGTGTCTTGTGAACCCTGTACCTATGAACACCCATGCTTGAGACTTGTGAGTATTGCACCTATGAACACCTATCTGTGTGTCTTGTGAATATTGTGCCCATGGATGAGCCTATCCTGGCACATGCTCTGGAGACCAGGCTGGCCTCGAACTCACAGTGATCCACCTACCTCTGCCTCCTGAGTGCTGGGATTAAAGGCATGTGCCACCAACGCCCGGCTGTGCCCATGGATATTTATGTGTGTGTTTTTGTTTAAATAATTATTTTCGATTTTTTGAGTGTGCATCTAGGAGTAGAATTGCTGAATCATAAAATAACTCTGTGTTTAGCTTTGCTAGGAACTACTGAACTGTTTTTCAGAGCGGCGGCACCGTTCACATCCCACCAGCAATGTGCAAAGGTTCCTGTTTCCCCGTGTATGCATCATCACTGGCTCATGTTGCTTCCATTTTCTTTATGGCCATCCTAGTTGGTATGAAGTGTTACATCACTGCTGTTTGTGGGCACTAATGATGCCGAGTCTCTTTCCAGTGCTTATTGCCCCTTTGTGTTTGTGGGAGAAGTGTTTATGAGAGTCCTGTGGCTGTTTTGCTGTTAGGTAGGTGTCTTTTTTTGCTGTGGAATTAGAAAGATCTTTCAATATTCTGGGTCCTAGACTCTTATCAGATATATGCCTGAGGATGTTTTGTCCTATTCTGTAAGCTTACCTCTCGCCTCTTGTGGTCTTGTAATTTGATACACAGGAGTTTTAAAGTGTGTGTGTGTGTGTGTGTGTGTGTGTGTGTGTGTGTGTGTGTGAGAGAGAGAGAGAGAGAGAGAGAGAGAGAGAGAGAGAGAGAGAGAGAGAGATTGTGCACATGTATGTGTGAAGGCTGTGAGTATGGATCAATTGTTGAATTGCTGAGTAGTCCCTCAATCTTTGTAGTCAAATGGAACTGTTAATAATCTTATTTTTTAATTATTTGTTATTGATGCCTAGAAATACAGCTAAAGTTTATAAAATACTCTTGTATCCAGTGATGCTAGAAGATTACTCAAAGGTTCATTTTAGTTCTTTCCAGTCTTTTTGAATCTTTAGTTTGCCTTTGCTTTGTTATTCCAGTGAACAGTGGTTGCCAGTAAATGTGGGCTGTAATAGTCAAAGTGGACATTCTTGCTATGTTGTCCATTTTCAGAAGAAATCTTCTGCATTGCATGGTGTTAATTGGAAAGGGTTTTGTTGTTGTTGTTGTTTTTGGTTTTGGTTTTTTATAAACTCCCTGTGTCAGACTGAGGACACGCCTCTCTTCCACTGTTCTAAGAATTTGTGTCATGACCAAGCACATTAAATTTTGTTAAACTCTGTCCTTATATCTACTGAGATGCTTGTATTTTTTCTTGTTAATCCTGATAATGTGATGGATATTCTAAATGATTGATATTGAAATAATAAAACAATCTTGCATTCCTGGGAACAGATCCACTAGGTCATGCTGTGTTGTCCCTTAAAAAAAATGCTGTGCTCAATTTGGTAGTGTTTTGTTAAGAATTTTTGTGTCTGTATCCATGAGGAATATTGGTCTGTGGTTTTCCTTTCTTGTAATGTCGTTGTCTGGTTTTAGATTGGAGTTTGTATTAGTCAGATTTCTGTTACTATAACAAATGCCTGAGCTTATGAATTGACAGAGAGAAAAGGCTTTTGAGGGGCTTTTAGTTTTAGAGGTTCCAATCCGTGATTGATTGGCCCTATTGCTTTGGGCCCTGGGTGAGGCAGCACATAACAAAAGAAACACATGTTGAGCTCAAACTGCTCACCTTATGGCTGAGCAGTGAAGAGGAAATAGTTGGAGGTCCATGCACAGTGTTCACCATGTTAATGGCCTGCATCAGAGTGGGAAGGGGAGTGTGCATGCAGATCAATGTGCACCAGAGGCTAACACCGGGGTCTAACACCAGCAGCTAACACCAGTGGCCAACACCTGCGGCTGACTCCTCCTTTTTGTTTTCTGTTCAGCTCTCAAGACTGAAGTCAGACACATGAGCTCAGTGTGTCTTGTGTAATATAATGCTCACAACTTCAGTGGGGCTTTTGCTATAAAGCAAGGTGCTCTGCTTCCTTCATGGCCCCAGCCTCCTCCCAGAGCAGTGACTATCACTCAACATGCTCCATAAGCAAACTGTGATCAAACCAATGTCTAAAATATCCTTGGTCTTTTTCCAACAAGGGAAATGGAACACCATGTCCTGGGGACCTGCTACAGGCTTGTGCCCACCAAAAAGTCATACACTGAAGCCTAAAATTGTAATATATTTGAAAATAATACATATAAGAGGGCAGTTAGGGCCTAGTGATGTCTTATGGTGGAGTACTGATCCAATGGGATGAGTCCAGTCACATTCCCATTGAGATAACAAAACACCTGAAGCTGTGTACTTTATACTGAAAGTGGTTTATTTAGGTCATAGTTTGGGAGGTTGGAAGTCCAAGATTGGGTGGAACCATTTTTACTCAGCCTCTGATGAGGAGCCCCTGGCTAAGACACATCATGGTGGATGGCATCATGAAAGTGCATGCAAACAAGAGAGAGAAATTACATAGGCGACAGGAAGCTGGGGAGCAGGGGGGTAGACCAACCTTGCTCTCTTGTACAATTTATTTTCCAGGAAATTACATAGGATTCTAGAAGAACTACATCAATACCCTCTAAGAGCAGTGCTTTAGTTATTTTTCAATTGCTGTATCAAAACACCACAACTAAGACACAGCTTATAAAAGAAAGTCTTTAATTTGGGGCTCATGGTCCCAGAGGTCCCAGGACATCATGATGGGAAGCATGACAACAAGCAGATAGGCATGGCACTGGAACAGTAACTGAGAGCCTACATCTTGATCCACAATCACAAAGCAGAAAGAGAGAGATACTGGGAATGGCTCTGGTTTTTGAAACCTCCGAGTTCAGCTCCATAGATACATCTCCTCTAATGCCACACCTCCCAGTCCTTCCCAAACAGTTCCACCAACTTCTGATGTAATATTCAAATGTATGAGCCTATAGGGACTATTCTCATTGAAATCATCATAGGCAGCATCGTGGTGACCTAATCACCTCTCACTAGGCCACACCCTTACAGGTTTAACCAGTTCAATACCTCCACATAGAGGACAAAGTTTCACCCCAAACATCCAACAATTGAGACATCAGGAGTGACATCTCTCTCTCTCTCTCTCTCTCTCTCTCTCTCTCTCTCTCTCTCTCTCTCTCTCTCCTCCCCCCCGTGTGTGTGTGTGTGTGTGTGTGTGTGTGTGTGTGTGTGTCTGTCTGTCTGTCTGTCTGTCTGTCTGTCTGTCTGTCTCCAAGATAGGAAGAGAGCCCTCACAGAAATCTAACTGGCCATAGACCTTCATCCAGATTTTCTAGACTCAAGAACTATGAAAACTAAAGTCCTTGTTCATACAACTCACGCTATAGTATTCTGTTCTGGACAGCCCATGCACACTAACATAGGAGCTGTATGAAATAGTCCCAGTATTTCCTGGCTCATCAACTCAAGCTCAGGGCCCTCTGGTGGATGCTGAGGATATAGTTGTCTGTCCAGAACTGCAGGCCTGGACAGGCACCTGCCTTTCCTCCTACTCATGGCCCTCCATGCTCATTACACTTTGTACTTTAGTCTTTGGAGATTCCTGCAGATGGTTCTGCTCTTTTTCACAAACTGATTATCTTTCTCTGAAGGGAAGCCTCTTTTCTCTGACCCTCACATTAACCCCAGTTTTCTATAGTTCTCATGATGCCCTAGGTGAGCGATGGAACTCAGGAGTGTCCAGCGGGGGTCAGGTTGCATGTGGTATAAAGCAGATCTAGCAGCAGTGGACTGAAGACTGAACCCTGGCCTGTGTCACCCCTCCAGTTGTCCTGGGCTTGGAGTCTTTGGGTTGAGGAGTTATAGGATTCTGCTGAACATGGTGGCTTACTGCATTGAGCTTGCAAGCCCCACTGTGGGGGCTGAGGCTTCCGGGCTAAGACAAGAGTGTAATTAAGTAGTTTAATATAGTATAGGAAAAAGAGGGCAAAAAAAAAAATAGAGAAAGGGATTGGGCATTTAGCTCAGTGGTAGAGTGCTTGGCTAGCAAGGGCAAGGCCCTGAGTTCAGTCCTCATCTCTGAAAAAGAAAAGTCAGGAGGAAAATTGGTAAGAAATAAAAGTAGGGAACAAATCCATGGATGTCTGATCACAGAGGACTTCAAGTTACAAGGCTCTGGGCTCAGAGGGGACAAGAACACTTGCACACAGCAGTATCTGGGTCATCTACAAAGATTTTGTCTCTACCTTAGATGCAGAGACACAGAAATCCCCAACAATCAGAGCCACCACACCTGGGTGCCTACCACGTGGACAGATGCTCGTGAGATTTACAGCAGGGTCAGGTACCACACCTGGACACCCACCACATGGATGGTTGTTCATTAGCTTACATAAGGGTCAGGTGGCACACCTGGATGCCCACCATGTGGACGGATGCTCATGACTTTACAGCAAGGTCAGGTGGCAGAGGGGAAGAGCCCTCCCTGTGACTGAAATACCCGACAAAGCTAACTTAAGAAAGAATTTGTTTTAGCTCACAATTTGAGGGGACACTTTCCATTCCATTGGGGAAAGCATGGTGGGACAAGAGGGAGGCAACTGGTCACATTGCGCCCACAGCCAGGAAGCAGAAAGAAATGACCTCTGGTGCTTGGTTCTGGTTTTCCTTTTCGTTTAGTCCAGGGCTTCAACTTACGGGATGCTGATACCACATCCAGTTAAACCTTTCTGCAAACACCCTCATAGATGCACCTCAGGGTGGTTTCTATGGCAACTCTAAATCAAGTCCTACCACACTGTGTGTATGCAGAACAGGCCTGAGAGCTCTGGCTCACTGGGGCTTGTTGAAGTTTCCTTCACCTCCATGTGTTTTTGAATCCGCAGCACAGTAGTCGGGCTGACACCATCTGGCGTCTGCAGGAATGCTATAAATGTTTCCGTTTTAAGTCAGGCCAAAGCATTATTTTACAATATTATCAAATCGTTTCTTTCAGTAGTTCCCTAATAAGTACAAATGCCAAACAAATGTCCAAGGTGAAGGAAATCAATATAATAAGAAAATAAGAGATTAATTTATGCAATAATAATACCCCTCTCTAGCCCAGCTCGGCCCAGCTGAGTACATAGGATTCTGAATTTGTTCCAGAAGCTTCCGCAGAAGCCAGGCATGTTTTGGACGTTTACTCCCACAGTTGAACTGGCCTGTCGCCATGACAGAGAGTTTTATTTATTTGGTTTTCGTTTTCCAGCATGAAATCCAGACCTGTCTTGATTCCCCTGAGTCTGGGGCTGTGTGAATGGTTTTAACTAGAGTCTTTCTGCTCGTATGTAAGGAGAAGGTTTTCTCTGGGAGGAGTGGGTGCCTGAAAGTTTCACTCTCAAAGAGGCAGGTTCTGCTTAGAACACAGTTCTGTTTGGACAGCTTTTCTATCATGACATTTTCTCAACTCCCCTGTGGTAGTAAGTTTTGTTTGGGGCTAGTGCCACTTTCTCTCTTGAGATGTTAGGATTTTTTTTTTTTTTTAGGATTTTTTTTTTTTTATAACCTGGTGGGCTGTTCTGTCTGGAGATCACATGCCCAGGCCTGTCCCCACATCATATCCAAAGTATACAACTGTGGGTGCTGAGGCCTTTGTGTGTGCTGGTAGAGGACTGGCCTCTGATCTGCATCAGTGATCCTAAGAGGTATTCAGGGTAAAAGGTGGCAGGGAGGGGTGGGAAGAGGCATGGAGGGATGGAGAAGGGCAGGGAGGGGCAAAGAGGGGCTTGGAGGCTTCAGTTCAAAATAAAATGGCTGAGGGTTCTTTAAAAGTTAATTTGTAAATAGCATATACCTAGCCATTGTATCCATAGGTATTTATGCCAGAGAAATGAAAACTGTGTTCATACAAAACCTACAGGTGAATTTTCATGGCAACTTTATATGTAATAGTCATAAACTTGAAACGGTATAATGGCCCTTTAACCAGAAGATGGCATGAGACCAAAACAGGAAAAATACACCTTGCAGGTTAAGGACTCTGTTTACTAAGACAGTTAAGATTAAGTCCTTGTTTGTCCTATGTGTGTTTGATCTCTCTGCACCGGATGTTCTTGATCACAGAACATCCTGTGGCTGGGAAGTATGCGGGCAAGAAATATGTCAGGATGTATGCTTGGATCTGATTGGACCTGATGGGAAATGCCGTGAATTGTGGGTTTACCTTATTAAGCCCTTGCAAAATGTGACTGGTGGACATTTTCTGGGAATCCAGAGATGGACCTGGCCAGAGCCCATCTACCTGGCCAGTATTTAATTAAAGCTTGCTTCCCATTTGGCTTTAAATTGTGGTAGTAGTCTCATTCTCCACCTGTGGGATTAACAATGGTTGAACACACTGTGTTAAGTGCAGGCCACCGAATACTACTCAACAACTAAAAAGAGAATAAACTAATGATACACACGTCACCCGGTGAGTCACTTGAGAATTGTGTTTAGTGGATAAAAACCACAAAGGTTACTTACTGTGTCTTCCCACGTGCATGACATTCTTGAAAGAGCAAGGTCATAGAAATGGAGAACAGGGGAGCTTCTGGGGGCGTTGCAGGAGGTAAGAGGAAGGGACGTGTCTGGCTATAAAAAAGTGATTTGAGGGGCTGTTATGTTGGCCATGTCAATCCCACTGATTGAGAATAAGACCACTACCACAGTTTAAAGCTAAATTTGAATCAAGCTTTAATTAAATACTGGTCAGGTGGATGGGCTCTGGCCAGGTCCACACCCAGGTTCCTGGGAAATGGCCCAGAATCAAGTATGGCAAGGACTTCAGAAGGAAAACCCACAATTCATTGCATTTCCAATCAGGGGCAAGCATATATCTTGACTATTTTTTGCCTATGTATCTCCCACCCACATTCGACCAAGCACATCCGGTGCAGAAGGGTCAAACAAACTTGTTTAAGACAGTGAAAACACTGAGTTGTTATCTCCCATAAACAATAGCCTCCAGCATTTCAGCAACTATCTGTCCTTGGGCAAGGGACTCGCAGATCAGGGCGTTTTTGTTTCATGGATCTCTAAGGCAGAGTAATTAAAACTTAAAATGTAACTTTGACTCTCACAGGAACCCTTTGCCCTTGATTGTGTAAATGTCTGCATGCTGGTTGTTTGTTTACAAGATGCTGCTGTTGGGAGATGATGACAACCAGCGTGAGAGTGATACAGCGTGAGAGTGAGAGTCATGGTTCTCTAGGACTCCGGAGACCTGAGGTGCATTGGCTTCCACCAGCCTCACTCATCTCTCCTCATCTTTACACCTTGTCTGCGTGCCTTTGTCTTCAAACCATTCCCTCTTTCTATGACGATGCCACAGGGATTAAGACCCACTCTAAGGAGCTCACTTAGTTACTGCTGCAATGGAGCACAACCTGAGGATTAGGACTTCAATAGATGCTTTTGGGGGACAGAGTTCAGCCCACAGGCAGGCCATGCTTGGAAAGAAGCAGCAATGGGAAGGCATCCCTTGCTCCATGAGACTAAGCTGCAAACATTGGACCAGAGCAGCCTCTCTAAGCACACGCCCACACCCTGGGTCAGCTGACTCTGAGTCACTCCCACTGACACTTTGGAAACATACTTATTGCAACTGTTTCTGTAACTGTGGGTTTTTGGGGGTTTTTTTGCCCCACAGAAAAATGATTTTATTTTGTACCTTTCTAACTTACAGTGTGTATGACCTTGGGAATGTCACTCACCACCAGATAGATTTACTGGTGTGAAAATGAGTATAATATTCTGTTATTTATTTTAAAACTTAAAATATGATCACATCATTTCCCCTTCCCTTTCCTCCCTCCAACCTCTTCCATGTACCTCTCCTACTTTCTCTCAAAATACTGGTCTCCTTTTCTTTGTTATTGTCAACATACTTATGTACACACACACACACACACACACAGAGAGAGAGAGAGAGAGAGAGAGAGAAGCTGTCCAGTCCGCTTAGTGGTACTTGATGTATGTTTTCAAGATTGACCATTTCATATTGGATAACTAATTAGGGGACTCATTCTTGAAGAGGATTATTTCTCCTGCTCCCAGCATTCCGTAGTTGCCTGTAGTTCATTGTCCATGGGTAGGGTCCAGCGAGGGATCTCACTTTTATGGTAGTCTGTCTATCGGTGTTGCACTTCTTCGGCTCTTGTTTAAGCAGCCATGTTATTGAGGGATTATAGGTGAATTTCCCTGTCATTTCTAGGAGACAATCTCATAATAGATTGCCTGGCCATTTAACTCTTACAATTTTTCCTCCCCTTCTTCTGCCCAGTTCCTCGAACCTTAGGTACAGGAGTTTTATTGTAATGGATCAATTATGGGTCACCCCATACACACTCTTCTCTATATTCTGACTGGTTGTGGTTTTCTGTAATGGTCTCCTTTTGCTGCAAAGAGAAGTCTTTTTGATGAGGGGTGAGAGTTGCACTATCTGTGAACATAAGGATAGAATTTTAGAACAAAGTTAGGGATCATGCTGGCTTAGTTAGGTGGCAGTATAAAGCTCTCTAAGACCTCACTGCTCTGGGGTAGTTAGCTAGGTTCCAGTACCAGGCATTATTTCCCTCCTGTTAAGAGGTCTTAAGTCCAATAAGAGAGCTGTTGGCTACTATAAGATATGAGTACTATTATTGTCCCCCTTAGGGTCTGATGCTGTGCTGGTCACTGTGGTTCATAGGCATTGAAGCTGGGCAGGACCTCTGGTTGCTGTCTTTCCTTGAAAGCTTTCACATTCCAGTTCTAGGACAGCTAGTCTTCAAGGAAGATCTAGCTCAGATCTTCCAGTCTTGTACCAGAAATGCATGTCGTCTTCACAATAGGAATTTATTTTCAACCTCTGAGAGGCAACCAGTGATAACCTATATTGTTTTAGGAGTCTTTTGGACAGTCCTAAGCAACAACTCAAAATGTGGCGTCTTGTGTCTGATATAGGGGGTTTTGTTAGATACTCTATGACTCCTGAGGTAGGTATTGTTAGCCCATGTGGGATAGCCTGATTTGATATATATAACACATACATTATAACTGCTTTTTAACTAAAAAATATGTTTCTGTTCCTAAAGACAGGACATTTAGTTAGTAGTGCTTTCTTGACTATCAAGTAGGTCTAAATGATTTGTCTTTACAGCTTTCTCTCAGTCCTCCAGTTGGGAAGTAGATGGATAAGGATAGGTTCAGATCATGAAAACTCAGGGGCCTTGGAGAGTCAGATATGAGCCATGGAGTCATTCCAGGAGTTGGAGAAGCAAGGGGGCAATGGGTGGCTCTGGCCTAAGAACCAGAATCTGCAGGACACACAAGCAAGGAATGCTCCAAACAGAGGGGGACAAAGGAGCAAAGTGTGTGGTGCCTCCAATAGAAAAGCAACTCTTCATACTGCTTCAAGGATCGTAGACCAGGAATGGATGTCTTCCCCATCCTCTTCCCAGCTGCAGAATGAATGTTCAGGCAAGGAGACATGGGCTGGAAAGGACCCAAGGGAAGTGGTCAGGCTCAGAACTGTACATTGAGCTCAGCAGCTTTCCCATTTTTGGTGAGGATGGAAAATACATAAATCATAACCTCAAAAGGCCTTCCACCCCTCCCAGGACACAGGGAAACATTTATATCAGCCTCAGTAACAAACAAGGTCAAAATTTAATCTAGAATTCTTTAATCTGGGCTCTAGTTAATGTATATACTTGTTGATAAAGTAACACTTGAAATAATTTCCTGCTGGGAAAATATGAAACTCTTGCTATTTGAAGGAGTAGATTTTTCAAATCAAAGTTCATCTCTTAGAGTGCCTAGTGAAGAACACTTTTGGGACAGCTGGTGATGGTGCACACCTTTAATCCCAGCACTTGGGACAAAAAGGCAGGCGGGGTTTTGTGATGTCAAGGCTAGCCTGGTCTCCAAAACAAGTCCCAGGAGAGGTAGGACTGTTACACAGAGACACCCTGTCTCAAAACAACAAAAAAGAACATTTTGGCTTCTGAGAGTGAAACATCAAGGTCACACCATTGTAGGTTTGCTCAATTTAACCTTAATTTTTACTACTCCTTGATATCCAAATGCTCTAAAATAACTGTTTTTCATTGGGAATGCATGTAGCTGAAACTAATAGTTATGGAAGTGAAGGGGTTGACAGAGCTTCTGCTCTCAAAACAATAGAATGGAATTGTTGAACAACAAATCAAGAAACTCAATCAAATGAGCAAACAAAAGCCATGTCAACCCAGGTGAAATTTTCCTGGCTCTCCTGTGCCTTCCATGCTCACTGGTTAGCATGCTTACACTGTCAGGGGAGAAATGGCCTTCCCTTGATTTAGAGTGGAAGTATGGAAACCCACAGCCAGCAACAAGTGGGAAAAAACTTAGAGATCTAGCTTGATGTTGCAGTCCTGGCTGAGATGAGCAATACTGGACTAGATAGAAGTTTCACAGGAATCGCCTGAAATGAAGGATGTATGGTGGGCTTGGTCAACAGCATTCCATATATGCTTGGCTGTTCATGAACATACACAGCGAAGACCCAAGAGGGTGTGGAGCTAAAGGAACAGAGTCAGAATTGAGAATGGCCCCAATTTTACTATGTTCCCTAATTCAAGCAAAGATCCACCAGCAGCAGACTGTAGTAGGTTCTGACCTGTCACTGCGTGACCATTGAGCTACATAGACAGAGGTGACCCATGAGAAACCAGTCCCATACTCTCATGTGGTGGTTTGAATAAGAATGCCCCCACCTCCCGCAGGCTCATATATTTGAATGATTAGTCACCAGGAAGTGGAACTCTTTGAAAGGATTAGCAGGAGAGAGAGAGAGAGAGAGAGAGAGAGAGAGAGAGAGAGAGAGAGAGAGAGAGAGAGAGAGAGTTTTGAGGTTTTAAAAGCTCATGTCTGGCCCAGGTTCCCTCTGCCTCTTTTTGACCTGCAATCAGGTTGCTGCTCTCAGCTCTGGGCCATGCTCTCTGCTATGACGATAATAGACTAACCCTCTGAAATTGTAAGCAAGCTGCCAACTATATGCTTTCTTTTATAAGAGTTGCCATGGTCGTAGTGTCTCTTCACTGCAATAGAAACCCTAACTAAGACATCCCATCTAAACCAGGTGTAAGTGAGATTGTTTTAAAACTTAAGCATAAATATCAAGAGATACATCCTGCAGACCAATAGATCCTGAAAATCAAGTCATAACATACATTTATATGGACCAGAGAGATAGCTCAGCAGTTAAGAGCACTTGCTGTTCTTCTAGAGGACCTTTCTTAGATTCTCAGCACCCATGTGGTGGTTCACAGCTGTCTATAACCCCTGCCCCAGGAGATCTGATGCGCTCTTCTGGCTCTTACCAAGCACACACATAGTAAGCATACTTACATATAGGCAAATATTCACACACACAAAATAAAATAAAAATAACTTGAAAAACCTCACACACACACACACACACACACACACACACACACACACACACACACACACACAGCAGTAATAAGTAAGATTTTCAAAAGAGAAAAAGAAAACAGAATCCAGACTTAATTTTATATATTTCAAAAGAGATCCACATTTTAACAAAAAACTGTGAATTACATAAGAAGAGAGCAAACTGTGAGCCTTCCTGGGGAAAGTCCACAGAAACCGTCTTTGAGTATCTAGATGTTGGATTCAGCAAACACTTGAAAGCTGCTATTTGAAATATGTTGAAAAAATTAAATAAAACCATTTTTAAAGAACTTAAGGAAAATATTATGAAAATGACTCAAGAAGCAGAAATATCAATAAAGAAATAAGACTTTAGAAAAACCACATGGAAAAGTCTGGAGTTGAAAAATTTCACAGCAAGGAGAAACACTGATTGCATAGGGCCAGGAGTATTCTTGAAGTATCAGAATATTAGTGGGTTTTCAGGTAGATAAACTGTTATCCTATCTGAGAAACCAAGAAGAAAGAAAGAAAAGTGAGAGAAGGCTTGGAGTTTGTAGGGCAGATAGACCCCAAATGAGGTCAAGAAGAGAAAAAGGGAGGGGAAAATGCCAAGACATATTGGCTGAGCACTCACCTAATTTGACTGAGAAGCATTAATTTGAGGTTCAAGAACCCAAAGCTGGGCTTTCTTTTTAATACACTGGTGCACTGGAAATGAGACTAGTCACTTAGTATGTATCAGCTCAGCCCACTTAAAAAACCGAGTTTTTTTTTTTTTCAAAGAAATTTGTTTGGGGGAGGTCTGTAACCTGAAAAGGTTTTCTTTTCAGTTTAAAATGATATCAGACCATTCTATCACGGTGTTATTTAAAGGGTTGCACTCTCGTCAGCAATGATGGAAGACAAAGGAAGAGGAATAGCATCTCAAAGTGTCTAAAGAAACAATTGTCAGACAAAGTTATAGGCAGCAGAACTAGCATTCAAACACATTCTCAGATAAAGAATGAAATATTATATTGCTAATAGTCCTGACTTAACCATCCCTCTAAAAAAAAAATGCTAAGAAATCTTTCAGTGTGATAGCTTGCTGTTACTATAACAGCACCTGTGGTGATCAGTTCACCTGGAGATAAGGTGCTGTGATGAGGCAACACATGACAATTGGCTATCATTTGAGCAGAGGTTGCTATGGTAACCTTTGATCTTATAGCCATGGCAACAAGAAATGCATAGCAACGCAGTGATAGCAAGGTCTGTGCTGATGGTGATGGGATATTATCACTCCTTTAGAAGGTGGGAACTACTAGACCCTATCTTGAGTGTCCAGCCATACACCTCTTCCTGCCCCTCAGCTGCACATGATCTTGGGGAGCTCTGAAGTAGCAGGCATGTGAAAGGTTAACTGTAAGACGGTCCTATTAATGCAAGATGACCCGGTGGATAGTGCTTGCTATGCAAGCATCAGGGTCTGAGTTCTGAACCCCCAATATAACACGCACATAAAATCTGGATATGGCAGTGCAAATCCTTTGTGTAACATTGAATTGTTAGAGAAAGGTTGAACTTAGGGGCTGCTGAGTGAAAATTATGAAACATTTAGGAGAAAACATTACAGAAAATCCTTGCAATTTGGGATTGGGTGTAGAATTCTTCAATAGCACTTGAAAACACAGTACAGTACAAGCATAAATAAATAAATAAATAAGACCACCAAAATTTAAACTTTTGTTTTTCAGTCAATTGGTTCAAGAAAAGAAATGGAGATATAGCTTAGTTAGCTAGTAGAGAGTTTGTAGCATGAACAAGACCCTGAGTTTAATCCCTAGTACCACATAGGTCAGGCATGGTGATTCATGCCTATGAGCAAAACACTGGGGAGGTGGAGGCTGGAAGATTAGAACTTCAAGGTTATCCTCATCACGAGACTGCCTAAAAACCAAAATAAGCAAGTAGAAAACGTATGAAGGCAAACTACAAACTTTGAGAAAGATTTATAAATTTATATCATAAGGGATTTATACACAGAATATATAAAGATCTGGAGAGGTGCCTCAGTAATTTAGAGCAGTTACTGCTCTTGCAGAGGACCTAGGTTTGGTTTCCAGCACCTACAGAATGGCTCACAACCACCTGTAATCCCAGCTACAGGGGATCCGACACCTTCTTCTGGCCTGCATAGACACCGAATGCACGTGGTGCACATATGTGCACGAAGGCACACACTCATACATGTAAAAGAAAATAAGTTTTTTTAAAAAAAGATCTCTTACAATTTATCAGTTTGTAAGTCAAATAACTCAATGTGAGAATAATCAAAAGATTTTCATAGGGATTTCACTACAGTATCATTCAAATAACGAGAGAAGTACATGGCAACATACTTCTGACAAGTGTGAATGCGCAGAACATCTAGGGGATGGCTCTCCAGGCAGCAGGAGTTGGGGTAGGTTTGTCCTGCTGTCCTAGAGTCTGTGATGCCTAAATCAAATCTGTGAATACTCAATATGGTAAGAACAGCACTAGTCTGGAATGCATTTATTGCTGATAGCCATGACGTTCTGTCTCAAAACTCTGCCTTTTTCAGAGTGTGTTGTCGCCATGTCATTGGAACCATGTCACATAGAGGATAAACTTGTTCCCAAGACCGATCTTTCCTGGCCACCAGATTGCTTCTTTACATCCCTGTCATAGCCTAACCATACCCGAAGTGGCAGTGGTCCAGCTCTTAGTTGGCCACTCCTGGTAAATGGCATTGTACCTGATTGGAACTGAATATTTCCATTCTTCCTATCTAGTTCTTTGAAATAAAAGGCTGTGTCCTGTCATGCTGTCATGTCTTATAAAGGAAAGAACAGAGAGAGAAGTGAAAACATTTTCCACGACATTTACGAGCAGCCCATAGCTGAGACTCATAAAAGCAGAGCACACCACATGCGCCAAGAATGAGAGGGAAGTGTGGTTTTCTGAGCTTTGCTGAATAGAAGGAATTTCTCTTGTGGGGCAACTTGCTTGGAACTAGAGAAAGGCACAGCTGAGACACATGATTCTCATTACCACCTCCAGCCTTTCAGACAGGACACAGAAATAATTGGACGCACTTTTATTTTAATTGTGATTCTCCAGCTTTAAAGAAATGACCAGTGGAAACCTGCAAGCTGCTACAGAGCTCCATTTCACAGTCCCTGGATTTCATTCTGGCATGGATTTCCTTCAGCAGGGACATGGTCACAGCCACAATTGCTGCTTGTTGTTACAGCCCTAAAATTTTCACCCAACAAAGGGGAACCCATCTATCGCTCTATGTGTCTCTCTGTGTTGTGCCTCCTCACTTGTTGCACTTATCCTTTTAGGGTACATAGGGACATTTCTATTTCTCCAAACTCTCCTGGAGCAAAGAAACAGGCACAGGAGCCTCATGGCGAATGAAAGTAGAATAGGGAGCACACACAGCATTCCTTTTTTGTGACTCTACAGTGCCCAGAATGGCTTCCCAACCTGTCTGGAGCTCTACGTTCAGGAACAGTCATGAATGTTGAAAAGTACTTCAAATCAGGAAACAGGCTCCAGTGAAACCCAAAAAAACAGCACAGGCGACAGTGACACCCCATAGCTGAACTTCAGCGGAGCCCAATCCCCTTCCTTCCTTCCTGTCAGTGGCAACAGAGATGAAGACAAGACACGGTTGCACATGTCAGTTACAGAAGCCTGGGGCATTCCTTTGGTCTCTTAGGGACCTTGACTCAGTTAAGACCGTATCCTTGATTTCAACATATGAAAGAATTTCAAAGAGATCCAGTATGAAGCCAGATGAAGTTCACTAAAAGAAACAGAGAAGGGGTGTGGGAACCCCAGCACCCATGAAGTTCCTGTCTCTGGACTCCTTGGAGCCAGCCTACACAGAGCAAGAGCCGAGCCAGCTTTTCTTCGGAAACCAAGAGAATAAACAGAAAGTGCACGTTCTGTGTTGGAGCCACAATTCCCATTTCAAAATAAGAATCAGATGAAAGAGGAAAGTAACCCAGTGTTTTGCTCGATTTGACTCACCCCACAATCACAAGCCATCTTCCCACTCACCCTAGTTCCACATTTCTGAAAGAAGTCATCTTGGTACATGTTCTAGTTTCGTTTCTGTTGCTCTGACAGACTCGGGTGAAAAGCAATGTGGAGGAGGAAATGGCTTGTTTGTGTCACAATTCCAGATTACAGTCCACCCTTTCGAGGAGCTCAGGCAGGAACTCTGGCAGTCTTCATATCACATCCACATTTGGAGAACAGAGAGAAACAAATGCTTCCATGCTGTCTTCTGGCTTGCTCTTAGCCAGCACGGTTCGCTCTTACACAGTTCAGTGCCCAGCACATGGAATGGTGACCCCACTTTTAGGGTGGGTTTTCCTACCTCAATTAACAATCGAGACAACCCCCACAGACTCCTTAGAGGGCAGCCTCATCTAGGATGTCCCTCATTCAAACTCTCTTCTGGGTGATTCTAGGTTGTGGCAAGTTGATATTTAAAATTAACCACCACAGTATGGAAACAGAACACTGTATAGTTGGTTCCTTTATGTAAATAAAGTGTGAAGCACGCACAGACACACACCTACACACCAAGACACAAATAGCAAAGCATTCCTAGGTAGTAAAACAAAATACCAAGATTTAAACTGGGTTTTTTTTTTTTGCATTTATTTGGTGTGTGGGGGTCAGAGAACAGCTTGTAGGAATCGGTTCTCTCTTTCTATCATGTGGGTACTAGGAATCAAATACAGATCCCCAAGGCTTAGCAACAAATGCCTTTACCCACTGAGTGCTTCACCAGCCCTGAACCAACACTGTGTCACATCAATAACATGACTATTATATACTATAGAAAATGTATGTATGAGTGAGGAATATCAAAAGGGTAGTTCCTGGAAATGATTTCCAAATTAGCCATGAAATCAAGAAGTTCCAGCAAATGGAGAAGCAGCAGCAAGTGTAGATGATGGTGAGTAAGTGTGTGTCACTTATGGCTACAAATGGGCCATCTTTGAACAAGGCAAGCATGGCCACAAAACCTGGCTTACAAAAAGGCATTTCATACAGCAAGTGTATCTGATATTGCTGTGTCATTTGCTTGTCCTTCTTTCAGACATCCTAACAAACCTGAACACATGAGTTTGGCAGTCCCCAGTGTTATGGGATGTTTGTAGGCTGTGTTAAGATGTATCTGCTGTGATTGGTGTAATAAAAAGCTGAAGAGCCAATAGCTAGGCAGGAGGTATAGGAGGGATTTCTGGGGAAAGAGAAAGGAAGAGGAGGAGAATCTAGATGTGCAGGAGATGCTAGGAGATGAAGAACAAGTATGACTTACAGAAATGGAGAAGAGGTAAAGCAAAATCCATGTGTAAGACATAGATTAATATAAATGAATTAATTTAAGTTGTAAGAGCTAGTCGGGGCCAAGCTTTCATAATTAATAAGAAGTGTCCATGTCATTATTTGGGAGCTGACTGGCGGGACAGAGAAAAACTAGTTATGAGTCAGTGTTTTGAGAGAGGAAATAAACTGAAGTGATAGTTTATCGTCCAGCATTTTCTCGTGGGTACACGCTCTTGTACAGAGTACATGTGACTCACATTCATCAACGCAGCCTTTTGTAAACTGATCACGAGAGAGGAGATGCTGGTCTTCTCACTCATTGTGACAGCGTCTCTGGCCCTGTGGGCTTTCCTTGCAATAGCCCTCTAGCAGTGAGAACCAGCCATGCATGATGGGCCAAAGGCTTGCCATCCCTGGTTGATTGTTGATAATTTGCCACCATACAGGTCTCATAGAGTTTGAAACTCTTTAGAAAGGGGAAAGGGCTCTAGACCCTCCTCTCTCCAATCGGATCCCTAATGTACAGCCTGGTTGGGCATTGTGCACAGATGTCACAGTTAGACTTGTACCTCTCTTATAAGACTTTACATTTTGCCAGGATAGGCTCCAAAGCTACACAGAGAAACCCTGTCTCAAAAAAACAAACAAAAAAAAAACAAAAACAAAAACAAAAAACAAAAAACTTTACATTTCCTTTCTTCATGGTGGGTGTGATGGTTAGTTTTATTTATTTGTTTGTTTGTTTTTGAGACAGGATCTCTCTATGTAGTCCTGACTGTTCTGGAACTCTATGTAGACAAGATTATCTTCTAATTCAGAGATCCTCCGGCCTCTGCCTTCTGAGTACTGGGATTAAGGGTGTATGTTGCCACACTTGACTTAATGTGATAGTTAGTTTTGATTGTCAAGGAAGAATTGTCTGGATTGTGTTGGCCTGTGTGGGCTTACCTGTGAAGGACTGTCATAATTATATTAATTGATATAGCAAATCCCAGGCCACTATGGGCAGCACCATTCCCTGGGTCCTGAATTACAGAGCAGAGGAAGCCAGCCAAGCAGCATACCTGCATTCATTTATTTCTCTCTGCTCTTGACTGCGGATGTGATGGGCCCAGTTGTTTTAAGTTACTGAAGCTGTGACTCCCCTGCCATGATGGACTGTCACCTGGAACTGTGAGCTAAATAAATTCTTTCTTCCCTAGGTTGCTTTGTGTTTATCACAGCCGTAGAAATGAAGCCAAAACTCACGGCCCCCTGTGGCTTCTACAGAGTTCAAATCTTTTCTTTCCTCGTTTTTCATATCCTGTTGTTACTTAGCTTCTTCAGCTTCTATCCCCCAACCATATGCCTAGAACCTCTAGATAAGCAGCTTGGGAAGGGGCTGTCGTAGACAGATCCTAAAGACAATAGACAACCCAATCTCTGGAACATGAGACTGTATTAGTGTAGCCCTTCTTCTTGTTGTTGCACTGGTAAAACAGGATGAAAGCCATGTAAGAAAGAAAATATTTCTTTTATCTCACAGTTTAAGGAACTGCAGTCTATGATGATAGGAAAGACGTTGGTGGCTGGGAAGGCATGGTGGCAGGGAAGGCATGGTGGCGGGCAGCTCCATGACAATGCAAGAGTATGAAGCAACTGGTCACACTGGGATGCAAGGAGATAGGCGGGTGGGAAGAAGGACCAACTGTAAACCTCAAGGCCTTCACCCAAGGAACCTGCTTCCTTCAGCCGTCCTTCATGCCCTAACATTTCCACAACCTCCCTAAATAGAGACATCAGCAAGGGGCCAAATGTTTGAACACATGAGCCTAAGGGGGAGCTTTCATATTGAAGCCATAGAGAGCTATAGAAAAATAGACTAGAGGCTACCACTTGTGTTTGTTCCTCTATTCCTTCTTCAAATTTTTCTCTACTGTAGGATCACTGTGCTCCAGGATGTGACCAGCATATTGTCACTCCTCAACTCAAACATACCTCTGCTCCTCCTTTACCAACGCAAGACATCACCTACACAAACAGGTTTGTGTATAGTCCTTAGGGAAACTCAAAGACAGATGGAACCACACACAGAGAACCCAGCAAAGCGGCTTGTCTCTCTTTCCGTCTTCCTTGAGCCTTGCCTCTGAGGACTTGGTGCTTCGTAATGTTTTTGGAAGGAAACTGCCGTAGGACTTTGTGTTTTCCACTCTCCATAAAAGGGCTGGAGATCAGCTCAATGGAAGAGATGCTGTGCATGAGCAGGCCCTTGGTTCTCTCCTAAGCACTGCAAAAATGAAGCCCATGATTCCATGGTTGGATGTTTCTTCAGCTGCTGGGTGTGTTAAGAATGTCAGTAGCCTCCTTCTTGTAGGAGGCCTTAGCCGTGAATGCAGACAGGATATGAGCACATGGAGTCCTCATCCTTTTTTTGGAGAAAGAGCTGGTAACTTGGCTTTATTAGAAATATTTTGGAGAAAAGGAAAAAGACACTGTTGGTGAGCACCTACAGACATCCTAGAACAAGACAGACACTAGATCAAGTAACAGTTACTGATGACATGAGAGAGTCATGTTATGGTAGTGTGAACATTACAGAAAAACACTAGAACTCAAAATTTATATACGGATTATTTGTCAAAGTGAAATAACAATGTCCCCAGTCATACAAAAATTATATAATTTTTGTTTTTGTTGTTTTTGAGGAAGAGTCTAATATAGCCAAGGTTGTCCTTGAACTTACTTTGTACCCAAGGATAACTCTGAACTGAACCTCCTGTCTCTATCTCTGGAGACCACAGTGACTGTGATGCTGGAGGATGAAGCCAGGGCTTCATGCATGCTGTCCAAGTACTCTACCATCTGAGCTGCATGCCTTGCCCCTAAAGTCACTTTAATGAGAAACCTGGGGAAGAAATCTTTCAATAAGAAAAAAAATTTTAAAAAGTAAATAAAAATAAAAAGGTACTTAGAATTAGAGATATAAGGGTGTGTATACAATTTAGTCAAGTTTTCTCTCTATAAATGCAACTTCTACTGTTGTATAGATGGAATCGAATTTCCAATTAGCTTTTAAGCATTTCTTCTCAAATGTGAATAAGAAAGCAAGAATCAGATTATAATAAAAGAAAGCACTTACCATAAAATTTAGAAATCAAATTTGGAAGGGGTATTAGGAAAGTAAGACTATGTAGACAGAAGAAATGCTTACAAATATAATTAATATTTTAGGTAGATAAAATATACATACATTAAATAAAAACACAGGGCCATAGAAGGAAGCATTAAAAAAAACCAGGATAACTCTCTGGTGAACTAAAAATAAAACAGGAGAAACTAAAGACTCAATAGTGATTTAGGAAATAAAGTAAAAAAGGTCTTCAGGAAGTACAAAAGAGACAGAAAAGAGGAAGGAAAAAATAGAAAGCTATCAGTTATGGGCTGGTGAGACTAAGGTACTGGCGAGTAACTGATGACCTAAGTTTCATCCCTAGGACTCACTCTGTGCAAAGCGAAAACCAACTCCCACAAGTTGTCCTCTGACCTCGATACATGTGCTATGGGTGAACCCAACCACACACACACACACACACACACACACACACACACACACACACACACACACACAGAGAGAGAGAGAGAGAGAGAGAGAGAGAGAGAGAGAGAGAATAAATAAGTGTAATTTTATTTATTTTTTGGGCAGTGGGATTTCAAGACAGGGTTTCTCTGTAACTTTGGAACTGGCTCTGTAGACCATGCTGGCCTCCAACTCACAGAGATCTGTCTGCCTCTGCCTCCTGAGTGCTGACAATAAGTGTAATTTTAAAAAGAAAATAAGAGGTTAGTTCAGGAAACATAACATTCAAACAAGAGCTTCAGAAAGAAAAAATAGAGAGGGGATAATCAAAAATGAAGAAGCAGAAGGAGAGGGAGAGAGGGAGGGAGAAAGAGAGGGAGGGATGGAGGAAGGGAGGGAGAAGGAGGGAGGGAGAGAGAGAAGAAAGAAGGACAACAGCAATCAGTGGGACAGCAGTTGGCCACCGATGTCTGTCTAAATGAAATCTTAAAGGAGAGGCAAGAGATGAAGAAATGACCAAAATTTTCCATGTGTTTTGAAAATTATAAAGATCTAAGAAACTCATTGAACCCTAGACATTAGATGCATAAAGAAAACCAAACCAAGGGAAGCCATTCCATTAATGAAAGTATCTTTAAAAAAAAAAACTCCTTAATTAAAATATTTTCATACAATATATTTTGATCATATTCTTTTCCCTCCCCCAGATCTTCCCAGATATTCAACTCCTTACCTACCCAACTTTGTAATCTCTTTCTCTCTACAAAAAATTCAAAACAAACAAAACCCCCAGTAAGATGAAAAAAGAAAACAGGAAACAATGAACGCAAAACAAAAAGTACACACACACACACACACACACACACACACACACACACACACACACACTGTGGAGTCCAT
This sequence comes from Cricetulus griseus, assembly GCF_003668045.3. Taxonomy (NCBI): domain Eukaryota; kingdom Metazoa; phylum Chordata; class Mammalia; order Rodentia; family Cricetidae; genus Cricetulus; species Cricetulus griseus. The sequence goes on from NC_048595.1 coordinate 213,112,916, forward strand.
TTTTGTTGGCAACAGGGCTTGCCCTAGAGTATGGTTGATAAACCCAGTGACACTCCACTGGAAAAAAAAACCCTGATATTTCCTTTTCTCAATGGGTCACTTACAAATAGCTTCTTGGTTAGGAGTGTGTCTTTGTGTTAACTTCCCCTTCTTGTGCTGGGATTTTGTTTAGGTTGAATTTATGCAGGTCTTGTGCATGCTGTCACAGTCTCTGTGAGTTCATATGTGCATCAGTCCTGTTGTGTCTGGAAGATACTGTTTCCTTAGAGTCATCCACCACCTGACTATTACAATCTTTCTGCCCCTTATTCCATATAGGTTCCTGGGTCTCTAGGGGAGGGTTTGATGAAGATATATTGCTAATTGCTCCAAAGTTTCTCACACTCGAAAAATTACCCAGTTGTGGATTTCTGTGTTAATTACCATCTGTTACAAGAAGACACTTCTCTGATGAGGGTCGAGCAAGGCTTTCATTTATGAGTATAGCAGTATGTCATTAGGAATCATTTTATTGCTATATTCCTTTAGCAAAATAATAGTAGTAGGTTTAACCCTAGGTCTGTGACTTGTTTAGTCTCAGGTTCTTTGCCAAATTAGTAGTGTTAGGAATGGATTTCATGTTATGGAATTTAGACCTTAAATCTAAACAGAAGATGGTTGGTTACTCCCACAACATTTGTGCCACTATTACACCAATATATCTTGCAAGCCATTCACTGTCATAGGTTGAAGGGTTTGTAGCTTGGTGATGTTGATGACTGCCTTTCTCTTCTGGTAGTGTGCAGAGAACCTTCCAGCACCCTGAAAGCTAGTTAGAAAGAATGAAGCTTCTAGTTGGGCACCAGTTTGTTTTTTGCATGTTTTTTGATGACATAAGAAAGTGATATCTTTAGCACTAGGGCATCACCATCAGGTTGTGGAGAGTAACCAATAGCCTGCACTGTTTCTGAGGGGTTTATGGGGAGTTTTGTCCAAAGACTCAACAAGATATAACCCATTCCTGGCTCTGAAAGTTGCTTGGTGGCATAAGATGTCCAGTTGGTGCATTGCCCACCCCCATTATATGGTGACTCCATTTAACTTTCTTTTTTTAAGATTTTATTTATTTATTATGTATACAACATTCTGCTTCCATGTATATCTGCACATCAGAAGAGGGCACCAGATCTCATAATGGATGGTTGTGAGCCACCATGTGGTTACTGGGAATTGAACTCAGGACCTCTGGAAGAGCAGTCAGTGCTCTTAACCTCTGAGCCATCTCTCCAGCTCCCGTTTAACTTTCTTTTATGTTTATATTTTAGAAAGCTTCTACAGTAGTAGGATTCCATGTGGGTTTCTTCCTTCCTTCCTTCCTTCCTTCCTTCCTTCCTTCCTTCCTTCCTCCCTCCCTCCCTCCCTCCCTCCTCCCTCCCTCCCTCCCTCCCTCCCTTCCTTCCTTCCTTCCTTCCTTCCTTCCTTCCTTCTTTCCTTTCTTCCTTTATTTTCTTTTTGTTTGTTTGTTTGCAAGACAGGAACTCACTCTGTAGATGAGACTGGCCTTGAGCTCACAGAGATCTCCCTACCTCTGCCTACCAAATGCTGAGCTTAAAGGCATACACCACCATGCCTGGCTTCCATATGGGTTCTAAAAGGCCTTTAGTATTGGTTGCTGTCCCCATATTTTTTCCTTTACTCTTCTCTCTCACTCCACTTCCATATTTAATCTTCATATTCTAGTTTCTCCATAACACAATATTCTATTTCCCCTTGCTTGAAAGATTCACCACCACCAAACACACACAACTGGTCCTTTACTAATTACCTAATATCAGTGGTTATTCTCATTGAAGCACAGATACCTACAGCTTTAAAAATTAATATGTGGAATATTTGCCTTTTGGGGTCTGCGTTACCTCACTTAGTTTCTAGCTCTGTCCACTTATATGCAAATTTCATTTTTTAACAGTTGCATAATATCCCATAGAGTAAATGTACCATATTTTTGTTATCCATTCATCAGTTGATGAACACCTAGGCTGTTTCCAGTTCCTGGCTATTATGAATAGAGAAGCAATGAATATGGACAAGCAAGTATCTCTGCAGTGACACAAAAAGTCCCTTGGGTATATACGCAAGAGTGATATAGCTGAAATTTTTTTTGGTAGATTGTTTTTCAACTTTTTAAGGAATCCACACTAATTTCCACAGTGTCTGTACCAGTCTGCCCTCCCACCAGCGGTGAATAAGTGTTCCCTTCACCTGAATCCTCCCCAGCAGGTGCTGCCATTTCTTTCATTGATCTTAGTCATTCCAGGATAAGATGAAATCTCAAAGTAAATTTAATTTGCATTTCCTTGATATAGAACATTTTCAAAGAGTTCTCAGCCATATGTGTTTCATCTTTTGAGAACTTTTTTTAGTTCTGTACCCCATTGTTTTAATTGGGTTATTTGCTTTCTTAATGTTCAGGGTTGTTTTTTTCTTCTTTATATATTCTAGAAAGTAACCCTCTATCAGATGCATAATTGATAAAGTTTTTTCCCATTCTGTAGGCTGCTGCTTTGCTCAGATGATGATGTCCTTTGTTGTACAGAACTTTTTTAGCTTTGTGACTTCCCAGATATTAATTGTTGGTCTTGATGCCTGTGTTAATGGTGTTCTGTTCAGAAAGTTCTTTCTCATGCTAATGAGTTCAAGACTATTCCCACTTTCTCTTCTATCAGATTCAGGACATTTGGTCTTATGTTGAGGTCCTTGATCCATCTGAGGTTGAGTTTTGTGCAGGATGATAGGTTTGGATCTGTTTGCATTCTACATACAGCCATTCAGTTTGATCAACACCATTTGTTGAAAAAGTTGTTTTTTTCTCTACTGTATAATATTGACTTCTTTGTCAAAAATCAGATGTCGATAGATGGATGGAATTATATCTCGGTTTTCAATTTGATTCCATTGATCAGTGTATGTGTTTTTATGCCAATATCATGCTGTTTTTATTACTATAGCTCTGTAGTGGGCTTGAAATCTCGGATGATGATACCTCCAGAGGTTCTTTTATTATTAGGATTGTCTTAGTATTCTGAGTATTTTGTATGAAACTTAGAATTGTCCTTCAAGATCTGTGAAGAATTGTCTTGGAATTTTGATGGGGAGTACACTGAATCTGTAGGTGGCTTTTGATAGGATGCCATTTTCACAAAATTAGTCTTACCCATCTTCTGGCATTTTGTTCAATTTTGTTTGTTTGTTTATTTGTTTGAGGCAGAGTTTCTCTGTATAGCTTTGACTATCCTGGGACTTACTCTGTAGATCAGTCTGGCCTTGAATTCAAAGATCCGCCTCCCTCTGCCTCAAGAGTGCTGGGATTAAAGGCTCCATCACCGCCCAGCTTCTTCAATGTTTTAAAATTTTGATTATACAAGTTTTTTACTTGCTTGGTTGGAGTTTTCCCAAGGTATTTTTTGAGACTATTGTGAAATGTACCGTTTTCCTGATTTCTCTTTCAGTACTTATTTTTCGTGTTGTGTATCCTGATATTTTGCTGAAAGTGTTTAACAGCTGTAGATGTTTCCTGGTGGAAACTGTAGGCTCTTTAGTGTGTAAAATCATATGATCTGTAAATAACGATTCTTTGACTTCTCCATTTCCTATCTGTAACCCCTTTATCGACTTCAGTTGTCTGATTGCTCTAGCTGAGACTCAAGTACTATACTGAAGAAGTTTGGAGAGAGTGACCATCCACGTCTTGTTCCTGATTTTGGTGGAAATGTTGGAGCTTTTCTCTGGGTTGATGTTGGCTGGGTGCTTGCTGAAAATTCTGTTCATCATGCTGTGGTATGTCCTTGTATCCTTAGTTTCTTCAGGACTCTTATCATGAAGAGAGTTGGATTTTGTCAAAGGCCTTTTCTGCATCTAATGTGATAACTCTGTGGTTTTTGTCTTTAAGTCTGTTTGTGTAGTGGGTTACATTTATCAATTTATGTATGTTGAACCATCCCTGCATCTCTGGGATGAAGCCGGCTTGATCATGGTGGATAGGTAATCTTTTGATGTGTTCTTGAATTAAGTTTGTAAATATTTCATTGAGAATTTTTGTACCCATAAAGGATATTGACCCATATTTTTCTTTTTTGTTGTTATTGTTGGGTTCTTAGGTATTGGGGTAATTATTGGGCTATTATTGATTAGAAGATTTTTTAAAAATTTGTATTTCATATGTACAAGTGTTTTGCTTGCATGTGTGTAAATATGTATGCCATGTTGTGACTGGTGCCCAAGTTTGGCAGACTAGGGCATCAAATTCCATGGAAATGGAGTTACAGAGAGTTGCGAGCTACAATTCTGGGAATTGAACTCTCAATGGACTGCCATTTTTGTCTTGCTGACTGTGTCCTTTGCCTTACAGAAGCTTCTCAGTTTCAGGAGGTCCCATTTATTAATTGTCGATTCTCAGTGTCTGTGCTACTGGTGTTATGATCAGGAAGTGGTCTCCTGTACCAATTCTTTCAAGGGTACCTCCCACTTTCTCTTCTAAGAGGTTCAGTGTGGCTAGATTTATGCTGAGGTCTTTGGTCCATTTGAACTTAACTTTTGTGCATGGAGATAGATAAGGATCTATCTGCAGTCTTCTACATGCCGGCATCCAATTATACCAGCATCATTTGTTGAAGATGCTTTCTTTTTTTCATTGTATAATTTTAGCTTCTTTGTCAAAAGATCAGGTGTTCGTAGGTGTGTGGGTCAATATCTGGATCTTCAATTCGATTCCATTGGTCTACCTGTCTATTTTTGTGCCACTACCAAGCTGTTTTCAGGACTATAGCTTTGTAATAGAGCTTGAAGTCAGGGATGGTGATGCCTCTGGAAGTTTCTTTATTGTACAGGGTTGTTTTGGCTATCCTGGGTCTTTTGTTTTTCCATATTAAGTTGAGTATTGTTCTTTCAAGGTCTGTGAAGAATTGTGCTGGTATTTTGATGGGGATTGCATTGAATCTGTAGATTGCTTTTGGCAAGATTGCCATTTTTACTATGTTGATCCTACCTATCCAAGAACACGGGAAATCTTTCCATTTTCTGGTATCTTCTTATTTATTTCTTTAAAGACTCAAAGTTCTTGTTATACAGGTCTTTAACTTGTTTGGTTAGCATCTTGTTTGTGGCTATTGTAAAGGTTGATGTTTCTCTGATTTCTTTCTCAGTCCATTTATCATCTATATGTAGTAGGGTTACTGTTTTTTGGTTTTGTTTTTTGTTTTTTGTTTTTTTTTTTTTTAGTTAATCTTGCATCCTGCCATTTTGATGAAGGTGTTTATTAGCTGCGGTGCTGGGTCCGGCCTGTATCAGTCCCACACTACAGAGTTTATTCTAGACCGATGTCTTTGGGGCTGCAATCGGAGCCAGCAAAACAGCCCCGGGTCCATCCCTGAGTGGGGGAGTGGGGATGGGGAGATTCCTAGCTACCCAACAGCTTTAAGGAGGAGACAGAGACATCTTGTCATCTCAGGAGGGCTTTCAGTTCATACTGGAGCCCATGGTTTATTCAAGCATCCTCTTCGATAGCTTTCCAACAGTGGGGGCTGATAGCAGAAGACATCTATTATCATGTATACAGATGATATCAAATATTTCCTTTAGTCCCAGAGACGGTCTTAGAACTGCACGTCCTCACCAGCCTCTCTCCAGTCCCTAGGCACATACACAAGCCTCAGACATTCCACAAGGGCCCCAGCCTTCCAGCACCAGGCATGTTTCATTAGCCCTCAGAATAGGTGTGAGCCCACCCAGGGCCTAGGTCTATAGTTATAAAACTAGGAACCAGTCCCCACCAAGGCCAGGCATCCAGAGGTAACCAGACAACAACTGAAAGACAATGGGAGCTTCAAGCTCCTGTGATTGAGCTCAGGTTGCACCCAAAATATCGTTATCGGTATTTTGAGGCCTGACACTGTAGGAGTTCCCTGGTAGAATTTTTTGGATCACTTATGTAAACTATCATATCATGTGCAAATAGTGAAAGTTTGACCTCTTCCTTTCCAAATTGTATCCCCTTGATCTCCTATTGTTGTCTTATTGCTCTAGCTAGAACTTCGAGTACAACATTGAAGAGATATCGAAAGAGAGGACAGCCTTGTCTTGTTCCTGATTTTAGAGGAATAGCACTGAGTTTCTCTACATTTAGTTTGATGTTGGCTATTGGTTTGCTGTATAATGCTTTTATTATGTTAAGGTATGTTCCTGTTATCCCTGATCTCTCCAAGACCTATCATGAAGGGGTGTTGGATTTTGTCAAAGGCTTTTACAGCATCTAGTGAGATGATCATGTGGTTTTTCTTTTTCAGTTTGTTTATGTGATGGATTACATTGATGGATTTTCATATGTTGAACCATCCCTGCATGCCTGGGATGAAGCCTTCTTGATCATGGTGGATGATTTTCCTGATGTGTTCTTGGATTCGACTTGCCAGTATTTTATAGAGTATTTTTACATCAATGTTCACAAGGGATATTGGTCTGTAGTTTTCTTTCTTAATTGTGCCTTTGTGGGGCTTGGGTACCAAGGTAATTGTAGCCTCATAAAGAGTTTGGCAATGCTTCTGCTTCTATTGTGTGGAACACTTTGAGGAGAATTGGTATTAGCTGTTCTTTGAATTTCTGGTAGAATTCTGCACTGAAACCATCTGGCCCTGGGCTCTTTTTGATTGGGAGACTTTCGTTGACTGCTTCTATTTCATTAGGGGTTAAGGTCTATTTAAATTGCTTATCTGTTCTTGATTTAATTTTAGTAAGTTATATCTATCCAGAAAATTGTCCATTTCCTTTAAATTTTCAAATTTTGTGACATACAGGTTTTCAAAGTATGACCTGAAGATTCTCTGAATTTCCTCAGTGTCCATTGTTATGTCCCCCTTTTCATTTCTGATTTTGTTAATCCACATGTTCTGTCTCTGCCTTTTGGTTAGTTTGGATAAAGGTTTGTCTATCTTGTTGATTTTCTCCAAGAACCAACTCTTTGTTACATTGATTCTTTGTATTGTTTTCTTTGTTTCTACTTTATTGATTTCAGCCCTCAATTTGATTATTTCCTGGCGTCTACTCCTCTGGGGTGAGTTTGCTTCTTTTTGTTCTGGAACTTTCAGTTGTGCTGTTAGTTCTCTACTGTGATTATTCTCCAGTTTCTTCATGTGGGCACTTAGTGCTATGAACTTTCCTCTTAGCACTGCTTTCAAAGTGTCCCATAAGTTTGGGTATGTTATGTCTTCATTCTCACTGAATTCTGGGAAGTCTTTAATTTCTTTTTTTTTATTCCTTCTTTAATCCAGGGACAGTGCAATTGCACATTGTTCAATTTCCATGAGTTTGTAGGGTTTCTGAAATTTGTGTTGTTGTCAAACTCTAACTTTAAAGCATGGTGGTCTGATAAGACACAGGGGGTTAGTCCTATTTGTTTTGTTTTTGTTTTTTTTTTTTTGTATCTTTTGAGGTTTGCTTGTTGCCAAGTATGTGGTCGATTTTAGAGAAGGTTCCATGTGGTGCTGAGAAGAAGGTATATTCTTTTGTGTTTGGATGGAATGTTCTATCAATGTCTGTTAAATCCAATTGGGCCATAACTTCTGTTAGTTCGTTTGTTTCTTTGTTAGTTTCTGTCTGGTGGGCCTGTCTAGTAGTGAAGTGGGGTGTTGAAGTCTCCCACTATAAGTGAGGTTTTATGTGTGATTTGAGTTTTAGTAATGTTTTTAATGAATGTGGATGCCTTTGTATTTGGGGCATAGATATTCAAAATTGAGATTTCAACTTGATGGATTCTCCCATGATGAATATGAAGTGACCTTCTTCATCTCTTTTGATTGACTTTAGTTTGAAGTTTAATTTGTTAGATATTAGGATTGCTATACCTGCTTGTTTTGGGGTCCATTTGATTGGAAAGTCTTTTCCCAACCCTTAACTCTGAGGTACCATCTGTCTTTGAAGTTGAGGAGTGTTTCTTATATGCAGCAGAAGGATGGATTTTGTCTTCTTATCCATTCTGTTAGCCTGTGTCTTTTTATAGGTTAGTTAAGACCATTAGTATTGAGAGATATTAATGACCGTTGATTGTTAATTCTTGTTTGTTTTTGATTTGTTGGTGGTAGTGGTATTGTGTGTGAATCCCCCCCCCTTTTTTTTATTCTTTTGGCTGTTAGTATAGTGGGATTATCTATTGCCTATGTTTTTATGGGTGTAGTTAACTTCCTTGGGTTGGAGTTTTCCTTCCAGAACTTTCTGTAGGTTTGGATTAGTGGATATGTATTGTTTGAATCTGGTTTTGTCATGGAATATCTTGTTTTCTCCATCTATAGTGATTGAAAGCTTTGCTGGGTATAGTAGTCTGGTCTGGTATCTTTGGTCTCTTAGTGTTGGTAGAATATCTATCCAGGACCTTCTGGCTTTCAGAGTTTCCAGGTGTAATTCTGATAAGTTTGCCTTTATATGTTTCTTGGCCTTTTTCCTTTGCTGCTCTTAATAGTCTTCTTTGTTCTGTATGTTTGGTGTTTTGATTATTATGTGGCAAGGGGACATTTTTTGTGGTCCATTCTATTTGGTGTTCTGTAAGCTTCTTATACTTTCATTAGGTTTAGAAAATTTTCTTCTATGATTTTGTTGGATATTTTTTCTGCACTTTTGAGGTATGTTTCTTCACCTTCTTCAATACTTAATATTCTTAAGTTTGGTCTTTTCATGGTTTTCCATATTTCCTGGATATTTTGTGTTAGGGATTAGTTGGGCTTTAGATTTTCTTTGGTCAATGAATTCATTTTTCCTAGTGTATCTTCAATGCCCCACAGTCTTTGATGGTAACAGGAGTCACAGACATCAATACAGACCCTGGTTGTGGTAGGGCCATGGACCCAGACATGGCCCTCAGCATTTCAGGACTAAATATGGTGGTCCTGGGTAGCAGCACAGGCCACCAGATTTGTATGGTCCTGGCGATGGCATGGCTCTCAGACACCAACATGGCCCAAGCATCCACATAGTTGATGGTAACAGGAACCACAGACATCAGCCCAGACCATGGCTTTGGCAGGGCCACAGACCCAGACATCGCCTTTGTCAGCAACTCAGGGTCAATGTTATCATGGCCCTGTGTGGCAGCACAGGCCACCCAGATCAGTATGGCAGTGGCAGCATGGCTCTCAAACACCTACATGGAGGCTGTCAGGTGGCAACCCAGACCCCGACATCCATAGGGCCTTTGATGGTTAACAGGAGCCATGGATATCAACACAAACTCTAGCTGCTATAGGCGATGGACCCAGACATGGCCTTTGGCAGCACCCTGGGGCCTGACATCACCATGTTTCCTAGTGGTAGCACAGACCATTCAGATCAGCATGATCCCTGCAGTGACATGAACCTCAGACACCAACATGGCCACAAGTGGTGGCTCCGGGCATCTATGTGGCCTTTGGTGGCAACATGGGCTGTGGACATCAACACAGATCCTGGCTGCAGTAGGACCACGGACCCATATGTTGTCCTTGAAGGCAGCCTGGGTCCAGATATCACCATGGTCCCAGGCCACATCAGCCTCTTCCTTGACACCTTTGCTTCCTCAAATATGCCTCTTTCCATAGCACATGAACTTTTTATGAACTGTTTATTCCTGCTATTTTGTTGTGGTGGTACAGGTTCCCCATTTTGAACTTTTCTGAGGTTACTTAGCCCTGTGTCCTCTTAGGGATCGTGAACCTTCTCTTCAGACTGAAGTTTTCCTTCTGGTACCGTCTGTAGAGCTGGATTGCTTGACAGAAATTGCTTACATTTGTTTTTATCATGAAATGCTTTTCTTTCTCTGTCAATTGCTAGGTATAGTAGTTTGGGTTGGCAGCTATGGCCTCTCAGACCTTGTAGAATATCCATTTAGGCCTTTCTGTCTTCCAGAGTCTTCAATGAAGTCAGCTGTTATGCTAATGGGCCTGCTTTATACGTGACTTGGTCTTTTTCCCTTCCTGATTGTAATACCCTTTCTTGGTTCTGTTCATCTAGTGTTTTGATTATTATGTATCATGGGAATTTTTTCTAGTCCTGCCTATTTGATGTTCTGTAAGCCTTTCAAATCATTTATGATTTTGTTAAATACATTTTCTGTCCCTTTGACCTAGGTTTCTTCTCCTTTCTCTATACCTATTATTTGTAGGTTTGGTCTTTTCATAACGTGCTTTGATTTCTTTGATTTTTTTTTTAGATTTATATTTGTCTTCGATTGAGATATGCATTTTTAACACCTGGTTTTCAAACCTAAAATTCTCTCTTCCTTGCCTTTTAATCTGTTGGTGAGGCTTACTTTGGAGGTTTCTGTTTGACACTCTAAGTTTTTCATTTCCAGTTTTATTTCAATTTTTATTTTCTTTAGTGATTTTATTTCATTGTCTTGTTTTCATTATTTAATTTAACTCTTTGTATTTTCATGGTCTTCCTGAAAGCATTTATTCTTATCCTCTTTAAGGTCCTTGAACATACTCATAATTGTAAATTTTGAAGTCCTTGTCTTCTGCTTCAGTTAATTTGTTTTCTCTACTACACGGGGCTTTTCCTTTCTATAGGAGGCACATTGTCTTTGTCATTCATGTTTTTTCTTGCACTGGGATCTAGTCATCTGGAGTTACAACATTTTAAGTGTTTCTAGGTATAGAACTCTGGTCTTGCCTTTTTGGGTGGGTGTTCTCTGGTTCTTTGGTTGCCCACTCTGGGTCCTAGCCAAGTGTGGCAGCTGTGAGGCCCCAGTTACTGAGCTGTTCTGTGGTTTGGCAGGAAGTCACAGAGGAACAAATATGATCTAGGAGGGAAGGATGGAAGGGGAGGCCTGGAAAACTAGGGGGGGCCTGACCTTGGTGCTGCATCAAGAAGCACAGTCACAAACATCTTAAATACTGCAGTGCAGTGTTCTGTGCTGTCTCTGGGGGAGTGTTACATATGAACACGGGAGACTGTTACATAGGAACAGATACAGGCAGGCATGAACAACAGACTCCTTTCTGGAAACAATGCAGTCAAGAAAATGTGAAGTACTATCGTTAAGGTATAAGGATGTTTTAAAACCAATCCATCTAAAGTTCCTCATTCAACAAACTCTTTCAAAACAGATGACAAAGTAAAGTGGTTTTCCCAACAAAACAAGAAGGGATTGATCACCAGAAAAATCATATTGCAAGAAGCATTTGAGAGAAGTCCTGCAGACAGGACAATGACATCAGGCAGAGAATTGGATTTCCTCATTGAAGTGAGAGTTAGGAACAATTCTATGAGGAAATAGAAAGATGGTTTTTAGTTTTCAAATCTCACATGAAGATAATGGGCGGCTTAAAGCAAAACAATAACCACATGTTGTTGAGTTTAGAGGTAAAACATATGACAACAATAATACAAAGGCCTGGAGGGGAGAGATGGGCGCAAACTCTAATAAGATTCTTGCAATATATGGGCAATATAACATAATTTGGCACATTAAAGATGGATACTGTAACCCTAAAGCAAAACAAAAATAGTATGATAAAGAGTGACCTCCAATGAAGCAACAAATGAGGTAAGATAGGGTCATAAAATGTAATCAGCAGCAAATAAGGCAGAAAAGGAGGTCAGAGAAACAAAGAACAGGGGTACACACAGGAAACAAATGTCAGGAAGAAAGATTTTAACACAACTACATCAATAATCACAGTCAGTGAGAACACTCAGATGATCAGGGCAGGTTTTTAAGAAGCAGTACTCAGATAGATGCCACCTATTAAAAAGTGCAATTTCAGTATAAAGACTTGCATGCCCTGGCATATATAATTATCTATTACCAAATAGCCAAGCCAGTTTGATAATGAAGCAAAGAAGGGCAAGTTGTCCTAACAATTACCCACAAAAGTTTCAGAAGAGTGCTGTCCATGCAGGGCGACCTCACAGGAGCAGGCAAATGGAGACAAAGGCACAATACAGAACTAAAATATGCTTTGGTGTGACCAGAGCTCTATGGCCTTCCTAAGAATGCTCCCACACTCTGGAAGGAAAGGAGGCATTGTCTTGTAAGTAGTGTTGAGAAGACTGCCTTCCATCTGGATAAAAGTGAAGTGAGTTTTACTTCTCACGGTGTGTAAATGGGAACATTGATCAGATTAAAGAACTAAAAGTTGAAGGCAACATTTAAAAATCATAGAAGATTTTGGAGAATTTATTAGTGTGTACGTGCATATGCGTGTGCCCTCATTTGTGTGTGTGCAGAGGTTAGACAGAATTGGGGTTCTTCTCTATCATCCTCAGCCATATTCCCTTGAGACAGGGTCTCTCACTGAATCCATATTCCCCCATTTTTTCAGCTATGCTGACTGGCCAGATCTCAGCCATCTCCCTGCTTTTGTCTTTTAGCACTGGTGTTACACGTGTCCATGGCCACACCTAGTTTTTATGTGGGTTCTGGGGAGCTAAACCCAGGTCCTCATGCTTGTGCCTCGCATACTCTCACCCACTAAGCCACCTCCTTAGCCTGCTGGGGGATAGTCCAGTAAAACTGAACATAGTAGGGAGTCCATCCTAGAGAAGACCATGAGCCCTAAAATGCCAATCATAGAGCAAAAGTTAAGGTTAAAGTTAAGGGTTTCTGCTTTACAAAAGATTCAGTAGACCACGTCATTGGACAGTTGACAGAAGATATTTGGGGTGAAGATCTTTATGATGACAAAGAAAAACTGACAAGGGATCAATATATAGACCCTGTGCCGCCCAATGTGACAGCAGCTAGACACCTATTGTTAGTTATATTTACATTTAAATTGCTGGAAATGAAGTAATAGTTAAAAACCCAGTTTCTTGGTCACATCATCCCCATTTCCAGCACTGCATCTGCTCGCAGTGGTGTCTGTCATGTTTAACATAAACACACAAACATAACTGTTAGCTGTATGGACAGGAGTGTTCCAAGACATACTGGGATGTTTTATAGAACAAGAAAAAAACAACAACATAAGGAACCCATTAGGAAAATGGGCGCTGAACAAAAGAGAATCTACATAGTTAGAAATGCACTCTTTTATACCTATAGTATCGACTATGCTAAAAGCTGGGCAGTATCAAATGGTCGGTTTGTAAAAATGGAAGCTTCCTCCATCGGCAATAGGGATGTGGGATGGAATGGTTATTCAGGAAACACCTGTCACTGTCTACTTCAACTAAATGGGTGTATGCATCCATGCACTGTAGTCTCTTTGTGAACCCCTTTCTTATTGCACACAACCATCAGAAGAAGAGCACTTGCCAGATTTATAGCAAGAAAGGTTTTTGTTTTTCCTTTGTGTGTATTTCGTTCGTTTGCTTTTAAAGCATTCTTTGACAGTTTCTTACATTTATATAATGAATTTTATTCATTTTCACCTCCGTTCCTCACTCTCATTTCCTTCTTTCGACCATTGAGACCTTTCTTCTTCCCAGCAGGTCCTTCTTCCACTTTCATGTCTGCCTTTTGTGTGTGTGACCCACTAAGTTTAATTAGAGCTACTTGAATGAATGTGAGTATAAGGTTATTCAAGCACAGGCAACACAACAGTGGCTACACCACTGAAGAAAGTGACCCCCTACTGCCGGACTGCCCTCCCACAACCCAAGAAACCATTTATTGCCAATAGACCCTCAGGGAGCAGTGGGAACTCACAGATCCTCTCCTATTCATGATGAAATATTGATGAGGTATAATCTTGTGCAGGTCTTATATGGATAGCCACCACTGGGGTGAGTCACTATGTACAATGGTTACATCACGTCCAGAAGACAACCTTTTGCTCTGTATCTCCTAATCCCCTGGCTTTTATAGTCTTTACCCCATGAGTCTTGGAGAAGATCATACAGATGCCCCATTTAGTGATGAACATTCCACCATCACGTATTCTAGATATTTTGGCCAATTATGGGTTTCTGTATTAACCATCAACCCTGCACTAAGTACATTCCTCTGATGAAGGCCAAGTGTAGCACTAATCTATAGATATAAACATAAATATTTAGAAGGCAGTTTGATACCATGACTATTTAACAAAGCAATAATATTAGGTCCCCTCCCTAGGGCCTAATGGCTTCCCAACCATAGGCTCATGACCATCTTTATAGAACTATAAACTATAAACTATAAACTATAAACTATGGAATGGACCTCAGTTGTAAAGCAGTTGTTTACCTCCATAACAATCATGCCGCTATTGTACCATGTGGTGCAACCTGCCTGGCAGTTTGGTATTATAGCTGTAGGATTTACAGCTGGGTAAGATTGCTGAGAATATTTTTCCCACAGAATCCTCTGTAGCACCTTTTGATAGCATGAAAACCAGGCAGTAGGGGAGAAGCTTCTAGCACGTCTCAGCTTGATTTCTCTGTCCTGTGATAGAAGTCTGCAGTGTTTTGAGCAAACACCTTTCCTGTCTAGTTCCAGTGGGGACCAAGAGCAATGGCAGTAGCCTTTATAGTTTCAGAGGCCTCTGGGGTCTCCCTGACCACTGTACTCTTTTGGTTTTGAGACAATGTCTCACTAAGTAGCCCTGGCTTACCTTACAGTCACTGGATAGCCCAAGCAGTCCTCAGACTCAGGATAAACCCCCTGTTAGGACGGACGCCAGGCTGATCCTGCCCCTGACGATGGGCACCACTCTCAGGCAATATGGATCTGTGTGAGGACTCCGCACATGCGTGGAACCTCAGTGTGCATGTGTGGTCTTCCTTTAAAAGTTCCAACTTCCCTGTTTCTCTCTCTCTTTCTGTAGATTGACCATGGCGGTTGGCCATTAACTCTCTCTTTCTCTTCCTCCCTTCACTTAACTTCTACTCTCTCTTACTCTCTGTCTCTCTTCTCTCTGCTCTGCTGGCCTATAATAAACTATGGTTAATGTATCTCTTGTTCTCATGTCTCATCTTGCGCCTTATTTTCTAATTTAAGCAAAAGAATAACACCCCCTACCTCACAGCTTTTTAGGTGGTGGGATTATACATACGCACCACTATGTCCAGTTTATGACTGAAATGTTAAATCCAAATGTTAAACACTAAAGCTGAGAAATACGAAAGAAACTAACTCCTACCCAAACTAAAAATCTTTAGAGATGCAAACAAAATGGAAAAGATTGAGACTATGGGTTTCAGTCTATTGGGCCAGATTACAGAATCCTAAAGCACAATCCTAAAGCTATTGATGTAACATGAAACACCCACTAAAGAACACCATGGATTTTTTTTAAAAAAAATTCATAAATTTCACAACAGAATAATATTGCAGAGGAGCAAAGCAAGCAGAAGGGACACTCAGAGACGAGGAAAACAAAGCGGTTCAGAGGTCGTGTGGGCTGCTGATGACAGTGAGTGTATGCTTGAGGATCATCTGCCCTCAGAGACGGCGGAGGGAGGCTATGATGAACAGAAATCCATGCTTAGAAAGAAAAACATTAAAGGTCAGCGTGTGGAGGCCACTTTGAAGGGGAACTAACTGGCTTTCCCTTCTCCAGAGAAGTCTCTTGCTTGCCCCAGAGGCACAAGTGAAAGTGGAAATGAGGTTCCTGTGATTGGATTCTTTCAAAATGGCAACATAGTAATATTTCCTCTCCAGGGAGTAGAGGTCCAGTCTAGTCTGAACCTGCCATCTGTCTACGGCTGGGAGCACTCAAGTAAGGAAAGAAGACATTCCAGGGCCGAGCAAGCGATACTTGTATGAGGAATGTCAGACTGCCTCTGACTAGGAAATCTCATCAAGAAACAAGATGGAGATACCTGAGGATGCTCTTCAATACCCCATTGCCTGCAGATGTTAGACCCCCGAAAACTCAAGTATCCGGGGTCCCAGGCCACGTTCGAGGTCACCCCAATCACCAGGCGGATTTGAGAGCTTGCTGCAAACTGCACGAGGCTTTATTGTAATTTAACGAGCTAACCCCATGTTAGCTCGGGTCTTTCACCCACCCGCCATGGCGGACGGCTAGCAAAAGATGGCTCCTAGGGCCTCCCAAGAGATCTTATAGGACCGCATAAGGGGAGTGTCTAGGGGTACGCACAGGCTCACTATTGGTGTGCCTCCAGCCTTGGAGGGCTTGCCCTGTGTTGATTGGTCAACTGGTTGTTATGGCCCATAGGCCCTCCCAGGGTGGTTGCTATGCTCTGTGTGTCATTGCTGTGCACTTGTCTGTAAAGCACACCCAGGGTCATAAAGCATAGCGCCACCAGCTAACTTCTGATTGGTTCCTTGTCACGAGACAGGCATCTGACCTCTAAGTGACCAAGGCAGGTTTATGGCAAGCACGTGTTCAGCTGTTATGGCTGCCGAAAGGGGAGCAGGTCCCTTCACAGACGCCCTCCATCTTGCCTCCACTGCCCCTTTCCAGCCTCCCAGTACCAGAAACTCAGCTTCCTCCCAGCTGACTCACTCAGTGTTCCAACTTAGGCCGGCTTCCTCTCCCCTGCTGAGAAGCATCTCCCAAAACTTCCTCAGATGCCTACCCAAAGCCCTCCTACCTCCTGAGTCCTTCTCAGACACTCCCGTCCTTTGTGAATACTGCTTATGAGCACATGTCCACGGTGTCCATTACCGTGTGTTTTCATGTTTACAGGTATCCTGTTGTCTTCCAGATCCTGTTGTTTCTGTTGGGAAGTCAGCTATGAGTTAATGACTTAATTTTCAATTTTTTACTGGTTTATCTATTATTATTATTGTTGTTGTTGTTGTTGTTGTTGTGTGTGTGTGTGTGTGTGCACATATGTGCCATGGCACATTGTAGAGGTCAGAGAACAACATTCAGGAGTCAGAAGTCTTGCCTTCCACAGTGGGATGCAGGTCATCATGTTTGTGCGGTAAGAGCTTTTGCCTTCCGAGCCATCTTGCTGGCCTGTGTCTAGATAAAATCTTTTTTATGCTCATTGTGTGTGGTGTGCCTTCACAGTGTGTGTTCAGGTGCATCCACGTGCACACATGTGCACATGTGGAGGTCCATAGTTTTTCTCACTCCATCTTATTCACTAAGGCATGGTCTTTCAACTGAGCCCAGAGTTCACTAATGTACAGTTCCAGGGATCCCCTACCTCCTCCTTCCAAGTGCTGGGATTACAGGAGGGCCACGCCCCTCCCCTAGTTTGCATAGAGCTTTAATGTTTTTGCTAACTTTAACTATAAACTCTTAAAATGGGGCTTCTGCCTCACCTACTTTCTCTTCATCTCAGATCCCTTCCCATAGTTCCTTTGTTGTTACTTTTGCTGCTGTATTTGAGTCTCTTCTGAACCATCAAACACTCATTAATTTCTTCCTCAAATGTCTGTTCTTCCATATTTACAGTTATTGAATTTGTCTTTGATTTTTTTTCAAATAATCTCATCTTTCATTTCTCAGAGATCACAACAAACTATTATTCTCTGGATTTCCTGCTGGGTTTTAGGGGCTGTGAATGAGCTGGAGGAAATCATTTGCTTTCCTCATACCAAGGTCAATGCTTTGTTCTGTCCAGGCCCCTGAGAACCATTGTTTTCTGTTTTGTCCACCCTCCCTGCCTCATGTGTGGGGCTTGCTTCCTATGGGGGAGTAAATAAATATTATTCTACCTTGGTTAAGAGCAAACGCCTACTTTTCTTTTGAAACGTAACTGACATGGGTTGGAAAGATGGCTTAATCACTAAAATGTTTGCCACACAAGCATGAGAACCTGAGTTTGATCCCTAGGACCTGTTTTAAAACAAAGTCAGGTGTAGTGGATTGCTTGTAATTCCAGAGTGGAGAAGTAGAGACAGGCAGCCCCTGGGGCTCACTGGCCAGCCTGCCTGACCTATTTGGTGAGTGCCTGATAAAGGTGAAAGAGCCTATCTCAAAAACAAAAACAAATAAGCAGATTGGGTTTAGGGACACATGCCTTTAACCAGCAACCCAGCACTTAGGAAGGCTGAGGCAGGTGGATCTCTGTGAGTTTGAGGCCAGCCTGGTCTACAGGGGGAGTTCCAGGACAAACATGACTACTGAGGAGGACCTGTCTCAAAACAAAAACAAAAAGCAAAGAATCAACAAGGTAAAATGAGCCTAAGAACCTATAGCCAATGTCTTCTGGTCTCCACAGGCACTCTCCAGCACACACACACAAACACACACACACTGTGTGTTTTAGCTTAAAGAGTTTTATTTATTCTGTTCTAATTTTAGTTCATTCAAATGCTCCTTTGTACTTTCCTGGAGACATGGGCATTTCATTATATATTTTTTTAAAGATTTTATTTATTTATTTATTTATTTATTTATTTATTTATTATGTATACAACATTCTGTTTCCATGTATATCTGCACACCAGAAGAGGGCACCAGATCTCATTACAGATGGTTGTGAGCCACCATGTGGTTGCTGGGAGTTGAACTCAGGACCTCTGGAAGAGCAGTCAGTGCTCTTAACCTCTGAGCCATCTTTCCAGCCCCTATTTCATTATATTTTAACTAAGACAGCAATGAACCTGAAGTCTCCTTGGTAGAATATATTATACAAGATATGCCCATTTCTTCTAAATTCCCTTTCTTTGCCTGTAATCAGCAAGACCAGTCAGACTTCAGAGCCTCCTTCCCAGTAGCTGGTGACAGCTGCTGCTGCTGCCCTTAGTCCTCAGATGCACTGTGATCATAGCTGGCTTCCCCTGAAGTAGGTATGGTCACATCGGCCATGTACACCCACAGTCACCAACTGTTCACAGAAGCCCTGGGCTCTATACAAACCTTGGGGCTCTGGAAGATTTTGACATAGGGTTTGAAACCCAGCCCGTTTATCATTTGGGTGTTTGTAGATTTCTAAAGTCAGTCTCCATTTACCCTAAGATATTTCTGATCATTTTTCTCCTTTCTCTAGTTCCATCCCCTGGTCAGTAGTGCTTCTACAAGCTCCAGTTTCCTTGCTGCTCAGCCCAGACTCTCTCGGGCATGAACTCCACCCTATGGGAACTATGGTATGTATATGACCAGCATCCATCAATGGTATTGTTAGAGGCACACACTTGTGTGAGTCCTTGCCCACAGGCCGACTCGATGTCACATCGGCTTTGACATGCTGCAACTAAGAAGCAGCTAAAGAAAAGCAGACTCTCTGTCCTGCTCAACCCTCGCCCATCAGAAACACACCCTTCTTGCAGGTATTGCTCCATTTCTTCCTGCCCTTCTCAGCCAGATGTCTTACAGGAACTGTCTGTGCTTGCTCTCTGCACAGCCTCACACATGGCCCCATGTTGCTCTAGCTTCTACTGGCCCCTCCCAGCCTCCCAGAGCGTCTCCCAGCCCAAGTCTTATCTTGCTGTACTTGCAGAACCACCCTCTCCTCTTCCCCAGCCTCCGCCACTCCCTGTCTGACCTCTCCCTGCTCGGGTATTAGTCTGGAGGGCTTTCTCATCATCTCTGGCAGGAGAAGCCACAACAACCCCCCAGTGGCATTGATGACTACAATCTGATGAAGGTAAACGTCAAAGAGTGAAACAACTTTGTAGCCCAGGGAGTATACCTCAAGAGGATTTCCCCAGAAGAGAATCAAGCCAGCTGAACAAGAATGGCATAAGGACACACCTGTTACTCCTAGGCGCCGCATCTGAACACTGACAAGTTTGGATATAGTGGCTTGGGTATCTGGAATATGCAAGGCAGGTTCCCATGGTAAGAGTAGTGTACACCTGGCATTTCATGCAAATGCAGAGTAAATCAGGGAGCTGAATGAGATCCCACTGTCTCAAACTGCTGAGACCATTCAGCTGAATCTGTTGTCGCTGGCTTTACATGAGTGTATATTGACAATAAGCTGTCCTTCAGCTGCTGGTCTAAACAATCTCAGCCTGGCAGTCCCCTGTCCTGCCAACTCCACACTTCTTTTCAGCTGAGTTTGAAGTCACCTTACCAAGGAACTTATCCACAGTCCCACGTGTGAATTCTGAGGAGTCCCTGTCATTCTCCTGAGACTCCAGTGACTCACGAACAAGCCTTTCCTCTGCCACTCTGTAGGCTTCATGGAGGCAGGTCTGGTCCCTCACATCAAGACATTGAAGCACTAACAATCTGACCACTGAGCAAGTACATCTGACAGATAAGCCTGGAGATTCCTGAGGAAGGTGGGGACACTTGCAGATGGATGACAAGACTTGGGGCAGCTTACCCACACCAGAGAGGTACTCGTGTGACAACTTGGCAGCCACTGAATTAGACAATTTCCTGAGTGAAGAGAAGAGGACATGGGGAGACAGTCCAGGCTGTCGTTGTTCCATACTGCACCACATTCCACCAATAGACTGGAGGGCATCCATGATATGAACACAAGGAGAAGGGGGTAGTCAGTGTATACAGCTCAAGTTGGCCCAGGTGCAGGCCAACTCAGTGTGGGGAGGAAGCATTTGAGGCTTAACAGTCTCATCATTCCAGCCATCCAGAGCCCTTTCAAATATGTTTCTCCTTCCTTGTGATGGAGCTTCTAGAAACTTCTGTGGCCACACCCCTTCCTGTGCCCAAGTCTGCTCACCCACTTTGTTCCACTTCAACTTTTGCACCTGCTGCTCTTCATATACAATAGCCACTTTCCCTAAAATCTTTTCTCAGCCATGTTCATCTCTTTTCTAGATTAATGGTTATAGGCTAGCCAGTGCACAAGCCAGTTTTCAGAAGCATTTTTGTTTGTTGCAGTACTGAGAACCAAACCCAGGACCTCATGGGCCTTGTGTATATAAGGCAAGCACTCTACCACTGAGCGAAATTGCCAGCCCTGACAGTGTCCTCTGTAATGAAAAGATACTCTTTTTTTTCTTTCTCCTTTCCTTCTCTGTGGAGCCCAGACTGGCCTTGAACCCATGATGTTCTATTTTAGGAATTAGCACTAGCTATCAATCAGCCCACACTGAGCCAAGTGTTGCTCCTGTTGCAGATGTTGCCAGGCTTGGGTACATGCCCAATGAAGTCTGCTGCTTCCTGTTTGCTGTCATTTACAGAGGAAAGGCAGTGAAAGGCCAGGAGACACGTTGTCAGAAAGGAAGAAGGGGCTCGTTGGTCAGGACTTGGTGTCAGTGAGGGACCCCAAAAACTTACCCATCCTTGGGCTGTGCAAGATTTTGCTACAGATTAGAAATGAGAGTATCAGTATGGAGCAGGTAGCTTGTAGCAACCAGCAGGCTGTCATCAGATCTGTCAATAACCAGAAATCTGAATGTGAGCAGGTGACAAAGACACCTATGATATGGTTGTCTCTGCAGATGGTGGGCTCCTATACAACCCATGAAGAGAATAGGAGCCACTCGCTCTTTCAACAGAGCAGGATTAAGGGCCAACCTGTTGTAATGATGGGGCTCCCCAGAAGAGGACCCAAGCTAGGGACTCCCAAGAGACCTGAAGCCAGAGCCAGCTTGGCACCAGAGCCCTTGTCCCCTAGTTGCCCCTGTGCTGCCTGGAGTGTCAGGGACCGGTGCTGAAGAGGAGCCATGCGGCAGCGCCCAGCCCAGCCTTGTACAGTATAGGCAGCTGCACAGTACAAAGGCCACAGGGAGGGGGACTGTGGGAACCTCAGCAGCAAAGTCACTGGAACAGAGTCAAGTACAGTATGCCCCTTCTCTGTGATGCCTCCCTTCTCTTCTTTTTCCAAGTTATTCAGACTGCAGTCTGTAAACCAACAACTTTGAGGAAAGACCACGAAGGAGGCCCTGGGAGGACATTTTTCTCCTGACAAGTCTCACCTGAGTTTTACCAATGATGAAATAGTGATAATTGTAGTTATAGCCACATGGTTTCAGCAAGTATGAGGCTTGATGGCACCAGGGGTTTCTCAGGACAGTGTGGAGAGCTGACAGCAGCATTCCACAGGAAAAGAAACAGATTCACTTGCCTCAGGTGGCCTTGCCAGAAAGGGACAGCCCCAAGAGAAACCACAGTCTATGTGACCCTGGTCCCTTGTACCATGACTCTGCCCTGCAGACAAGCTTAATGAGAGTTATCTTCTAGAAGCATGTTGGGGGTCTGAAGGTAGGGCTACCTGGCTACACTTTTCATTGCTGTGTGGTATCAGATTAGCATACAAGAATGGAACCTGGAGACCAGGCAACAAAAGAAATGATGAGAGGTGGAAATTACTGTGTCCAATGTGTCTATGAGGGCTTCCTGGGTCCCAAGGGTCAGACCACTTTGGAGTCCTCTGACCAGTTGACAGAGGAGAGACTTGGGAGGAAGAAAAGTGATCCTGGAGCAGGAGATAAAAGGCTTAGAGGGCAATGGTAGTGCACACTTTTAATCCCAGAACTTGGGAGGCAGAGGCAGGAGGATTTTTTGTGAGTTTGAGGCCAGCCTGGTCTACAGAGTGAGTAAGTTGAGTTCCAGGACAGCCAGGGCTACACAGTGAGACCTCGCCTTAAAATAACAAAACAAAATAAAAAGAGGCTTAGAAAGCAAAGAAGCTTCAGGGAAGAAATACCCAGGACCAGAAGAGGTGTTTGCTAGGAGAGTTTATAGGTTCTGAACAAAAGAAAGCCTGCCTTGATGTTTGAGACTCACTCACGTGTGTGGGTGTGGGTGTGCACATGTGCATGCACACATACACACAGAGGGGGGAAGAGAGAGAGAGAGACAGAGAGGGGGGGAGAGGGAGAGAGAGAGATTTAGATCACAGGGGAAGGCATGTCTAAGTGGAAATTTTTCTGAACACAGAAAACCGCTGTGTGGAGAGCAGGGTCGAGTGCAGCTTGCAGAAGGCCATAAGCCATGAGAGGAGGGTGGAGGGAGGACAGGCAGGGAGGGGTGTGTGAAGATCACAGAGTTGTGGGAACAGAGCTGGCGTCTGGGCAAAAAGAATGTTCCGTTCTGAGTCAGGTGAATTGGGAAGGGGTGGTGTTGAAGGACTTGAAGAGAGGAGATCTCAGAGTTTGCCCAGTGTTGGAGGCAGTGTTGGCGAAGAAACCCCACCTCTTTCATCAGCTGCCCACAAGCCTAGTGAGTGATTGCCTGCATTCCCACAACCACCCAGGGCCCTCAACACTCCCAAAATGTTTCAGTGTCTCATCCAAACACACTGCTGATGTTGCTGTGGAGTGCACATCCCTCTTTAGCTCCCTGTCTCTCTTCCAGTACCTTCAACCCTTTGAGACATGTCCTCCAAGTGCATCCTTTAAATAGTTTTATTCTGGTGTCTTGTGAATGCTAGGCAAGCACTCTACCACTGAGCCACACCCCGGGCCCATTCTATCCATCTTCTGTCTGATCCCTGTAGATAGTGCTTTGACTGTCTTATTCACCTGGGTACCCTTTATGTGTTAACAGTTTATGTAGGGGTGGGAAGAGGTGAGCCCTTTCCATATCCATCCTAAGGGTGACAACCAATGCTCCTCCATGAGATGGGTTAGACAAGTGTTGTGGTCTGCACATGAAATGTTCTCCATAGTCCCCAGCTGGGAGCCTGTAGAACTTCTTGCTGAAGAAAGTGGGTCACTAGAGGCAGGCATTGAGTATAGCCAGTCTCTACTCCACTTCCTGTTCACACTCTCTTTTTGTGTGTAGACAAAATGTGGACAGTCTTCTCCTCCTACCATCTTGCCTTCCCTGCCTGCTGTCATGGCTTCCCTGTCATGATGGACTGAAACTCTCTGGAGTTATAAGCCAAAATAAACTCTTTCTCCCATTAGTTTCTTTTGTTAGGATATTTTATCGCCATAACAAGAAAGCAGCCAAGACTCATTTTGTTTGATCAAAGTTTTACATGACCCAAAAGCCCTTAGAAATGAAGACCAAGAACAAGGAGAACTGTTTTTTTTTTTTTTTTGCATTTTTTAAATTGTGTGTGTGTGTGTGTGTGTGTGTGTGTGTGTGTGTATTATGTGTTATGTGATTACATTAGCATGACACATGTTTCTGGTTTTTGGTTGAGAGTGGGTCTCATTTAGCCCAGGCTGGCCTCAAACTTGACAAGTAGCTGAGGCTGACCTTTCAAGGGCTGGATTCCAACACAGAAAAGCCTCTGTTATGATTCTTACTGGCCTCTCAGTGAAGCATGGCTTTTGCTGGGGCTTAAGCCAGGACCTTCTGGAATAACAAATGGTTCAAGAGGGAAGGAGGAGGTGGCCTCTCCAGATTTCATGGCTCGTACTTGAGGAAAGGGCTTCTAGTTCCCACGACACACCTTAGGAAAGAGGAACCCTGGTTTCAAGGATGCAGTCCATAGGAAGGCCTAGGGAAAGGGAAAGTGCTTCTGAGAGCTTCCAAACCCCTGTACCTCAATGTGACTCCCATGCTAAAGTTCCCTGCCTTGAATGGCATTTATTTCTCTTCCTTTTTAATACAAAAGTGAAGTGACTTATTTTAAACTTGAAAAAAAAGAGGGATGCTGAGAACAACGATAAATGTCTATGGGAGGAAAGGTCTAGGAATGTGGACAGCTGAGATTTAAAACAGACCAAGTTGCAGGAGTGGGGAAGAATGGGTATGCTAAAAAATCAAAGGAAACAATAGAACAATGAAGGAGAAGAGCAACCGCCCAAACAGATAGGACCACTGTAAGGGCATGAGTAAGGCATTTCAAGTCAGTGGGTGGAAGGAGATGGCTGGTCAACACTGGTGTCAAGACTGACCTTTAAAACAGCCATGGTGGCTCTGGTCAGTGGTAGAGAGCTGGCCAAGCATGCAAGAAGCTCTGGGTTCAATCTCCAGCACCACAATAAATAAATAAATAAATAAATAGCATTGAAAAATAAACAAAAAGGATGGATTCTTCTTTTGCTCTTTTTTTTTTAGACTTCTAAAAAATTTAATTAGAAAGAAGATTATTTTACATGTTAATCCCAGGTCCCTCTCCCTCCCCTCCCCTCCTCCCCTGCCCTCCAACTAATACCCTACCTATTCCATACCCTTTCTCCTCCCCAGAGAGGGTGAGGTCTTCCGTAGGGGGTCTTCAGAGTCTGTCATATCCTTTGGGATAGGGCCTATGCCAACCCCCTTGTGTCTAGGCTCAGGGAGTATCCCTCCATGTGGGATGGGCTCCCAGAGTCCATTCCTATGCTAGAGATAAGAACTGATTCACTACAAGGAGCCCCATGGATTTCCAAGGTCTCCTCACTGACACCCACATTCATGGGGTCTGGATCAGTCCCATGCTGGTTTCTCAGCTATCAGTCTGGGGACCAAGAGCGCTCCCTTGTTCAGGTCAGCTGTTTCTGTGGGTTTCATCAGTCTGGTATGGACCCCTATGCTCATCCGTCCTCTTTCTCTGCAACTGGATTTCAGTTCAATTCAAGGTTCGTCTATGGGTGTCATCTTTAGTTCTTTACATCAAAGATATTAAAAGTCATTATAAAATGCAGAAATATTTTTCAATTATATTTTAATTATGTATAATGGGAAAAGTATTTTCAGGGACCCCAAGTAAACTAGAAACTATAAAAAAAGAAAAGACATATAGACATGAAACTATAAAAGAAAAGACATATAAACACAAAACTATAAAGGAAAAGACATATAGACAGAAAGATTAAAATATTATTAACCTTTAATTTCAGAGGAAATAATATTGAAAAGTAAGTGGGTGGGCTGGAGAAATGGCTCAATGATTAAGAGCACTTGTTTGTCTTGCAGAGGACCCAGGTTTGATTCCCAGCACCACATGGCTGCTCAAAACCACCGTAACTCCAGTTCCAGAAGATCTGATACTGTCTTCTGGCCTCCACAGGCACCAAGCACACATGTGATGCACAGATATACATGTAGTCAAAAACACACATAAAATAAATAATCCTAACTTAAGTTCTTTTTTTAAAAAAAAAATTGGAAAGTTACCAATTTAGAAGCCAGTTTCTCGTCTGCCTTGCTCTGCAGCGGAGATAACAATTTGGCCCGTTGTCAGAAAAGCAAAAAAAAGTCACAAATTTCAAAACGCAAAAAAAAAAAAAAAACCTCTCAAAATATGTGATAAATGCTGGTTCGTGTGTGCAGCTATGTCTTTTAAAAAACTATAACCCACCCCTGCAGTGGTGGCACCCGCCTTTAATCCTAGTACTCAGGAGGCAGAGACATGTGGATCTCAGAGTTCAGGACCAGCCTGGTTTACATAGTGAGTTCCAGGACAACCAGGGTTACACAGAGAAACCCTGTCTTGAAAAACAAAACAAACAAACGATAAAAACTTGACTATAATGAAGAGATAGTAAAAAACTACTGAGACTAAACACCAGTAGTCTATGTACACATGTTCATTATCTGTAGACTTGAACTAAATACAGACGGCATTAATGAGATAACTCCTGTGCATATGTGTCTGTGTGAGCGCGCGCGCGCGCGCGCGCGCGCACACACACACACACACACACACACACACACACACACTTAAATGTGGAAGCCAGATGCTGATGACAACTGTCTTCTTCAGTTACTCTCTGCCTTAGTTTTTGATGCTGGGTCTCTCGAACTCTTTCTCTGAACCTAGAATTTAGTGATTCAGCTAGGTTCCCAGAGGTTCAGGGAGAAGGTCCTAGAGATCCCTCTGCCTTCAGTCCGCTACCACTGTATAGGCCTGCGGCTCTACATAACTTTTTACATATGTGTTGGGGAGCAAATGCAGTTCCTCATGCTTGTATGGTAAGCACTTTGCCAACTGAGCCATCTCCGGAGGCCTACCATCAATTTTTATAGTCAGATTGAAGGCCAATATAGCAAGAGTGCTCAGGGTGGCACAGCCTATAAAGCTTAATGATTGATTTGCGATCCCACATCTGTGCGTAGAACTAAATAAACAGAAATGGGATTTTGAACCTATGTGCACACCCATGTCCACTGCAGAAATGGTCTCGAAAGCAGTCTAAATGTGCAGTAACAGATGAAGGGAGTAAGGAAGTTTAGTATATTTGCACTCCAGATGGAAATCCTGCTATGTGTTATAACATGCTCGAAACTTAAGTCATCATGGGAACTAAAATAAGCCAATCACAAAGTACGACGCTGGTGTGGCTCTACTCAGTGAGGTAAGTTACTTTTACACAGCACAGTGGTGGCCACCAAAGCTGGGGAGGCTTTTAAAAAATGCATTTATCTGACATCCGGTATGTGTTGTCTTTTTCTTTCACTGAAATCAGTTTTTTAAGTGCATATTAGTTACACATAAGAAAAGGTATCATTGTAACATTTTCATTCACGTATGTAATGCCCTTTGGTCATAGCCCCCCCCCCCGCCACCCTTTGTTGTCCTACTATCCCCTACCCTTCCCTAATAGTCTCCCACCTACTTCCCTGCCTCTGCTCAAAGCTCCAGAAACTCCACATATGAGAAAACACATGGTATTTGCTTTTTCTGTCTGTCTTATTGTGCTTAACATGATGATCTCTAGATCAATCCATTTTCCTGCCAGCAACACAGCTTATTTACAGCAGAGTACTGCTGTATCCCCCCCCCTTTTTCCCCGAGGGCAGTCTGTTTTATGCAAGCCATGATATAAAGTCCTCCATACTTACTCCTTCAGCTGGAGCTCGATAAGCCGGAGCCAGAGCTGACCTTAGACAGTGGCAGTCTACACATCATCCCAATGGACGAGTGTGAAAACAGTCTCGATAAACACTGGTGTGCAGATATCTCTATTGTAGTCTTCCTTTGATTCATTTAGGTAAATATTTTGAAGTGGTGTAGCTAAATCATGTGATATTTGGGAAGAGCATTTTTTTCTGAGCCCTAACATTAAGACAACAAGTTCAGGACAGTTTGCGCTGATACGTGTGCCTTTAACCCCAGCACTGTTAAAGTGGTGGGGAGGGGGTCAGAGGCAAATGGATCCCTGTGAGTTTGAGGCCAGCCTGATCTACACAGTGAATTCCAGGCTAGCCAGGTCTACATAGTAAGTCCCTGTCACAAAAACAAAACAAATTCACGCAAAACAACTTGTTGAGTCCACCAAAATGAAAGTAGGAGGTAGACTGCCTATTAAGAAACGCTGTTGAGAACTTTCATTCAGTTTCTGCCCTCTAGTGGACAAACGGACAAATCACTGTCTCAGAAGATAAGGATTGGTTCCCCCCCTCCCTTCCCATTCTGTCCTTTTTAACTACAATGAGGTAAGTATTTATTATAGTTCTATAAATACTTTTGACAAGGTAGCCATGTCAGTTTAATTTCTGACAACGCTGTCCTACATTTTTAGAGCAAACTCCATCTCTGTATTCTTTCAGTCTCTCAGCTCTTCTTCACAATTCGTATTTCCTCTTTAAATGACCCACACTCCCCACCCCCCACCCCCACCCCGTGACTTCACTGGGTCCCCCGGATAATCGCAGGTATCCCTTATCTTAAAGTGAGTTTACTGGCAAGCTTCATTCTACCTGTGAGCTTAAAGTACCACCCCAGGTGCCTGTGGCTAAGCTGTCCTCCAGGGAGGATATTTTGTGCACCACATTGTCCACTTTCGTCAGTTTGAATTTCATCTTTCAGTTTGTCTCCACAGAACTGGTACAACCTGAAACTGCCTTCAAGTAAAGAATAAAAAGCAGCGAGTTGGGGGGAGTGGAATGTTTTCTTTGGTTAAAAGTAAAAGTCTTCCCCACAACGCTCTCTGGATTTTTTTTTTTTTAATGTGTTCTTCTTAGTAACACCAAGTGTCTTGGCCAGCTCTGGCTGCTGTTGTGGTTTAAATGTGCAAATGTTAGCCAAACAGTGGTGGTGCACCCCTGTAATCCTAGAACTTGGGGGGCAGAGGCAGGTGGATCTCAAAGCCCACCGCCAGTGGGCTTGGTCTCTTTCATCTCCCCAAACAGCTCCACTTCTACATTCATGTCAAAGACAACTTTTGGTTTTTGTTTGTTTGTTTTTTGACACAGGTTTCTCTGTATAACAATCTTGGCTGTTCTGGAACTCACTCTGTGGACCAGACTGGCCTCAAACTCAGAGACTCACCTTGCCTCTGTTTCCTGAGTGCTGGGATTAAAGGTGTGTACCACCACTGCCTGACAAAGACGCATTTTTATAACTCAAGAAAAGAAAAAGAATGAAGAAGCATCTCAAAAAGTCTTCTATTCAATGAAAAAGAAAACTGTTCCTGTAGTAAAAAGTCTTGGCTTTAAAGATTATTTATGCTCTTGGGTTTGAAAATAATTTGGAAAAACTCTGGATCTTTCTGTCTTCTGAAATAGTACCTCAGGTCACTGACTTTAGTCGTAGGAAGGGTTAGGCACCAGTGTTCTCAGCCCCAGTCTCCTGGGACAGTGTCCATTCTCTGCTCTGAGAACTTAATTCTGCTTGGGGAGACAGCTAAGTCCATAAACTGCTTGCCACAAAAGCATGACACCCTGAGTTTGACCTTCACTTTTAAAACCGGACATGGTAGTATGTGCTGTAATCCCAATGCTGGGATGTGGAGCTGGGCAGGTCCCTGGGGCCTGCTAACCAACTGGCCTAGTTTACATGGAAATCTCCAGACCCTGAGGGACTGTCTCGAAATACAGGTGAGATGATACAGTACCTGAGAACAATACCTAAGCACCTAACCTCTGGCTTCTACGCTCATGTGCACACGAATGCTTGCATATACAACACACACATACACACACACACACACACACACACACACACACACACACACACACACACCAGTTCTGGGAAAAGGAACCAAGAATGTGTGTCCCAGTCAACAAGAGTCTTTGTAAAGGGTTTGTAGTGCTTTGAATAAGAGTGGCCCTCATAAATTCATGTATTTGAATGCTAAGGGTGTGACACTATTTGAAAGGCCTTTTGGAGGAGATGTGTCACTGGGGGCAGGCTTTGAGGTTTCAAAGGTCCTTGCTAGGCCTGGTGTCTCTCTTTCTGGTGCCTGTGGATTCAGATGTGGAACCCCTAGCTTCTTCTCCAGCACTATGTCTGCCTGAATGCTGCCATGCTCCCCACTTTGAGGATAATGGACTGAACCTCTGAAGCCAGCCACAATTAAATGCTTTATTTTATGAGTTGCTGTGGTCATGATGTCTCTTCAAGCAATAAAACACCAAGTCAGGGCTCTAGCTCTTCCCAGGCAGTACCAAGCGATAGACATCTTGGGACAACTGGCACAAGAACTGCATGACCAGGGGTAAGAGAAAGCCCTATCATAAGAAGTGGAAGTATGAAGCATGAGCTGGGATGGCCTGCTGCCAGCACTAAGACTGGCCCTTGTCGTATATACACAGACCGAGTTCGAGGAGGCAATAAGAAGTACTGTGCCCTAAGATTGGAGTGGGGAACTTTTCCTGGTTCTCTGAGTGTTGTACTCACAAAACAAGGATCACTGATGTTGTCTACAGTGCATCCAGTAACGAGCTGGTCTGCACCAAAACCCTGGAGAACTGCACTGTGCTTGTTGATAGCACACGGTACACACAGTGCTACCAGTCCCATTGTGCACTGTCCCTGGAAAGAGTCCCACTGTGCATTGCCCAGGGCTGCAAGAAGGGGACCAAGCTGACTCCTGAGGAGGAAGAGATTTTAAACAACAACAAAAAATGATCAAAGAAAATTCAAAAGAAACATGATGAAAGGAAACAATGTCAAAATCAGCAGTCATCTGGAGGCGTAGTTCTAGCAGGACAAGTAAGTGTCTGGCCTGTATTGCCTCACGACCAGGCTACTGTGGCAGAGCAGAGAGCTATGTGTGACAAGGCAAGGAGCTGGAGTTCCAGCTGAGGATGATCAAAGCCTGGGAAGGCAAATACACCATCATTTGCTGCTCATATAATAAAGGTGTTTACTGTTCTATTGAAAAAAAAAAAAAAAGACAGGGCTGTAGGCAGAGTGACCCTGGTGAAGCCCCTTTCAGGCTCCTGGGACACCTCACAGTCCTGAGCAATCTTTGGCCCTGCAGGGTTCACTGAAGCACAAAGGACGGGGTTCTGAGAAGGAGGTCAGCCCTTGTCCAGTGGCCACGACCCCTTCTGGTGTGCAGAGGGGTGATGCTGTCACAGGGTATTAACTTCTGCAACATAGTGTTGGATTGTGTAGCTACTGTTCATGTATTGACTTTCCAGATAGGAAAGGGAAATCTAGCATGTGTGCTCCTTGGCTAGCTGCTGTGGAAAAGAGAATTTGGAAAATTTAGAATAATTCCACAGTAGCCTTTGTTTTCCCAGAGGAAGGATGTCTCTTTCTTAATCGATGTGTAAATTCCAAGAAAGGACTCTTTCCAGGTCACAAGCACTCCCATGTCACAACAAAGAAGCCCATTTTGGCAAGGGGAATATCTTGCACTGTGATTAGAGCCACATCTTAAGGCCCTTAGGTGTTTAGTGTCCTTATCCCAAGCTGCAGCAAGTACTTAACAGAGCACTTCCTGGAGAAGAAAAATGGGATTGTATGCACAGTAGGTAGCGTTGCACTGACTCTAAGTTATTTGAGATTCTAAACTATGCTTCCATTGATTTGATCTGGGGTCTTGGAAGGTGGCTCACCAGCAAGTGCTTGCTGTGTAAGTGTGAGGAGCCCAGTTCAGTACCTAGCACCGGTGTAAAAAGCCACACACAGTACTTTGCCTCTGTGATTCCAGTCTAGGAGGATGGAGACAAAAGGACCCCTGGGGCCTGTGGAGCAGCCACTGAGCTGGAGGTCCAGTGAGAGACCCTGTTTTAGCTTCCAAAAAATAAGGTGAGGAGTGATTGAGGAAGCCCCTGGCCGCCATATGCCCATGCACACATGTACACATGCAAGTGCTCCTCCACAAACGTGTATCCACACAAAACAAACAAAAATGTATCAAAGATTGCCCTTCATAAACACATCTGTGTCCCAGTGAAGGTTTACATTTTGCCATTATGAATGATTGTGAAGACTGAAAACTCATAGTGGACACTGTTGTCTTTCACTCCACAGGCAGGATGTGTGAGGGATTTAGAACAACCACTCCCCCACAGGTGCTCTGGGCTCCAAACCACAGAGGGACAAACACAGGAGCAGAGGACAGTAGCTGAGCAGGAACTCGGCCTGCTCTGCTCCAACAAAGCCACTGCCAGAGACCGCAGATCTTTCTAAAATATTCCAGGAAAATTTGCTATCCAGCTTTCTCTGGCTCTTACATAGATCTGCGCCTCCTTCCCAAACCCTGCCACTGGGCTGGAGCCCAAATGCATAGAGACGGGCAGCGTCTGATGCTGCAGTTGAGAGGCTGAAGGTCTTCTGGAGACCCGTCTTCCTAGGAGATACTCAATAACTGCCACAGCCCTGGGGGTTTGTCTATTTACAAGTTTAGCCTCCCCCACCCTCCCATCCCGTGTGTGTGTGTGTGTGTGTGTGTGTGTGTGTGTGTGTGTGTTTCATTTGTCCACTGAGTGACACTCCCAGTCTTTGTGCTCTTTCCAGACCAGTTTCTTTTTGTCTCATTTTTAACTTGTAAGAGTTTTATGTAGTTTGATGACATTTGTCACTAGGTGTATTTTGCAAAATTTTCTTTCCATTTGTTTTTTCCCCTTGTTGTTATTGTTATCTGTTTGGTTTTGTTTTTAAAGACGGGGTCTCACCATGTAATTCTTGCTGGCCTGAAACTCAAGTCAGAAGATCAAACTGACTGCAGACTCGGAGATCCATGACTATGCCATGCCTCCTGAGTGCTGCATTAGAGCAGCCGCCATGCCTGCTTCATTTGCTTCTTAGTGGAATTATTTTTAAAACTATTTTAAGATCCTTTTTTGTTTGTTGTTTTAAATGTGTATGTGTGTAATTGGTTTGTACATGTGTGTCCACAGAATCGAGAGAGAGGATCGACTCCCGAAGCTGGAGTTACAGGCAGTTGGGAACCCCCTGATGTGGCTGATATCAGTGCAGGGAGCTGAATTTGGTCCTCTCCGAGATCAGCAAGTGCTCTTACCATAAAAGTATCTCTCCAGCCCCATAATGGAGTCCCTTGAGCACAACAGTGTCCTTCACATCCTGTCATGGTTCTTCATGGCCCCCTAGCTCGGAAATCCTTTGCCTAACCTGAGGTCATAAAATCGGTTGTTTTGTTTTGTTTTTTTGCTGCGTGTGATGGCACAGGCCTTTAATCCCAGCACAAAAGAGGCAGGCAGATCTCTGAGTTCGAGGCCACCCTGGTTTACAAAGCTGTTTCAGGACAGCCAGGGGTGTTACGCAGAGAAACCCTTTCTTGAAAAGTCAAAAACAGAAAAGCCAAAAGCAAAAAAAGAGTTTTAGTTTTAGGTGTTTCCTGGTGTCTTAGTTTCCTTCCTATTGTTGTGATAAATTACCAGCCCAAAAGTAGCCCGGGGAGGGAAAGGCTTAGTTTATCTTACAATTTATATTTATATTTATATATTTATATTTATATTGTCTATCATGAAGGGAAGTCAAGGCAGAATGTAGAAATGGGAGCTGAAGCAGAAACCATGGAGGAATGCTGTTTACTGACTTGTTCCCTATGGGTCATCTAGCTTAATGTACAACCCAAAACCATCTGCCTGGGAATGGCACCCCACAGTGTGTTGGGCCCTCCTACATTGACCATTGATGAAGAAAATGCCCTTCAGACTTGCCTATGGGCCAGTATTACAAAGGCATTTCTCAGTGAGATTTCCTCTTCATTGCTTATGCCTAGTGGACAAGCAAACAAAACCCAACCAGCACATATATCTGCTTCCCACTTAAAAGTAATTTTTATATAGTGTAAGGTAAGAGTCAAGATTCAGTTTCTGGCTTGGCAGTGATGGCACATACCTTTTTTTTTTTTTTTTTTTTTTTTTTTTTTTTTTTTTTTTTTTTTTTTTTTTTTGACAGGGTTTCTGTGGCTTTGGAGGCTGTCCTGGAACTAGCTCTTGTAGACCAGGCTGGTCTCGAACTCACAGAGATCCGCCTGCCTCTGCCTCCCGAGTGCTGGGATTAAAGGCGTGCGCCACCACCACCCGGCTGGCACATACCTTTAATCCCAGCACTTGGGAGGCAGAGGCAGGCGGATCTCTGTGAGTTTGAGGTCAGCCTGGTCTACAGAACAAGTTCCAGGACAGCCTCCAAAGCCACAGAGAAACCCTGTCTGGAAAAACAAAACAAACAAACAAATAAAAAGATTCAGTTTTTGAGCTAGGATATAGCTTGGATGTTAGATTGTTTGGAGAGAGAGAGAGAGAGAGGGAGGGAGAAAGAGGGAAAAAGGAGGAGAAGAGGGACGAGGGGGAGGAGGAGAAAAGGAAAGTAGGAAGGTGGGTAGGTCGATTCAGTTCTAGAAGATTGCCCTAGGGAGCATTTTAATAAAATTTCCATATATATTTGGCTTTTGGAGACAGGGTTTCTCTATTGCTTTGGAGCCTGTCCCAGAACTCACTCTGTAGACTAGGCTGGCTTCGAACTCACAGAGATCGGCCTGCCTCTGTCTCCCGAGTGCTGGGATTAAAGGCCGGTGGCAACTCCTGACAAAGATGTGTAGCCCAGCTGGCCCCGAACTCCGTGCTCCTCCTGCCTCTGCCTCCTTCGGCAAATCCTACCGGCATTCCCTTTCTAGAAGCCTAGTAGGGTCAGAAAAACAGATACCTGAAATATTAGGAGTCAATGAAAACCCTTGGGTAGGGAAGAGACACACACAATCTTAGTACAGAATCACAGGCCAGTTTTGAACAACCTGCATAGTTGAGGAACTTTCGAGGCTCGCGTGCAGTTTAAAGAGGCCTTGGACTGGTGGTACTCCCTGGTGTCTTGTTAGTGGCACATGAAAATCCTCCCTAGAATGCACCTTCATCCTAATCTCAAAGTGTTCCTGCGGGTAACTTCCCATCAGATGAACAGCCCAATGTTGTAGCACGTACCTGCAGTCCTGGTTACTCTTACCCACCAGGTGAGTATCTGCACCTCAGCATACAGTCTTGGTTCACTGACAGCAGAAAAGCCAGGGTTCTGCCATGGTATTGAAAGTGGCTGGAACTTCCGGAAACCTCTAAGGTGCAAGAGGTGCCAGGTAGCTCAGGGAGGCTAGGCATCCCGGGAAAGCAGATGCTAGTCCTGAAGGACCTGGCTGCAGTTACTTTATCCCGCCGGCCCATGCGGCCACTCAGTGAATGGCCCTCCTGCGCTCTCTAGTGGCATATTAGAACATTACGTCTTTTGCCACAGAAAACCCGTTTCACTTGGAAAGGAGCCAATAAATACAAATTTTAGTAAACGGCTAGTACCCTCCTCCAAGTTCTGGTCTATATGGGACCTCATAGTGAGATTTCATTTGCAAATGCCCTTCTTTGCTTGTGGAATGAGTTAAAGTGAAGTCCAAATGCATGGTGCCCTTTAAGAGATGAGAAATCATTCGTGGCCAGCAAGGAAAGCAGCCCATGTGAGAACGGAGGCAGAGATTGGGACAGTGCTGCTACAAGCCAAGGGACAGAGAGGATTGCTGACAATCATCAGCAATGAGCAAAGTGTACCGGAAATGAGTTCCTTCAGTTTTCAGCCCAGTGTGGCCAAAACCTTGACTCCTGGCAATTCTCCAAATCCTAGGGTAATAATATCCTTGCAGCGTTTTAAACCACCTATACTTTTCGGTAACTTGAGGTGATACACCCCAAATATTGAATCATTAAATATTTAGTTTCAGGGGCTGGGGGATAAGTCAGTGGGCAAAATGCTTGCCCAGGCACTAGGATCTGCGTTCTGATCACTATCACTCACATAACCCCAGCTCTGGAGGGGTGGACGCAGTCAGATGCCAGGGGCTCCACAGGTAGCCAATCCAGCAGAAATGGTGAGGTCCTGGTTCAGTGAGAGACCCTGTCTCAAAATAAGACAGGAAATGAAGAAGACAGCACACACACACACACACACACACACACACACACACACAGAGAGAGAGAGAGAGAGAGAGAGAGAGAGAGAGAGAGAGAGAGAGACATAGAGACAGACACACAGAGACAGACACACAGAGAGAGACACAGAGAGGAGAGGAGAGAGAGGAGAGAGAGAGAGAGAGAGAGAGAGAGAGAGAGAGAGAGAGAGACATAGAGAGAGACATATACATACATCACCACCACCTCACAAAAATGTTTAGCTGCAGTTTGTGGATCATCATCAAAACCCATGACTGGCAAGAAGCAAGACTGTATGGAACTGTGTTAAAACACAAGGTACTAGAAGACCCTGGAATGCTAATGCATGTCTCCAGTTCACTGCACATCTTTTAGATGTGTATTTATTATAATGTGTCTAATTGCAGCCATCAATGAGTCATGAGGCTCCCCCCTCAAGGGTTATTGTCTTCACTAACGACTATGAAATACCTACCAAACTCTGTTCAGTCTCAGATTTAACATTTTGGCTTCATTCCTTACCCCCTTTCGATATTATGTTGGGTTCCCATTACCAATAAAATATAATTCCTCATCCATGGGTGTCCAGTTCACACTCATGATGCCATGACTAATAAGCCACTGACTCTTGTTACCCATTTATTCCTTGTGTTTTTATCCACATCCATGTGGATTTTATACTTGCATGGATTTCAATAGAGATGAGTGTACCAGCCACCACACAGGGAGCAAACAGTATAGCAAGCACAATGACGGACAGCACATAGGCTCAGCCTGACACACACATATATGAGTGAAAGACATCTTAAGTGAGGCCACATTTCTTTTGGAGAGAATGAATGAACTGTGTGGTTGGTTAGCCCAGAAATAGAGAGCAGGGGAATCAGAGGTGAGGAATAATTTACAATCTATTAAAGGTGCCCATAAAATAAGGAAAGGCATTTGGTGTCAGTCAGCTCCACAGAGAATTCAAGGAAAAGGTCATACTCCAGATTCACACTAGACCTCATTAGTAGTTGGAGTTGTGCGGGGATTGGTGAGCTAGCTCACAGGAACCCCACAGTATGAAAGGTGCATGAACCAAATGTAGGGTGGATGACGACATTGGTAACCTAGGGATGGAGAATAAGAGAATCAACTGGGTGGGAGTGTTCAGCCAGATGATAGTGGAGAAATACAAATGAAGCCTCAAGGGCCTGGGGCTGTGTGTCAGGTGGCAGAGCAGCCTAGCATGCATGCATGAAGTAAAAGTACACTGTTAAGTGTGTCTCTAAGGGCATTTCTAGAGAGAACTCACAGGTGGGATGGCAACTGTTGAGGAACCACCTGCTTGAATATGTACGGACGGCTTCATCCAGCAGGCTGGGGACCCAGATGGAATAAAAGTGGAAAAGAGAAGGCCATCCAGCACGCATAAGCTCTGTTCTTCCTGAGTGTGTGTCTGTTACTCCTGCTGTTACTGACAGACATCAGACCAGCTCATCTAGCATTTCAACACAGACTCATCCAGTGACAAGTAGGAGCTTCCAGATGGTCAGCCCCACACTGGGACTGCATCATGGATCCCCTTTGCTCTGAGGCTCGCTTAGGCTGACAGGATACCAGGTTCCTTGCCTTTCCAGTGTGCTGGCAACCA
The DNA here is from genome assembly GCF_003668045.3 of Cricetulus griseus. Classification (NCBI taxonomy): domain Eukaryota; kingdom Metazoa; phylum Chordata; class Mammalia; order Rodentia; family Cricetidae; genus Cricetulus; species Cricetulus griseus. The sequence goes on from NC_048595.1 coordinate 213,150,248, forward strand.
GTGTGGGACCATACAACCTCTGGCCATGCACCCAAAGGAGTCTGTCTTGCTCCTGCTTATAGATTAACTATGATTTTCAAGCATCGCACCTCTTTTGCCTAATTTCTTATTTCCCTCTACATGTACATGTAAAGTCTTAACCCCAAGCCCCTAGAGCATCGTCATGATGTTCAGGAATTCATTCCCCAACTCAGTTGAAAGGTTATAGTGATTGTGGAACTGTCTCCAGCCCTGGAGCAGGCTGGTGGAAGAGGAAACTAAAGTCTGTGCTGCATTTAGTCCCAACTTAATTTTTCCACCACACTTAAAGATATTTGAGGATATAGAAATAAACATACTACTGACAAAACACATGGCACAGGCTGGTTCTTATCTTTTTATGAGGCCACTATGTTCTGTTAACAAAAAGGGGTGGGCGTTTGGGTATGTCAGACCTCTTCGTTAAAGCATCGATATTTGGGGCATAGACACATTTAGTGTACAGATGGAACCAGCAAACTGTGACAAAACTCCAGCAGCCTCCTGGTTCCTGTGATTTTACATGAGCCCAGGACTTCGGGGTTTATTTTCCATAACTTTACCTAGTTGTTGACGGTGGTTTTATTTGAGCGAGAGGCACAGGATCCTGAACTCTTGAGAGGTCAAGTTCACCCCACCTATCCTCTGACTGCACCAAGCCCAAGCCAGGAGCACTTGGTCTCTATGGCAAGTGCTCCCACATCTGGAGCCTTTCTCCATTGGGGGGGGGGGGGGGAGACAAGACTCTAAGTAGCGGGGAGCCAGCTTTCTCTGGGATTCTCCATCAAACCTGGCCAGGCCCGAGACATGAGCATCACCCCTCCCGTTTTCCCATGCACACCCACCCTGCACTTGTCCATCTGTGTTCTCTGAGCCCACACTGAGCCCCTGTGGCCCGCTGAGATGGTACCCGGTCCAGGAAGTACCCTGGAGCCCCCAGGTCGTGTCTAGGGACGGGTAGCCTCAGCTGCTGGAACCCTGCTCCTTCTGGCCACCACATGTGTTGGGCCATCTGTTCCATCATCTCAGGGGGAGAGCTAGGAGCAAATGTAGAAACACAGATTCCTTCCAAAATGCTGAATTGGCAGTGTTTTGGAGGCTTCTCTCCTGAGACTTCCAGAAGCCTGCCTTAGCATCTGTGACCCAACCGTAGAGATTTCAGTCCGTAAGGTTCTGACCTAGGATCTGATATCAGGGTGTTTGCTGCCGTGTGGCCCTCGGGCCTCTAGCTCTGTGTTGAGCCTCTAAGTAAGGGTAACATCAGGTCCTCACCTGCCCCTTAGTCCCTGGGAACCTCATCTTGCTGTGATAGATTCCTCATTTACAACATGGTGATAAAAACAACCCCAGGCTTTATGAAGACTTAAGCAAGTTTTACTAAGTGCTACAGAACAGAATAAAGTAAGGGTAAAAGCTGTGTCCTCTGTTACAGTTTGCAGTCTACCATGCTGCTGTGTAAAGGCATTTATCTGGTAACATAAGTTTTATAAAACCTCAGGCCTTACTCATGTCACATCTATATTGTCACTGCCTTGTACAGCACTTGGAGTGAGGTGGGTTAAAGCCACAGGCTACATAAAGAGGGAAAACTGGCACCTGTAAGATTTGTGTATCAGTTGTGGCTGAACTTACACTGTCGTATACACTGCCCAATTTAAAAAAATTTTGACTACTAGTGATTCATAAACTAAAATGGTCTTCCTTATCAGCAAAAGAATGCATGCAGAAACTGTTGCCCTGAAAAATTACTGTGTTGCTGGTAACACTATGATTGACATTCTGTTTTATAATTTATTTGATAATATACAAGGTGTTATTTGGCACTCTCTTTTTGGTTGTAATATGCAGATGCCTTGGGATATACTTAAAGCCAATAATCTGAAAGGAGAAAAACTGTGGTTCATGAAGATGTTGAAGAGAAGGCACTATTTGTAATTGAGAAAATCAGATAGAAGGTGAGTATTCAACACTATAGTTAAGTAAACATTGATGGTCAAAATGATAAATGCAAGATTATAAAAATTAGAGTACATTAAGATGAGTATGTGATTGTTTTTAAAAAATGGCTCATCTAGCATCAAAATAATATTGCTGGGGATGGGGACAGCTTAGAGGTAGAGTCCTTGCCTTCTATGTACAAGGCCCTGGATTGTATGCTCCATAAATAATAGTTTTAATAGTTACCAGAAGTTGAAAACTCCACCCAGAAGTCTTTTTCCCACGAGGCCATTTCTTTGGTCTCTTTGAACCTGCTCCAGGGAGAGCACTTTTCTTAGTCTTGTCCCTGTTCTCTGGCAGGTTCTTTGCAGCCCTGGCTGGTCTCCTATTAACATGTCATCACCGCTGGGCAGGGCTTTTTCAGAAGCTGGAAATCACTCACATACATGAGTTAATGGCTCTTAGCTCCTTCAGGAGGGCATCTTTGAAAGTGGTTGATGTTAAGGACAAGGGCAGTACTTCAGTAGTAGTTTCTGATTTTAGTTGTCTGGTTGGAAGAGGGAATTTTGTTGTCTTGTTTCCATTTCTATCTTTAGTGTATTTTCAGAGCATCTGTAAGGAGATTCCCACACCCTTGGGATTAAGCCTTATAGCCCTGGGGTATTGCCAGGCAAAATGATTGCAAAGTTAAAGGAGTCATCAACATGCCTTCTACAAATCCTGGAAGAGCCCGATGGACTTCTCATAGGAAAGACGGAGGAGGGGTGAAGAGCTCTTAGGAGTCACAAAAGAGAGTAGCCAAGCTGGAGCCTGGGTGAGGCCAAATGGGACAGTGAAATGCTGGATAAAGCCTCCCAGTGAAGAAAGGAGTTAGCAGGGGTTATGGGAAGGTGAGCTCTGGCTGGAATGAAATGGCTTGCTGTTTGGTCAGCTGCTTGTTTACTGCTCATTCACTGACCCAACAGAGGCTCTGGACACTTGCAGAGACCCTTTCCTGAATGAGACAATAAGGCAAAGCTTGAGGACCTTTTCAATGTTTTGCAAGGCTTGACCTATGCTCCAACAAAACTTTCCAAAACAGGGCTCTTTTGTGCCATTTCTGAGACTTGACATGTGACCTAGCAAAGGCTGCAATGTCGACAGCCCACAATTCATTCATTTATTCAAAGAAAACTTTGTACTTATTGAGTTTTCTATATGCCAGCTGGCATCCTGAAACTAGGTGGGGGTACTGTCATAACCAGGACAGAGAGGACAGAGACGACTCCACCTTTACTGGACTTTCAAAGCACAATTCTAAGAGTGCCCCTAAGCATATGGAGACCACCTGAAAGAGGGTTGGTCAGTGAGGCTGAGGCTCCACAATAAGCTGGAGACATAGCCAGAGGGAAAAAGCAGGCAACAGACCATAGACGAACTGCAGGACAATTTAACAAATTTTTAGTGTCATAGTTCCGGTAGTTGTAATGCACCGGAGGACTTTAGAGGAATGAGGTGGTCTGACTGATTATGACTGCAGCTGCTTTTTGACATGAAATACCCAGTATGCTCAGATTGTGCAAATTCCCAAAGTTCTCAACTAGCCTCATCTTGTTTGATGACTTGTTATAATCTTTGTTAACACAGCTAGTGGGAGGCAACAGTCTGAGCCATGTTTAAGTGCAAACCTGACTTCCTACTTATAATGAGATGTCGGCCCTGAAGCGGGACTACAAGTTCCTGCACTATAGGATGTGGGGGTAAAGGGAATTATTTATACGCAGAGCACAGAGGCTGTGTGTGCCTAGCACGACTGTGACAGGCTTTCAGAAATGTTCACTTTCGTTAGTTACTCCAGAGGGTTCCTACGGGGAGCACGGGACACTCGTGAAACTGCCAACTACCTTCCTCTAACTCCCCTTTCCTTTTTTGTGAAGTGGAACAGAGCTCAGCGCCCACTCTGGCAGAGGCGCAAGGCCAAGCTCGGCTTCAATACGGCCATTGTCATCAAGCCGCACCTCCCCCGCTTGCCGCGCGTCCCCATGGCAACTCGGGGCTTCGCCTGCCCCCCACCCCCGCCCCCCGTCCTGCGGACCGGAAGCCGTGCGCGCCGGGGGCTTGTGGGAAGAGGCTGTAAGCGACGGTGCAGCGTCTGCCCGGGACGGCGAGGCTGCGGTGGGTCCCGAGACGGAGGTCAGCGGCGTGCGGGGGCAGGGTTCGAGGAGGGGGCGCGGGTCGGGGCGCGGCGGCCGAGGGCCCGGCGTCGTTCGGCGTCTCGGGCGTGCGCGGAGAAGGCCGCGGCGGAAGGGCGGCGACGGCGGCCTGCCGCGCTTCGGGAGTCCGCCGAGCCTCTCGCGCCCGCGTCCTCGCCGATATGTCCTCCCCTCCCCCACCGACCGGTTTTGTTCTATTTCGAGGCTCTGTCCGCTCGCGGAGCGTTCTGGGAGTCGCTTAAACCGAGGTGGGATCCGTGGTTCTCGCGCACGGCCTTCTGGGATTTGTAGTCCCGCCGGTCTAGGGCGGAAGTGCCCGTCCTGTGTGGAGACGGGTGTTCTGGGGCCTCTGCGGCCCTTCGCGGTGGATGCTGGGAAGAGGACATCAGCGGGGATTACTGGGGCTGGCTGGGCTCGGCGCTGTGAGGCGGGAGGTCGTTGAAGACCAGGATCCCGCCAAGTGCTTGACGGCGTTTCTCCTCGTCTCATGAGCCTGGTGCAGTACAAAATAGAAGAAAAAGCAATTTCTATTACGTAGAAATGCTTGAGCCGTTGATAGGGTCTGGTCCAGGAATAGGAATAAATAACCTGGATTTTGCTAGCAGGCCATCATCCCACTCAAGAATATTTATGGATCTATATGGTCTGTCTGTTTGATACAGTATTTTTTGATTGTCTTCCTCTTGACAGGTTTCAATAAGATTTTCTTAAGTTTCTGTGTTTTGTGTGTGTGTGTGTTTTTAATATTCTTGGCTCTGATAAATAAACAGTAGCTGTAAAGCGTATTGTTCCGTTCATTTGTTTTGTTTTGTTTTTCCAGACAGGGTTTCTCTGTGTAGTCCTGTCTGCCCTGGTACTGGCTCTGTAGACCAGGCTGGCTTCGAACTCAGAGATCCGCTTGCCTTTTGCCTTCCAAGTGCTGGGGTTAAAGGCATGTGCCATCACCGCCTAGCTAAGCTTATTATTCTTAATGTGCTGTGAACCATGGCACCAGTATGATTTTGCAAATACTAAAAGGATCAGAAAGTAGCTCACAGATTTCCCCAAAGGAAAAGCTAGGGGAAGCTACTTAAGGAAAAAGACTCTGGGCCATTATGAGAAGTTGTGAGTGCTTTTTCCTAATAGAATTTGCTGCAGTTGATTAACTGTCACAGTAAGTTTAAATGCATGTATGGTGGTGGATGCCTAAATAACATTTGCATGTTATGTGCAATAGTTTCTTCTCCAGCGTTATGTGAACTGTGTCAAAGTGAATCTGTGACAAGATCTAACAGCCCAGTTGTTTTTGCTATGTAGATGAGGATAGTCTTATTCTACCTAGGTACTGGGATTACAGGTTTAGGACACCATACCCAGCTACTAGTGAACATTTTTCACATTTATTTTGTTTAGGAAGTTCCTAAACACCTCAGTTTTGTTTTTTTAACTTCAAAGCAGTGCGCGCACGCGTGCGTGCGTGCGTGCGTGCGTGGTGTGTGTGTGTGTGTGTGTGTGTGTGTGTGTGTGTGTGTGTGTGTGTATGCCCGTGAGTGTGCATTGGCCTTGAATACAGTCTCTAACCCCAGGGGTGGGGAGGCAGTTTACCTGGTTCCTACTCCAGACTTGCAAAAACAAAATGAAAAGTTGGGCGGGCTAGGTAGCTCATTAGGTAGGGGGCTTGCTCCAAGCCTGACAACCTGTATTGGATCCCAGATTCCACAAAGCAGGAGGAGGGAACAAGTTTCTGCATCTTGTCCTCTGACTCCCACACCTGTGCGGAGATGTATAAACACAAAATAAATGTCAAAGTTTTGAGTCCCACAGTTCTGAATATTTAGTTTCTTATTTTATGTATGTGTATACCACGTGTCTTCCTGGTGCCTAAGGAGGTCAGAAGAGTGTTTGTAGTGCTGGGAATAAAACCTGGGTCCTCTGCAAGGACAGCGAGCATTCTTACTTGCAGAACCCAAGGGTTCAGAACATTTGGAGAGCACTTCGATAGGTTGATTCTTACATGGGTTCTTTAGGCTATTTAATTGCCTTTTGTTACTATATGTCACAGACTGACAGTCTTTCGCTGGAAAGGGCCAGGTTGTAAATAAATCCTAAGTTGTTTTAGATCTTAGCAGAAATTGTTGAACCCTATCAGTGATACCTTTATAGCCTGAACCATGATTAAATTTAATGATTTATAAACAACAAATTTAAAAAATATTATGGGGCTGGAGAGATGGCTCAGTAGTTAAGAGCACTGGCTGCTTTTCAAGAGGACCCAAGTTCAATTCTCAACACCCATATGGCCATTCCCAATGTCTGTAACTTTGTTCCAGGGGTACCAGCACCCTCACACAGACACCCTTATAGGCAAAAACCAATGCACATAAAATAAACCATTACAATTTTTAAAAATATTTTTACATTTTGTGTATGTGTGTAGGCATGCACGTGCAATGCCACACTTGTGGAGACCAGAGAACACCTTGCAGAAGTAAAGTTCTCTCCTATGTACATGCTGGTTATCAGACTCAAGTCATCAGGCTTGATCGAGGGTACCTTTGCCAGCTGAATGACTGTTGACCCTAGACTGATACATCATATTTTCCTATCATGAAATGTTTCTATGCTTTTTAGCCATTTAAATTTTTACACTATGGATAGTGTAATTGGCAGCAGGCTAGATTGGCTGTAGTCTACCAACTATGATAGCATTTCAGTCAATATAGACTATTGATTAGAATTTTTAATCCAGTAAAAAAAAAAAAAAAAAAAACTAGTTTTTTCGGTTGTTTTCAAATATCTTGGGGTATTTGGTAATTTATGTGTCTTTCATTTCTTATTCCTTAGGAGTACCTTTGAGGAAAACAAAGTATTTCTCTGGGTGAGGTCTATATCCTGCCTTGACTGCCTTTCTTGAAGTATTGTGACAGGATGTCTGCACAATCGGTGGAAGAAGATTCAGTACTTATCATCCCAAATCCAGATGAAGAAGAAAAAATTCTGAGAGTGAAACTAGAGGAGGATCCTGATGGTGAAGAGGGGTCAAGCATTTCCTGGAATCATCTCCCTGACCCAGAAGTTTTCCGACAGCGGTTCAGGCAGTTTGGATACCAGGATTCACCAGGTCCCCGAGAGGCTGTGAGCCAGCTCCGTGAACTTTGCCGCTTGTGGCTCAGACCAGAGACACACACGAAGGAACAGATACTGGAGCTGGTAGTGTTGGAGCAGTTTGTTGCCATCTTACCCAAGGAGCTACAGACTTGGGTTCGAGAACATCACCCAGAGAATGGAGAGGAGGCAGTGACCGTTCTAGAGGACTTGGAGAGTGAACTGGATGATCCTGGACAGCCGGTGAGCATGCTTGCCTCATTTTGCCCAAATCAGAAACACTAACATAGCAGTTGGGCAAACTGCTGGATTAACTTCACTTGACTAAGTTAAAATTATGTCTATGCCTCCTTCCTTGTCAATCTGCAATATCTGTGCTGCTCTGCAGTTGGAATTGTCTTTGGGCCACCAACCAACTCCCAAATGAAGACACAGAGACTTATTATGAATGCTCGGCCTTGGCTTAGGCTCGTCCCACTAGCTCTTTTAACTTAACATGTTTCTATTCATCTACATTTTGCCTCGGAGCTTTTTACCTTTCTTTCATTCTATATGTCCTACTTGCCTGCTTCCTCCATGGCTGGCTGGCTGGCCCCTGGTGTTTCCCTGTTGCCTTCTTTTCTTTCTTCTGTGAGCCTAAATCCCTCCTCCTACTTACTCTCCCTGCCCAGAAGTTCCACCTGGACCTCCTTCCTCGCTCTTGGCCATTCAGCTCTTTATTAGACTAATCAGGTGCCATACATAGTCAGGCAAGGTAAAACAGCAACACATCTTTACATAGTTAAACAAATATTCTGCAACACGATGCAACACATTAAACAAATATTCCACAACACTGCTTTGCTATCTAGGACTTTGTAGTATATTTTTTGTGGCTTCTTTTATGTGTGCTTAGTATCAAAATTCCTTCTCAACCAAACTAAAATCTTGTTTTCAGGTTTCTCTCCGTCGCCGAAAACGGGAAGTGCTTGTAGAGGAGATATCTCAAGAAGATGCTCAGGGATTACCAAGTTCTGAGCTTGATGCTGTAGAGAATCAGCTCAAGTGGGCATCCTGGGAACTCCACTCTCTGAGGCACTGTGGTGAGGACCAGAACACCATGTGGCTTTTGTCCAAAGTGCTTTGCTTGTTCTATTGGCAAAACACTTTTAAGCTGCTCTTTAGAAATAGCTGTACTGTGAAGAGCTTGACTTTACTGATGATAGACTCACTGGCCTCAGGTGGTTTTACTCCTAGACATTAACATCTTTAGGTTTTCTTTCAGCCTTCTTTCATGAAGACTACCCATATTGTGGCTCACATTTGCCTTATTTTGAGCCAGTGCCTGTAAGACCATGTCTGTTTTGTACATGGTACTGCTTATCTGTTATCTGTTTTATGCTGTTTTGATTTTAGTTCCGTGCCTAACCATATTAATATGGTAAACTTATTTGAAGTCTCCCCCTTTTTATTTGTTTTGTTACTAAAGTCTTCCTAAAATTCCAGCTATTTCTGTTTTTTTACTTCAATATTTTACCTAGTCTTTTTTTTTTTAATTAAGAAACCTCCCCCCCCTTTTAATTTTTTTAGTTTATGTGTATGGGTATTTTGCCTTCATGTGTGACTGTGTAGCATGTACATGCTGGGTGTCCTTGGAAGTCAGAAGATGTTTCTTTAACACGGATCTTTTAATTTATTGTATATTGAACTTTTAAGTGTCATGACTTTTGTTTGTTTATTCTGTTGTTTTGAGACTTGGTCTCATTCTGTGGGCCTGACTAGTCTGAAACTGGCCTTGAAGTCCCAGACATTTGCCTTCCTCTGGCTCCTTTAAGTGCTGGAGTTAATGGAGTCTGCCACCACACCCAGTCCTTGGCTTGTTTCTTAATCAGGACTCATGGTTTCTGTTTTGATTCTAGTATTGGCTGTGACACGATGACTTATTTCAGCAATAACTATTGTTTGACAGATTTTTTTTATACATTCATTTTGATATTTCTTAAAAACCGTTTCTTAATGGCCATTATTTTTCTTCCCAAAGTTTCAGACCTAGCCTGTATCAGTTTGGTTTTTTCCCCTTTATTTTATAATCTATTTGTCACCCTTTTGACTATTTTAAGAAATAGTCAATTTTAATAAAAATAGTATATTGGATTTTTAAAATTTTTTTTTATTGCATGTATGTATGTATATGTGGTGTATATGTATGCTACTTGTTCAATTGCCCAAAGAGGTCAGAAAAGGAAGTCGGACCCCCCCCCCTCCAGACCTGGAGTTGTGATGTTTGTGAGCCTCCCAGTGGGGGTGCTGGGAACTAAGTTTGGGTCCTCTGAAGGATCATGTGCTCTTCATGGCTGGGTGGTGGCACACACCTTTAATCCCAGCATTCGGGAGATTTGGGAGACAGAGGTATGTGGATCTCTGAGTTTGAGGTCATCTTGGTCTACAGAATCAGTTTCAGGACAGCCAGGGATACACAGAGAAACCCTGTCTTGAAAACCAAGAAAAAAATTAAGTAAAAACCTTCTGTGTCATTTTGCTGTCATGTCATTAGCTCATTGATCTCATATCTCCCCGCCCCCTTTTTTTCTTTTTGAGAAGTGTCAAATTTATATATTCATAGATATATACAGTTTTGGTTTTGTTTGTTTTATTTTGTATTTAGTTCATGAAAACCTTTTTTTGTCAGGTGTGGTGGTGCACACTTTTAATCCCAGCATTTGGGAGGCAGAGGTAGGCAGATCTCTGTGAATTCAAGGCCAACCTAGTCTACATAGCAAGTTTTAGGCAAGTTCTTTCCTCTACAAATAGGAACTGAGTGATATTTACATTTTCTCTGTATTTCAGATGATGATGCTAGGACAGAGAATGGAGCACTGGCTCCCAAGCAGGAGATTGCTTCAGCTGTAGAATCTCATGAAGTTCCTGGTACTCTTAATATAGGTGTTCCTCAAATTTTTAAATATGGAGAAACCTGTTTACCCAAGGGCAGATTTGAAAGAAAGAGAAATCCTTCTCGAAAGAAACAGCACATATGTGACGAATGTGGAAAGCACTTCAGCCAGGGCTCAGCCCTTATTCTTCATCAGAGAATCCACAGTGGGGAGAAGCCTTATGGATGCGTTGAGTGTGGAAAAGCCTTCAGCAGAAGTTCCATCCTCGTGCAGCACCAGCGAGTCCACACTGGAGAAAAACCTTACAAGTGTCTTGAGTGTGGGAAAGCCTTTAGCCAGAATTCTGGGCTCATTAATCATCAGCGAATCCACACTGGGGAGAAACCATATGAATGTGTTCAGTGTGGAAAATCCTACAGTCAAAGTTCAAATCTTTTTAGACATCAGAGAAGACACAATGCAGAGAAACTTTTGAATGTTGTGAAAGTTTAAAAAATTAGGGGGAAACAATAAGCACTCAGGTCTTTGTCTTCAGAAATGAAGACAAAATTAAAAACATGAAGTGATACAGAAAAGATTTTTTTCCCTGTTGACTGAGAAAAATCCACTGGGAAATACAAAAAAGAAATCTTTATTCACCATTGTTATCTTGAAAGAAATGGTGTTATGCCTAGAAACTGAAATTTTAAATAATTCAGGTGTTAATACCTAAATTTTCCATGTGATGTTTATAGTCTCTTTTTTTTTTCCTCCCAAGTAATAAGCTACCTGATTCTTTGTCCCTTTCTTAACAATTTCCTTTTTCAGACAAATTCTTTATTTCTTTGTTGGCCATTGGAATGTTTTGTAAGGATACATACCTTTCTATTTTAAAAGGCAGCATAGGAATTGTAAGATCTAAAAGCCCATCTTCAACATCTAAAAACACCTTTGAAAATTTAATTTCCTTTGTTCAGTTTGAGTATATTTGGGAAAAATAGAAGATAAAGGCCAGCCAAAGCCTCAGTGTTAAATGAGCCTTAAGATCTCAGATGGGTGACGGTGGCAAAACTTCAATGTGTAACTTCTCCAATTTCTCCCTTTCACTCTTTCAAGTTTTGCCAGTTAAGTACAGTCATCTTTCTACAGGAGAACTCAACAACAAACAAAACCTGATTTTTATCTAACTTGTGGGCATCTTACTAATGAAGGCAGTTTTCCTGTGTAAAAATAGACACTTGTAAAAGTAAAGGTAAATATAACACTAAGAAAGAATTTGTAGTGAATGCTGGTGTTGAAAGGCAAATGTAAAATTAAGGCAATATATGATGTGGCTTTTAGAAAAAACTCACAGTCTAACTCCTTTTGCCCTCATCCTAGTTAAGGATAGGAAATTCCTTGATGGGAGGGCAACGATATCAGGTTTGCTATTTTTATTCCTTTGGTACAAAAGGGTTGAACACCAGGCTAAAACAGCCATGCATTTATTATTAAACATTTCTACCGACAATGCACTGTGCAAGGTACTGTAATCCTACTGTAAGTAGGTAGGTATTTGTTACACTGTAAGTCATAAGGGTGTCCCCATCAGCGTTCCCAGGTCACCTCTGAGATTCCCAGAGTTGTAGTTCTCTCTTACTGGTGTGTTGTGTTTGGAGGGAGAGATGTCAGCTCAGAAAGCTAGCTAGTTAGCTCTTAGCACTTTTCAGAGGTGAGTTTAAGATACACTCTTTTAGTTTGAGAATTTTTGGATCTTAAAAATCCAAATGTAATTTCTAGTAGCATAGCAGTTTATAACTACATGTTAAGTTGAATGGCTGTTCTACTTTAAAAATAAACGACTAGGCTATTAATAACTAGTTTATTAACTGTCAGAATTGATTGAATTTTTTAATTTACAGTCTTAACAAATTTTCTTTAAAAAAACATATTAAAAGTAATACATTTTAGTAGTAGGGTTCTGTATGCCTTGGCTAAGAATCCAAGTACTGTGGTTCTACTGTTTAATGGCAAACTCTGGAAGTAAAAGCATTGAGTATAAGAGGTTTGGGTTTTTTTGTTTGTTTTTTTTATGTAAGACAGGCATCATTACATGGAAAATGATCCATGGGAGTATAAATATTTCCATCGATTTGGGTTCTATCTGGTGCTTGGTCAAATTTTAAAATGAAAATGAGATTTTTGCGTGAGCCTATTGAAAAACAGTAATAAATACTATGCCAGCTGGTGAAGTGAGGCCGAATGAAGCTTGTTCATAGAGTTCTGATAACAATTATAAGAAATGTGCTTTATAGATTAAGATTTATTGAAGTATAAATATGTAGTAATGCTATAATGTATTTTTAAGTTATACAAGAAAATGTAGGGACTTTGTTTGGGTCTTTTCTCTGTGGCTGAGAGGAAACAAGTTAATGTCCAATAAAGCTCTAAACTCCTCTGCTCTAAAATAGAGTAACCTGGAATCGCTTTTCGTATTTATTTATGACTGGCGCTTTCCCAGTAATTTTTTTGAGGTTGTACATTTGAATGACTGCTTCGGTGACAGAATAGTTAATGGGGGAGTAACCTCTCAGGATGGAATACCAGATTTAACAATTTTAGGGGTAGATGTGCCATAAAGGCCCAAACTGTTTGTCAATGTGAAAGCATGGAAGAGGTGGTATTAGAGTTGGCAAATAGGTGTTGTCTTGCCGGCTCTTACACCTGTGTGTCTGTTGGGAAGGTTGCTCAGACAAGGGACTGGTCTAAAACCCCTCATGGTATACAGGAAAAAGAAGCAGTGGGATGTGTACTTAATTGACTCTGGCTAGATGTAAGTCCCCACTAGACAATTTACAGTGACAGTGACTGCTGACTTCAGACCTGTCTCCACACAGGTCATAATTTAGGGTGCCCAGTCTAAAGACGTAGACATGTAGCAGTGCCAATCGGTGGACTAACCTGTACCTTTCTGGTTAGTAAAATGAGCAGTTACATGAAGGCATGCACACTAACTGGCCCAACAGCCTGTTTAGTGGTTTTATATATTCAGAGCTGTTTGACCATTAGCAGCCTGTCTTACAGCTGTGTGAGCTTAGGGAAGGTTACCTGTACTGAAAAAAATGCGTGTGCTAAGCATCGGATTTTAATGCTTAATCTCATCTGGATTTGTGGACTAGATAAGACCCAATGATCATGTATGTCACTTGGAAATGGCCAGTTAGAGTTAAAACACAAACTTAGTCCTATGGATTCCCAAGGCCAGGTTTTTTTTTGTTTGTGGTGGTGGCTCACACCTTTAATCCCAGCACTCAGGAGGCAGGGGCAGTTGTAACTCTGAGTTCAAGGCCAGCCTGGTCTACAGAGTGAGTTCCAGGACAGCCAGGACTAGGACTTCACAGAGAAATCCTGTCTCAAAAAACAAAAAAAGTGACGGGCATTCAAATCCTGTCTAGTAGCAGTACATCTTTTGTTTAACAAACTTGGAAGTTATTATATATACCCATTTAAGTTTTTCACAATGCAGAAACAAAAAATGAAAAAAAGCATCAGATTTAGCCAGAAATGGTGGTAATCTGGTTTATTGTCCTTTTATACATGTTTAAGCAAACATCTTTTAAAATAGTAGTCTTGGGTTGAGTACAGGCACTGACTAAAGTGCTTACTCTGCTCTACTCCTTAGCAAATGTGTATGTACTGGAGTGAGATGTGCTTTCCCTCCCTCCCGCACTGGTGTGGATATTTTCCTTAGTTAAATCGTATTCCACTGCATCCTTACACTAAGTCCATCTAATTGACCCCACTGATTGGTTTGTAGGTTCTTTATGCATAACAGATATGGTTGACATCCACAAACATCCATTTTACTACCTATGTAGTTGTCCCCGTAACACAAATAACTAGAAATGGATTTATTTATTTATTGTCAGAAAATATTTGACATTTTTGAGGAAATACAACTTAAAAAGTAGGACTAATTTATAACTCCACGTAAGAGTAAGAATGCCTGTTTGCACGCCTGTCAGTGCTACATTCTGAAAATGGTTTGCTTATCTTATGGGCCAGTTCTTTTTTTCTTTTTTTTTTTTTCTTTATTAGTAAGAAAGTAAGAAGGTACATTTTTTTGTTGTTGTTGTTCATTGGCTGTTTTTATGTCCTGCTCTGGTCTTGTTATTTCATTTCTTTCTTTGTTTTAATTATGAAAGTATAAATGACTACAGTTAATATATAAAATTAAGATATAGATGTAAGACAGACCATTTTCCCCAGGTCAGTTCCACTTCCCAATTTATTGTATATCCTAGTACAGTTTGTACACATTTCCACAAGAATATAGAGGAATGTGGACACCTTTAAAATAAACAGGATTACGTATGAATTTTAAGACACCTTTGTCTATGTATTTTGGTCTTCAAATTCCTGTGGTGGAATGATTGGCTGTAAAACATTTGCTGTCTGACACTCTCCTCTGTCTTCCATCTTTACCTCTGCAGAACCTTACCTACCCTGGGTAGTTCTTACCTGTTTGGGAAAAGGAGAGAGTAAAAAGAAACCTTCCTTATTTGCATTTCCCTGATGAAGAGTGCAGTTGTTCTTTTTGTGTCTATTGGTCATTTATAATTGCCTGAGAATTGTTCATAGCTTCTGTTGCCTTTATGTTGGGTTATGTGTGGGTATCTGTGTTTGTTCAGCATCTCCTCCCTCACTTATGGTAACAGTATCCTTATTTATTGTGGTTAACGCATTCCATATGGCTTTGGTGAGCACATGACCAGGCCTGGCCTCCTGAGCCACACTAGCCACAGTGATTAGAGTGTGGGCATGCAGTTTGAAGCAGGCTAAGGCGAGTGCTCAACAGAACTGCAGCTACTGGGAAGAAGGCTTTGGAGATACTGGAGACCTAAGGACGATGTGAGCCTGAATTCTTACTGTTGGAGAAAGTATCTGAGGAGAAAGAAACTCAAGAGGCTAGCAGAGATGGTGAGAAAACTAAGTTCTGATGTCATTTTTCTGGAGGCCCTAGATCCCGTTGTGCCTAAAGCCTGCCCTACCTCTGGACTTTAAAGTTTTGTGAGCCAATAAAGTCCCTTTCTTGTTTATATCATTGTATTTGGCTTCTGTCCTGATTAATATAGGATATTTGTATTTTCTTATTGATCTGTAGAAAACCTTTGTAGTTTTACATTCTAGATTCATGCATTATATAAGTTAATAAAATTAACAGTGGCCTTTTATGATTTGGGCTGTGTCAACCTCTGCTATGTGTTACTTTATTCTCCCCTCCCCAATTCACACAGTGTTCCCATATTTGACATTCTAACAGTTACTTAGTGCTGGCTTTCATGTCTGAGCAACCTGTCATATTGCCTCCAACAGTTCTCTCTCTCCAGATTCATTTGGGTCCAGGTGTGTTATACTGCTGCTGACTTGTGTTTATTAGGGTTTCTATAGCTGTGGTAAGACACCATGACCAAAAGCAACTTGGAGAGGAAAGGTTTTATTTCTTACAACTCTTAGGTTATTTGAGTTCCTGCCCCGACTTCGGTCTCTGAGTTAAGTCAGAGCAGACACTCTGGACAGAAACTTGAAGGCAAGACCTGATGTAGAGGCCATGGAGCAATGCTGTGTTTTGGCTTATGCCTTATAGCTTCTTTAACCTGTTTCTTACAGCACCCGGGACCAGCAGCCCAGGAGTGGCACTACTCAGAGTAAAGATGCACCACATGCTTGCCCACAGGCCAGTATTGTCCCGCGCGATAGTCTTGCCGGCAAGAACCACACAGGACATTCGGATCCTTCTGCAGTAAAGCTTTAATGCGTCTTGAGAGGAGAGCATAAGCTTACCAGAGCGGAGACCCCGAGCCAAGAATCCCATCCCCTAATAAAGGCTGGCAACCGCCGCCTCGGACGTGTCACCCCATGATTGGCTGTAGCTCATCGGGCCATATGACGCCACGGAATAGGCAGAGATCAAGGAATGGAAAATTACCCAGCGCCTGCGCAATAATCTTGTTTACATTCGGTGCCTGCCGGATGCAGGCGCCATCTTGTAATGGAGAATGCAGGGACGGCTCCCTACACAGTATGGTGAGGGCACTTTTTCAGTTGAGATTCCCTCTTCCAAAATGACTCTAGCTTGTGTCACGTTGACAGCACACCGCTGTACCTAGCTAACATTGCTCTTGGGGCACTGCTTTCAAACTTCTACTGCATGTGGTCCTTGGAGCCCTTCACAATTACCTTTACCCAACATGGGTTTAGGGAGGGGTGTATTTTATTCTAGGTCCATGATCTTGAAGCTGTACAAGCCCAATATCTAATTTGGGGAAAAGAATCTTACTCAAGTCTGGAGCATTTTCTTGATTGATGCGGAAGGGTCCAGCTAATTGTGGGTAGTGTCATCCCTGATTAGGTGGTCCTGGATGATCTAAGGATGTGGGCTGAATAAGCAGTTAGCAAGCCAGTAAGCATCACTCCTCCATGGTCTCTGCAGCAGTACCAGGTTTCTGCCTGGTTTGAGTTCCTTCCTTGATAAACTGTGATGTGGAAGTTGAAGCGGAATAGACTGTTTACTCCCAAGTTGCCATGTGTGGCCTTGTTGGAGGAGGTGTGTCACTGTGGGGGTGGTCCTGAGGTCTATGCCAAGCTTTGCCCAGTGCAACAGTTCACTTTCTGTGGCTCAAGTTACAGAAATCTTGGTTCCTTCTCCAGCACCATGTGTGTCTGCTCGCTGCCATGTCTTGCCATGATAGTGCTCTAAACCTCTGAAACTGTAAGCCACCCCAATTGGTGTCTTCACAGCAATAGAAATCCTAAGAAATATATACCCTTTAATCCCAGCAGATCTCTTGAGTTTCAAGCCAGCTTGGTCTACATAGTGAGACCCTGTCTCAACAAAAGCTCCCAAACCATAAAGAAGCATTTAAGAATTAAACTGGGTGGTCTTTGTTTTCCATACTAGCTATCTTGTTGCTCGTCTGCCTAGAACCTCTCATAGTCTCAGTACGTGCAGAAGAAAAGACCTAATTCAGCCACAGCTAACTAGGTCTTCCTGTCACTCTTCCATTTATCTCTGCCCTCGCACAGGACTCCCTTGTGTTCATTCTGCTTCAGCCCCCTGGCCCTTTTGCCATTTCATAAGTAAATCAAGCATTGCTGTTCTCATGAGTATCTTTCCTCAAAAGTTCCTCAATAACACCTTCCCTGGCTAGCTTGTGTAAATTGATTTATTGTTCCCTGAAAAAAATACATGTGCATACACACAGCCATAAACATATATTTAGAAAGAAAAAACAACCCTGAGCATCCATATGTTATTTTTCCTTCACTTTAGATCAGCTGACTGCTTCTGTCTAGTTAACTTTACCACTGGACCTAGGTTTTCTCCTACATGCTCACCTCTCAAAATACCAAATATTCTCCTTGATATTATTATTGCTTGGGTCAAAGTAGAGGTAGGGGGATCAGGTCTAACATGCCTGAACTAGCGGAGAAGGCATAATACAAGCAAAGGGTGGTGAGATGGAGACAAATTAAGTAGACTTCAGGTGCTTGTCATTACTGGAGTTCCTGGACCACCACGTGGGGAGGGAGGAGCAGAGTAAGTGGAAAAATGGACCTGCTCAGAAAGAGGACGTGAGTTCTTCAGAAGATTTTGCCAGACATTTGAATAGTTATGAGCACACGTGAAACAATCCAAAAACTCGAGGCAGAGGACCTCATCATCCTCTGGTGGTTTTTAAGATTGATTTTGCCTGGAGGGGAGAGAGAACCATGTATGAACACAATTTTGTCACACCAGGCAGGAAATATGGCCACTGCTAGCATCTAATGGGTAAAGGCCAGAGTGGCAGCTAAACTGTACAATGCATAATTGTATTTGCCACAAATGGCTTGTAGTGAGGTTGAGAAGTTTGGGGTTAGAGTGCCAGGAAGTCTTAAGTCCACACACACACACACACACACACACACACACACACACAAAAAAAAAAAAAAAAAAAAAAAACTAAATTAAATGTGGTTTGAACAAAACTTAAAAGCTAAGACTTGGATAAAAATAAACAATAATTAAGATATTCAGCAGCCCACAAAATACCATGAAGCTTGGCGTGGTGGTGCATCCCACCACTTGGGAAGCATAATCAAGAGGATCAGAAGTTGAAGGATAACCTAGGCTATGTGGTAAGACTATGTAACAAAATATACACATCAATGTTTGGCATACATTAAACAATGTTTAGAATTTTACCATATACTATCTGCCCTCCATGCTTTTGCCAACTTGACTCATGCTAGAATTATCTTGGAAAGAAGAACCTCAGTCAGAAAATTCCTCCATCTGGTTTGCCTGTAAGCAAGTCTGTAGGGCATAGTTTTTATTTATAACTGAAATGGGTGGGCCTAGCACAAAGCGGGCAGGCAGTGCCACCCCTGGACAGGTGGTCCTGAGTGCTATAAGAAAGCAGATTCAGCAAGCCAGTAATTAGTGTTCCTGGATGGCTTTTGCTTCAGTTTCTGTCCTGACTTCCCTCAGTGATGCAGTGTGACCCTGAGAGTCGTGAACTGAAATAAACCTTGCTTTTAATTAAATTTCATCTCAGCAATAGAAACCCTAAGACACATCAATGAGTAAGTGAAATGTCAAGTTAACAATATCTCGGAGAGAGTATAGCTCGATGGCAAGGTGCTTGCCTAGCATGTAAAAGTCCTGGGTTACAATGCCATGTGTCTAGGAGAGCCGGCTCTGCCTCTTGCCCGAGGGGGGCAGTCCCAGTGGCCTGGACTGACCAGCTCAGCTACCACCCAGACCCATATCCTGGGCCTTGGGTTGGCCCACCCTAACATCTACTCCATCTATGACTTGCTGGAGTGTGTAAAGGGCCTGGTTCTGTGGAACCATAGCTGCAGGATCTCCATGACTCCAAGAGGAGTTTCGGTCAGAGTCCAGTGATGATGGTGTGCCAGAGGCCTTGAACCAGACCAATGACTCATTGCAATGAACATTTTGTGGGAGGGGCTGATTAGACAAAACGGTATACCGAGTGACATGCCATAGTACCAAATACCACTAGGATGAATGAAGAGGTGTTAGAAAAATGGAGGAGAGAGGTGGATTTTGTTTTGTTTTGTTTTTAATTGATTTTTTGAGGGGGGATATGGCAGGGGTTGAGGGGAGGATATGGAAGGACTGGGGTGCATGACGTGAAATTCCCAAAGAGCAATTACAAAATGTTAAAAAATCATCCTAGGTTAGATTCACAGCATTGCAAAATCAAACCAAGAAATTAGAAGAGCATTTACAAAACAGTTCTTAGTTCTTGACCAAGTGGTGGTGATAGCATGCACCTTTAATCCCAGCACTTGTGAGGCAGAGGCAGGCGCATCTCTGTGAGTTTGAGTGGGATCTGTGAGTCTGAGGTCAGCCTGGTCTACAAAGTTTGCACCAGGACAGCCAGGACTATAAAGAGAAGCCTGGTCTCAAAAAACAAAAAACAAAAGCAAACAAGGTTTCTTAGTTTTTAAAATTGTTAGTTCTTTGCCATTAAAAAGAAAATCAGTAGGTCCAGTATGATGTTAGATAGACACAATGGAATTTTACTCAGCCAAAAGGAAAAATAATTTGTAGGAAAATGAATAGAAATGGAAAACCCTGAGATAACTTAGGCTCTGTATGTTCTCATGCACATCCGAGCTTTTAATTTTTGTGCACATGTATTTATGTGGGAGTGTGTATAGAGGCCAAGGGGCCCTTGAAAGTGTTGGAGGAGACGTCAAGAGAGAAAGGGATGGGGAGTAGTAGGAGATATGAAATACGGAAGTAGAAGGAAGGATATTAGGGGTAAAAATGTTTAAAAGGGGCTGGGGCCAGAAAGCTGAATGGGGACAGGATTAACCAAAACTAAGCATTATAAGAAAGTCATAAGAAACCTGCCATTTGATAAGCTAATTAAAACAAGTTTAAAAACAGTTTGAGCTGGGTGGTGGTAGTGCATGCATTTAATTCCAGCACTTGGGAGGCAGAGGCAGGCAGATCTCTCTGAGTTCAAGGCCAGCCTGGTCTACAGAGCAAGTTCCAGGATGGCCAGGGCTACACAGAGAAACCCTGTCTTAAAAAAACTAAAACAAACAAACAAACAAACAAAACAACAAGGCAAACAACAACCAAAAAAAGGAGTCTGAGTGGGAATGTCTACTTTGTGCCAGTGTATTTTAGAAGTAACTCACATTTTGATTTTACAGGGTATCACTGCTTGAGTCTCGGAATAGAACACACTTTTAAAGAGTATTGGGTAGGTTAAAGGCTTTGACGTTTGGCTGAATGCATTTTGCACTGTGAAATGGATGTGAGCCTTTGAGGCTCAAGAGTGGAATGAATTATTTTAAAATGATGGGCATGGATGTCAATTTGCCCACGAGAGGACTCATGACGGCTCAGATTGGGAACCACCACCCAGGGGACACAATTCTAGGTTTGTCTGAACATAACGGAGTTTTAACTCAGGAGGGAAGAGGCTTCATGACTGTGAGTGGCACCGTCATGTAAGTTGTAGTCCCAAACTGAATAAAAAGGAGAAAGGGAGGCCCTGGGGAGGCTCAATGGGTCAAGTGTTGTGTAAACATGAGGACCTGAGTTCACATCCCCAGAGCTAACATCAAGGTTGGACATGGGGCACATGCCTTTAACCACTGGACTAGTGGGAAGGAGACAGATCCCAGTGGCTCACTGGCCAGCCTATCTAGCCAATCAGTAAGCTCCAGACTTACTGAGTGACCTTATCTCAAAAATAATGTAGATAGCCACTGAGAAAGAAACCCAGTGTTGACCTTTGTCTTCCAAATTTTTACACAAACATACACATACCTGCGTCCACAACACACATGGGACAAAAAGTGCTTGTACACTAGTGTTTTGTCATTCTTGATTTCTTGAATATAGATATTCAAGATTTACACTCCTGGTGCTGTAATTCCCTGCCTTGACGGACTGCCCATCAAACTGAGCCAACACAAATCTTCCCCCCTTTGGTTGCCTTTGTTCAGGCATTCTGTCACAGCAATGGAAAAAGCATCTAATGTGTTAGGAAAACTGATCAGTGACCTCAAAGAGGACAGGAAGGAGATGGATCCATTCAGGCCCAAGGGGAGGTCAGCAACACAAAGGCGGGTCAGCAAAATGGATGCTCTCAGGACTGGGTATGGGAAGGCAGCAGGCAGGAGAAAAAGCAAGCATGGACACTGAAACTTGGAAAACAAAAAATTGGAAATAAAAAATTCAATGAACTAAATTAAAAATATAGTGGAAAAAATCAAAATATTTGATCACACTGAAGAAAGAATGTTAGAAATGGAGGATAGGGCCAAGGAAATACTGCATTCAAACTTATCTATAAGGAAACCTGAACCAAACCAACTAACCAAATCAAAAGACATGAGGGCATGACCACAACTTCCAACATTCTAGGATATGATCATGGAACCAAACTTAAGAAGACACAGGATAAAAGAGTAAACAAAGATAAAAACAAAGAAATAGAGCATCTATCCAATGAATCATAGATTTCCTAGAGAAACAAACATCCAAATGCAGTGAGTTTAAAATTCCAAAGGAGTCGAGCAGAGAAGAACCTCTCCCTGACATACTGAAGGTGTAAATAAAAGAAAATGAAAGAAAACAGAAAAGAAAAGAACTGGGTGTTAGTTGAAAGGTTCAGGCATTATGCTGGCCTGCCCCTGTTACCTGGTGGAATCCACTCAGGCAATACCCTGGTCAGCCCAAGGTTCCATGGGAAAGAAGTCTGTACGCAGGTGCAGAGGACCCCTTTAAAAGATAGGCCCCTGCCCTCGCTCTCTCTCTCTCTCTGTCTGTTCCCTCTCTCTCTCTCTCTCCCCCTGTTCCTGCTCTCTGTCCCCTCTCTCTGTTTCCCCACTCTGTCTCTCTATGGCGACCGGCCATGGTGGTCAGCCATTGCCCTGTTCCTCTTCTTAGTCTACCCATTCTGCCTTATAATAAACTTATAGTCAATATGTCCATCTCAATATTTCTCTTTTCTTCTTTTTAAACAAAAGAATAACATTAGTGGCACAAGCCTTTAATCCCAGCACTCGGGAGACAGAGGCAGGTGGATCTCTGTGAGTTCGAGACCAGTCTGGTCTACAAGAACTAGTTCCAGGACAGCCTCCAAAGCCACAGACAAACTTTGTCTCGAAAAAGAAAAAGAAAAGAAACATGTTAAGAGCTGAAAGCATGTCTGGCCCAATTGTCATCAGATAGGTGCCATCTAGCAACTGATGAAGGCAGATGCAGAGACCCACACAGCCAAGCATTAGGTGGAGTTCAGGAATCCTGCAGAGGAGGAGGGGAAAGGGATGTTGGAGTCAGAGGGGTCAAGGACACCACAGGAAGGCTCACACAATTAACTCAGCTGGGCTCATAGGGGCTCGAAGAGATGGAACAGACAGCCAGGGAGCCTGCCTGAGAATGACCTAGGCCCTCTGCATATATGTGACAGTTGTGCAGCTTGGTCCTTTTGTGACAGCAGACTTTTGGGACCCTATTCCTTGCACTGGGTTGCCTTGCCCACCCTTAATACGAGGGGAGGTACTTAGTCTTGCTGCAACTTTATATGCCATGCTTTATTGATACACATGGGAAACCTGCCCTTTCCTGGATGGAGATAGAAGAGGAGGGCATTGGAGGGTAGGGTAGGGTGAGTGGGGGAGGGGCTTGGAGGGGAGGATGAGGGAGGTTTTGGCTGGGATGTAAAATAAATAGATAAAAAATAAATAGAAAAAAAAGCTGAAAGCAAATAATAGCAATTCATCTATAAAAATAAGCACATAGAATGTAAGATCTCTTATCAGCAACTTTAAAAGTCTAAAAACAAGTTATTATGTGTGCGTGTGTGTGAAAGTGCGCAATGGTGCACATGGAGGTCAGAGGACAGCTTGTGACAGCATTATCACAGGGCCCTCAGGTGACAGGTCTCAGTCCCCCAAGACTGTTCCCTCTTACTTTAGCCAAAGATTGCATATCTGTTGTTTTCATTGGTGCTTTGCACTGAATATATGTCAGAAGTTTCTACAAACCCACCCATGGGTTTGATTATTTGCTACAATGATTCTACTAAAGGAGGCAAACAGTTTACTTTCTAAATTAGTGTTGTTTTTTTTAAGAACATAATCAGGGCTGGAGAGCTAGCTCAGTGGTTAAGAGCACTGTTTGCTCTTCTAAATGGACCCGGGCGCAATTCCCAGCACCCACATGGCTGCTCACAACTGCCTGTAACTCCAGTTCCAGGAGATCTGATGCCAATGCACATAAAATAAAATAATATTAAACTAAAAAAGAACACAACCTGATGGGGGAAGTGCTTCTGTGTATGTGTTTGTCTTACTGGATGATAAAGTACTGTTTGGCCAATGAGGCAGCAAGTTAGGCAGGACTAGGAGTCGAGGAGGATTCTTGGAAATGTAGTAGAGAAGTGGTGATCCAGGCAGGAAGTGACATAGCAGGGAGACTCATATTTAAGGAAGGACAACCAGGAAGTACCCCTTTTTTCCCCTTGGCTCCTGCTCCAGCAGTGCGATGTGATCGACTGGCAAGGGAGGACACCAATGGAAGGTGTCTGATAAGATAAGTCTTATAAAATATATAGATTTATGATAATTAAGACTGAGCTAGCAGATGAGGAATCCTAGTCATTGGCCAAGCAGCATTTGTACCTAATACAAATTTCTGTGTATTAATTTGGGCCCTAACTCGGCGGGCAGAACTCAGGGGGCTGGTGGAGACCGCTCACGTGGTGGTAGGGCTTGGGCAGCTTTTGAGGGAAAGATTTACCATAACAACAATCCAAGATGACAAGGTGTTTTAGAAGGTACAGATCTTATATCTTCATGAGTGTCACCTTTTAATTCCAACAGCCTGGTTGCTCTGAAACGGGTCCTTAGGCTTTTCTGCAGAAATTCCTCACTTATACATTAACAAATCATTGGCCATTGGTTATTGAACCTTATCTCCAGCTCTTCTTCTTTCTTGGAGGTCAAGTTGGGGTGGAGTGGGACTGAGTTTCAGTTCTCTAATTGGTTCCCCTGGCAACCAGCTCCAATCTTTCCAAGGTCTTTCCAAAATTACTTTCTTGACAAATTTTTGCAGGGTTAACGGGGGGGGGGGAGGTTCTGTTGTATCAAGACAATTGTTCGTTATACATCAGATGTCAGAAGAAGATATTAGACCTCCCCCTCCCCCCACTCTGGAACTAGAGTTTACAGACAGCCATGAGCTGCCATGTGTGTGCTGGGATTTGAACCCAAGTCCTCTAGGAGAGCAGCTTGCATTCTTAACTGCTGGGTCATCTCTTAAGCCCCTATCTTAATTGTTCTTTTAATTTGGGGAAGTCAAGGGTTTTAAACATTACATGCCAAATATAGTTGCTTGCATGGTTTTGCTTTCTGAAGTTTTAGTTACCTAGCTAACCTTGTTCTTAAAATATAACTGGGGAGTTCTAGAAATAAATCAATTTATGAGCAGTGTGATGAAACCTTGAACCCCTCTGCACATCCTCCAGGGTGTGCATCATTGCTGTGCCTAGGGTGTTCATCTTCATGTATTAGCGTCCCCATTAGTCACCTGGTAGCTGTCTGGGCCACTAGAGTCAGTCTCCATACTCTCATTGCTTACGTTCAAATAATCCTTACTTTACTGAACAAGGCCCCAAGATGAAGAGTAGTGGTGCTGGCAATCACGATATGCTGAAGAGAAGACAGTTTTATCACCTGTAAGTGAAAAAGTGGAAGGTTTTCATTTATGGGAAGGAGAAAAATCTGAGTTACAGTCTACAGTAAGAATGAATCTTTTGTGAAATTGTGAAGGGAAAATTTATTAATATGCTGATATCTCAAAATGCAAGTTATGGACAAAATGCACAGTGAGTGCTTAAGTAAGGAAATGATGTTAGGAATGCAGTATTGGCCAAGTGATACCGAAGGTCCCAATCTTCCGAAATGCACAACTATCCCAGTGACAGACCCTTGCTCTGGCTATACAGCATGCTTGTACCAGCTGATGCTGCCATTCTTAAGTTGCTTCAGCTGTCTAATATCCACAAAGAGCCCTTCCCCTGCTCACAACCTACAATTGCATAAAATCTGCAGTTTGTCAACAGGACACCATGAATATACAGGAGTCTATTTCTTTTGTCTATATAATCTGCCCCTCTTCTCATCCTGTCATCAGCCCATGCATTACTGAAGCACAAGTACCAACAGCATCTCTTCTGGTTGCTTTTGCATATTTATGATTCCTGGGTAGAGCAGACTGGCTAGTTTCCTTAGAACTGTTACCACTGAGAATGGCTGGTAAACAGGGCTGGGAATCGTTAGCGCTGTCTGTTGGAAAAATTGCAAGAACTTGTGGTAGCTGATGGTTCTGGCTGTGAGAAGATCACTGAAGGCAAAAACACTAGGGTGTGAGTCACTGGCACTCAAAGTTTGGGGCGTTAATTAGGAACTGAGACCCTCTAACACTGACTCCAAGATGATGCACTTTGCCTATTCAGAGTCCATCTGAAGTCATCAAGATTATCAACTGATTGATGAAGTCCTGTGCCTTGGGACATATCTCCTGTGGATATTGTGGAACTACCATATTTACAGTACAATACTATAAATACCATTTTTGCTCAATAGGTGAAAAATATTCACATTATGCATTAATTTTTTCATGTGTTCAGAGGCTGTGAAGTGATTTCAGACCAATAAAATTTTCATCTGCTTTACTGAAAGTTAAACTAGTATTGCTGTGTACACCATAGGGACTCATGCAAACAAAACTAGACCACCACCACCAAACTAGTGAGACAAAGTGGCATGGGATTACACAGGGAATTTATAGATAAGAGACAAAGTGGCATGGTATTACACAGGGAATTTATAGATACTCAGCTTCAGTATAGGACACAACTCTACACCTTCCAGAGGATATGTGTGACAACAGTAGCAATACCATTTTAATTACAGGATTTAAGATATCCCTACATTCACTCAAGTAACTTCTGATGTGCAGTTGATAATTTAGACTCAGTAAATGTTTCCGCTTCTAAGGTGAATATATTTCCCTCAGAGTTGAGACTTTCCACATTGATTTTTAAAACATATTAAGTTCTGCATTAATGTCTTACATTTTTATAATGCTCTCTGTGAATTGTCTCAATAGAAGAGATTTTCTTAGATTATAGCAAAGGTAACAATTTCTATTTTTGCCTATTGATTCATTCTTTTTAAATTGTGAACAACTCCCAGAGCTCCTTAGAATTCCCTTAATACAGTAATTCTGAGCTCAAATTAAATGTTATAAAATTCATTTCCAGTGCTTTTAAATGGAGCATGTGTTGGACACTGATTAAAGCCTTTTTCATGGTCATTATATCATTGATTTTTGTTCTAGTATGGTACCAAAATTTGTGCACTAAAGATTTTCCCACATTTATCAGATTTATGCAGTCTTCCTCCTCATAATGGAGCTTTTCTTTCTCTCTTTCTTCCTTCCTTCTTCCCCCCCCCCACTTAGGCAGGCTTTCTCTATGTAGGCCTTGCTATCCTGGAGTTTCCTCTGTAGATCTGGCTAGCCTCGGAGTCAGAAATCCACCTGCCTTTGCCTCTTGACTGCAGAGATTAAAGGCATGCACTCTCACCACCTGGCTAGAATGGGTTTTCTTAAAGATACCAAGATCAGGTTTGTTAAAATGTCTGCTACCCTGAACATTCTTCTATGTGCATCTCCTGATGTTCAGTAAGATTGGTCACAGTGCTGAAGGGTTTCCCACAGCTATCATATTTGTAGTTTTTCACCAATGTGGATTCTCTGATGGTTAGTGAGATCAGAGCGCCTACTAAAGTTTTTGCCACATTGAGCACATGGGTATGGTTTTTCCCCAGTGTGGATTCTCTGATGAAGGGTAAGAGCTGAGCACTGACTGAAAGCCCTCCCACACACATTGCACTTGTATGGTTTCTCTCCGGTGTGGATTCTCTGGTGTTTAATAAGGTCTGAATTCTGACTGAAACTTCTGGTACACTGTGAGCATGCATATGGTTTTTCTCCTGTGTGGACTCTATGGTGAAGGATAAGGTCAGAACTCTGACTAAAGGCTTTGTCACATCTATCACAGTGGTAGGGCTTTTCACCGGAATGTATTCTCTGATGTTTAGTGAGGTCTGAACTTTGACTAAAACTTTTATTGCACAAATTGCATGTATATGGTTTTTCTCCAGTATGTATTCGTTGATGCTTTATGAGATCTGAACGGCGACTAAAACTTTTAGAACACCCGCTGCAAGGATATGGTTTTTCTCCAGTGTGGATTCTCTGGTGGAGAATAAGATTGGAACTCTGACTAAAAGTTTTCCCACATTCATCACATTCATAGGGCTTCTCACCAGTATGGATTCTATAATGTTTAACAAGATCTGACCTTCTACTAAACATTTTACTACATTGACTACATGGGAAAGGCTTCTCTCCAGTGTGAATTCGCTGATGATTAATAAGATCTGAAAGCCTACTGAAGGTTTTGGTACACTGGTTACATGGATAGGGTTTCTCTCCAGTATGAATTCTTTGATGCAAAATAAGGACTGAGCTCTGGTTAAAAGCCTTCCCACATTCACTACATTTATATGGCTTCTCTCCAGTGTGAATCCTTCTGTGTTTAATAAGGTCTGAGTTCTGACTAAAACTTTTGTTGCACTGAGCACATGGGTATGGCTTCTCCCCAGTGTGGATTCTCTGGTGTAGAATAAGATCGGAGCTCTGACTAAAGGCTTTCCCACAAACATCACACTTATATGGTTTCTCCCCAGTGTGGATTCTTTGATGCTTTATAAGATCAGAGCTCTGACTGAAATGTTTGTTGCACTGGTTACACATGTAAGGCTTCTCTCCAGTGTGGATTCTCTGATGTTTAACCATGTCTGAGCGCTGGCTGAAACTTTTCCTACAGTGACTGCATTGGTAGGGTTTCTCTCCTGTATGGATTCTCTGGTGTATAATAAGATCTGAGCTCTGGCTGAAGGCTTTCCCACATTCATCACATTTGTAAGGTTTTTCACCTGTGTGGACTCTTTGATGTTTAATAAGGTCTGAGCTCCGACTGAAGCTTTTAATACACCAATTACAAGGATAGGGTTTCTCTCCAGTATGGATTCTCTGATGCAGAACCAGGGCTGAGCTCATTCGAAAGGCCTTTCCACATTCGTCACATTCATAAGGTTTCTCCCAATGAGTTCTTTGGTGCCTAATAAGACCTGTATTCCAAGCAAAGCTTTGGCCGCATTCATCACAGGCATACTGTCTTCTCTCTAAAAGATTCTGGTCATTCAGTTCATCCCCTGATTCACGGAATTCTTTGCTTTTGGAATTCTGGAGAACATCCTCAGTGAGGCTGCCAGATTCTTCAGCCAATGTTTCAATGTTTCCTGTCATTTCCTCCTCTGAAGCTGGCTCTCCAATCTTGATCTTTGTCTCACCATCTAGAAGAGTAAACAAACTCCAGATGGAAAATGCGCTCCATGTTGTAAGAAAGTTCCAGATGAAGCAAATTAGTATTTAACTATAGATATTACAATAAGAGGGGAAGATATGGTACAAGGCAGCCCCCATGGTTAAGGTGATGGACTGCAAATGAGTTAAGAGGCATCCAACATTGGAAAAACACTGAGGAAAACGGGAAGAGTCAATAAGTACTGGATCACTCTGTGTAGAAAGGACTTATGAGATATAAAGATATGATTTTCACAGAAGACCTGGGAAACCTGAAATGGATTCACTATGATAATAAAATTGTGGGGGCTGGAGAGATGGCTCAGTGTAGGGAGACATTGTAGCCCCTCCTCCTAGGAGCCACTACAGGTGTACCTGGCTATGCACATGAGGGCATGATCAGGGGAGGTTCAGGATGACACATGGGGAATTCTTAAGGAGTGGCAGACACGTGGGGAGCCCCTCTCTCTGGCCTCCCTAGCTTGCTGCCTCTGGGCACGCTCTGGCTTATGCTTGGCTGGTATTACTTGAATAAAGATATCTTAACTTGTAACTTCACGTTATAGCTCAGTGGTTAAGAGCACTGACTGCTCTTCCAGAGGACCAGGGTTCAATTCCCGGCACCCACACAGCAGCTCACAGCTGTCTGTAATCCCAGTTCTGGGGGACCCAACACCCATGGCAAAACTCATATAAAACTAAAACAAATACATTTTTTAAAGTGTGATTAAATTAGGGCTATTAACTCATGAATATACTTAAAGCAAGCAGTGTAAAAAGTGTAGGAAAGGGAAGTTGGTTGGGTTTTATCTAACAATGCTCAGGTATTTAGGCTAAAATAAAGCAAGCACAATTGCCTACCTATCTCTTCCTCTCCATTAGACCCCTTAGCTGCCAAGTCCTTGGCATGAACTATGACCCCACTTGTCAGAGAAAAACTCTTCAGCCTTGGACTCCTCAGAAGTAACTCCTCAGTAGCTTCTTTAGCAGGAATTCTCCCAATTCCTTACTCAGCTTATCAGGACCCAATCCCTTCAGCAATGGACTCTAAAGAGCCTGTCCCCTCAGCACCGAACTCTTCAGTGATCTCCAGAATCTGCTCTACATCACCTGACCCTTCAGGACCACTTCAGCGCTGACCTCCACGGCATCGCTGCCTCAGCACTAAGACTGTGCACAACTCACAAGGCTAACTCCTCAGTGTGACCCCAGCAGGACTCCTCAGTGTGACCCCAGCAGGACTCTGCAATGTGACTCTAGCAGGTCTCGTCTTTGGGAACTTTTCAGAGCCTGACTCTTAGCACTAAATTCTTTAGCACCTGGATCTTCAGCAAGAACTGTTTCGTGGTGATCTTTAGTTCTGTACTGTTCCACAGGTATATCACCAGGCTCTGTCTTTATAGACATCAGGCTAATTAGCCTCCATCCAAGCAAAGCCACCAAAGTGGTAGAAATTCACCCGATTTCTGCCCCTAGTGATCCGAAATTTTCCCCTTTTATGCAGTACAGGTATATGCCTAGGTAGGTGGAACTTTCATACACTCAAGATGTATTGCAATCACTAGTTGTCACAAAAGGATTCGTCTGGAGCTAACCATTCAATTGGTGAGACAGTTCTCTACAGAACAGTTAATGGCAACAGCAACACAACTGGGGCACCATTTGAGAGGTCAGCACCTGCTGCTCAGCACAGACCCTTCACCCAGCTATCATCTCCAGGCACCTGGAAGGTGCTAAGCACCACTAAAATGTGCTAAAACTCACTATTCCTATCAGTGGCGAGTTCTTTAAACTTATTTTCCTGTCAACAAGGCAAGATGCTGACACCCATCCCCCTTGCTGCCCTGGCTAACTTCAGTAAAAAGACTATCAGACAAACAGCCAGCTGTACTATTCGTATGCCATAATCAGCCATCTAGAACACTCCATGGACACCTTGAAAACAAGAGGAAGATCATAGCTGTTTGCATAGCCTCTGTCAGGGTTGTCTGATGCTGTTTTGGCCAAAGGTCTCTCTCTCTCTCTCTCTCTCTCTCTCTCTCTCTCTCTCTCTCTCTGTCTCTCTCTCTCTCTCTCTCTGCAGCCACTTTCATCTAGGCCACTGGGTGGGTGCACTTGCCCATGTGGTCTAGGAGAGATACTGCCATGACTAGGGCTAAAAGCAAGGCTGAGCCAGTAACTGTGTTTGCTGCAGAGAGAAAAGGCTGTGACTGGTCCAAACAAATAGCTAAAATTGGTCCAACTAAAAAGATGATTGGCCTCTAAATTAAAAGTGTTCAGAATAAACATTTAAAAAAAAACTAAAAAAATAAAAGATGATTGGCTTAAACACTTCTTAGCCAGCAGAGACATTTTTTCCTGCTGTCCTGGTGACGTAACATTAGGCTTTACTCAGGTATCCTTTCCTGCCTACCTATAGTCATGTGGGCTGCGCTGATACTACAAAACAGTAACTAGAGACATTCACACAATGGTGGTCTTGGCTGCTGGTGGCAGGCCAAGTTGCTCAAGGGCAAGGAAGACAGCTTTCTGAAGCAGCTACTAAACAAATGTGGCCAGGGCAGGAAGCAGGGCAATGGAGTAGAGAGCAAGAGAAGACAGAGCTCTGAGATGGAAGGATAAAAGGAAGGCTGTAAGGAACAAGAGAAAGGAAATTGCAGGCGTTAGTTGCTGCAAGAGTTTGAGACAGAAATCTTGCTGGGGACTAGGTAGAACCAAAGGCCCTTTGAAACCCTGTGGATGGAGCAAGGAATGCTGGACTTTGCTCCCTGTTAGGGTCCTTATTGGCAAGACCAGCAATGAACCTGCCCCAGAGCTCTGGCAGGAGAGTGTGTGTGGAGGAGCCCAAGGCCTGGACCTGGGGCTTAACACCTAAAGTTGTGGTCAAATGTTCTAGACCCTGAGATGTGAAATGCTTTACTTACTGTTATCAGCATGTGCCGTGCAAAGGAGGAACTAGAGGCTCCCAGTAACTTTGCCATCTGATGAATTTTACTGACTATTGTTTGCTTCCCCACTTGAGGACCATAAAAGGAGCTGTAGCAGTAATAAATGTGCTGCCTTGGGTGATCAGCATTGCATCACTCCTGACCCCAGTTTTTACCCCTCCTTTCTCATCCCAGGTCTCCCCCTTTTGGAGGCCCAGTGTGAACTCAGGAAGAACGGCTGGTCCAGGTCACTATCAGGTTTTTGGAGTCAACATTTAAGAGGTGTAAGACCACCAGGTGTTAAGGGTTAAAGGTCCCAATGCCCAAGGCCTGCACAAAGACTGTAATGGAAGCAGGTGTCATTCACTGCCTAGTCTACTTGTCTACTGCCTGCTGCTCCCTCAAACACTG
This sequence comes from Cricetulus griseus, assembly GCF_003668045.3. Taxonomy (NCBI): domain Eukaryota; kingdom Metazoa; phylum Chordata; class Mammalia; order Rodentia; family Cricetidae; genus Cricetulus; species Cricetulus griseus. The sequence continues at coordinate 213,182,187 of NC_048595.1, forward strand.
AGGGAGATAATGGCTGCCAGACAGCAGTGCTTGAGGAGCTTCTCCTTACCTACCTATGAGTTTTTCTGGGTTGGGCCAAAGGATCTCCAGCCAACTGTCTGGTAATTTGGATAGCTTTCTTTGACTACTGTTCTAGTTCAATTTCTGTTGCTAAAATATTTTTGCTAACAAGCTACTTATGAAAGAGTATATTTAGTTGATTTCAAAATTCCAGATTATAGCTCATCATTGTGGGGAAGGTACAGTGGCAGGAACTTAAGCTCATCACAACACATCTACAATTCAGAGCAGGGAGATGTGGGTTGTGCATGCCAGTCTGCTTGCTTGTACTCAGCTTGAGCTCTCCACATTTATAGAATTCAGGCCCCTTTGCCTAGGGAATGCTGCTGCCCACTGTGGGTTGGATCTTCCCATATCTACTAACTTAATGAAGACAATCCCAACAGTCATGCCAACAGACCAGCCCAATGTACACAATCCCACAACTGTATTTGAGACTCTCTTCTCTATTAATGTAGGTTGTATCAAGTTTTTAATGTAGGTTGTATTTAAGTTGACACTTAAAGTTAACCATCACAAATAAGATTCCTGAATTTGGCTTGCTATCACCTAACCACTGCTGACTCATTAACAGGCAAAAAGTAAAAAAATATTTATTTCTCAGTTGACCATTAATTATTCCAAGAACAACTATGGCATTAGAGGTGATGGTCAGAAATGCTACATGGGAGATTTGTAGGAGAACTACAGTGGAGCAGTACCACATATGCTTCTGCTGGTAACAGTTTTCTAAGTGAAAAGAAAATCCTGCGTTACTATTTAATAGGCACCAATGGAGACTCTTTGATCACAGAATACTAAATGGCTACACATTACAAACTGCTTGTTATATACTAGATGGGTTTTGATCTAGTAAATCTAAAAGTGAGCAAACCAGCATTCCACTGTAAAAGCAAATCTACAAGATAAGTAAATTCCACACACAAGTGATTTCAGAACAGGTTTACAGATGGGTCTGAAAACTCTCACTCATGTTCCTATTCAGAGATGGTTTCAGACACTGGTGAAAGCAAATTTTCCCACAGGCAGAAATTTAGAAATAAAACTGTCTACTATTTATGAAAGGAAATATTCTAGGATATAAGCCTAGATTGATTCATGGCTAATGACAAATCATTTATCAAATATATGAAAAGAACATGATTGGAACACTAGAAAGAAACAACAATCCCGGGAGAAGCATTGAGACAGAGCTTCTGGAATGGGCTAAGGATGCAAATATATTTGTGTTCTTTGTACATTTTCAGCAAAGGGAATCCAGCAAAGAACCCTGTCAGCTAGACAAGAACACCCACAGCACCATGTCAATCTGCCTCTATTCCAGCTGGCATGGCTTATCATGTACAGAACGGACATGGCAGCAAGGATAAAGGCTATACATAGCTTCAAACATATGAGTCACCTCTCTCCAAGGTGGGCATGCCTATTATCAATTCTATGTGCCCTAATATTCAACAACCAGAGTCAACAGTACACACCAATGAAGGTAACACTTCCTGGAGAGTGATCAGGGAGTGTGTACAGGAGGCAGATTCACTGCATGGGGCCAGTTCTGTCATGAAGATGGCAGAAATTTGTTTTCAAAGGATTAAGTTCATAGTGTACATACAAATCTGTACTTATTTATGGAAATTGTTTTTTTACTGTGCTGACCTATATGATACTACCTTCCAAAAAGAAATCTTACAGGAAAGGAAGCAGAGTGGTGAGCTCACATACTTGTAGCTCGTGGGTCTTACATATGCTCCATCAACCAGAAGAATGCAGACCTGGAAATATGATGAAATGATCTAAAGGCTAAATTGGGGAGTTGTCATAGAGGGCACACTATGTGCCCTAAGCCAGAGGACAAAAAGCAGCTCATTATTTTTTTAATGGTCAGAATACATATGCAGTTATAGGAGCCAAGAGTGGAGGAGCTGTTTTAGTTAGGGTTACTACTGCTGTGATGAAACACCACAACCAAAAGCAACTCAGGGAAAAAAGAGTTTATTTGGTTTACAGATCCAGAGGCACAGTTCATTGAGGAAAGCTAATGCAGGAGCTCACACAGGGTAGAAACCTGGAGGAGGAGCTGATGCAGAGGCCTTGGAAGAGTGCTGTTTACTGGCTTGCTCATCATGGCTGCTCAGCCTTTCTTATGGTAGCCAGGACCACCAGCCCAGGAGTGGCACACACACACACTACTACCCACAATGAGCTGGGCCCTCCCCCATTAGTCACTAATTAAGAAAATGTCCTACAGGGTTGTCTACAGCCCAGTCTTATGGATGCATTTTCTCAATTGAGGTTCCCTCAGATGACTTCAGCTTGTGTCAAGTTGATATAAAATTAGCCAGCACAACCCGTGGGAGTCTTCCACACATGTAGGTCCTGAGGATTGAACTCAGGTCATCAGGCGTGGCAGTAAATACCTTATCCTGCTGAGCCATCTCATTCTCCCCCATTATATACTTAACAATCCACTTGGGTTATTTTTGCTTCCTAACCCCAACCCTGGGCCTGGTAAGTCTGAAGTTATAGCACTCAATGGAGAAATGCTTCTGCTATGGAACGAGGTCATGATTGCTAGGAACTTTGTCTCTTGGCCATTTCAGGCTCTTCATACTATAGAAATTGTGGTCAGAATGACTGGTTCCAATGCCAAGGAATAAGTTGCTGCTGTATGCCATGAGCAAGATGTGAGCTCTGTGATACTGCTCCAGTATCATACTTCCCTGCCTGCTGCCATACTCTGACATGATGGTCATGGACATTACATGTCTAAAACTGTAAGTAAGCCTCCAATAAACTCTTCTCTATATTGCCTTCTCTATATCTTAGAACATCAATAGAAAATTAAGACCCTGACCTGCAAGGCAACATGTGTTTACATGTACAACAATGGCATAAAGGTTATGGGGGTATTACTGTTCTATTGCTATAAAGAGACATCATGACCATGGCAACTCTTATAAAAGAAAGCATTTAATTGGGGCTTTCTTGCAGTTTCAGAGGGTTAGTCCATTATCATCATGGCAGGGAGCATGGCAGCATTCGGGCAGACACGGTTCTGGAGAAGTAGCTGAGAGTTCTACATTCAGATTCTCAGGCAACAGCCTGCTTGGGGTTTTGAAATCTCAAAGCCCATCCCAGTGACACACTTCCTCCAACAGGACCATACCTCCTGATCCTTCTCAAGTAGTGCCACTTCCTGATGACTAAGCGTTCAAATATATGAGCTTATCAAGGTCATTCTTATTCAAACCACCATAGGGAATAATAACTGTCTTTTGATTGGACAGGAGATAATTCATGCCCAGCAGTGTAAAACTGGTTAAAAGCCATAGGCCCTAGTGGAGAAACTACTACTGGTGTCTTGCTAAATGGACATGCTGTCAAACTGCCTTCTAAATATTTATGTTTACACATCTAGGTTAGTGCTGCCCTCAACTCTCGCCAGAGATGCTTCTCTCCGCAGTGGTCAGCAGTTAATGCACAGCAGTTAATGACAGCTGGTCAAAGAACTGAGCATAAGTGACTAGTGAGTACTAAGTCCTAAATGGGACCTCTACTGTAACCTGCCTACTCCCTAGGCACAAGGAACACTCCAGAAGAGAGGGCAAAGAGGATGAATGAACTGGAAGGTGGGGAGGGATTCTGTAAACTGCTATCTTTTAGACGCGGCATTGAACTCATTGCAGCTATGACTATCTGCACAAGATCAAGCCAATAAGATATGTCAAAATTTCTACAGGCAATTTACAAAGAAGGGAGGCAGCAGGAATTGGGGAGGGTATCTAGATAAATGGTAAGGCAAGTTGGGGGTGAATGTGATCAAAATGCATTGTTTACATGTATGAAATTATACTTGTAAACATAAACAATAATCTATTTTAAAAGGAAGAAGCAACTATTAAAACTGGGTTGCTAGAATTCAAAACAAAGCTGAGTGGCTTTGCTCAGAGCACCAAAGGAACGGTATTGCTTACCAGAGAGGTGTAGACAATGGAGAATACTGGCATCATGAAAGTAACATGCAATTCACTGCTCCTCACCTGACAGAAGGTGGTGCTCCTGAGATTCACAACTGAACTGGATCTCCATGGGGGCACAACTGGACACCTCAGGAAACAACTGGACACCTCAGGAAACAACTGGACACCTCAGGAAACAACTGGAGAAGTAGCATTTCTTCTGTAAGATCTTCTTGTCCACATAACAGTATGAAGCCTGCAGGCGACGTGGTAGCCCTGAGTGCAGATGGGGACCATTGTGCAGAGGACAGATGTCATTTCTGAGACTAGGGCTTCTAGATACAGAAAAAAAGTGAAGGAGAAAAATCTTATTTAGCTTCCATGTACTTTTTCTCTTGGTGATCGCTTCCTTTCAGATCGTCCATGAAATGGGAATTAACCCTCTCCAACACAATTCCCCTTACAAGATGAGGGATGTTCAAACAAGACCGGAAATTAATAATACTAAACTAGGGGTGTAACTGGAACAATAATCAGGAAGGGGTTTAGTATTTGCACTAGAAATTATGTTATTCTGTCTTTCTTTCCCTTCTAACACTCACAAGTCAGGTATCTCTTCCAGGTCCGCAGGCTGATTACTGTGGGTTCATCCACTTCGTAATTCCACTAGCACCCCAACATTTCCGACGTTCATGCAGTTGAATCAAGGCCCAGTGAGCACAGACTAGCTGTCCACAGACCACAAGCTCTCCCTCCATACCCAAAAGCCATCCTGACTCTCCAGTGCTGGAAAAATTGCCTGTCAAACACCACTACCCACAATCCCTCCACCTTCCGGATGCTCTCTGGGTCGCTCTAGGAAACTGGGAGTCTCATAGCTCTAAGTTGCTTCCTCACGCATGCGCAGTGTGAATTAGGATCCTGTGCGTTCCCTAAAGCGGCCGGCTCCCAGCTAGGCGCTCTCTTGCCTCAAAAGCTCGTCCTTTGCTCCGCTTTACTGGTTCTTGAGGTGAATGTCAGAATCCATCATCTTTCGTAAAAACTCTCTAAGGCCGGATATTTTTCTGACCGGATAATTAGCTCTCGTGACCCGTTTCTGTGCAGCATCTGCCTGTTCCTCTTACCCCCACCCCAGCATTTAATCACTTTCCTAAGTGAACTTTATTCCTCTTTTTCCCTCCCTTCCTCGCCATCCATCCAGGGGATTGAACATGCTAGTTACACATTCGACTACTGAACTATATCCCCAGCTGTCTTTTACATAGCCCTCCCGCCCCACCCCATCTGTTTTAGTCAGGGTTTCTGTTGCTGCTATGAAAACATCGTGACCTAAAAGCAAGTTGAGGAGGAAAGTGTTTATTGGTTTACTCTTCCATATCGCTTTTCATCACCAAAGGAAGTCAGGACAGGAACTCAAACAGGGCAGGATCCTAGAGGCAGGAGCTGATGCAGAGGCCATGAAAGGTGCTGCTTTCTAAGCTTGCTTCTCCTAGCTTGTTCAGTCGGCTTTCTTTCAGAACACAGGACACCAGCCCAGGGATGGCCCCACTCACAATGGGCTGTGCGCTCTCCCATCAATAACTAAGAAAATGCCCTACAGCTGAATCTTATAGAGGCATTTTCTCAGTTAAAGTTCGCTCCTTTCAGATAACTCTAGTTTGTGTGTCAAGTTGACATAAGCCCAGCCACCACACACACCCCACTAAGCCAAGGCCCGGGCCTGCCTGAGCCTACTTACTGTGTTGCTGGGATTAAAGACATGGCTTATTTCTTATTCTCTCTCTCTCTCTCTCTCTCTCTCTCTCTCTCTCTCTCTCAAATTACATTATTTATTTAGTGTGTTATGTGTCTTTGCACATGCCATACATAGCATGGAGGTCGGGGGAAAATTGCTTTAGGTGGCTGTCTCCTTCCATTTTGTTGAGTCCCAGAAATCAAATTCAGGTCATTAGCTGTGACAGCAAGTGCCTTTATCCACTGAACCTTCTTTCAGTCCTCTCATGTGGTGGTGGGTTTTTTTTTTGTGTGCGTGTGAGAGAGAGAGAGAGAGAGAGAGAGAGAGAGAGAGAGAGAGAGAGAGAGAGAGAGAGGGTCTAGCAGTATAGCTCTGGCTGATCTGGAACTCACTATGCAACCTAGGTTGGCCTTGAACTCCCGGATGTCTTCCTGCCTTAGGTTCCTGAGTAATGAGATTTTAGGTGTTCATGACTACACCCACCTTTTCATCATGAAATTATTTTATTGATACAGCATCAATGTTCAACCAGAGAAACACAATAGTAATAGCATGTATGTGTTGTATGTATATACTTAAGGAAAATTGGCTTATAAAAATATAGGAACTGGTCAGATAGTCTTGTAGTGCTCATGTGTCTATGAGTCTAATGCTGGAATATGATATTGACAAAGCAGAAAGGAACATAGGAGGAGCTAAGTGAAAGAAAATATAGTCAAGCTAGGAGCCACAGGTGTAAGCTGAAATTCACAATCATGGAATGAAACCTTGGGTTAACATTATTATCGGGTTTTATTTTTTGAGGCAGGGTCTCTATTATGTAGCTCTGACTGTTCTAGAACTCATTATATAGACAGAGATCCACCTGCCTTTACCTCTGATTGCTGAGATTAAAGGTGTGTGCCACCTGCATGAATTTATTTATTCAATAAGTATTTCTATGTTAGATACTGTGCTACAGCACACACAAAACATTTAGAATGGTCTTCAAAAACCTGAGCCCTCAGCTTGGAGACTCTTGGAGAAGTGAGGAGATGCATTCAGAATCTTGTGTCATGACTACAAAATTACACACTGTACAAAGCTCAGTGAATAACAGAACTGGGGCCAGAGAAAACAGCAAGGACATTGTTCTTTTTGTTGTTTGTAATCATGGTTTGGTTTTAAAAAGTTTTCTGAGACAGAGTTTCTCTATAACAGTCCTGGCTGTCCTGGAACTCACTTTGTAGACCAGGTTGGTCTTGCACTCACCAAGATCCACTTGCTTCTGCCTCCAGAGTGCTGGTATTAAAGCTGAAACCTTGCTTTTAAGAAAAAAATAGGCGATCCATATAAATGACTAGCTTTGTTGGAAGGCCTGTATGTAGTTCACCACCTGAGTCCTGAAAGAACAAGACTGTTGTTTCTGAGGTGTATTTCAGAACCTGCTCAACGCCCGTATTTTGATTTAATCCTTTTTCCACACTCAGGAAAACTGTATGTCTCAAAACAATGATCTTAATCATCATCAGCATGGGGTCCTTTGCAGTCAGATCAATTGGAGGGAAAAGTACACATTATTTTAATCAATAGCTTCATGTGGCCAATGGTGCCTAATTGGATAGCACGAATATTGAACACACCTTGAAAACCTAACAGTCTCTTCCACGCTCTGACTTGATTCAACTCTCAAGATCTAGTTCACTGTAATCTTTGATTTTATCACATATTCAGTCACTCCTTTCCCAGCACACCCCTCCCTAGCCGACTCCCCAAAGAGCATGACTGCCACAGAATAGTAATCTTCCGGGGTTCCTAGAGGGGCACGCTCACCCCCACTTCCGGGGGGCGTGCTTCTAGTTGCTTTCCCGCTTCCCGGGGAGGTTCGGGCAACCTGCAGAGCGAGGTGAGTGCTAGGGTGCTGCCCCTCGGCTTCAGTGCCTTCCAGATCCCTCTGGTCTGGCCGTGGTCATTACGGTTCACCCTCCCCCTCCACCCCTTGCCCCGCGTCCAGTCTCGGGGAGAGCCTGGTGCTGTGCCGGCGCTTCTCTGTCAACTGGTGCCGCCCGCATTTACCTGCGGGTTTTTTTTTTTTTTTTTTTTTTTTTGCACCGATTGCTCTTCCACTTACAGGCGCCTCCTGTTTGTTGGTGCTGGCAGGCTCTTTGCTGTGAACAAAGCTCGTTCCAATGCCAGGTCTCAGTCATGGTCTTGGCTTTCCTTTATCAAAACACCCTGAAAGCACCAACCTCTCTCTAGGTTATTATTTGAAAATCTGATACAGGATCTCACTAGTTGCCCAGGATGGCCCTGAGCTCACCATAGCTCAGGCTGACCTTGAATTTGGCGAACTCCCACCTCAGTCTCTCAAGTAGCTGAGCTCACAGTCCTGTGCCACCCAGGTCTAGCTCTGTAATTTGTATTCACTATTAGATACATATGTGTGCTTCTGTTTATTACATGCGCCTCCCTGCTTTGAAGTTCTATAATGGTGGGGGCAATGTCTTGATAATTGCGTAACCCCCTAATATAATGTCTGCACACAATATTAACAAATTTTTGCAAAACAGGCCCTCTTCTGATGAACACTTTGATTTTGTGCGTAATTGAGATGCGAGTAGTATTTCAGCAGAGAAGTCAGATCTATAATCCCAGCACTCAGGTGGTGGAGGCAGGAGGGTCAGATTGTTAAAGGCCAGCTCAAAGTATGAGCCCCTGTCATCTCCCCCCCCCCAAAAAAAAAAACCCAAACCAAAATCAACAACAAAACAGCAATCTAGGTTACCTTTTAGGCCCTCATAAGGTGAGACAACTTGCGTATGTTGTTTCTCTTCAGCCAGTTGAACTTACTTACACGGTAGCACGCTGTGAAGGCAAAGTGAATTGAAGCATTTAAAATGGGTTGACAATGCTGGGACCTACTATAAAGGCTAAGTGCCTTTATAGTTGATTGGTAAATGGTCAAGCAGTAACATTCTGACACATCACATTTCAGGGCAGATGCATTAATATTAACAGCCTGCCTCCACCAGTAGAGGATTGCCCAGAAGTGTCTTAACTATGGCTAGTTAAGAGAGACAGGGCTTGCTCCAAGCTCAGTACCTCCCACCTCTTTGTTCCCCTTTACCATTTCCTGGGTGACACCTGAATCCAGGTTTTCTGATCAGAGCAGTTACTTTATATCCTCACGGACGAGCTTGCTTCCTCAGGTTTATATCCTAAGAGTGGAGTGTGGCCCCAAAGCACTGGAATGCCTCTCTCTAGACTTGTCTCCTGTGAGAGGATGGAGTCAAGAACCTGGGCTTGCATTTATTGAATGCCCTTTTGGTAAGTTTCCCACAGTGAAGCCTAGTCTGTCAGCCATTCCTTGTGAAATGGGATTGGCCCCTTGCCTTCAACATCTTACTGCGACAGTTTTAACACACAGTTTTATTATTCTTCAGCTATGGTGAGGACAACAGAACAGTAGATTTGGGTTTTTAAGGTAGTTTTTTCCTACAGTTCTCAAGAGATGGGGCATGCCTTGATATGAAAGCACCAGAGGCAGGATTCAGAAAGAGCAGGGGGAAAATGGTAGAACCTTGGCTTACCATGACTGTGGCTGCTGTAGAAGGAGCAGGTGAAGCAGCAGAGGCACATTTTGTGTTTGCTTGTTTGAGTCACTTCAGTGTGCTAGGGGAGATGGGGATTTCCCTGCTTGCTTGGTGCTGACTTTGAAGTGATTAGAATAGGAAAGTGATGCTCTTGAGAGTAAGAGCCTTACTGAGAACTTGGGATGAGGGGATTCTGGGTATGTTGGTTTCCATTGAAATGGATGCTCACACTTGAGTTGCTTATTGCTGTGGGAACTGGGTACCTCTGAGAGGGACTATTTGTGTGAAAGCATCAAACTAAGAAGGTGCACACACACACACACACACACACACACACACACACACACACATATATATTGAACATATACATATATATGTTCAATCACATAATCCTGTATATGATGTATAGTTTCATGTTATTTTGGGGTTGAGTGTTTTTTGCCAAAACATATAGCTTGTTGTGTAGTCATGGACAGGACCAGTAGTCCTATGAAGGTGTGTGTATATTAATTTATGTATTTTTATTTATGTCTGTCTGTGTGCATTTATGTGCACCACATGCATGAGAGTCCCTGGAACTGGAGTTAGAGGTGGTCATGAGCCACTGTGCGGGTGCTTGGAACTGAACCTGGGTTCTCTGTAAGAACAGTAAGTGTGCTTAACCACTGAACCATCTCCAGCTAACCCTCCCCACCCCAGTAAAGTGTATTTTTTGTTTTAACAAAAGATGAAGTGCTTTGAGGGAAATGCAGTTCCCTTTAACCTTGTTTACAACTCCTTGACTGAGTCAGAGTTCTCAACACTGACTTATCTCAGGATCCTTTGTAGACTGTATCACAGATGTAGTTACTGGGATCTGATTTAGGTGCTACTAAGCTAGAAGTCATTCTGTGTGCATCCCGAGTGAGTGAGATTAGTACATTAAAAGAGGGCTTCATCCTAAGAGGTTTTTGTTTTTAAATAAACTAGCCAGAGGTACATGGAGGGAACATATGTAGCATTCTTTTTAACAGTGTACCCAGCTGACAGCCAGAAACAATTGCTAGTCAGTGATGCACTGTGGAAACCCACTTTTTTTTTAAGATTCATTTATTTCTCATTCATGAACATGTTCTGTGCACTGTTTGCAGAGCCCTAGGAAGCCAGAAGTGGTCATTGGATCCTCTGGAAGTGAATTTTCAGACTGCTGTTAGCTGCCATGTAGGTGATGGACTGGATCCCAGGTTCTTTGGAGGAGTAGCCAGTGCTCTTAACCTCTGGGCCATTCCTCTTGCCTCCTAAGAACAGTCTTGATAGTACATTCCAATCACATTAGGTATCAAAAGTCAATACCAACAGCTGACCCTGATCGGTAAACACTGATGTGAGCAAAAGTTGGTCAGAGGAATATAATCACATTTTCAATTTGCAAAGACCACTCTGGTTACAATATGGATAACAGACTGGTGGGGACTAAGTGAGCTTGGGCAAGTTGTGTGTTTTGACACATGGGATAGTTTTAGGGTAACTTGGAAGGGCAGACTCTAGAGGTAGGAAATAAAAGCAGTAGGGCTTAATTTGAATGGAGAGGACTGTTAGAGATGTGTCAGTTACTGACCACACAGTTAGCTGGATGTTGAACAGTTTTTTGTTGTTGACCCCACCTGACAATCATATTCCTGGAGATTCTGAATCTGTCATAGGATCCATCTTCCATGGCAAACTGAGCTATAACTGGAGGTGTCAGTTATTAGACTACCATTCTTAAACCATTATCAGCTTCTTCAGTGGGACATGTCCTCTCATACCCATTTGTGTCACTCAAATCAGATTTTTCTGAGATTTATCTTGTCGGCAGCTCTCCCTGCCTCTGCTGGCCCCTTTCTGGTAATAAAGTCGGTCTTTTCCTTGTGTTAGCCTTTATCATGCTGTTTACCTGTTGTTTCCCACATTGAACTAAGAGACCCTTGGAATAGAACTTTTAATATGAGACTTTGTTTAGCTGTCTGTATAGTAAAAAGTATTTGTGAAATAATGAAGGGAATCCATGACACTTTTATGCTGTACTCAGTCAGGAATATCTTTCCTCCTTTGTGCATTCATGGACATCTCTCATGACCTCAATTCTAACATTTTTGCCATCATTTCTAATTTGCAAGAACCAAGACTGGTCTGGTCAATGCAGTCTGGAATGCAATCCTAGGTTCACATCTTGACCTGTTGAAGACTTAGGCAAATTCAAGATGCTTGACTTCATCTGTAAAACATGGGGATATTTACTGCACAGTGGTATTGCTGAAGCCCAATAAAATATCTCTTGTAAGCTACCTGGCCCAAAACAAGTGCTACATTTTGAGTTCCTGTCTTTTGGGAGACTCCAATGGCATAACAGAGCTAAATACTTTGCAAAGTCCAGCTCTGCTGTTAGCTGTGTGCCTTTGGTCATCTTGTGATCCTCAGAAACCTCATTTGGAGAATGGGACAAAAACATGATTGTCCTTATTGAGCACTGTTTTATTATCCCTGATGCTGTCTCTGATGTTATCACTTGATTTTAGCTATACTAAAAGTTTGTCTCATGTCCTGAAAACCATCTTGAATAATCTATACATTATCGTTTGTATGGAAACACTATTTTAGTCTGTTTTCTACATAGGCACTGCTGTGTAGAAATACAGTGAGCTGCATTCCTTAGTGATGTAGTCAGTCTTCCCCCACAAGTGGTATAAATATATACCCAAGTGGCTGCCCTTCATAAACATGTATTTACATTCTGAGCACATGCTTTCCCTGTGTAACATGAGCACTGTCCACCTTAGGGGCTCTTTGGATCTACCTCCTCTCTGCCTCAGCCAGCTAGTCTTTTCAGATTGTCTTGCCCAGGATGTTCAGAGAGGCCACAGCCTTGGCCTGTCATGTTCCAAAAGGACAAAATGGACTCAGCTTTGTGAAAGTTGAAGAAAATGTTCGGAGGCAGGACTTCAGTCTTCAGGGAAACCTCCAGAGCCAGGAGGTTTCCCGCCAGCAGTTTAGACAGTTTGGCTACTCTGACTTCACTGGGCCCCGGGAGGCTCTGAACCAACTGCAGAAGCTTTGTCAGCAGTGGCTGAGGCCAGAGGAGCGCTCCAAGGAGCAGATCCTGGAGCTGCTGGTGCTGGAGCAGTTTGTGGCCATCTTGCCTACGGAGCTGCAAGCCTGGGTTCAAGAGCACAGACCTGGAAATGGAGAGGAGGCTGTTACTCTGCTGGAGGAGCTGGAGAGAGAATTTGATGAATCTAAACAAGAGGTAAGATGTAAAGATTTTTGTTGGTTTTGATCTGTTGTGGTTAACAGAGAAGCCACTGTGAGTAACACTAACTTAGCTTTCAGGGAACTTAACCAGTTTCTGTCTCTTGGTTAATTATTCACCCATTAGTTCAAGTCATGGGTTCTGTAGTGCTGTTCTTTTTTTCTCTAGTCATCTGAAGAGTTTTTGGTTCTTTTGTTTTGTCCATTGCTGTAGGGTGTTTTTCCTGTATATCCCCAGTCACAGTGCTGGTACTTGTTACTCTAGGTCACAGCTCATGGCCAAGGAATGGTTTGCAAAGAAATGACATTCATGGGAACACGGAAGTCTCTGAGTAGCCCACTGCAGTCCTTGGAGAACCATTGCAGGAGTGAACCCCAGGAGCCACAGGTTTTTCAGGAGACAGATGAGGCAACCCTACCATTTAGGGTTGAGGATGGAGGTGAGGACTATCAAATGTGCCAAGGCTTTCTTAATGACTGTCACCTATACTCCACTGAGTATTATGGAAAATCCTGCTGACTTTGAAATCTTCAATTGGCTCAGCCTAGAATTTGAAGTTTCCATATAATTTTTTAACTTTGGTTAAGAATAAAAGTCTTTCTGGGCAGTGATGGTGCATGCCTTTAATCCCAGAATTTGGGAGGCAGAAGCAGGTGGATTTCTGAGTTTGAGGCCAGCCTGGTCTACAGAGCTAGTTCCAGGACAGCCAGAGCTGTTACACAAAACACTGTCTTGAAAAAAAAAAGAACAAAATAAAACAAAAAAATCTTAAGTCATATTCCAAAACTAATACTTTTTTGTTTTGTTTTTGTTTTTCAAGACAGGGTTTCTCTGTGTAGCTTTGGAGTCTGTCCTGGAACTCACTCTGTAGACCAAGTTGGCCTCGAACTCACAGAGATCCACCTGCCTCTGCCTCCTGAGTGCTGGGATTAAAGGCATGTGCCACCACTGCTGGCTACTAATCTGTTTTTAAAGTTTTTTTTTTTTTGTCACACTAACAAGGCAGTTTCTAAGAGGGACAAGAATACTATGTCAGTAGCTAAAGTCTCATAATAACTTGGAAAGTGTTATTACATATATTAAAATATTAAAAATTGTCAGCTGCAAGCCAGATGTTGTGGCAAATACCTATAGTAACAATACTGACTTGAAAGGCTGAGAGTTATGAGGGCTGTGTGTTCCAGGCCAGCCTGGATGATATAACGAGATAGTCTCAAGAAGAAAAGCAGCAAGGCATTGACCACTGTATAGCATCACTAAGAACCAAACTCTAGAATGAACAAGGTAAGGTAGAAAGTCCTAAGAGCCGGGCATTGGTGGCACATGCCTTTAATCCCAGCACTCGGGAGGCAGAGGCAGGTGGATCTTTGTGAGTTCGAGGCCAGCCTGGTCTACAGAATGAGTATCAGGATAGGCTCCAAAGCTATACAAAGAAACCCTGTCTCGAAAAACAAAACAACAAAAAAAGAAAGTCCTCAGAAGAACACATATGCAAGAGGTGCTATGTTTCATCTGCTCGTGCTAGGGCTGAGAACCTGATCTTGTTAGAGAGGGTACAGTCACAGATGGAGGTAGAGTTATTCTCTGAAATGCTCAGTAGGCTAGAGTCAGTAGAAGACACCTGTAGGGTACTAAAAGCCTGCCAGGAAATGTGACTTAGCATAAAATTTGCTGGGAAATTTATTGGGGTGTGTGTTGTTGGGCGTCCTGCATGCAAGAATGAGCAGAAAAGTTTTCTTCTCCACTGTCCTTTCAACTTCCTCAGCTGAAAAAATGCACAAGCTAGCATGCTGCCAGTATTACAGATAGGACAATGATAACTTTGAAATAAGAAGGCAATAAATTGAAAGTATCATAGGTGCCAATGATTAGAGCAAAAAGGCCTTTAAATTATTGATAACATCTATATGGAAGGCAGACACATCAGTTTTATTAGCTTGTTGTATCTGATTCTGACTTCATTTTCACCAAGTAATCTTGTTACAGTCCCATGAAGCTTAACTATATTAAAGAATGCCTTATTCAGTCAAGTCTATACAATTTACATTATTCCTCCCCCCCCCCCCCCCCCGTGGAGTTGTGGATGGAACCCAGGGCCTTGCACTTGCTAGTCAAGTGCTCTACCACTGAGTTAAATCCACAAACCCTACATTATTATTAGTTATATTGCATAGTTACAAGAGCTTGGCTAGTATGAGTCCATCCTAAGAGGTAAATCTGTTCATTTTGTGTTGATAGAATTAGGTATAAGCTGACAGAAGTCTGAAGGCCTGACCTTAGACCTTGGCAGATCTCACCAAAGGAATCACAGCAGTTATCTACTGAGGTTTCTTTAGACTACCCACTCACGCTTGTTCTACTTACCTATTCTGATATTTCCCTCTTAAGTACCCCGTGTATTAAGCAGTAGGCACATTAAAATGCATTTTAAAAAATGATAGTAACATATCCTTGCCGTAGAGATATCTACTAATAGATAATAATAATGTATTAGTTTTTTGTTGTTTTGGTAAGGATTTTTCATTTGTTTGTTTTTTAACAGGGTTTCTCTGTGTAGCCCTGGCTGTCCTGTAACTCACTTTGTAGACCAGGCTGGCCTTGAACTCAGATTCACCTGTCTCTGCCTCCCAAGTGTTTGGATTAAAGGCATGTACCACCATAGCCCAGCATCTATATTAGTTTTTAAACAGCATAACGGGATACCTGAAGCAATTAACATTATAAAGAAAAAAGTAGTTTATTAGCTCATGCATTTAAAGTTTAAAGTTGTGTTACCTTCATTGACTTGTTTCTGATTAGGGCCCTTTTCTGTAACATCTTATGTTGTGGGTTATGAGAGTACAGACAAACATGTGATTACATAAAAGCAGGAAGCAGAGACAACAAAGGTCAGGCTTAGACTTTTTGGACAATCCTTCCAAGAACTAACCAGAATTCCATGAGAAACATTTTAATCCGTTTTGAGGGTGTTGCAGTTGATTGGGATCAACTAATAGGCCTGCCTTCTTAAAGGCTCCATCAGCATACTGAGGACCAAGCTCCTAACAGATAAACCTTAGAGAACAACAGCATCCAAACCATATTATGTCTACATCTTTTAGGACAGATATACCTACTCCCCCATCCCTTTCTATCTCTGTTCTGGTCTTTTTGAGACAGACTTGCTACATAGCCTTGACTGTCCCTTCTGAGTGTTGGGGCTAAAAGGTGTATGCTACACTTAGTCTCTAGTTTTATTAAGGTCTTGACAGATTCTAATTTCCTTTGGATATTGCATTATAGGTTGAAAGTTCTTACTCTTAGTACCTTAGGATGTAACTGTACTTTTTGGACATGAAGTTACTGTGTTCTTTATCCATTATGCCTGCTGTATTTTTTGGAACAGGAAAAAAGAATCTTGTTTTTCGATTTATGCATCTATGGTCAAAGACTTTCTCTGGCCACATCATTTCACCTCATGTAGTACTTATTTTAGTGTTTTGTTTTAAAGACTGGGTCTTATGTAGCGCTGGCCATCTTGGAACTCACTGTGTAGACCAGACTGGCCCGAAATTCACAGAAATCCAACTGTCTCTGCTTCCTGAATACTGGGATTAAAGGTATGCACCACTATGCCTAACAAGTGCACTATTTTATGCTTTTATTATATACTAGTGCTTTGTCTTAGTATATAACCTTGACTGGCCTAGAACTCAGTATGTAGATTAGGCTGGCCTCAACCTAAGTCTCCTGAATGCTGGGATTTAAGGGGTATGCCACTACCTAGCCTTTTCCCATAACTTTAAAGATAAGCACAACCTTGATTAAGTTGTCACTATAACTAATGATTTAACATTCTGAAATCCAAGAACAGTACATATTTCATTGTTCAGGTCTTATCTTTGCTCTAATTTCCCAGCTTGCTCTCAGCTTTTGCTAGGTATTCACTGTAATGCTGTATTGTTTTCAAGTTGCTGTGAAACTTGAATGTCAGAAATATTTATTTGCATGTGAAAACATCACTTTTCCAAAGATGAATTAAAATGAGCTTTAAATCATTTTTTGTCTCAGTGCAACTACAGCTATGCTTCCAAAAAGTTAGGCAGGTAACTTGGGGAAAGACCTTAAAATCTGAAGTTAGCCGTCTTTAGTCTTGACTACCAAGTAGTAATCCTAGTTTCCTATAGCCCTTGAAAATTTCATTTCCTTAAATTAATTCAATTTATATTAATCATCTCTAGCAGCTAGTTTTGAGATATTAGAAATTTAGAAATAAAAGGGCATACTGTTAGCTGGATTTGCATTTAGGCAGTTTGCATCCATTTTGTTTGAATATTTATACTTGTGCAGTGAATTATTAATACTCCTGACCCAGAATGAGTAAGGAGTTTAGAGTATTTCTTTCTAAATGCTTTGTCTTATCTGCTGCTTATATTTGCCCTATTTGGAACCTGCTAGAATTTGCAAATGCTATCTGGCTTTCCCTGCCCATCTCCCTGTGTCCAATATTTATTCCCCAAACATTTTATAGTATCATGTGCTCTCCTACTTTGTTAGATATACCAGTGATCTACAATGCTTAAGACATCTTATTCCTGATTCTGTATTACCTCTTCTCCTTTCTCATATATCTAATCTAGAATTGTCTCTTCCCTTTCTGGTATATGACTGGTATTACTGTTTCTCACCTCTAAGTATTGCTTTCTTGTGTACAACTCAGTGTCCCCAATACTTAATGTTCTTTGTCCACTTTACCCTCGAGTTCTTCTATATTGGGAACTTTTTGTCATTTCCCCACCCATATCCCTTCCCCAAACCTGGAGATCAAACCTAATTGTGTTTGCAAGCATTCTGTCACTGGGCTGTATGTCCAGCCCATTTTTTTTTTTTTTAATGTATGAGTGTTTGTCTGCATGTATGCATTTGCACTACTTGCATGCCTGGTCCCCATGGAGGCCAGAAGAGGGTGTTAGATCTTCTAGAACTGGAGCTAGAGATGGTTGAGACCAAGTGGATGCTGGGAACTGATTCTTAAATCACCAGGCCATCTCTTGAGACCAAACACTTACCTTTTCCTTTGGTTTATTTGTTGTTCCTCCTATAACTTTAAAAACATGAAATGACACACCCTATTCACATTTCTAGACAGCAAGATGATGACTGACAAAGTATTGGCAGCAAAGAAAGAAATTACTGAATGTATTACATCAGTGGCTATGGCATCCCAAGGAAGACTTCCTGGGGAAACTTCTCCAATACAGATGGTTCAAGAAACTATGGGATGCTTGGACAACAATGAGAAGCAAGGAGGAAGTAATGACACAAGCAACAGAACAAGTTCACTTTCTTCCCAGGAAAGCTATTTCAGTCTGGCAACCTTTAACAAGAAAACCCCTTCAAATCAGAACACCTTTGAGTGTAATGAAGGTGAAAGAACTCTCAGTCCAAACTTACATGACACCACACGGCCCAGAACTCACACAGGGAAACTGCTCTATGAGTGCTTGGATTGTGGGAAAGCGTTTTGCCATAGGTCAAAGCTGATTAGACATCAAAGAAGTCACACTGGAGAGAGACCTTATGCATGTAAAGAATGTGGAAAAGCCTTTGGTTTCAGAACAGATCTTGTTAGACATCAGAGGATTCACAGTGGCGAAAAACCCTATAAATGTTGTGACTGTGGAAAAGCTTTCAGGGGCAGCTCAGGGCTCATTAGGCATAGGCGAATTCATACTGGAGAGAAACCTTATGGTTGTGATGAATGTGGGAAAGCTTTCAGCCAGAGCTCTACTCTTATTCAGCATAAGAAGATTCACAGTGGAGACAAAGGCTATGAATGTACAGAATGTGGTAAGTCTTTTAGGAGAAGTTCTGTTCTTATGGAACATCAAAGAATCCATACTGGTGAGAAACCTTATGAATGTAATGAATGTGAAAAATCCTTTAATCAAAGCTCAGCACTCACCCAGCACCAAAGAACCCACTCTGGGGAAAAGCCTTATGAATGTTATGAATGCAGGAAAATATTTAGGCATAGGTCGGGCCTTATGCAGCATCAGAGAACACATACCAGAGTTCAACTCTGTGGGTAAGAGTTGTGTAATTGTGAAATGCTAGGAATTCACTTTAAAGGTGAGACTCCACAAAAAATAAGTTTTCTGACAGTAAGACTTCTGTCTTTTCAGCCCAGTTCAGTTCTGTAAAAAGTATTGAAAGAATTTTATATAGATCTTGTCTACAAAGAATGGTATCTTCTAAAAAAAGACTGACCCATTTCTGAATGAGAACTCTCATCAATATGCTTTTCATCCCATTCCCTACTACCAATAGACTGTCATTGAGTACCTTCATTTAAGTCCATGACTGAGGCACAGATCCTACATGATCTCTTTATAAAATAGCCAAGATCACTGTCCAACCAAAGTGTGTGTCTGATTAAATAGAGTAGGCATGTTTTACATTACTGAACTCTGAAATGTTGAACTGAGGCTATGTCCTAGATCAGTTTAGTATCTGAGAAATGGAAACTCATTTCTGCCCCCTTACCAGTTCTTTCAACCGAGCTTCCTGTTGCAGTTTATTTCCTTGTTTGATACTTCCTGGGCTAACCATTGGGAAAACAGACTTGGTCACTGCCCTCTCAAAATTAAGGGCTAATGGAATATACAAATTTATTAAACAAGTTATTACGTAAGAGTGTGGTAGTAACTTTGCCAGATAAATTCAGGGTTCTGTTGGAGGATATTTCAGAGATGTTTTACCTGATCTACAAATTAACTAATGATTTCTTGGGTGTGTTATCTCATTTGAAACCTAAAATACAGAAGTTACCTTTACTAATGGCAGAACAAAGGCAGTTTATAATACATACATGGAATGATGAGAAGAGAGGATCTGGAGACTATTCCTGTATCTTGACTTCAGTTTCTGCTAGAGCTTTCTTTGATCCCAATTCAGAACCCAGGCTGGTTTCTTTTCCTGTTTGTAATAGCCTGAATTGGATAACCTATTTCAGATCACAAGACCTATATGATCTAAAAGTATTTAGTATTAGTGTGGTAAAAGAAACTCCTGGTGTTTCTAATGTAAAGTCATACATGCATACCAAGGAAACAGCATACATTGGAAGCTGAGGGGCTGGAGTCAGGAGTCTCCCTCAGCATTAGGTTTGCAGATGGTAAGCCACTTGAGGGAAATACATACTGAGTCCATCTCTCAGATTCTACAAAACTATTGATTTTAATTTGGCAATTTTAATTAATCCACAATTGCTTAGGGTAATTTCTATTTAGGGAAATGCACCATTTTTGAAGACTTGGTAATAAAAGCTATTGTGAATAGGGGAGGATGTGGTTCTTGCTTCCAAAGGTTGTGCAATTGTCATTTAAGATCTAACTTAAAGGGATAATTCAAATGGGATAATTGGCTTTTCACATAGATAACAAGTGAATGACTCAATGTTCTAAATATCATATCATTTAACCTTTTAGCTAATTGTGAGTGTTGAGAAGTATAAATCAACCATAATCCTGTTACTCTTAGCAAAATTAACTTTTGAACTATTTCCTATTAGGGTTTTTCTGTAATCCTAACATTTCTGGCAAAAATCTTTAGTATAATACTTTGTGAAGTTTAATATATGTTCAATATGCACTCCAGTTGCTTAGTATGAGCATGTAATGGAATATATTGTAATAAAACCGAAATTTTAAAGTTTTGTTTTTAAATCAATCATGTAAAGAAATACAACATGAGGGGAGTCAGGCTGGAGGGTGGGTAGGCATATGGGGAAAAGGCAAGTAGCACACTTAGTTTCTAGTTCCTGGGTTAAATAAACAGCATCAGGAAGCTATGGCAGCTAGACTTTTAAGGTTGAGTTGCTGGAGCACCAGAATGAAAGCAAGAGCCTTTTAAATTCATATGCATAACTAAACACACCCAGATATCTTCAATACTAAGTTAGAAAGACCTTTGGAATGACTTTAAATTATGTGCTTGTGAATGCAAGTGCCTACAGAGGCCAGAAGAGGGCACTGGATTTCCTTGAAGTGGAGTTACAGGAGGTAAACCACCCAATGTGGGTGCTGGGACTGGAACCTCTGGTCCCCTCTGGTACCTGCTCTGAGCCATCTGTGAAAATGAGGAAGAGAAAGGTGTGAAATTGGTTTAAGATCCATGTGAGGCAAGCACTGATTTGGAGGCTGCCACTGGAGCAAGAGGAGGGAAAGCACAGGACAGAGGGAAGGCCATTAGTTACTTTGTTTTCAGAAAAGGCTGTCCACTACATGTCATAAAGATTGACCATAAGATCATCTTCAGCTCCTTTAACATGAGAATACAGACGTGAGATAATGTGCTTATGCCTTCTCAATTCATGCAAAAGCACTAATGACAGCTGTTAAACTTATAACTAGCCCTTTTCAGCCATAAATCATCATGCACTTACGTTAACTTGCACAGGAATTATAATTTGAAGGGTATCCTTTTAGTATGAAGTAGGTATGTTTGCACAGATTTCATCAACCATGAAAGGTCAAAGTTAAGACCTGAGACAGGGATGTCATAGGGGGCAAGTGCTTATTTTCATACCTACTTTGGACTTTGGCTCACTACCTGCTCCGCCTAGGGCTGGGGATCTAGAGATTAAGCTTGCAGCCTTACACATGGTAAACTTATGCTTTACAACTGAACTATATTCTCCTGCCTTCCTCTATTAAGTATTAGATTTTGCAGTAAAACTTGAAATACAAAAAAGCATATTACCTGTAACTTCAACACCCACAACCAGTATAACATCTTGACATTGTATATTTCCATTATCTTTAATGCATGTTTTACATGGGATTGTGTTGTATATTTAATATATCATGAATGTTTAACTTGTTTTAGCAGCTTGTAAGGCCGCATATTCATGGTTTCTTAAATATATTTCTAGATAGGGTTTCAAAGTCGTAGGCAATGAATGCTTAAGGCTCCTGGTACTGATTGCCAGAGATAAGTATTCACAGCCCATTAGCAGCAAGAGTCCTAATTTGCTCGAATCCTTATTAATTTTATATGAAAAATAAATACCATCTTCACTTCTATTCCAGTATATCTTTAACTTGTAAGACTGGACATTTATGGATTGTTCACTGGCATGTCTGTAGTTTTTTAAATGCTAATGGGACTTTTTTCATGGATAGTATAAAGTGCTTCCAGAACAGTTGAGTTAAAATTCTGACCTTTAGGTATGATAGCCTCCATTTTCTATGTGCAAAATATGAATTTTTACTAATGACTAACACATATACAAAGCCCTTGGCAAATACCCATTATATTTCCTTCTAATCTATGTAACAGCTCTAGAGTATTTCCCTTTTAACATTATCCTACTTAACACCTACATTAGGCATTTAGCTCATTATTTTTATTTGTTAGTATGTACCTATAAATGTCTAAGACAGCATTACTTTTGTATCCTCATAAAATTATTTTTCAGTTTCTACATAGATTTGATTGTGGTATATCATTCCTCCAAACTACTAGGTCTTTGAATCGACTTTTTTTCTCCCCAATAATTTTGAGGTGGGGTGCCATCTTGTTGCTCAAACTGACCAGGAACGTCTAAACCTTTTGTCTGACTGTTGAGAGTGCAGGGATGACGGGGCTCTTGAGTTGATCAGCTTTCTACCTTGCACTGCACACCAGCCTTAGTATACTCTTCCTGATGGGTTTCCTTAGAAAAGGCAAAGTCCTAACAATAATTACCACTTCCTGTTGTCACTTCTCTAGCACTGTCCTCAAAATTTTCAAGATACTGCTAAATATTGCTGACATATGACAAAATATGTGCAAGGTATTTAGAGAAAAAGCCAAAGATCCAGAAACTGTCAATTTTTCAGCACTTGAGCAAGGCAACTGTGCTCAGGTGGAGAAATGGTAGAGAATGGAAACAGTTGCTATGGCATCTTCTAACACAGCAACTCCAATACCGTCTAAAGAACAGAGTCTGTATCTAGGCTGTTCTCTTATAAATTGCACTCATAGCACTCTCTCTGTACAAGTTTAAACGTCGTCTCAGGTTGTGCCAGGAAAACACCTACCAGCCTTCCATTAGGCCACATTGACCAAGACAAAGCTTTTCATGGTGCCGTGAGCAAGGACTCTTATTCATTAATAGAAACTTCATAGGCTCATATGCAGCGCTTTAGAGTCTAGTTGTAGTCATACTTCTCACAGATGTGACGCCAATTGTTTTGTTTTGTTTCCTGGTGTTAAACAAAAAATCTCTTCCTTTATTGTAACCTGGCCTTCTTCCCTGGTTAACTCCTCATTCTTCATATCATTCCAGTTTCCTTTATCCAAAGTTCTTGGGCAACAGTGAAAAGGGGAAAGTGCTAGGCAGTGGTGGCACACACTTATAATTCCAGCACTTGGGAAGCAGAGGCCAGCCTGGACTACAGAGTGAGTTCCAGGACAGCCAAGGCTACACAGAGAAACCCTGTCTCAAACCCAAACTACCCACCCCCCACCCCCAACTGTAATAGACTGACCATACTAAAGTGTCATTACCTGACTGGCAATGGCTATTAAGACTGTAGAGGTTACCTTTTTTCACTCTATTTTTAGTCCCTGGTATAAAGCAGGTATTAAAAAATAACTTAGGACTTACCTAGCATGTGAGGCCCTAGGTTCAATACCCAGCACAGGGGTGGAAAATGGCAGGGCCCTCAGCTTGTATAAACTAATTTGCATCTTTTTCTTCTCGGGGTCATTTCATTTTAGGCCTGTCTTGGGATGAACAAATCATCAATGAAACTGTTTCCTCACTTTTCTTGTTGACTGGCTACTGTTGAGTAAAAACTTTTGAGTTTCTTAAGCAGTCTTTCATGCCATCTATATATCTCACAAACCTGGCCCAATCAGCTGTAGTGAGACGGAATGAAGCCTTTTCCTATGACATTCTCATAGAAAATGAGGTCTCAATAATACATTGCCTCCCCCCTCCCCCAGTATTCTTAATGTTAACAGCAAAGCTCAAAGTAATGGTCTTATATTTTGTTCTGGCAAATCATAGGAAGTTTCAAAAAAAATCTGCACTAGCATTGGGAAGTGCTGGACAAGCAAGTTAGACTGACTGAAGACAATTTATTTTTTTAAAACTGCTTTTATGGAATCTTGCTCCAAAGCCAAGTCAACCTTTTGTCTAATATAGAGAAAAATACACTGATGTATTTACTAGTCATTGTATCGTTACTTAACAGCATGGACTCTCTGATGGCGCATCAAAACTGATCTATGCCTAAAAGCCTTCCCACATTCGTTACATATATAAGCTTCATCCCCAGAATGGATTCTCTGGTGCTGAACAAGGGCTGAGCTCCTTTTGAAGGTTTTCCCACAGTCATTACACTGATAAGGTTCCTCTCCACTGTGAATTCTCTGGTGTCTTATGAGGTTTGAATTCAGACTGAAGGCTTTTCCACACTCACTACATTCATAGGGTTTCTCTCCACTGTGTATCCTCTGATGGGTTATCAGCTCCGAGCTCTGCTTGAAAGCTTTCCCACATTCATTGCATACATAGGGTCTCTCTCCTGTATGAATTCTCTGGTGTCTAATAAGCTTGGAGCTCTGGCTAAAGGTTTTCCCACATTCATTACACTCATAGGGTTTCTCACCAGTGTGGATTCTCTGATGTATAATTAGGTAAGAACTTTGACTGAATGCTTTGCCACACTCATCACACTTACAAGCTTTCTCACCTGTATGAATTTTCCGATGTCTAGTGAGAGCTGAGCTCTGATTGAAGGCTTTTCCACATTCATTACATTCATAAGCCTTTTCACCACTATGGATTTTCTGATGAATAATGAGGTATGACCTCAAACTAAAGGCCTTCCCACACTGATTACATTTATAGGGTTTTTCTCCAGTATGGATTCTCTGATGTTGTGTTAGAGAAAAATGCTGTTTAAAGCTATGCCCACATACATCACATCTGTAAGGTCTCTCTTCTGGAGAAACTTTCTGACATGTTACAGAGTTTGTACTTAGAATTAAGCATCTTTGAGATTCATCATGATGGTCTCTCTTTGCTAAGGATTTGTGTGTGAAGATCACTTGACTAAAACTACCCCTGTGGAGAGGGGAACTTCTTTGCTGCCACTCTAGATTGCTTTTGTGCTCACTAACACTTCTAAATGAAGGGTCCCAAGAGAGTTCTGGTGATTTTTCTTCTAAAATGTCCTCTTTTGCTGTTGTTTCATTATTTTGAGAATCTGAAATGGTAAGAGCAAAACAAAAATCAAATTAGTAAAACTCCAAAATTTACACTTCTTCAGTTATTCTCACATCTTGCTTTGTTCCATGGGTTATCCTGGTACTTCTGATCTCAAGGGATTCTTCTACCCAGCTTTCTAAGTAGTTGGGGTTATGTCATCTCCACTATGCTAACTTAGTCACTTTTTATGTGAAAGAATATAGAAGGTTTTACTTACAAAGATGTCACTGTCCTCTGTGATCTTTTCTCTTCCCCAATGCTAAAGTCTACATCTGCCTTTTAACTTTCATGTTTTCTTCCTTTTAAGACTTCAACTGATCAATTGCTCACTACTTCTCTATTATTTTCAATCTCTTTCTAAATTGACTTTCTGAAATGGTTAGCTTTTAATTATCAACCTGACAATCTATGATCACCTGTGAAGAATGTCAGTGAATTGTCTAGATCAGGTTGGCTTGTGGTCATGTCTGTGGGAGGAAACTATCTTGATTATAGTTGATGTGATAAGGCCCAGCCCACTGTAGACTGTATCATTGCCAGATATGGGTCCTGAACTGTGTGAGAGTGGAGAAACTGAGTGTAGTAGTAGGCATGTATGTTTTCAACCTTTCTTGGCTCTTTACTGGGGATGTGACTCGCTGCTTCAAGTTCTTGCTGTCTTGCCTGTCCTACAATAATGAAATGTAATCTGGAATCATGAGGTGAAATAAACCATTTTCTCCTTAAGTTGCTTTTCCAAGGTATTTTATCATAGAAACCCAAAACAAACTTACCGTCTTAAGCTCAAGTCACTCCCTCCCTCCTTAAAAATCAAGCTCCTTGCCCATGTATCTGTTGAACAACCTCACATTCATAGTAAAATTTTTTGAAAGTGTTTGTCTGGAGTCATTCCCATTCTGCAGTCTGGTTTCTAGTTCACCTTCCTCTTGAACTCTGTACTTCTTTCTATCGATGGAAGTCTTGTCAAGTTGACCAATATTTATAACTGTATATAATTGAATGGGTACTTTTTGGATATTAGCCTTTTTGTAGCATGACACTGAGACCCATACCTTCCATTGTTCTATTTTTCTTCTTGAGACAGGCTTTCACTCTGCAGACTAGGCTGGACTCAAACTTAGGGCAATCCTACAGTCACCCAAAGGCTGGAATTAAAAATGTGAGACATTATAGGTGACCTTCTCTCCCTGTTGCTTTAGCTTTTCCTTTTAGATTTAAGGGCTAATAACTTAAAAACTACGTTCCTTCAGAGTCTATCCTGGGTTTTCATGTATCTTCACTGTTGAAACTCTCTACCCTAGATTCTAATTACTACTTATATTTAAGCTTATATCTTCTCAGTTCTTCAATTCTTTGAATTCTAGACTGTCATACTGTATTTTTCCTTGTATCTGCACGCAAATGCACCATATCAAATACATGAGATTTTTTTTTCTTTTACGTGAACAGTACCATTATTAACCAAGTAGTTCAGGACTGAAATTTGATCACATTTAACATTTAGATTATTCTCTTTCACAATCTGCTTTTAATGATGACATCTACTACAATGCACTTTTAATGCTGAGGAATAGGATTCACTTTAATCTTCTCTATGCCCCTGAATAACACAGGTTTCCTCATTCACTGTGGCTTCTTGGATTCCAAGTCTCTAATAAGATTCTATAATCTTGCCTTTCTCAAATCATTTCTATACTCTGCAGCCAAGTTCTAAACCACAAATCCAAGAATGCCAGTTCCTTGTCCATTACCCTTCAACTGCACCCCTTTACACATAGGATATGAATTAGTGTGACATAAAGGCTTTAACAACTTTGCCTTATTTTCTCCTTTAGGTTCGCTTTCATTATGTCTTCCCTTATCAATTCTCCAGTCAAACTGAAGTACTTCTAATTTCCATAATGGTTTGTATCTCTCACCTTAATGGCTTTTACTCCCTATTATCTGGCTTTCTCCTACTCGTAGTTCAAATTACAGCTTAGGTGTTTCTTTCTCCAGGAAGTAGTCTTCCTTGAATATTTCTTTAAAAATTTTTTTTAAAGATTTTATTATTTCATGTGTATGGGTGTTTTGATGGCATATATGTTATGTACCAAGTATATACATGTGCCAGGTGTTGGATTTGGAATTACAGACAGTTTTAAGTTGTCATGTGGGTGCTAGCAACAAATACTCTTTAACCATTGGGCCACCTTTCCAATCCTCCGTGGATCTCTTATTAGGTTTGGTGTCATTGTATGTGCTGCCACAATACCCACACAGTGCCGACGTGTATTCCATAATTTACTGCACTAGCATACATCTGCTTTCCTCTCTGTGAACCACTCAAGAAGACCTGAAAGTTCCTTGAAAATGGAAACATATCTACCACATTATTAGACATTTTTAGCACTCTATAAAGCTATAAAATGATTAAATGACTCAGTGACAGGGAAACTCCTACAAGGAAGGATGACTGCAATTCATGACGATCACTGAATACAAAGCTGCTGAAGTGAGCACCTCTGGTTTAGATTAATACAAGTGATGTTCACATGCAACAAGTTTATAAATGCAAGTCTGTATTTTCAAAACCAGAGGCCTAACTTACATAAACTTGAAGGTAAGTTTCTATTCCTACCACTGTTAGAGGAAAGGCAAGGTTTCCAGGATTTTAGCTGTGTCTTCAGAGGCTGGACTTGGATGCTTGTTGAATCTTGGGATGCTCTGAGATATGTCAAGTCTTTCCATGACACTGATGGTCCTTGTGGACTATCTGGGACCTGAAACCAGTAAAATATGATTAGTAAAAATCTCAACCAGCTTATTAAGGCCACTGCCACAGATGAAGGATGGGGGGGGGCAGCGGGGGTAGGAATAGGTATGTGCTATTGTTATATCAAAGTTGTGGTTCCTCAGAGACATTTTAACCAGATAAAATACTATATACTGTAGGCTGTGATTTTTTTTCCAGCAACACATCATATCTCTGTCCCCACCTGCTGCCCTTGATCATCAAACTCTTTCTCCAAATCCTCCAGCAGAGTCACAGCTTCCTCACCACTTCTTGGACCATGCTGTTGAACCCATATCTTCAGTTCCTCAGGTAAGATGCTCAGAAACTGCTCCAGCACTAGTAATTCTAGGATCTGCTCCTTTGTGTGCAATTCTGGCATCAGCCACTGATAGCAAAGTTCCTGGAGTCGGCCCAGAGCCTCTCGGGGACCAGGGGTTTCATGGTAGCAAAACTTCCTGAATTGCTGACGAAACAATTCTTGGCAAGATTGGGTACTCCCATTCTGTTTACATTTCTGACTCCAAGAAAAGCTATCTTCTATTTTGACTAGTATTAATTCATCATCTTCTTGATCCTGAGGTTTTAGAGTTGAAATTGCTCTGGATTCCAAAGCCATTCTGTGCTGAAATAGTTCACAAAACTTAGTACAACTGGGTTTTGTGCTTGGGGAGGATCCTACAAGATATGAAAGCACTATTAACTTACAGCATAAGAAGAGAAATCTCTAAAAACTTGTAACATTTTGAAACAGGCTTAAGACTATAAATCAGCCAACAAAGTATTAAGATCATACCTACTACTGAGTAAAATTCCTACCACTAATTACAGAAAAAAATTTTAGAAGTATAAGAATGAAATATTAACATGAATTAAATGGTAGAATTATTTCCTTTTCAATTATGTTTCAGTCATGTTATATTCTTTACTCCATATGTACAGAACTTTTTTCAGGGCTGGGAATGAACTCAGGGCCTTATGAATGGTAAACAAACACTTTCCTACTAAGCTGCAATCCAAGGATAATGAAAAAAAATCTGCCAAAGATTTTTTTTGGCAGATTTTTTTTCCTGTTCTTTTGAAACAGGGCCTATTCAGTCACAGAGCCTGCCTGCTATGTAGGATATGGTGGCCTTGAACTAACAGAGATCTTCCTGCCTCTGCCTCTGCAGTGCTACTATTAAAGACATGCAACATCATGCTCAGCTTTTGGCATAATCTGATGCTAGTTTAATTTCTTATTGTTATTATTGCAGTTGTGCTGGTCTACATTTAAGGTAGTAACATTTAAAAATGTTTAATGAATGTTAAACAAATGTTAAAAATGAATTTGTTTAAATAAAATATTGCTGTACATTTGCCATTTGGTCCCCTTAGTATACTGGAGAGTTCAACGAACACGGAGGCACTTACTGTATATGGGCTTTGTTTTGAGCCAGTATTATGGAAAGGTCTGGCTTATGAATGAATTTAGTGAGGAATTCAGTAACTGTAAAATACTTAGCTTGGGTTAAAAAATGTTATTATGGACGCAAAAAGTCAACTCAAAAGTTCTCAAAAGCAGCAGTACTCTAAATCGAAATATGGTAGTAATCACGTACTAGATTTGGGGATATAGAACAAACCCGACCTGATGTTTAGAGGGGGTATATCCAAAGACCTGTATTCCCTTCAATTGTTATAACCCGGCCCCAATCCCACAGGCTGGGCGCAGAATGAGAAGCCGCCCCATCTACCCACTGCCGGGGCCGGGTGTGTCTCCCAGCTTACACTCCCCTACCAGAGAAACCTGACCGCAGCCTAAGTCACCGCCGCCTCCCGTTCCCTACTGGTAACGGGCCACCCGTGGACTAAGCATCTTCGCCGTCACCCCCACTGCCTGCCACGGCCTTCACGCGGCTCGCACCCGGCCGCCGACCCGCTCAGGCCCTCTCGGATTCCGGGAGGAGGGACGCACTCGCCGATGACACCCCAGCTCCACGTCCAGGCTAACAAAACACCCGCGACAAACCTGTCTTCCTCAGACGCCCGCAGCACTCGTTCGCTTTTCGTTTCCGGGTTAAAGCACAGCGTAGGCGCGTGCCTCAGGGGACATCACCGGGCTGTCCCACGGAAAGCGGCGGCTAAGGGGCCTTGACAGGACCAGGACGTGTCACCCGCCTTTCCTCCGACGGCGACCCGGTGCAGGAGCAGCCCCGACGGCGCACAGCAGCCACAAAGACCCGAGACGCGGCCCCACCCCTTCCGCGCGCGCGCGCGCGTCTGACTCCGTCGGCCACGCCCCTTCCGCTCGCACGCACACAAAGGCCCCCCCCTCCCACGTGGGGGTCTTGCTCCTGCCTCTGGTAGCCAGCTGCATTGTTGCGTCAATCTCTCCTCGCTCTCCCAAGTGTCCAGTTCACTATTCAGATTTTCCTGTCATAACAGCTGCTTCTCGTGATCTCTGACAAGAGCAGCCCTGTGGCCGAAAGCACCGAGCAAGGAGTAGCAACAGTCCCAGGAGCTGCTCCTGCCGCTCTGCGTGGCAGCCGCCTCGTCCCCTGTGTGCAGCCCTTATCATTGCACAAAGCCGAGCTACCCGCACTCGGGCGCTCCGGTCTGGTTCAAACAGACTCGGGTTCCAGACACGCCTTCAAAATCGGGGTTTTCTCTTTGTCAGAAAATAATGTTTATGTGTATAAATGTTTTTCCTGCGTGTATTTATACCAGGCGTTGCTGGCAGAGGCCAGAGGAGGGCATTGAATCCCCTGGGACTGGAATGACAGTGGTTGTGCATGTAGGTACTGGGAACCTAACCTTGGTCCTCAGCAAAAGCAGCAAATGCTCTTCACCTCTGAGACATCTTTCTAGGCCCCTCTGTCCTCATTTTAAAATACTTATATATATTTAAAATATTTATATATATACATGACATATATATGTCATGTATGTGCGGGCATTGGAGTTACAGGCAATGTGAGCCCCCATGTGGGTGCTGGGAATGGATCGTGGTGTTTAGGAAGAACAGTAAATGTTCTTAACTGGTGAGCCATTTCTCCAGCCCTAGCTTGTCTCTTTTTAAAAGCTAAGTTACTTTACTTTGTGAAATATCTTGCATTTGGTAAGGACATCAGTTATTTTTCACACATAGTTTTCCATTTTTTTGTATTTTTTTAATGTTAATAAGGGTAGCAAGATGATAACAGCAACAAATAAGTTCTCCTTTGTTAGCTAACACGTAAATCAGGTCTTTGGAAACAATATTCATTAGTCTCTAGAACTACTAATAACTCAATAACCATAGGCATTGTGAAATAATAGCAATTTAAAAATAGCAGTAGATAAGTTTGAGCAAAACTTCCCAGAAAAAAAGCTACCTTAAATTAACCTTTGCAAGGCTAATTAACTGATTGGAACTTCAGTAACTTGGAGAGTTTGGGATGTTGCAGGTTCAGATCCAAATTATCTTGGACCATGTTTAGCCCTCCAATAGTCATTTATTATTCTCCTGTGTATCTGACTTAATAGATTTGTGACCAGTAGATAAGTCATTTGGAATATGCAGAGCACTAATTTTCCATTGAAATGTATTAACTTAGCTAAGTGATGTCTGCCAATGTACTTAAAGCATGTCTTGATATTTATGACTGACTTTGTTCTGTTTCTAAACGAACTCAATGAAACTGCTTCCACGTTAGAACATTTAATTTAGGGTGGTCTAAATCTGTGTCTTTGGCCATGACTCCTCATATTTGGCTCCCAAATAAACTCTTATCGTGTGTGTGTGTGTGTGTGTGTGTGTGTGTGTGTGTGTGTGTGTGTGTGTCTGTCTGTCTGTCTGTCTGTCTGTCTGTCAAAATAATACTACTTGGTGTTTGTTGCCTATTGTTGGATAACATATCACTGTAAAGACATTGATATTACAGCAAATGTTTTGTTGCTCACAATTCCATGGCAAGCAATTCAAGCAGTGTTTAGCAGAGATTGCCAGGCCTTGCTTTATGAGAAGTCAGTTCCTGACAATGTTGGTTAGTCTCATGTCTGCCTGTTTGAGGTCTGCCATCTTTGTGCTGGGTTGTTCTCTGGTCTGGTTTTCCTTTTCTGACCCACAGGTGGTGCTTTCAGCTCCAGGTGACATATGGTCTCTGAAGCAAAAAAAAAAAAAAAAAAAGGCACACTGCTTTCTTCTCTGTTTCAAGGCTAAGGAAAGTGCTTGCTTGTCAAGCAGATTTTCTCCTTGTGTCTCATTAGCTAAAATTGCTGTAATTGCTTATGCTTAGGCATTGGGTGTAGGGAAGGCCTCTATGATAGGTTCATGCCAATTAAGATTTATACCCCAGCACTGAGGAGGGAGCCAGCACTCTGTTAGGGTGCATGAAATTTGCACTATGTGTGAAAAGTAGAGGAGTGGCATGAAGTGGGCTTGTGGACCAGTGAGACCCAGAAGAGGTTTTTAGCACCTGGGAGGTCATGGATGGATGGCTGTCATCATGCCACAAAATGAATATATTGAATTACACGGTAAATGCTGTGGGTATCATCTGGATTACCATCAGAAAGAGAAAGTCGGGAGGACCATGAACATTCAAAGAAGACAGACAAACAAACAAACAAACAAATTACCTGAAAGCTAAGCTCTACCATAAACAGCGCCATGTTGAGAAAATACAAATGAAAAAAATGCATGGAAAGAGAAACACCAAACAAAAGAATGATAAGAGGACCCTATAAGGAGCAGTCCCTGCCTATCTGCTGGACAGAGAGGGACAATCTAGAGCAAAAGTACTTTCCAACATGATTAAGCAGAAATGAAAAGAGAAGACAGGAAAATGGGAAGTCCCTCTAAACAAAGTTCGTGCCCAAGGAGAAACAGTAGTATTGAAAGTCATTCAAACAGGAAAAAAGGAAAAAGAAGGCATAGAAGAGGATGGTTACTAATGTCTGCTTTGTTGGAGATGGTTTTTTACAAGAAAACCACCTAAACATGAAAGGTTCATTAGGCCAATGGGCCTGCGTTTCAAAAAAGCCCATGTCATACATCCTGAGCTGAAAGCTACATTTTGCCTGCCATTACTTGGTGTGAAAAAGAACCCATCATCCCTGTTTTATACAAAGCTGGGTGTAATCACCAAAGGCACAGTTATTGAAGTCAGTGTAAGCGAGTTGGGCCTCGTGACACAGGGAGGCAAGGTTATCTGAGGAAAGTATACCCAAGTTACCAACAACCCTGAAAATGATGGGTGCATAAATGCAGTCTTGCTGGTTTTGATAGTGATTCTACTGAAGACTACACAGTCTTAGGAAAACACCATCACTGTGATCTTTCTGAATACTACTAAAGCTGCCTTACCCATATATAGTCATCAAGGAGTATTAAATTGTAAAGAAAAAGAAAAACTGCTCAGTTTTACAGTTAGTTTTTAGTTTGGGGTCTAAGGGCTTATGTATTAATAAACAATAGTGACTGAGTAGCAAGCATGCAAATAAATGTATGTGAACTAAAAGTGTATGCAGCAATGCAGGTCTGTCTTTACTGCAAAAGCCACCAGTATAGTTTTAAGTACCCATAAAGGTTAATGACCACTTATTTATTGAGTAGGCTAGGAAATTTAAATTTGTTCAAGTACTTTCTATCTCATTGCCATTAATCCTTAAAAAATGGAGCATTTCAAACATTGGTTTCAGTTTATAAAATATTACATTAAAAGTATTCAAGAAGTTAAATTAGACAAATTTAAAATGTACAACTTGTAGTATTTCCACTTGTAATTAATACTTTACATAGTGCTACAGTGAATTCAAGTGTACTTATAGCATTTTCTATATTCTAAAAATAGGGTAGTGCATTTACATTGTTACCATGGTGTTAAAGATTGGTTTAGATCATTCTAGACTATGTATCAGTGCCCTGAGATGCAACACTTAATTAGATTAAAAGTCATGATTTGGAGTTGTAACTTAATCTAAGCTATTTTGTGATATATGAATCATGTATGGTCATGGCTTTGAGCTTTAGAAAGATTGTATATCAACATATTGTTTTAAATTGTTTTTTTAAGTCTGCCTTCATCATACAGCCAATGTGATTAATTGTGCCTTTAGCAGAATCATTTAATGTCTAATACAATATCTAAGAACATCTTCATGAATGAAATTCAGGGGGAAAAGAAAAAATTGAACACACAGACCAGAAAGCAATCACAAAATATAGGTTTAATTATTATTTTAAACATTGGGGGATGGGAACTAGCAAAGAAACAAACCATAAATTCTCCAGTAAGAGAATAATACATTCCCCTCCCCCAAGTTTTAGAACATACAAAGATGGTAAGGGAAAAGGAAGGCTAGTAAATGACCATTTAGTACAGACAGAATAACCTTGGGACCTTTCTTACAATTAGATTTTAACATTTCCCACCAATAAGAACAGGTAATGTATGAGTTATTCGCTTAAGTTACAGATGGTGAAAGAAAGTTGACTTCAGGTAATCAGTGGGTATTGTTGAAATAGGTTTGCTTATTTTTTTTTAAACTAGAAACAACAAACTGTCTTGTACCAAAAAAGCATGGTAGAAAGTATGAAAACAATCAT
The DNA here is from genome assembly GCF_003668045.3 of Cricetulus griseus. NCBI lineage: Eukaryota > Metazoa > Chordata > Mammalia > Rodentia > Cricetidae > Cricetulus > Cricetulus griseus. Next base: position 213,216,366 of record NC_048595.1, read on the forward strand.
GAAGTATGTTAACAGACCACACCAAAACCACCAGATTTGTAGTGGACATAAAAGGCAGAAGTTGCTCTCTAACATACAGTTACATATGAGTAGGGTTAGTATGAATTCTTTATTTACATTGAAATCTGTTTCAGTTGAAGGTGTGATCACACCTTAGAATATAAGTTTGTGAACATATGTAGAAAACTGACATTTTAAGTCATGCTATTATTTGATTTCATTAAAAAAATCATAATAGACTCTCTACATCTCTAAATGTTGTAAAGGAGCTTTACAATAGAATTCTTAAATGAATTTAAAAACAGTAGAGGAGTGGATAAATACACAGATGCTGTGTGTGCAACAGTAGCATCCATTTCAGTGGGCCATCAGATTCCTGAGTATATAAGATGAAACACTAAGAAACATGTCAGACTCAAATCATCTCTTATAAGATGGTACCCAGTCATCTTTTTCTTGCCTTCTATGTTGTAGACTGTTCTGCCATACCTTCCCCACCTTGAAGGATTGAACTCTTTGAAACCTGCTGTGTTTCTGAGGAGATTCCTGACTCAAATTATAGAATGTGCATGAAAAAACAAAAGAGAGCAATGGTTAAAGTCACCACTGAAATTGAAGTCATGTTCAAGTTGAAAAATCCACTGAATCATGGGCATGTCCTGCTGGAATTTAGTGGAGCAAGTGGGCGACTCCTCACACCCACTAAACAGCTATAGACCCAGGACACAAGAAGATATCTGGAAAAGAGCAGACAGACCCCATTCTGACTCTTTCACATGGAAATGATTTCCTTAGTTTTTTGACTATTCAACATCCCTTCAAAAGAAAAGTTTCAGCTTTTTCTTTTCTCCTTTCCCCTTGTGTTTGTGAGAGACTCTATTCAACTGGGATGAACATCATATAATAAGAAAAAAAAAAGACATTGGGTCACATATTTTAAAAATACACCTCAATTACTTAGTTACAAAAGATGTAGACTAGTTATTCAGAACCAACATCCAGATTTGGGATATCAGCTAACCTGACACTTGAAGCCATTCCCAAAAATTCCCCTTTATATGAACCTCATTTAGTGCTTACTGTTCTCAAGTATGCTAGTGCCTTCAAAGGTCCTTCCTCTCATCTTACAGAGACAGGGACTGCTTCACTGTGAAATCTTTATCTCAGTAATTATTGGATACAGGGTGAGGCATAAAATATAATTATTTTGGTTTCTGGTATCTGTTACTCTTATGTCATTGTGAACAAAAATACACACAGAGACAGCTTAAAGGAGGGAGGATTTATTTTGGCTCATAGCTGTGGTGGCTTTCAGTCTGTTGTCATGGGAAAGGCATGGTGGAGAGGTTTGGTCTGTTGCAATGGTGAGAGCAAAGCAGCAGCTGTTGATGCCACTGTGGATCAGGAAGCAGAGAATGGCTGGAACTGGGGTCTGGCTTAATAACCTTCAACAGCCATCTACCAGTCTACAAGGTGACTCTTAGTCAATTAGTTTGGGAACTGTGATGTGATACCTAGAATCTAGACCTGAGGGCCACATGTTTTTACTCAGAAGTTTTATGTGTTCACTAAACAATGACATCTAGATTGTTTAAGTGTTGGACACAATGGCAAAAGCTAAAACTGACAGAAATCTTTCTCCCCTTTGTCCTTACAGACCTTATCATCTGTTGTAATTTCCACTCTGAGTTTCTAAGCAGTGCATTGTGCAGGAAGGAGGGAGGGAGGAAGGGAGGGAGGGAGGGAGGGAGGGAGGGAGGGAGGAAAGGGGGAGGGACACAGAGAGAGAGAGATCACCAGCAAGGAAGAACCTATTATTTCCACTGAGTAAAGAATTCAGCATTGGTCGGGCATTATTAGTGGCTCATGCCTTTAGTCCCAGCACTAGGGAGGCGAGAGAGGCAAATCTCTGTGAGTTCTAGGCCAGCCTGGTCTACAGAGCAAGTACCAGGATAGGCTCCAAAAGCTAGAACAATAACAACAACAACAACAACAACAACAACAAACCCAACAAAAAAAGAAAGAAAGAAAAAAAAAAGAATTCAGCATTGAAAAAAATGGCTACTGGCTACTGGGTTTGGTGGCTTTGTGTTTGGTGGCTTGATGGTGGCAGGGAAGTTGTTTGCATGGTTTTGGAGCTTCTGTATTTATTGTGTCATTGACTGTTGTCAGGTTTCATAGGTTGATTTGCCATATGCTGCCAAAGTCCCCTTGGAAAGGGATGATGACAGTAGCATCACATTGAATTTTAGTTTTCTGCCCTGCCCACCTTGACTGAACACAAGGATATTTCCAACTTTCTCATGGATTCTTATAAAAGTCAAATGTGCCATTGGATAATAATTTGTTTCTCTGATGTCACTGGGTACCAATAGGATCTGACTGTTGTTGAACTAAGTGGGAAATAATAGGTGTTGTTGACTTCTTAGTTCAAAGCAGGAATGGTAGGTCATTTGTTTTGTTTGATTTTTAGTAATGAATTAAAGAACACAAGTTTTTGAGGTTGATATAACAATGCAGTTTAAGCTGTTATTTTAAAAGAGGTATTAAAATACTGTGTTTGTTTTACTTGTTTGTTTTGAATCAGGGTCTTGCTGTGTATCTCTGGATGGCTTGCCACTCTCTATATAGTTCAGGCTTCCCTTAAACTTTCTCATGGAAAAATTGAACCCATTGGCCAAGGAAGGTGACCATATTCAGTGTTCTTTGGGTCTTTGCTGGAAACACGGTTTTCTTGGCAACTTCTAACTATCTTTGGTTCAGTGCACAGGTTGGCTTTGAGGAAGACCTTGAACTTCTGATCATCTCCCCTCCACTTCTGAACACTGGTGTTACAAGTGTGCTTTACCACGCCATGTTGTCTGAATGGTGCTGGTGGCTGAACATAGATAGGCCTTTGTACATGCATTCTGCCAACCAAGTGACATTTTATACAGCTGATGCTTATTACCTCTTCAAAAGCCAAAATGACCACATCTTTGCTCATTCTAAATATGCTGTACATTTAAAGTCTTTTGAAAAATAGTGTATTGTCGTATTGGATTCCTTTAAGGCTACGAGTGTATTGTGTATTGGATTCCTTTAAGGCTATGGCTTCACTCTAAGGTATGATTATTCGGAAATGATGGAAACATGGGAATCAAAATACCTACTTATTTTACTGTCAACTTGATGCAATTCTGTTTCTTCATTCCTGAATTGAACTCTTGAATACAATGAGATTTCAGTAGCTACCTTATCAAACTCTGGCATTTTTCCATTGGTGACAGTCAATTGATGTTCCAAGGCACTATTTTTCTTTACCATGTCCTCTACTCCTTTGCCTCCAGCTAGCTCATCTGTATAACCTTTTATCTAGGCTTCTGTCAGGCATGGATTCAGAATTCTTATCTCTCTCCATTCCTTCTCTGAAGGAATAACTTTGCTCTTTTACTGAAAAATAAATCTCTAATTCATATTTATCTCTGACTTGTCTACCACACTACAAATATTTTTGACCCTTTAAATATTTTGTGTGTGTCAGTGTGTGTGTGTGTGTATGTGCGCGTGCACACAAGGAAGCCAGGAGAGGGTGCTGGATCCCGTGGAGCTGGAGTTTGTGAGCAATATAGGTGCAGGGACCCAAACTTGGGTCTTTATGACAGAGTAGCAAGTTCTCTCTCTCTCTCTCTCTCTCTCTCTCTCTCTCTCTCTCTCTCTCTCTCTCTTGGTTTTTCGAGACAGGGTTTTTCTGTGTACCTTTGGAGCCTATCCTGGCACTCGCTCTGGAGATCAGGCTGGCCTTGAACTCACAGCGTTCCGTCTGCCTCTGCCTCCTGAGTGCTGGGATTAAAGGTGTGCGCCACCAACCTAGCAAGTACTCTTAACTGCTGGCCTTTCTCTCCAGTACTTCAGTTTTTTCAAAATATGATTCATTAGCATGTATTAATTATATATAACAATGGGATACATTATGATATTTTCATAGTAGGTGTGAACTGTTGAGATCACATTTGCTGCCTTCCCCACCCCTCTGCTAACATGTGACTTACATTTGTTTCCCCAGGACCTTCTAAAGCACTTAGAAGAAAGTACTTAGAAACTATTATTTTTAAAAGGCTCTCATCAAAGGCAAAACTAAATTAAAGGGCAGCCTGTGGTTCAGTCAATCTGCCCCTTGGCATTCACATGTTTCTGCAGAGTATTGCAGGACAGACTAATATCCAGACGGAAACTGCCTGGTAGGTGCACATTTTGGGGAAGTGTGTTCATGAGGTTGCTCTCAGCTCTGGTGACCTCTACAGCTCCGTTTAAGGCCTGACATTCCCAGGAACCAAACTGTAAAACAAAGTTGGTTTGTTTTCTGCATAAAAGAATGCCCCCCCCCCCGCACCCCCAGACGCCGTGTGAATCTGCATACAGTCATTAGGTCTTCTCTTACTGGTTCTCCACGTTTTAGCTTCTGCTTTGCTGGATGTGGCTGTTTTTAGCAATTCTCCTCAAGAGATCGTTCTTATTACCATTTCAGTTTCATTCCTTGGTAAATTTCCTTATTTGATTTCTTTGTGTACCAATATCTTCCTTCCCACCCTCACATTTACCATTACTCTGGAGAATGTCCTTACAAGATTTCATTTATTTATTTTTAATTTAGGTGTCTCTGTGTATATATACCACATGTTCAGGAAGCCCTGAAGGCCAGAAGAGGGCATCAGATCTCCTGGAGCTGGAGTTATAGACGGTTGAGAGTTGTCTGCTGTGGGTGCTGGGAACTGAGCAGATGCCCTCTGACTGCACGGATGATGCCCTCTGACTGCACGGATGATGCCCTCTGACTGCATGGATGATGCCCTCTGACTGCATGGATGATGCCCTCTGACTGCAGAGATGATGCCCTCTGACTGCAGAGATGATGCCCTCTGACTACACAGATGATGCCCTCTGACTGCACGGATGATGTCCTCTGACTGCACGGATGATGCCCTCTGACTGCACGGATGATGCTCTCTGACTGCACAGATGATGCCCTCTGACTGCACAGATGATGCCCTCTCACTGCACAGATGTCCTCTGACTACATGGATGATGCCCTCAGATTGCACAGATGATGCCCTCAGATTGCACAGATGATGCCCTCTGACTGCATGGATGATGCCCTCTGACTACACAGATGATGCCCTCTCACTGCACAGATGATGCCCTCTGACTGCATGGATGATGCCCTCTGACTGCACAGATGATGCCCTCCGACTGCAGAGATGATGCCCTCTGACTGCACGGGTGATGCCCTCTGACTGCAGAGATGATGCCCTTTGACTGCAGAGATGATGCCCTCTGACTGCACAGATGCCCTCTGGAAAAGCAGCAAGTGCTCTTAAGCACTGAGCTTTGCCTCTCCAGCACTAAGACTGTCTTTAATAGCTTTTATGATCTTTGTTACTGAAGATGACTAAGCCCACAGTCATCAGTTTATTTTTGTGTTTTCAACAGTGCCTGATCTGATCTTTCTGTTTCCTAGGAAACTGCACAAAAGGTAAGTACTCACAAATGGTTTAAAATGCATGCCAGGAAGCCTTGAAGGTTTAATTCAAGGATGCTGTTAACTAATGGTTTGTAGGTAAGCCTGTCAGCCTGGTAGAATAAAACAAATTAGGGAGGTATACATATTAATACATTTTGCTATTGACCGAATCAAATCCAGCCAGACAACTAATTGAATGTCTGTCTTAAAATCTATTAGCCTAGGGCTGGAGAGATGCCTCAAAGGTTAAGAGCACTGGTTTTTCTTCCAAAGGTTCTGAGTTCAATTCCCAGCAACCACATGGTGGCTCACAACCATCTGTAATCAGATAAATAAATCTTTAAAAAACAAACAAAAATCTATTAGCCTAAAATTACAGTTTCATTATTCTGCAAAAAGATTACATGTCAGTAACATAGGGTGGTGTGAGGATACTGACTGTCAGTCCAAACAGTAGGGCCCACTCCAGGGTTAAATTCTTTGGCAAAACTGGATGATTTACATATGTACAGAATCAGCTTAAAATTCCCACTAGTTTTTGTAGCTGTTTGATTTCATTACAATCAGTAATTATCTATGTTATTAGGTAAAGGGTTAGCCTTGAGAACAGTACAGATATACCAAATGTTAATCATGTGTATTAGCTTAAAAGGTCATTAAATGTGCAGATAATGAGGTTCTAGGTTTCTTGAAGTTTCCCCTCCTTCCTTCCCTCCCTCCTTTTTTCTTCCCCGAGGTCCCCTTCATCTTTCTTCTCATAGAAACAACCCACTCCATGATCCCCGCTGATTTGAAAACAGTCAGCTGGAGCCAGAAGCTCTTTGTTAGTTTTCAGAGGCGGGAGTTAAGGGGCGGTTCTGAAAACCGAGAAGGTGGCGCACAGCAATCTGGTGACATTTCGCTGGAGCATGCTGCCACCTCCTGGCCACACAAGGCAGAGCCGCTTCAGAAGATTCAGGTAGCGCCTACAGCCTCATTGCCACTAATAGGTAACACCTTTTGGACTCAGAAATTAAGATTTATTGTGTGTATCAGGTGTCACACACTATTAAAATCAAAAGGAAAAAAGCATATAGCATTCGAAGGAACAAAATCATCTGCAATAATTTCTATAACTTGAACACAGAGATGATGGAAAGAGTTAACATTTTTGTTTTTTTTGAGACAGGGTTTCTTTTTGTAACAGCACTTGTTGGCCTCAGACTCATAGAGAGCCACCTGCTCTGCCTCAGGAGTGCTGGGATTAAAGGCATGCACCACCACTGCACAGCTGGAATAAACTAACTTTTAAACAGCTGCTTGCGTCACAAAAGCAAAACTTCATTATGATGCTACAGTGACACTCTTTTAAAAAATTTTTTTGAAAATAAATCCCCCCCACAATATATTCCGACTATGGTTTTCTCTCCCCATGCCTATTTCTGTCTCTCATTAGAAAACAAACAGCCAGGGCCCTGGAGAATGGCTCAGTGGTTAAGAGCACTGGCTACTCTTCCAGAGACCCCGGGTTCAATCCCAGCACCCCCCCCCCACATGGCAGCTCTTACCTGTTCTAACGCCTTCACACACATATACATGCAGGCAAAACACTAGGGCTTTGTCTGTGGTGTGACAGCATGGTCTCCTTTCTTGTTAAAAGCCATCTTTACAGTGATGTCTGATGCAATGAGCTGCATTAGAAGAGCAAAGGAAAGGGCCCCAGTGTCTGAGTCATGGTCCCCCAGGCAGGGTGGCTCCTCCTGCCCTCTTACCAGGTCTACTTGGTTGTGTTGTACAAGGAGAAAGCCCTTGCTTCTTACCCTTGCTGCTTTAACTCTGACATTGCTTCTTAGCCCTCATAACCTTTCACACTGCATCATCATGATCAAATCAATCTAGTTAGGGACTGGTAGCTTAGTGGCTTTCGTGGATGGGGGACCTTTGTTATGTGTAAGATTGAGCTAGCTCTCTTTTTGTTTCCTGGCTTCCACGGACTGAGCATACTTCCTCAGCATGCATAGCTATTGTGTTTGTGCTCCCTCTCTGTGTGCCTAGGGCAATATGAACAAATGACTGTGGACCATGATCTCTAGAATCACGAACTCCTCCTCAGGTATGTTGTTACAGTGATGGATAGCTAAGTTACCCAGTGAGTCTAAAATTTACCCCTCTCCATGACTATCCAATTTGTTCTGTACTACCTAACAATAAGCCTGTAAGTAATACCAGCTAAGGCCAATCAGGGTGGTTCACACCTATAACCACAGCACTAGGGAAAATGAAGCAGGAAGATCAGGAGTTCAAAGGCAGCCTGAACTCCACAGAGAGACCACTCCACCGTAGCCACTCGTTTGCTCCAGGACGGAGTCATTTCTGGGAACTTAATAATAATATAGCCTTTGTGAAAGGAACAGACCTCACAGCCCATTGGATTAGAGATTTTTCCAAATGTTCACATGCAGAGTTTCAAGGAAACACACACTTATAGATAGTTCTACTCAAGATCCGTCACGCATATTAGTGCTGGCATTACAGCCAAGTTATAGCCGACGTCACAGCTGCCTTTGTTAGCGGTTAATCAAGTGGCAGACTCCAGCTGTCCCGAGACTGGCACAGTGGCTATGAGACCAAATACAACTTGATTTCCTAAAAGAAGGAAGACAAGGTATTGAAGCCCAAGCTGTTCTCTGTTAGTTTTAAACTTCAGTTTAATCCAGGCCAGCCAAAATGACTCTACGCAGGAGACATTATCACAGCCCTCCTTTGGGACTGTTGGCGTTCACATCAAATCCTCCAGGAAAAACCCTTTTTGTGGCCTCCTCCTTCCTAACGCTCACTTCCTTTTCCTGTTGACATATTTGCAAAGTTATTTGGAAAAACAAGACTTAAGCTTTAATTTCTAATTCTTCAATTTAGAATTATTTTCCAATAAAGATGATGAGTCTGAGAAAAGTCATATTTGATAAAGTCTGGATTTTAGAAGGTTTATCACGGGGAGCCATATATAATTTTTTTAAGTCAGAGAAAGAAAATACAAAACAAAACAAAACAAAACAAAAAACCAACAGATTAGTAACCTAAGACTGAATTTAAAACCACCATTTTCTCCTCCAGTGAGCAACAAATCGGGGCAAGATCATTAGTTTGAGTCCAGCCTGGGCTGCATTGGGAGGTCCAGGCCAGTTTGGGTTATATAGTGAGACTGTCTCTCTCAAACAAACAAGACACCAACCCTAAGCCAAACAACAATTCCCAACAATGTTTTATTTATTTAAACTGCTCTTGGGTTGTAACTTGATGAAAAACAGATAGAATGAGCAACACCCTCCCTTCCCACATGTTTCTCCACCTAGTTTTCATAACTGTTCTGGAAAAGAGACAATATTTAAAGATGTATTTACCCTATCTAATCTACCTTGTTAGAGACGTTTCTTACAGCTCTTTTCCTATTTTATATGCTGCTGTCCTACAACTTAGCAAACACTTTTTACAACACTCACATTTAGTATGTGCTTGAATGCTTATTTTTGTATGTGTGCGTGTGTCTCTCTCTGTGTGTGTGTGTGTGTGTGTGTGTGTGTGTGTGTGTGTGTGTGTGTTTGAGTGTCAGAGGACAATTTGTAGGAGTCACCATATAGTCCTCAGGATTGGCAACACTTTTTTGATTTGTGACCTTTCCTAGGGAAACTCTTAAAGCTGATGATGACAGCAAAGGTGTGAATTGAGAGGTGTGTGGAAGGAACCTTCCATCAGTGCCCTATGTCCACCTCTGGGCCCTGGCCCGAGTCTCACTTCTGTAGTCATTTAACTTTAACACATTTTTATGTGTTTTATGAACCAAGTTAAGTCACTCATTGAAAATGATTAAATGAGGAACAGTTGAGTTTGATCGTTTTTCTTTTTTCTTTTTTCTTTTTGATGTGACCTTTGGAAGGAGGAAAGGGCTTTTCCTCCTGTACTTTGCTTTTTAAAGCTGAAAATAGGATACGTTAACATGCCATCTGAAGGAGTGTGGATATCTGCTCTGTGCTTGCTTGGTGTAAACACGAGGCCTTATGAATTATGGAGGCCACTTCTGGTAGGAGGAAAACTTGAGTCTGAACTAATCACTGGAGTCCAGCCATCTAGAGTTCTCAAGGGAATAGCTTAAACTAAATACCTTCTCTACTTGGGTCATCAATCTAAATAAAACACTGTCTGTTCATTAAACAGCACGGGGCCATCTGCTTGCTTAATCACGGTCTCTTTCCTTTCGGCTGGTTATCACTGTCTAGACACCTCTTTACTAATTAGAATAAACTTGAATAAATAAAGGTTGGTTAAATAAAGACTAATCTAATGTGGAACCAAGTATGGGTTGTTCCATTTGGTTAAACCATCTGAGAGGAAATAAGCCAAATTTGGAATTCTTTTAAACTTTACAGGCTATTTAGAGTCTGGGTTGACATTTGACTCTGCTGAGAACCTTTGGGCATTCCCAAATGAATTGCTTTATGTTCTTTCTTGTCTTAGCTTGGCAGAGGGGATGGGTGGGTTTACAACTCACTGTTTAATTTTAGAGCCCGGCAAGCAGTCTTCTTTCTTTATTAAGCAATATGTGTATGTTGTAATGGATCCAGCTAGAGGACAAGGTGAAGTTCAGATAGCAATGTTGACATTGCTGTGCATGAGTAAGGGTGGAGAGGACTCAAGATAGAAAGGGAACATACAGCTATAAGAAGATATGGTGAAGTACAACATGGCACGGGGAGAGCCTCTCCTCAAGATGACAAAACCAGGAGTACATCACCCTCTGCTTTCCTGTGTCTGGGTAGGACAGAGTCAGAAGTGAAGTCAGCAGGCTCTCACCCCATTCCTTCACAACTTCAGTTTGTTCCTCAGGGCTTAAGCTTTGGCAAATCAAAATTTTTGTCAGCTGAAGTGCAGAAGTATAATTTGGAAGAGGTATTTTTTTTCTATTTGTTTCTTCTAGTTTTAGGCTAGTGGTTCCACATACGGAGCTCTATGGAGTCTGAGAATAGGGTATTGGGTCTCATGACAACCATTTCAACATTTGGGGAGCCTGGAGTGGGACAGTATAAATGGAGGGCCAAGAACTGCTCCATGGTTTAGCCCTACCAAGCAAGGACCATGTGTGTATACTGTGAGGACCAAGCCTGCCGCTCCTCCAGGCTGCCTTATTTACCTTGATACCCAGGCAGGAAGACTATATGTGTTTAGAAACTGGGCTTGGGACCACATAGAGAATTCTAAGACTACTGGGACTGGAGCAGGTTCTAGGATGGAGGTGCCTCTCACTGTGACGAAGAGTACAGTGACAGGAGGGACAGACAGAAGTCCCTAGGAAGGCCTCTGCATTTGGTATAGAAACAGGTCACTGGAAAGACTTAACCCAACAGATGAAAGATTGAGCATATCCCTTGGATAAGTCATAATAAAATTAATGCTTCCACCTTGGGGGCTATCAAGCAGTGGCTCTCAATCTTCCTAATGCTGAGACCCTTTAATTCAGTTCCTCATGTTGTGGTGACCCCCAACCATAATATTCTTTTCACTGCTACTTTATAATTGTAATTTTGCTACTGTTATGAATCCAAATGTAAATATCTGATTTCTGATGATCTTAGGCAACACTTGTGAAGGATTGTTCAACCTCCAGGTCGAGACCACGGCTCTGGACCAATACAGAAATGTGTGCAGTATCTGCCATGAAATAATCAGGCTGCTAAACTGAGTAGTGACTTAGGATCTGTGCCAAGGACTTCATCTGCTAATGTACTGGCATATGTGCACTAAAATGTAGCTTCCAGAATGTTGCCGCAGCATTGTTTACAAGAGCACAAATTGTTTGGTATTCTGTAGGGACTGAGTAATAAGTTATGGTATGTTCATGTGTTGAGATAGCATTGCCTGACAGGAAGAATGAAAGGCTGTAATGATACCAGCGCTGGATCCTCCTTGAAGAGTACTTTAGGGAAATAGAGAAACTTTTCTACAATGCATGCCTACTGAGTTAAAAGGATAAGAACTTTGTAGACATGAAGAACTAAGACTCCCCAAGAAGATTGCAAATGGCTGCACGACTGGTACCCGTTTCTCATAGTGATGCACACATCATTCTGTACTTGGATTCCAATACTTTATTTCTTCAGTTTTTTTTTTTTTTGCTTATAATCGCCTAAATAAGTTACTACCACAGATGAAAAGGAAATAATCCTAGATTGATTACATTTCACTCCAGTTCCAGGGAAGTTGTTTATATTGTAGCTTCCTTCATTGGCATCTAAACTTTTAACGGTGGCTTTACTCCTGAAAATCCAATTCATTGAAATTGGAGAAATTCCCTTGATTGATGCATAGTTTTCATGTGCCCTTTGCAATGCCTTATTCAAATTAGTAAGTAATCAAATTGCCAAGTTATGTTTATATAACTTGGAGTTCTAATTAGTTAAGGATGTAGCTCACTTATGTGATGCTGCATTACAAGCCAAAAGGAGTGTTGTAATTTTTAATTAAATGGTTGTCTCAGATCAGAGAGCTACCGAATTTTTTTACCTTCATTTTTTTAAATTTCCCTGTTACTCTAGGACCAGATTTAGTGTATCTGTTCCTTGAACTTTGCTATCCCCCACCAGGAATTATCTGATTGAAAATGGTGGGAGGTAGATATTTTGTAGGCAGAGCTCTTGATTGGTTTGAAAATTGTTTATCTTACTCTGTAAAGTTTGGCAAGCTGCAGAGTAGGGTATGAAGTTTTGAAGTTAGGCCAGGATTAGAATCTTGATTCACTAATTAGTAGTTACTTTTTATGACTTACTAGGTGTGTCTATTGGAAATTAAACTTTCTAACATGCAGTTGACTCACCTGGAGAGTAGGGGAGACAAGAGAAAATACCTAAAGGATTTGGCTACCATCTGGCATTGCTGTTTTCCAGTTTGGCCTTTAATTTAATGTGGGACTTCACATTGAGTACCCAACACTGTCTCTGTATCATCCAAAACCACATTTTTCAGATAACTTCTTTTTGTTCTTATTGTTGTTTGATACAAGGTCTCATGCAGTCAGGGCTGGTCTTGAGCTTGCTATCTAGCTCAGTGTTGTGGGAATTTGGCCCGATAGACAATTAATCCTATGGGGCAGCTTGGCCCAATGGGTGTGGTCTTCTCTGGAGATACTGATCTGATAAAATCCGGGGTGGTAGCAGGGTTGAGGGTGTCACGCGCTGGCTTGTACTGTGAAGGGCTCATTGAAGCCAAAACTTGTTGACCTTCCCTGTACCTTCTGGATCACCACTAGGAACGTGACGAGTGACAGCATTGCAGCCTCATGTATTTTGAGTGTACTTTGTTGGTAGAACCTGGTAATAAACCTGATTTGATCCCAGACTTACATCCTTCATTAGCTGAGGAAGACTTTATACTTCATATCCTCCTGCCTCCACCTCCCTCCCGCTGGGAGTACAGGCATGAGCCACCACACCTGGCTCCACATGACTTCTTAATGATGCATTGGTGTTCTGGGGCAAGCTGTGGCAGTTATGATCAATATACATTGTATCCCTGTGTCCTGGCTAGTTTTATGTCAATTTGACATAAGCTAGAATCATCTGAAAGGAGGGAGCCTCAGTTGAGAAAATGCCTCCATAAGAGCCAGCTGTAGGACACTTTCTGTGAGGTCATCCCTGGGCTGATGGTCCTGGGTTCTATAAGGAAGCAGGCTAAACAAGCTGTGAAGAGCAAACCAGTAAGCAGCTTCCCTCCATGGCCTCTACTCTGCTCCTTCCTCTAGGATCTTGCCCTGGTTGAATTCCTGTCCTGACTTCCTTCAAAGATGGACTACAATGTGAAAGTGTAGGCCAAATAAACCCTTTCCTTCCTTTTGGTCATGGTGTTTCTTCACAACAATATAAACCCTAGCTAAGGCAGCATGTATAAAACTTTCAAAGAATAAATAAATATGTTATAAAACTAAAATAATAGGTCACAAAATAGTTGACTATAGTAAAGAATGATATTTTATTTAAGAATTTCTCTTATTCTGTACATCTGGGTTACTGCTGTGAAGAGACAGCATGACCGTGTAAACTCTTATAAAGGACAATATTTCATTGTGGTGGCTTGCTTATGGTTCAGAGGCTCAGTCCATTATCATCATGGCAGTACATGGCAGCCTGCAAGCAGACCTGGTGCTGGAGAGGTAGCTGAGAGTACTACATCTTGCAGGCAACAGGAAGTGGTCTCAGACACTGGGTAGTATCTTGAGTATATATGAGACCTCAAAGCATGCCTACACAGTGACACACTTCCTCCAACAAAACCATACCCCAAAGCCACACCTCCCAATAGTGCCACTTCCTTTGGGGCACTATTTTCTTTCAAAATACCACAATCTGCATGTCTACTATACAGAAATAATGATGGATATTTATTAGTGTCTCCTAAGCACGAGGATCATTATACATGATTAGACAGTCTAAGTCATGCATTTTCACCTTTAAGCATTATTATTAAAGGTCTTCATTATGATGATGATGTGTCTAATATGTGTGAGGATACACACATGCCATGGCATGGGTGTGGAGGTCAGAGGATGGCTTTGTGTAGCTGAGCCTCCCCTTCCACCTTTACTTGGGTTTCAGGAATGGAGCTCAGGTTGTGGTTCTTACATGACAAGTTGAGCTATCTGGCCCGGTATTTTTAGAACTACTTAAAGATCAGAAATCCAAAGTCACAATAAAAATCTGAAATCCAGTTGATTGGGCTTCCTCTTGGGAACAGGCAAAGGTTTCATAGCTTGATCTCACATGTTAGTGTGTGTCCTTGTGTATGTGATTATGCATGTGGGTGCCTTTGGAGGCAAGAAGGCTCCAGGTCCCCAGAGCTAGAGTGATAGGCCACTGTGAGCTGTCTGATGTGGGTGGTGAGAACTGACTCAGGTCCTCTGCAACAAGAAGAGCTCCTAACTGCTGAGCCATCTCACCAGCCCCTGCATATTGCTTTTATCAATGGTAAATCAATCTACCTACCAACCTATCTACTATTGGTATGAACAATTTTTGGATTCTAGATAGCTAGAACATTGTAAATCATAAAAAGTTATCATGCATTGTCCAGGGTCAAGTACTGTGAATTTTTCACCTGATCTCATTTAACATTAACACACAACATGCAAAATGTGTAATATTATCTCCATTTTGTAGATTACAAAACTCAGAAGAGGTGGGGGAGGGAGAGAAGTCGTTCAAGACCACACAGGAAGTAAATGGCACAACCCACATTTAAGGCCATAGTGGCTTCCACCAAAGTTTGGTTTCTTTTTCAGTCCTGTAGCAGGCTGCTTGCAGAAGCCATTCCTCCCACCCTCTGGGGAACTCTGCCTCTTGGTGAGGACTTAGCTTAGCTCACTCCTGCTAACCCTCTTGGCTTCTCTTCTGACCCATCTCCATTTCTTTGGGTCAGCCTCCAATTCTCAGGAACACTTGCTACCAGGGGCCCCAGCGGCTACACTAGGCTGAGACTCAGGGCTCAGTGATCTATGTGGAAGACAGGCAGAAAGACTGTAAGAGCCAGGGGTGATGGCTGACTCCAAGGAAACAGTGTCTTCCAGACACAACAGGACTGGTGCACATAGGAACTCACAGAGACTGTCAGAGTACACCAGGCCTTCACAGTCAAGTCAGATGGGGTCCCACCACTGAGAGGGTGAACTGGACATGAGCTTCCACTCCTAACCAGGAAGCTATCTACAATTGACACCTACTTGCAAAGGAAGAATCAGTTTTCTCCAATGAAGTCTCACTGGGTGTATTAACCACACTTGGGAGCAGGCTCCATGTCCAGGAGTAGTGAATTGAACTCAGTGGTATTTATGTAGACTTTTTGTCTTATACTGTTTTGTTTGGGCATTTTTTGTCCTATTGGTCTTCTGCTTACATATTTTTTGTAGTTGTGTGTGTGTGTGTGTGTGTGTGTGTGTGTGTGTGTGTGTGTGTGTGTTAAAGAGAGAGAAAGGGCATGGAGTTGGGTGGTTGGGGTGGATCTGGGAGAAGTGGGGGGAGGGGAAAGTATGATCAGAATATATTGTCTGAAAATATTTTTCTATAAAAAAATCATCTTTAGGGACTGGAGAAATGGTTCAGCAGTTCAGAGCACTGGCTTCACTTTCAGAGGACTGGGGTTCAATTCCCAGTACCCACATGGCAGCTCACAGCTGTCTGTAACTCCAGTTCCAGGGAATCTAACACCTTCACACAGACATACATGTAGGCAAAACACCAATGCACATAAAAGAAAATATATTTTATTTATTATTTTTTAAAGATTTTATTTATTTATTATGTATACAACATTCTGCTTCCATGTATATCTGCACACCAGAAGAGGGCACCAGATCTCATAATGGATGGTTGTGAACCACCATGTAGTTGCTGGGAATTGAACTCAGGACCGCTGGAAGAGCAGTCAGTGCTCTTAACCGCTGAATCTCTCCAGCCTTATTTTATTTATTATATATAAACCTTTTGAAAATTCATCTGAAAACAGAAAGCAAAGCTTAGGCTTTTGCTGCTGCATAGTTCAAGCATGCCATTTATACCTAGCTTGCTCTAAGAGTTTCCATTATATCTTTTTGGTCAATTCTTTCTTGAGTGTTTCTATACTAGGAAAATTGACCATGCCTTACATTATATTATGTAATACATGAATCAAGGCTATTTCAATGTGAGGGGGAGTGTAGTGGCAGTAGCAAAACAATACCATGTCTTTGAGGTTGATGGGGAAAGGGCCATACCATCCTCACCATCATTGCTGAAGACGAGATGTACATTATGGGAGTCCACTGTGACTCATTCCCCTACATTACAACATTTCATATTGGTCAAAAGTCAAAGCAAAGAATGAAAGCAAGCTCATACTCATTTCTACAGAGAGATGACTAGTAATACTAGGGCATGGATAAAAAGGCAGCTGACCAATCAGGAAGACACCATCTAAGTGGACAGCATCTACAATGTTAGACATGTGGCATGTGCACTTTATTTCCTGGTTGAGGGCCCATAGCATTTAATTTGCTGTGGCATCTGCTGTCAAAATAATGTGAAGAACAAGTATATCTAAATTTTATGTTATAAAAAGTCATTTTCAAAATCAAGATGAAGTTTAAAGAGACAGAGATATCTTATGAGTATATATTCACCATTTTATGCTCAGCTGCTTTAGCCTCATGGTGAAAAATTGATTCATTATCATCATCCTATCCATTGATAACTTAATGCCTAAGATTCCAATTCCACTTTTGTGCAGTGGGGATAGGTTGGTACTAATCAGGAAACTTCCTCTTTGTGATGCTGTGCAGGCATCTCTCTCTCTCTCTCTCTCTCTCTCTCTCTCTCTCTCTCTCTCTCTCTCTCTCTCTCTCTCCTGTGTGTGTTCAACAGTATTATCTGTGATCCCTGTGAGGTACAGTAATGACTGATATGTTAAGATATGTAATATGAGTGTAATAGTGACCTGAATGTTATGGGGGTAACAAACTACTTTTACATATTTGACATCCTTACCACGGGAGGAAATATTATTATAAATCTGGCCATAGACCCATGGAGAGCTCATCAGCCCCAAGTGTGGACCTCCTGCCACTATCTTGCTAAAAGGGCATAGTAGCAAACTGTTTTCTAAATTTGCATCTCTGAACTGATAAATTGGTACAGCTCTCAGACCTCATTAGAGGAATGTTTGTTGGTTGTTTTTTGGTGCAGTAGATGGTGATTTGTGCAGAAACTCACAACCAATCAAAGTCCAGAAAATAACTGTCATTGGAGTGTTCAGCTGCAAATCTGTCACACCCTCCACCTGAGAAGGCTCCGTGACCACTGCAGGAGAGGGGGCAGAGAAATTGTAAGTGCCAGAAGCCAGGGAAGACTAGAGTGAAACAGTGTTTTCTGGACATGTCAGGGTTGCTGTAGAATAGACTCACACTAGCTGTGATTGCCTGCATAAGACTTACACACAATCAAGCCAGTCAACATTCCAGCATGGAATGGGAAGAGACTCTTGAGCCTCCACTCTTAACTTGGGAACTCTTGATAGCTGATGGCTTCAGGGGGTAGGAGAGTAAGTTTTCTTTAAGGGTGTGGCCCCCAGTAGGTTGACAATGCTCCAGTGGATGGCCCCATACCCATGAGTATATATATGGGCAGCACAAACTGGATTGGGTGGGTTATAGCAAGAAAAGAGTACACCAAGTTGGTAGGGGTTGGGAGGAAGTAGGGTGGATCTGGAGGCAATAGGGGAAGGAGTGGGGACTAAATACGATCAAAGTACATTGTATGAATATATAAAATTCTCAAAGGATTAACAAAAATATACGTAAGCAAACAAACAAACTCCCAAATCTTCAGAGCTTCTTGGGAACTGAGGTCATAATACCATAGTAGTGTTTTATTTACTAGTAATGACACAACATATTTACACAACACAATATATATATATATTAAATATTTTATTTATTATTATGTATACAACATTCTGCTTCCATGTATATCTGCACATCAGAAGAGGGCACCAGATCTCATAAGGGATGGTTGTGAGCCAGCATGTGGTTTCTGGGAATTGAACTCAGGACCTCTGGAAGAGCAGTCGGTGCTCTTAACCTCTGAGCCATCTCTCCAGCTCCCAAAACAATATATTTTTAAAATTATTTTTATTTTATGTGTGTGTTTTGCCTGCATGTGTGTATGCTGTATGAGTTCTTGATGCTCTCTGAGGAGAAGAGGGTGCTGGATCCCTGGACCTGGAGTTATGGATGGCTCTGAACTACCATGTAGGTGTTGAGAACCTAAAGTGACTTCTTTGCGAGGGCAGCAAGTGCTCTTAACTGATGAGCCATCTTTGCTTTTAACCTTCCAAAACATGATCTATATAAGGCTTGTGGAATCTTTTAGGGTCAAGTATTCTCTGTTCTCACAGGACATGAAAGCTAAAGCCTTCTAACAAATAGAAACAGTGTTTTGTTGTTTTTCTTTTCCTGCAGTAAAGGCCAAAGAATAGCTTGTGGATTTGCACTTAGATTTTATGAATGGGATATGAAAACATCCACGTCCCTATCCCAGAGTCTCCTTTTTTCCCCCTTCTTTATTCTCTCATACAATATGTCCTGACCACAGGCTTTCCTCCCTCCACTCCTCCCCCTTCTCTCCTCAAGATCCACTGCTCTTCCATTTCCCTTGAGAAAAAGCCAGCTCCCAACCCCCCCCCCCAACCCCGTGTGATACCAACCAAACATGGCATAGCAAGATGCAATAAGCCTAAGCATAAACCCTCCTATCAAGGTTGGAGGAGGCAACCGAGTAAGAGGAAAAGAGTCTCAAGAGCAGCAAAAGAGTCAGAGACACTCCCATTGTTAGGAGTCCCACAAAAGCCTCAAGCTAAACAACCACAACATGTATGCAGAGGACCCAGGGAAGCCCCATCCAGGCTCTGTGGCTGCCTCTTTAGCTTCTGAGAACCCCTGAATGAGTCTTGCTTAGTTGACACTGAGGGCCTTGTTTCCTAGTATCCTCTACCCATCTGGCTCCTAGAATCCTTCTTTCCCTTCTTAGGCATTTCCCAAGCTCTGCCTAATGTTTGGCTGAGGGTCTCTGAATCTGCTCCCATCAGCTGCTGTAAGAAGCCTCTCTGATGATGATTGGGCTAGGTACTGATTTATGAGTATAGCCGAATATCATTAGGAATCATTTCATTAACCTTTTTTTGGTTGTTGTTGTTGGTAAGGTTTGGTTTTACCCTAGGTCTCTGAGTCATCCAGCTTTCAGATCTTGGCCATCCAGGCAGTGTTGGGCATGGGCTCCCTCTTGTGGCTTTGGCCTCAAATATTCCCATGAGCTCTGAGCCACCATTTCACCAGCATGTCTTGCAGACATGATATATATTGTGGGTCATAGGTTTTGTGACTGGGTTGGTGTCCCACTCCCACCCTTGGGAGCCTAGTCTGGTTGCAGAAGATGGCTGGTTCAGGCTCCATTCCCTCCATTACCAGGAGTCCTTGCTAGGGTCACCCTCATAGGTTCCAGGATGTTTCCACTGCACTAGGTTTCCACATTGCTCCCGAAATGCTCACCTATTCCAATCTTCTCTCACAATATGCTCTCCCTCCATCCTTCCCTCTGATTCCTCCTGTTCCCATCCCCACCTGCCCCCAGTCCACCTATAAAATCTGTTTTATTTCTCCTTCCCAGGAATATCTGTGTGCCTCCTTAGACTACTCCTCTTTATCTAATTTCTCTGGATCTGTGGGTTGCACTGTGATTTTTTCAGACAATAATCTCTTGTAAGGGAATCATGGAGTTGGCCTGGTCTAGCTCCCTTGAGAGGCATGTGTCATAGGTTTTTAGGTTAGAGTCTGTACTCCTGGGGCACTCGCTTTGTGCCTTTCAGTTCCTGAGAAACTGAGGCACTCCCCCAGGCAATGAAGTATTAAGGGTTTCTGTGTATCTCTGCATTCCTTAGAAGTCAGCAAAGCATACACAAGCTTGGTTGGACAATCAGTCTTAGACACTAACCTTGTATACCCTGTAGGACTTGTAATCGTTATTGTATCCTGGCAACTACAATTGTATTCTTCCTGGCAACCATCAGTATATTCTGATTCTGATAAGGGTATAAAAAGTCTGATTGCTTGCAATAAACTTGTCTCAGCTTCAGTCTTGCTGAGTGAGACCTCTCCAACCTGGGCCTGGTTTTTGTTCCCACTGACCATATCAGGAGACCCTGGTTTGGCAAATAAGTGCTGGCATTTAAAACCTCTTCTGTAGTTTTACTTTTGTTTTGTCTTTGCACAAAGCTGGTAATTTGTAATTGCTGATTTGACTGAATGTATAATCTCAATATTCAAGCATTTCAAATGCTTTTTTGGCAACTGTAGAAAGTGTCTTGTGTTTCCAGGGTGAATGATCAGTTTGATTTCTCCTTTAATTACAAGGGATGCTGGTGACTTTAATCTCACCAGAGGAGGTAGCTTTGATCAAAAGAAAACTCCTGATGGTATGATGGTATGCACAGTGAGAGAAGTTGAAACCCTGTAGAATGTTATGTAAGTGACAATTTACAATTCAACTCCTGTCCCTAGTGCCACCAGAGGAGCATCTATGGTCAGAATGGTTCCCTTCACACAGTCTTGGACAATTCTACAGCTCAGAATATCCACCACTCATTGTGAAGAGGTCATATCTTCTATTCCCCAGGACTCATAATTTTGTATTATAGAACTTTAGGGATCATTTGTGTTTCTTTTTTAGTTTGCAAATAATAGGAATTATATTTAACAGTCTGGAAGGAAAGTTCAGGGTCAAGGTAGCAGCAGATTTGGTGTCAGATAGAGGTCACTGGTCCATGGTACTTGTTATGTCCCCACACAATGGAAGGTTCTATGTTTTTATCCCTGTAGTCACCAATTTCACCCAAAATACAGAATTTTCTATTGTACTCTTGTTTTTTAAAACAGCACATTTTGGTAGCATAGTATATGATCCAACATACTTCTCAGAAAAGATATTGGAAGTTGGGTGGCCACAGAGCTCCAGGATCTGCTTGTCTCCATGCCACCAGCACTGGGATCACAGGTGTGCACAGTCAGATCTGGCTTTTTCATAATTGTTGGGGAATCTTAACTCTGTTTTTAGTACTTGCACAGTAAGAGCTGTACCCATGGAGCCATTGCCCTAGCCCCAGTGACAATTATTATTTTCATAAAGTTTCATGTATCCTGCTGCCCTTGAACCAGCTATGTGACAAGGCTGCCTTGAATTCCCGATATTCCTGGTTCCTGCCTTTACCTCCTGAGTATTGGGATTACAATTTTGTGCCACTACATCAGGTATTAAATTTTTTTTTAAGCCTAGAAGTGTCTGGTCTGTATCAACCAGGTATATCTACAAAAGCAGAGCATAGAGAAAGGGAGATCAACACAACCCAGAACAATTTGCATGTTTATGTAGAGTGTATGGCCCACAGGTGAAATCTGGCTGACCATCCATTTTATTTGAAGTTTTAGTAGAACATTGCCAGGGCCTGTTCACTTAATGTATTACTTATGGTGATTTTTATGACACAAAAGCAAAATTTAGTAGCTGCTCATAAACCTAGATTGTATGGCTTGGAAAATGTAAAATGTTTACCATTTGGTACCTACATAGAAAAGTTTTGCAGGCTCTGAAGTAGTGTTTTTGTTCTTTTACATTCATGTATTTTCTTTGTTCAGTAGTGAATGCTTTCACTACAGATCTGGCAGAAGCGCTTCCAGCTATGCTCCCCACACCCCAACTCGTGAGAGTCTGTAGGTCACAGAACTCCCATGAAGCAGTGCATTGTACCACCAAGGAAGCCGAAGGGCTGCCCAGTGTCACAGAATGAATTGTGACTGCATCTTTTGTGGTGGCACTGTGAACCATTGAGAGTAATGTGAAGATTACCTTCTGAGCATTTACGCAAGATAATTTAATTTTAGAGCTCATAAACAAGTCAGAGTTATGTGGTTTGACAAAAGGTCTCCTCATGTGTGCAGACACTTGCCAAAATCATGATGAAATCCCAAGGCACAGAAACCTTGTGTGCACTTCAGATTTACACATGGCCAGCAGAATCCGCTAGTGTATGTGTTCATAAACATTGCCGCTGCTATTAGGAGGCACTCCGGAAACATGGACAGTTCTGTGAGAGACAGAAGGACCCTCTTCCCATTGCAGAGTCCACAGCCTAACAAGGGCACTCATAAAGGCCTGCAGGCCACTTTTCTCTTTGAAAATGTGTGTTTTATAGCAAACATAGTTATCTCCTCCAGCATCTTGTCTATTTACTCAAAACTTACTTTGTCCGTTAATTGTGTCTGATAGCAGCTCCTGCTTGTAGGGCCAGGTTTTACAGTTTCTAGAAGTGTGGTTGTGTGCAAAAACAGTGAGGTTTGTCCTAATTGGAAACTAAAAATTAAATTTGGCCTATTTGCCAGACTTTTCCAGAGAAGTTTAAAATGAAAACAACTGTTTCTTTCAATGTAGTTTGAAAACATCAGGTCAAATCATAGTGAACATATGCGCTGGAGGGAAATTAGTAAAAGAAAAAGTCTTAATTTAAAGTTACTAAAGACACAAACCAGTTTCACTCAGCAAGTACTTAAATCAGCTTTTTTGCAGAACATGTGAGGCTCTGCTGCTTACTGGTCGGTACAGGAGCCATGGTTCTATACCTGCTTGTAAATGCCAATAAAGATGCTGTTTTGGTTACTTTTCTCATCGCCACATCAAAATGCCAGGTGAGTACACCTTAAGGGAAGAGGAGCTTCTTTTGGCTCACAGTTTAAGGATACAGTCCCTCATGGGAGAGAAGGCATGGTGACAAGAACCTGAGGCAGTTGGTCGCAGTACATTCACAATCTGGAAGCAGAGAGAGATGGATGCTGGCATACATCTCATTTCTCTTTTTTTATTCACTCTGGGACTCCAGCCTATGGGTTGATACTGCCCAAAGTTAGGGTAGGTCTTTCCTTTTTAGTCAATACTCTCTGGAAACATTCTTATACACATGCCCAGAGGTTTGTCTTCTGAGAGATTCTAGATCCTGTCAAGTTGGCAAGGCTAACTATTACAGTCACTTAAAGTTTTTTGATTCATTAATATCTAGAATGTGAGCATTTAATCACTATAAGAAGAATGGCATCTTATTATAATGATACACCCCATATTCCACTTCATCTTGTAGCATATACACAGTATAAGCTTCACTGTATATATTCTATAATATAGAATTAAAATAAGCAGATCAAAATAAGACAATTTAGAAGTGGCAGATTGGTGAGATGGACAGATTTGATGGCAGGCCATGTGCTGTGTATGACAGGCCATGACAGCGCTCATTCACTGTTAGAGCAATCACACAGAAATTTGGGGGACAATTTGACAATGTGCATATGAATACATTCCTTTGACTCTTCTAGGAGTTAATTCTACCAATATACTCACACATCTAAAAAGATGCACATACAATAGCATTCACTTTAGCATTGTCATAACAATAAAAAGTGGATCAACAAAGTCTGCAGTACATCTATTATGGATCGACTGTGTCCTCTGAAAGCCACATGTTGAAGTCCTAACACTCCTATGACCTAAGCATATTTATTAAGGTGTTAGACAATGGGTCGGAGGTAAGCGCTGCAGAGGGGCAACTATGTTAAAAAAGTCATGTGTGTGGGACCCTCACTCCTTATGGCTCCTGTTTATGATGCATTTGGAGAGCAGGAAGAGCACAGGACCTTGACTGGAGTAGTGTGGTGAAGCCAGTTATTTTCCCGTAAGGTTTCTTTACTTTGCTTTTGTGACATTGTCATTGCTCATTGGATTCTTGGTGTTGGAAGGAAGGACACAAGGAGCCTTGAACTACATCTTGAATTAACAGCATCTACTGGTAGGAGGGATGCTTGTTTGAGCTGAAATTAGGTGGTGGTGGGGGGATGGCACACATGTGCATGCATGCACCTACTGTGTGCCAAAGGGAAATAACTTTTGTTCTCAGAGTCAGTAGTATTTGGTTCTAAGAACCTGAGTAGAACCTGAGTAAGCCCTGGATCTCAGCCAGCAAGAAAGCACAGATGTGGGAAACCCATTCCAGAGCAGCATCAGAGAGATTTCTTAACTTCAACAAGGTTTTTTCAATTTTTTGCAATTTTATGGAAATCTACCAATGTGGTTCAAACAGTCTCCAAATTGATAATTGCTTTTCATTCAAAAGTCTACTTATAAGTTGCTTGTCAGAACTCAAAACTTATTTCTGTATAAGAAATTCTATATTAGTCCATTCCCAGCCTTGCTCTTTGTAAATTTTTTTATTTAAATTAAAAAACAATCTTATTTTACATACCAATCCCAGTTCCCTCTCCCTCCTGTCCTCCCATTTAACCCCCCAACTCCCCAAACCCCATCCCAACCCCTCATCTACTCCTCAGGGAGGGTGAGGCCTCCCATAGGGGATCATCAAAGTCTGTCACATCATTTGGGGCAGGACCTAGGCCCTCCTCCATGTGTCTATACTGAAAGAGTATCCCTCTACAGGGAATGGGCTCCCAAAGCCCATTCATGCACTAAGGATAAATACTGGTTCTACTACCAGAGGCCCCGTAGACTGCCCAAGCCCCCCAACTGACACCCATGTTCAGGGGGCCTAGTTCAGTCTTATGCTGGTTCCCCAGCTGTCAGTCTGGGGTCCATGAGCTCCCATTTGTTCAGGTCAGCTGTGTCTGTGGGTTTCCCCAGCATGGGCTTGACCCCTTTGCTCATCACTCCTCCCTCTTTACAACTGAATTCCAACTAAACACTGAGCCGAACTCCTGGAACCCAGCCTTGCTCTTAAACACATTTGTTTTTTAAAATTAAGTGTACCAAGAAAAGCTGCTATAAATCAAGTTTACTAGAACTTGAAAGCTCTTCAGGGACCTTCAAGCTAGTAAAACCACTAAGTTGTGCAGTGGATCATGGAGGCTAAGTGATTTTAGTGTTATCCAGTAGAACCACTGCATAACTGGGTCTAAAAATTCTTGACTTTTCTTAGGCCAGACACTTTTCCAGTATAACATAATTTATAAATTCAGACTACTTCTTACCATGGCATAGCTCTGAAAATGATTACTTCTGAATAAGTAAATATCACTTTAGGCTTTGGGAAATGCCTTCTCATGTGTCAAGCTCATAATATCTCCATAGAAATCCCACGAAGACAGCAAAGCTCTGGGAGGGTCAGTTAAACTGCCCAGTGCTGCACAGTGAGTGAGTGGAGAACTTAGGGTCAAAGGTCAGCCCATCTTGGTTGGAGGCCAGTGGCTGTTCCTCCGTGGACTTTGGGTAGGAATGCAGTCTGTAATCTCTGCACCTCTGTGCAGGTAGACAAAAGGCTGGTTCCACTGTGGAGATGGGTGGAATCTGCTAAGGCTGCTGCAGTATTGATTGACAGCTGAGAAGGAGCAGGGCTGGGAATGATGACCATGGGCTCTGTGGGTTGTAGCTTAGACAGCCAGTGATGTGGGGGTGGCTGCAGTTCTCATTGATGGGTGAGTTGTGCTTGCTGTTTTTGCTCATAGCACTGCCAGTCCATAGAGTTGATTTTTACTTCAGTAGATTATCTAGCACATAGCTGTTTTTTGTTTGTTTGTTTTTTGTTTTTTTCAAGACAGGGTTTCTCTGTATTGCTTTGGAGCCTGTCCTGCTATCCAGCTGTCCTGCTGTCCTGTAGATCAGGCTGGCTTCAAACTCACAGAGATCTGCCTGCCTCTGCCTCCCAAGTGTTGGGATTAATGGTGTGGGCATGTGTCACCAATGCCCTGTATAGCTGATGTTTTTATTAGAATCTTATGTAGTTCACGTCCCAGGGCCTTGTTAGAAGCTACCACTTGTTAAATATTTAGCCTGACTCCTTTAATCAAATACTTCTGGGTTTAAAAAAACACTTCTCTTAAAAACAAGAGCCACACGATACCTTTTATGATTGCCTCCCTCCCTCCCTCCCTTCCTCCCTCCCTCCTTCCCTCCCTCCCTCTCTTTCTCTCCCTCTTTCTTCTCTCTCCCTTCTTTTCACACCCCAGTCCTTGCCCCTTTTTCCCCAATTTGGGAATTCAGCCCAATGTGTCCAAGCAAGCTAGACAAATGCTCTACCCCTAAGCTTTATCCTCAGGCCTACTTTTAAATTTATCATTTGAATAACCAATATATTTACTGAATTTCCCTCTAACACACACACACACACACACACACACACACACACACACACACACACACACACACACACACACACACACACGAGTTTTGTTTGTTTTTGCAGTGTTGGTGGGCCTGGGCTTTAGACACCCTCGGGCAAGTGTCTCTCACTGAGCCACCCCTCCAGCCAGCGTTTTATGGATCTCAACTTCTACCTTTGAAGAAAGAAATGTTTATCTTCAAAGAGAAGGCTAGTGGGGCTGGAGAAATGGCTCAGAGGTTAAGAGTGCTGACAGTTCTTTTAGAGGTCCTGAGTTCAATTCCCAGCAGCCACATAGTGGCTAACAACTGTCTGTAATGAGATCTGGTGTCCTTTTCTGGTGTGCAGGCATACATGCAGAACATTATATACATGGTAAATAAATCTTTTTTTTCTTTAAAGCAGACTAGTAGGTGTAGAAGAAGTCTATTTCAACTGCATACATAGAAGGGTCTGCCCACTGTGAGTGTGATCTACAAACTCCCTGAATCAGTGAGGAAAGCCTTTCAGAACAGTGTGTGGATGCTCATTGCTGTGGATGCAATGACCTAGGTATCATGGTTAGAGGTACACTAGCAGAGTATGTCTGAGCTCAGGGATGCTTATGTATGGTCCCCTTGCTGACTCAGTAGTAAAGATGGAGTAGATTCCAATCTATAGCTTGGTGGATAAAGGATGGTGGAAATACAACCCATAGTGTTGGGCCCAAAGGGGGAACCAATTTCGGGAGACGCACCCCACAGAGTCACTCACAGGACTCAAGTTCGATGCAAAAGCAAAAGGACTTTATTCCAACACGTTGGGGTCTTTCTCTGAGAAGAGATCGACCCTGAGTTTCTAAAGTAAGCAGTTTTTATATCTTTTTGGTCACTAGGCAGGAGTATGACAACATATTGATTGGCTATAACATACATGAGTCATTTACTGATTGGTTGGGAATTGAACTCACAATTTTGCCCACGAGGGGTTTGGAATGTTATTTTGGTTTTTACACATGCAAGGCCATGGGACAGCTAGTGGTTTTTCCGGGAACAGAGTGACTTATACTTATTTTCAAAACTTGGGTGCTCTGGAGCAGGGTAACCCATAACAATTTTTAGAAACCAGACAGTTGTTGAGGATA
Organism: Cricetulus griseus; assembly: GCF_003668045.3. Taxonomy (NCBI): domain Eukaryota; kingdom Metazoa; phylum Chordata; class Mammalia; order Rodentia; family Cricetidae; genus Cricetulus; species Cricetulus griseus. The sequence goes on from NC_048595.1 coordinate 213,243,740, forward strand.
ATAACATTCCTTGGAAACTAGTAATAATAACAATTTCCAGAGACTGGTCATCATGACTGACCATTTCATGTATTCTTTTTCTCAGAGCTGTGTGTGCGGCCAGAGTGATTTTCAAATACATGCTGGTGGGTATCAGGCTGGGTTTGAGTTGGGGTCTTTCAGTAGCAGAGATGGAGTAGATTCCAATCTACAGCTTGGTGGACAAAGGGTGGTGGAAATACAATCTGTAGCAGAGCCTGTGGTGTGGAAGCTCACTGTGGAATGAAACTGATTTCAGAATGTGGCCCTGTTTCAGCGCCATATGCCCCATTTGAAGCATTATGTCATGTGTGAGTTTAATCTGCATTCCTCAGAGCTTAATTTTCATTGTGAGGGTCTGTTTGCTCACTGATGCTTTCAATTTATTACCCTGCTATTGCAAAATGTGTCACTCAAAGTTGCTGATCCTGTTAATGTCAAGAAATGGAGGGAACCCCACAAGGCAGGACAGAGAGCTACTCTGTGAAGTGACTGGAAGCCTTGCCCACCTTCTTCTCTGTCATTCAGCTCACCTCCATAGTTTCTTTGTCTCTCTCTTTTCAGTGATTTTTAAATTTTTCCCTATTTCTGGAATCGACCCCATCTTGCTTATTTTTATGGTTGTCTTCATATAAATGCTCCTGTCCCGTCTTCTCTTAACCTTCTCTTAGCATTCTCTCACATTCCTCTTCCAAGCTTGCTCAGCCGCCTCCTACCCACATCATCTTTGTTTTCACATTTTCCCTTCTGTCCCCACAGTATTTGCTGCATTTGGTCTGTCAGTGTGTATTCTCTCTCTCTCTCTCTCTCTCTCTCTCTCTCTCTCTCTCTCTCTCTCTGTGTGTGTGTGTGTGTTCTGTCTTTGTCTTTCTCTCTCTCTGTCTCTCCCTATGTATGTGGTTTATGTATGTACGTACTCATGTGTGTGGGTGCACACACATGTGTCTGCTTGTAGAAGCCAGAGGTCAGTATTGGATGACTTTCCCTAGCTTACATTTTGAGACAAAAGTCTCTCACTGAACCTGGAGTTCATTGATTTGGCTAGACTGGCCAGCCAATGAGTCCCAAGGATCCTCACATCTCTGCTTTCCCTGGTGTGGTAGTTGCAATGTAATCAGCCCCCATAATCTCATAGGGAATGGCACTATTGAGAAGGTGTGATTTGTTGGAGTATGGTATGGCCTTGCTGAAGGAAGTGTGTCACTGTGGGGGGCAGGCTTTGGTGTCTCTTTTGTTTAAGTTTTCATCAGTGTCACACTTGATTTCCTGTTGCCTGCAAGATGTAGAATTCTCAGCTACTTCTCCAGCACCACATGCATGCAGCCATGCTCCCGTTACTGATGATAATGGACTGAACCTCTCAAACTGTAAGCAAGCCACCCCAATTAAATGTTCTCATTTTTAAGAGCTGCTATGGTCATGGTGTCTCTTCACGGCAATAGAAACCCTAACTAAGACACCTGGCCCTGGGGTTGCAGACATGGGCCACTCCACCTAACTTTTTACGTGGGGACTGGAGTCTAAAGTCATTGTTATACTTGCCCAGCGGGCAGCTTACTTCCTGAGCTACCTCCCTACCCCTTGGATACTATTTAATTTAAATTCCTCCTTGGATTCTGAAAAAAGAGAGGCACTTCTAAGCTTATACACTATGCCCTAAATGTTTCTCAGGAAGCAGGGATATCTTTCCCACTAAGTACCGGCAACTAAGGAATGCTGAGAACAGGGGAAACAGTCTTCCCTAGAGATGAGCTCCCTAATTGCTTATCCAAGTGGTCAGCCCTGAAATCCACGAGCAAACAAGTAACACTAAACTGGACCAAGCAGGTTGTATTTGCATATTTATGCATATATGTATACATAAGACTTGTAACAGTAACAATTTTAAAAGAGGCCATGGATTTGAAAGGGAGTAAGGAGAGGAATGGCAGGGTTTGGTGGGAGTGAAGAGAAGAGGGAAATGTGTAGTTGTATTTTAATTGGAAAACAATGGGGGAGAAGGTTGCAGATGAATCCAAAGTATTTGTCACATTTGTGTCACTAGCACTGCTGATACGAATCCACTCAATGATGAGGTACACCTGAGTGATAAAAGTCCACTCAGTGGTGAGGTACACCTGAGTGATAAAGTCCACTCAGTGGTGAGGTACACCTGAGTGATAAAGTCCACTCAGTGGTGAGTTACATCTCAGGTCGACCTTCTTACTGGGTTATGGGCTCAGAAAGCATTCTCCAATTATTCCTTCAAGGAAGGCAACACAAGACTGTGGAAAAACTATGAACTTTAAGTCAAACAGATGGGAATTATGGGCTGAGGTTCGGCTCCTGCTTAGCACAGTGTTATGGGGAGACTCTTACCATCCGTTATTGATTTGTTTTTATTATTCAATATCACAGGCTTACAGAGAACCACCCTGGAACATCTGCTTACCCACTGTTTCTCATTGTCAAGCTTGCCATTCTTCTATATTACCATCAGAGTTCTTTTGTTGTTGCTATTGTTGTATGAATTCAAATGTTTTAGACATAATTACCCTGGTTAGGAATTCCTTTGGCACTGTAATGGGTGTGATTACACCTGTATCTCAGGATTGAAACACATCTAAATAAATTGTCTGCCATGTGGGAAGTACTTATAAAGACCTTCCTTACTTCCTTCTTTTTTTCTTTCTTCCATTGTGTGTGTGTGTGTGTGTGTGTGTGTGTGTGTGTGTGTGTGTTTGTGGTGTGCACATGGTGTCTGGAGGTCAATTTCATGAATCATCCACCATCACTCTCACTTTCCTCTTTGTTCACTGAGTCAGGGTCTCTTAGTCAAACCCAGAGCTCACTGATGTGGCTAGTCTTGCTAGGCAGTTCATTGGGGGTCCCTGTCTCTGCTTTTTGAGGCTGGAATAAAAAGACAGGCTGCTACACTTGGTCCCACTTCCCTTCTTAAGCGTGACATCATGAATGCATCATTTCAGTGGACTTTCAGAACCTTGATGAAAGGTAAAACCTAACAGAACATAATGTTGATGATTAAAAGATGCTTCTGTTGATATAGGTAATAAACATGATTTCACAACTACTGTTTAGTAATATAACCCCAAATTTAACAGTTCTCAAAAATAAATTTTCTAGGTCTCACATTTTGACAAATGTTAGAAACTTCAAGTCCTAAGTAGTTTTTCTCTATGTGTTTTAAAAATAGCATCTTCTAGTCACTAAATTTAAAAGTTTTTTTTTTTTTTTTTTCCTGGCACATAAAGCCTAAAGTGCTTTCTAAGTGAGATTTCCAGATGCTGAGATGGGAAAGGCTGCTCCTGGTAGCTATTGTAGCAGCTGCCCTAATAAACTGTCCAGGGGACAAATAGAGTATGGCGGGGGGGGGGGACTTCAGGGGTAGATTAATAGGGAATCCCAGAGAATCGGTGCTCAGATGTCTGGAGCATTTGACTCTAGCTAGCAGCTCTCCTTACCCTTGCTACTGTTCCCTTCCTGTGGGAATCCCCAGCCTTTAAGTCTTTGGGGGAAAGTCCAACTTGGATACTCCAGCTCTGCTGCTGGTACCTCAGAACTGGGTTGTAGACAGCGAGACTGACCACTCAGTGGATGGAAGCATTCATCATCTAAGCCTGACTACTTGAGTTTGATCTCTGGAGCACACAACTGAAAGAGAGAATTGACTTCCAAAAGTTGTCCTCTGACCTCCATATGTGTGTCATTATTCATGAGCACTCACACACATACACCACACACATACACACATTCTCTCTCTCTCTCTCTCTCTCTCTCTCTCTCTCTCTCTCTCTCTGACATAAACATTTATTTTAAAAATAATTGAATTGGAAAACTGATACTTTTGGTTGTAGGCCACAGACCACCACATGGTTCAATAACTAGACCTTTGTTTTTCAATTACTAAATCCTGTCTGGATCCCTTGTGTTGTAATGCCAGCGTTACGATTCTCTCAGGTTCTCTCGAGGGAATCTGAGGATTGAATAAAGACAGGACAATGGGTCGTTCTTGCAAGGAGAATGTCGTTTATTTCAAAGGGGAGTAGACTTATATACCATAACAGCCACAGTGGAAAAATACTCAGGTCAAGGTTCATGCCCCCTCCCCGCCAGAATGGGCAGATAGTTTGCATTTTTGCATACAGGCCTAGTCAGAAGGAGGGAACATGGAAGTAAACACCTAGTCATGAGACAGTCAGCAGACCCCAAGGGCTCAGTGGGTCACCATTAGTCATAAGATGATCAGCAGACCCCAAAAAGGTCCGAACACCCTTGTTCTAAACTTGTTTTAAACAATTTTTTTTTGAGACTAGCTCTTTGCTTTTTTTTTTTGATAGTTCAGGTCAATTCATTCATGCTCAGTTACTAAGTTCCAGGTACTAGAGGCACCTTGTCAGGTACAGAAAATAAAATAAAAATAAAATAAAATAAAGCCTGTTCCTGCTCTACAGAGTATTAGTTTAGTAGAACTGGTCATACAGACCTGCAGTGGCAGCACTAACTGAGTTGATGCAACAAGGACAGAAACCTTGTGTCTAGCTTGCCTAGTGTCTTAGTTAGGGTCTCTATTGCTGTGAATACATTGGGCTGGCTTACAGTTTCAGAGGTTTAGTCCATTATCATCACGGTGGGGATAATGGCAGCACGCAGGCAGACATAGTGTTGGAGAAGTAGCTGAGAGTTCTACATTTGGATCAGCAGCAGGAAGGAAGAGACACTGGGCCTGGCTTGACCTTTTGAAACCTCAAAGCCCACAATCCCCTGTGAGACACTTCCTCCACTAAAGCCACACCTACTCCACCAAGGCCACACCTCCAATAATACCACTCCCTATGAGTCTATGGGGGCCATTTTAGTTCAAACCACCACACCTAGGAAAAGGATACCAAAACCCAGCCCAAGCCTTACAGCCTCCTGTGAAAACCTGCAAAACTTCCATGTTGCTAACTGCCAATCCTTTCACACTCTTGTTAAAGGTGGGCCACCTGTTGGTACTTGATTTTAGTAACTGGTGTGATTTAAAAGGCCAACCTAGAAGATATGACAGAATTCTTGGCTGGTTCTCTCCTGAGACCAGTCACATGTCGGGAGGAAGCCCAAGACACAGAGAAGCCTTGCGAAGCGGCTCTTGCCTCCCCACCTTCACCTTTCCTATGTAGTAGCCTGCTGTCTACTTTCTTCATTAGGGTTTACACATGATGCCTTTTGGACTTCTTCTTTTTTCTTTTTTTTTTTTTAAATCTAATTTAAGGTAGGAGCTGAAGCTGTTTGAGACATTTCTTCTTTCTTTTGTAGGTTATACATTTCATTTTAAATACTACTTTAGTGGTCACTTATAGTTGGGATGTAGTTCAGTTCCCCTTCTCTGCACCATGATCTGAAAAATTTTTCAAGCCAGTATGTTGGGAAGGTCATGAGGCTCACCTCATCTATCAGGAATGACTGTTTATCATCTGATAGCCATTTGAGAACCACTGTCATATATGTAGTCTCCCCCACCCCTAGTCCTTTAGGGTATTTGAGTAAATGTGGTTCTTACTAATCTACCATACTTGGGGAAAAAAAAGTTCACATGCATTTTAAAATAGTCTGATTTATAGGCTTGTTTTGATCATAACATACTAATTACTTGGCATATTTATCCTAAAATGTCTCTTTTCTCTTACTTTGCAGGCACCAGCCTTGGTTTTCTGTTCTCCATGACTCAGTGTCATGTGGTATTTGGACACTCACTCCTCTAAGGGGACTCCTAGTTTACCATCATCATTTACTTATCATGTTTGTTTGACTTCCTTCCATTCTCCTCTCTATAAGCTCTAGTGCTGGGAAGCTGAGACCGATGGTGAGCTTGCCAGCCAGTTTAGTTAAAGTGGCAAGCTCCAGGTTCAATAAGAGACCCTGCCTCAAAATATAAGGTAGAGAAATGACTGAGGAAGACATCCTGATGATAACTTCGGGCCAACACATAGGCCAGTGCACCTGCACACACATATACCACACATACACATACTACACACACACACACACACACACACACACACACACACACACAACACATGCATGCATGCATGCACACACACACAAAGGAAGAAAGAAAGAAAGAAAGAAAGAAAGAAAGAAAGAAAGAAAGAAAGAAAAGATTGGAAGCTATGTTTGTTTAGGATAGTTTTTACTGTCTCCAGTGTTGCTTCCTAGGAGCTGTCCACTTTTTTTTTTTTTAAAGACAAGTTCTCTCACTGGCTTGAAATTTGCTGATTAGGCTAGGCCAATGGCTAGTGAGTCCCAGGGATCCTCTTCTCTCCATATCCCCAGTGCTGGGATTACAAGAATGTATTAGTTACTTTTCTGTTACTGTGATAAACACCATGGCAAGGCAGCTACGTAAGGAAGAGTTTTGGCTTGTGGTTCCATAGTGATGGGGGCGGCGTGGCAGCAGGAGCAGAAGCTGGGAGCTCATATCTCAATTGTAAGCATGAAGCAAAGACAGAAATTCTAATTCTCAAAACCTGCCCTCAGCCGCATACTTCCTCCAGCAAGGCTAGCTTGCCTGAACGTTTATAGACTGCACTTCTAGCTGGAGACCAAGTGTCCAGATATCTGAGCCTGTAGGGGTCAGTCTCACTCAAACCACCACAAAGCATATACCACCATACTTGACTCTCTATGTGGGTCCTAGCAGTCTAACTCAAGAGTCTTCATGCTTGCATGGCAAATACTTCACTGACTGAGATATCTTCCCAAGCCTCCACTTAGCCTTCTTGGATTTCGCTTTCCCTCTAGTAAAATGTAAGGTAACATCTTTCCAGCATAGTTTTTATGACAATTAGAGATAATATATAGAAAACATCTGGTACTTCAGTAAAGTGGCCCAGGGCATGCTAGAATTTTCAGTATCGGTAACTTACTTGCATATCTGAATATACTAATTGTGATTCTCCATTTACTGGAAAATGGTCAATATCTGACAGGTATGTTGAAGCTTTAATTACTCATTTGGACCTGCACATGTTGGAGTAATAGAAAAGTGAATTCTTGACATTTACCTCCAGGAAGAAATGAGGCTGGAAAGATACCACATTAACTGAAGGCTCGGGAGAAATTAATCTCAAGTTCTTCATGCCTGGGTAGAAATCTGTTCTCATCCTCACTTGTAGGGTGTGTGTGTGTGTGTGTGTGTGTGTGTGTGTGTGTGTATTAAGAGATTATAGACAGTTGATCCAGGTCACTCAATTAAATTCTTCTGGAAACAGCCTTATAGACACACCTAGATGTGTTCTTCCACGATGATGCTGAATACAGTTCAGCTGAAAATGAAGATTAACCATTGTGGTATTTTAATGAGAATGACACCCATAGAGTCATATGTTTGAATGCTTGCTCCCCAGTTGGTGGAACTCTTTGGGAAGGATTAGGAGGTATGGCCTTGTTGGAGGAAGTATGTGACTGGGGGTAGGGTTTGAGGTTTCAAAGCCCACACCATTCTGTGGTAATATTTTGTTAATGATCTAATAAAGCTTGCCTGAAGATTAGAGTGTGCCTGCAAACAGTAGCATTTTACAGAAGCATCTATATCACCAATCACACAGAACTGGTGAGCATTACTTCCTTAAAGTCTCAGCAAGGAAGAGGTTGTAGGCTTGCAACTGTAGACTTAAGAACAGCTTCTTGAGTCCAGTCTGGTCTTTGCTGTGACAAGCTGTTCTGTTTTGCTGCTTTGGTATGTGGGAGGCTTGGGCTTTTTTTCTAGAAATGTATGTTATGAAAGTAAAGACCAATCGACTCCCAAAGGAGACTGAGATAATACCTCTAGAGATTTAATTGCATTGTGAGTATTTTTTGGAGAGGAAGATGTAGGGATTCAGGAAGGAGAATTGGAGGGGATCTTCAGCTTCTCCCGTGACACATGGACTGTGATGTGCAGAGAGGCTTGGCCAGGAAGCACAGTTGTTACAGGTGTGAATCCTGTGATGATGTGGACAGAGGCTTGAGCACAAAGCACAGTTCTTACTGCGTTGTGTTTGTGTGGCTATTGGGTAATTGCTGACTGAGTACTTTAGAGAAATAGCTAAGTAGCATTTGAATCTGGGGTTAAGGATGTTTTGGGAATCTCTTTTTTTTCTATCGTTTTTTTGGATCTAGATTCTCAAGCTCTTTCAGAGCTCCAGCAGGAAATTTAGATTTAATCTCAAGAGTCAGTGTTTTGTCTGGTGTCTCTTCTAATGTAATGCAGATGTTAGGATGGCTTTATTTGATTTGAACATTCATTGACTCTGCTCTACTCCTCTTCGCTTTGTAATGGGAAACAGTCTAACTCCAGCGTTCATTAAACTCAGAAAATACAAGCTGTAATCCTGAGTATGTACATGGAGAGGAGATATATTTAGACTGTTTTTACATAGAGGACAAACCCTTAAACTGTTGCAGAGTTTGAGGGAAAAAACATCTCCTCTGGGGGAAAAGAAAGACAGAAAAACAAACAGAAAAAGGAAATGTTCATTGGAAAAGTGCCCCTCCTAAGTGTTCTTGCTTTGAGTTGTGTCTCTTCATTACCTGGATGGTCTGTAGTGTGACTGGAATATCACTTTCCAGCATATTCTGTGTTCATCCTGCCTATCCTTTCTCCCTTACATCACACTGTTGCACAAGTTTCCAAAAATCATATGAACATCTCAGTGACTGTCCCAGCATACAGCCCCTCTGGTCAGCTTGCCAGAGAAAAGCATGTGACTGGTGACTTTGTGACTTTGTGATATAGTGAACCCAGCCATATTCACCTGTCATTGCTTAATCCACTATCTGAGTTTTTTATTTCCCCTTGGTGCCAAGTTTATTTGGGAGAGGAAAAAAATCCACTGTATAATGTGAACACATACTATGAGCCTCAGTAAGTGGTTTATGTATTGTTTCTTTATTGGTCTAGTGATCTGATCCTCCAATAGTCTAAAAAATGAGTCACAAAGTATGCTTCCTTTAGATTTATGTGACCACAGACATTTTTGTTTATTTATGTTACTGAGGAAAATAAACACTTACATATGTCCTCAGGCACCACAGATATTTTTTGTTTTGTTCTGGCGGTTATGACTAAGCATGCCATAGTCAGAGCTGTCCAGAGATGGAATCGTGGCTTCTCCTGGGTTGTAGTAGCTATTGGTTAAATCAGCTAGGTGACTGGCATTGTTCTGGCATGTGTCCAGGTAACCTCATGAGTTGTGAGAACTTTTCCTGAGCACAAACAAATGTTCACTCACCCTAGATAGGGCACCAATGACAAACACTTTGGATCTCTGAAGTTCTGTTTGTCATAGTCCTCTGCCTAGAGAGGAGCATCCCCCCCCCTTTTTTTTGAGACAGCATTTCTCTGTATAGCTCTGGCTGTCCTGGAACTCACTTTGTAGACCAGGCTGACATTGAACTCACAGAGATCTACCTACCTCTTGAGTCCTGGGATTAAAGGTGTGCACCACCATCACCTGGCTGGGAACATCTTTTCTAAGAGTGATGGTTATTCCCACCTGGCCGCAGGGCATTTGTGGAACAAGAGGTGGGAAACTGGGGTAAAAGGGATACTAGACCTTTGTATCCTCTTTTCTCACATGTGCTGTGACTTTCACCCTTGTCCAGTGGCTGGTGGGGTATCTGAGGGGGGAGAGGAAAGAGTAGCAAGTCAGGGAGGCCAGAGTGTGCTCAACAGTGAGTGAGGATTGTGATGGGTTTGTAAGGTAGGAGTGAGCACAGAGACTTTTGTGTAGCAAAGATGAAAGTGTATCAGACTTCTGAGAATTATCAGGAAATCTGCCCAACAGCAGGTCATGCCTCACAGGTACTGAAAGTTGTTGCAGGATGTGTTGTGCTTGCTGGATCTTATTTAAATTCAAAGTTGTATGTATTCAGAAGGTTCTTATGGTTTCATTGTGAACCTCTCCCCTGATTGCCCCCCACAGGATCATCTGGTCCCCAGCTGGTGGTGCTGCTTGAGAGTTGGGGACTATTTATGATGGAGGTCCTGGCTGACAAAAATAAATCAGTAAGGGGGACCTTTGAGGTTTTTAGCTGGCCCCACTTTCTTCTTCCTGTGGCTGCCATGATGTGGCCAGTCATAGCTGCTCCTTCCAATATGTTCTTTCTGTCACGATGGACTAACATCCCATGAAACTGTGAGCCAAATCAAACCCTTCCTTTCTGAGACTGCTTCCATGAAGTACTTTGTTAGTGATGAGAAAAAAAAATGACTAAACACAACTCATTACTGAAGACTTTGGATCTATAGAACTCAAAGTTAATTCAGGTGTTTTGACTTTCAAACCTGCTAATAATTATGGTGTCATGCAAATTTATGCATGGAGGACCTAGAAAAACTAATTCTGTACAGGATGCCATCAATTAGGTTGTCCCAGTTTGGCTGGCAGAGTTTAGTTTGCCTGACACAAGAGACACAACTTCAGCATCAAAAGGACATCTGTGTGTGACATTTTTGCCAGGCACCCTGATACCACATGTAGATGCTGGAAAGATCTATCGAATACCTGCAAAAGAGCAAGTGAAAAAGGCACACAATATCTTGGCATCATCATGAAGATGATTTTAGTCTTCAATGCCAAGGCCTCAGTGGAGGGGGCTTAAGGACCCCCCAAATGCTCAGGGGTTGCATTTCAAGAATCACTGAAGTAGAAGATTGCTATGTTTTTCTAACTTGGTATTTTATTTTTCTTAGTCATGACCTTTTGGTTGTAGTCATGTGGTTTTATATAAGGAAAGTCTAAATTAAACACACTGTATAATGTTTGTTGATAGGATTGATTCAGGCTCTAAGCTTTAGCTTATGATAAAGTGGTAGTTTTTTTTTTTTAACAGTTATACTTGCCTTCCATGCTCAGAGTCAGCCATACTTCATTTCTTCTTCCCATACATGATTTCCTCTTTCTCATTCAGATCTCTTAGACTGTCTTTTTCTCTAAGGTAAATCACAGTTCATTCTCAGTGTTAATGGAGAGCAAAACATATTTAGAGCACATAACACTGATGTGAAATTCTGCTGTGGTCCCTTCCCTTTCTTCCATTTTTATTTAGTAAACTGAGTTTTGATAAGTGCTCTATATTGCCAGAGGCTAAGGACACTAAATTTATAGACCATATGGTCTCACCTGAAAACAATGTCCAAGTAGGAAGAATTTCAACAGCAGTAGTCACATGTAATGTGCTTGTGCCCTAGCTGCTTCCAGTGAAGCCTGAGTGACATGGTGGGGTGCTGTTCCCTTATTTTTTAAAATATGTTTTACGATATTTTATATTTGTCATGTGATATTTATGACACGTGTGGATGCAGCAGGGTGCCAGACCCATGGAGACTGGAGGGCCGCTTTGGGGACTCCTTCCTCGATGGGCTGCAGGGATTAAACTCAAGTGACCAGGCGTGTGTGGCAAGTGCTTTTGCCTAACAACCCATCTCACCAGCTTCTCTTCTCTCTTCTCAGACAGTAGAAGGTGGCCAGAGATCTCCAGTCCCCGTCGTCTCAACAGAAACCACTTAGGGAGGATGTGCCCATCCCGAGACTCCCTTTGCTCAAAGTGGAGACCAAAGCTCATCGTTCTTCCGTGAACCAGGGGAGTCTTTGTTCTTCTGGGAGTTAAATGTAAGCCAGAAGAGTTGGAGTGTGTGGCAGGCAGGTCAACTGTGAGGGGAGGCGGTTAGAATTGAAAATGGTGGAGGGAGGGATCTGAAAAGGAGCCATGGTATAGGGACTGCCTCCGAATGGCACTCCTTGTCACACCATCACACCACGGGACAGACAGACAGTTCCCCACTGCCACTACTATGACTGACTGTGACTGACGGATGAAGCAAGTACTAACAACACTGTAGGCGTATTGCTAAACTCAGCAGCCATTGCTTAAGTCCTCATAACAGTGTACACGTGGGCTCTTTTCATTCCCCAGGGTTTACTTTGTCATTCCTTTACTGTGTCAGTTAACCATGTGCTAGGTGACAGGGTTGAGATGCTAAGCCAGACAGATGCAGTTTATGTGGGTCTGGAGTTGGGAAGTGAAAAGTTTAGTATAATAATTACTAAACTTATAATCTCACTAAAAATGCACACAACTATACACTGTGCTGTAACATGAAAAATAAAAGACCCAGAGACAGATATTGGGGTTCAAGGTTCAAGCTGAAGATCAGAAAAGCAAAGCAACCAACTCACTAGCTCACACTACCTCAGGCTGAAAGGGCTGATCCTGTCTCCATGAACTCTCACCAAGCCTCAGACTGCTGCTTCTCCTCAATGTAGCTGGAGAATGAATGCCAGCTCTGAGACCCTGTTTCTGTTTTAACTACTTCCCATAAGTCCTGGTATTAAAGGTGTGTGATCCCAAGTGCTGAGATCACCTTTGAGTGTGTTGTTTCTTTTAAGACTAGATCAATTTCGTGTAGTCAGTGTGGCCTTAAACTAACGGAGATCTATCTACCTCTTAATCCTGAGTCCTGGGATTAACTTCTAAAGCGAACTAGTATGGCTGCTTTGCTATTTTGATCTCCAGTGGCTTTAATAAATCATAAGCAATATATCACCACACTGTACTGAGTGTTTGTGTAGATAACTTTTTTTTTTTTTTTTGGCTTTGAGACAGGGTCTCTTTGTGCAGCCCTGACTTGCCTGGAACTCAGTCGGTAGACCAGGCTGGCCTGGAGCTTACAGAGACTGGCCTACTTCTGCCTCTCAGATGCTGGGATTAAAGATGTGTGCTTGTCACACCTTGCTCATGTATATAATTTTTATGGAGCACTTATTATGAACTGGGCCTTGAGCACACATGAAGGATACTGTTATAATTCCTGTGTTTCGGATGAGATGCATGCACAAGTCTCAGTGAGTAACAGGGTAAATAGGCAGAGAACACAGGACTGGGCAGCTCACTACACTTGGCCTCAGCTGAAAAGCTGAGAAGTGACTGAGATGGGGCATGTTACAAAGAACAGATATTTCCTTTCTTTTTAAAATTACATGTAATTAATGAATGAATGTGTCTATACATGTGGAGGTCAGAGGTCAGCTTGCAGGAGTCAGTTCTCTATTTCCACCTTGTGGGTCACAGGTTTTAGCTCAGGTTGTCAGGCTTAGCCATAAGCACCTTTACCCTTGGATGGTACTGGACATTTATTTTTGTAGTTCTGGAGGCTGGGAAGTCTAGGTAGGAGGGGCTGCATCATCTCATGGTTAAAGACAGGAAGCTAATACAAAGCCTTCACGATGGGTGTTAGATCATTTATGAGGATGGGGCACTTAGGGTCTCATCACCTCCCCACCTGCCATCAAACTTATGTGTTGGGGATTGAGTTTCTAACACATACTTTTGGGGGAACACACTGAACCCATAACAATCATTATATCCCCCACTGTGTGTCATCACAGGTGGCTAAGGCAGTGTGCTGTGGGATCTCACCAGGCTACTGAGAACCATTATCCTGATGAATGAGTCAATGGCCAGCTTTGCTTTCCAGTGTTCAGAAGTTGGGAATACAGAGGAAGGTAGGGAGTGTGGTTTCTTTCTTTTCTTTTCTTTTCTTTTCTTTTCTTTTCTTTTTTTTTCTTTGGTTTTTCGAGACAGGGTTTCTCTGTGTAGCTTTGGAGCCTATCCTGGCAATTGCTCTGGAGACCAGGCTGGCCTTGAACTCACAGAGATCTGCCTGCCTCTGTCTCCTGAATGCTGGGATTAAAGGCGTGTGCCACCAACGCCCCACAGGAGTGTGGTTTCTGTGTTAAAAGTGAACAGTGTGTGTCTGGTGAAATTTGTGCTTTAAATTACCCCAAAGCTTTTTTTTTTTTTTTTTTTTTAAGTTACATCAAATGAAAGAAGTTGATTTCAGAGGACAGATTTTCTATAACCTCTTCATTGGTTTTCCAGCCCTCAATACTAGAAAGGTGTTTTCTAGAGGAAGTTTGGGGGAGACAGCAGGGCAAGCAGAGGAAGTGTTTATAGATAAAGAAGACTTAATGAGCTTCCTTTAGCCTATATGGCCTCCCTGCCATCTTGACATGTTAGTTAATCATCTGTGCAGAGGGATGTTAGCCACTGGAAAGGGTGGAGAAAATCAACCCTGGGCATCACTGCTCCAAAAAGGGTGTCACAGCCACGACAGAATCTACATGGTAAACACGTGGTCTTTTAATGTATTTTGGGAGTAGAGGGTAAGGAGCATGAAGTCGTTGGAAGCAGGTAAGGCTGTGTCTTTTGCTGGAACTGGGTACACGAAAGACAATTGTGACGCGTGAAACAGTTACCTGTGGTTTCCACCTGTGTGGCGGCTCTGGGAGGAGAGACAGGAGGTGGCAAGCCTGTTCCATGTGACCTTGTGTGGAAAACCTTGGGGATTTTGGAAAATGTGTACTGAGAAGAGTGAAGGAATTACATGGAGCTTTAGAAATTAAAACAAAACTAAACAACTTCACTTTGAAAATTCACTTTAGACCATTTGTGTGTGATGTCTATCCCTTTACTCATTTGCATAGGGAGTGGTCCAGATGAAATCACTGAGTGAGGAAAATGAATTACAGTATCCATGAAAGTGAGCTTTCAACTCAAACAATAGTTTTTGAACCTATTACATTTTGGGAAGCAGCCTACAAAAGTTTTACACACACACACACACACACACACACACACACACTTCTAGGGAAGGAATACATATTCCAAGGCCATTTTTTTGGTGTGTTGCTTATTAGGAATGAGAATTTCTTAGACCTCAAAGGTAACTCACAGATCAGGTAGTCCAATTCTCTCATTTCACATTTATAGTTTGTCAAACATACTAATGTGATGTGCTTGAGTCATTTGATATGTTCCAGCAACCACATTCCTTTTGCATGATGCCTGCACAAGTGTCAAAATAAAATCTGCCCTTCATAGTCATCATGCTTCCACAATTACCTGTGGTTGCCTAACAAGCTTCCCTAGTCATTACAGTTTCTCATGGCCCCATGGCAGTGCCTACTCAGAGTCCCGGCTGACGCTGTTGTCACGTGGCGGGATGTTTAGACTCCATTGCAGGCTGGCAGATGCTTGACATGGAGCTGGCTGCTAGCTAGCAGCTCTGGTGGACTTGGCAGTGGTCTTTCTGAAGGTCCCCCTGGTCTAGAAACTCAGTTATTCTGTCTCCAGATCTATCTCACCACAAGGTCCTAAGTGACAAGGGAGAGAACTACTGTTAAGTTATCCCATCCCAGGACTCACACACACACAGTTCTAGAAAACAGACCAAGCAGGCTTCAGAAAGTCCTAACTAAAACACTCCTTGGTTCCTAAGTGTCTGCTCTTTTGTGTTGTCCATTTTCATCTTTTCATTTCAGAACAATGGTTTAACTCCCCGACACTCGTATTCCTTGTGGCTCCCTGCCCTTCCAGCCTTTAGGATCAAGCTCCAACCTTGAAGGTCCCCCACGTTCAGTACAGAGAGATGTGAGGAGAGCATCTAGTTACTTAGCTCAGAGGGTCAAACCGTTTGATTGCTGGCTTCCTAATAGTACTCTTAGGTGAGAAGTCCCTTCAGGAGTCTGTGACTTACACACAGCTACAGGCTGGAACGGTGCTGAAATGCTTGGAACAAGGGTAATATACCTTTGTATATACTAATATATGTAATCATTAGCCTCAATATTGTACATTATGTCCCTCACAGTGTTAGACCCCCGGAAAACTCAGGCCTCCGGGGTCTCAGCCCATGACTGAGGTCACCCCAATCACCAGGCAGATTCGAGAGCTTGATGCAAACTGCATGAGGCTTTATTGTTTTTTTAATGAGCTAACCCCATGTTAGCTCGGGTCTTTCACCCACCCACCATGGCAGATGGCTAGCAAAGACACTGCGAAGTGTCTACATAGAGATCTTATAGGGCAGCGTAAGGGGAGTGTCTAGGGGTACGCACAGGCTCAGGATTGCCTCCAGGCTTGGAGGGCTTGCCCTGTGTTGATTGGCCAACTGGTTGTTATGACCCATAGGTCCTCCCAGGGTGGTTGCTATGCTCTGTGAGTCATTGCTGTGTGCTTGTCCGGAAAGTACACCCAGAGTCGTAAAGCATAGCGCCACCAGCTAACTTCTGATTGGTTCCTTGTCACCAGGCAGGCACCTAACCTCTAGTAACTTAGGCAAGGTCAGAAAAGCACGTGTCCGGCTGTTATGGCTGCCAAAATGGGGAGCTGGTCCTTTCAACAGGACTGCTATTGAAGTCAAGATTACTGAAGATAACTGTCATTTATTATCTATTCCATACAAAGTATTCTATATCCATCATTTTAATTTCTTTCCCAAAACAACTGTATAAGACAAGTAAAATGTATATGTTCAAATGAAGAGGGCCTATAAGATGGTTCAGTGGGTGAAGGTGCTTGCCACCAGGCACAAGGACCTGCATTTGGTCTGTAAGACTCATATGGTGGAAAGAGACAGCAGACTCTTGGAAAGCTGTCCTCTGTGGCATGCATGCTCCTCCCAAATAAATGAATAAGTAAATGTAATAAAAATTAAAAATGAGGAGAGAGAGAATGGGTGGCAATTTACTTAGAATGATAAGGCCAGCAGTGGTAGAGCTGGGAGGAGTCCAGGTCAGACATTTTTCAAGCCTTCTTCCTCCTCTGCATGATTACCATATGTGAAGCCATTTTGCACAGTGGAGTGGTTTTTACAGATACAGCACAATTTGCTGTCTCCTTGTCTCCTTTCTTATTTAGATGTGGGAAACACACCAGCTGTCAGAGGATTTTCTCCAGGATAGGCTTTGGATTTAATTTAATTTAACTCTTTGCTGCTGAGGATGGCAATTGGGGATTTGCTAAGCAAACGTTCTACCACTGAGATATATCCTGTGCTTCTCCAGCATAATTTTAAGATTTCAAGGAGTAAAAGTCAATCATTTTACAGTGAAAAACCAAACAAGTGAAATCAGACTCCTAGAAGTCTCACCTTTGCCATGCTTCTGGTAAGCTGTGTCTCTGTGAGACTGTCCCTCCTTCATCCCCAGGAGGGTGAGGCAGCCTGCCTGGCTTAGACCCTCAGCATCATCCAGAGAGCTGCTCCACCCTAATTTGTTGACTTCTGGGAAAGACAGGTCCCTTAATCAGCATCCTTCAGCGTCTGCCCTCTAGTACTAATTGGGTCATATAAGCCACACCCTGCCATTCCGTGTTTAGCTGAATTGACACTGCAAGCAGTAGGGCTGGTCCTCTCACCCACCCACCCTTGAATACTTTTGACTTTGTCCTGGGATGCAAGCCAGTTCCCAGGAGTTAGTTTGGTCCCTGATGGACTACATCCTACTGAATTGCATCTTGTTAGTATGTCATCAAGATTAGCTGGGACAGTCACTGTATGTGCTGAGAGAGTTGCTAAAGTCGGGGTATTGGAACCTGGTATGCTGACCCTGTCCCCTGACAATGGGTGGGACATGCATTCAGGCAGATACTTAAGCAGCTCAAAGGGCCCTGTGTTGCGTGGCCATGTCATGGCTATGTCACTCATTACAGGGCTGTGTAAGGACTCAGTACGCATGTGCAAGCTCCCCCTTTTAGGCGTGTACCTCCATATTCTCTCTCTCTCTCTCCTTGACCCTTCCTCTTACCCTTCCTCTCACTCTTACACACACACTCTCTCTCTTATCTTCCTGTCTCTCTCTTTCCCTCTAACCCCCACCCTGTAATAAACTCTATGGTTAATGAATCTCTTAGTTTGTGTTCCATCTCTATCTGGCGCCTTCTAATTTAAGCAAAAGAACAACACAGGGTCCCTAAGTCATTTTAGGATGGAACCTAGCAGGAGCTTTGCAGACATTCCTCAGGTGGCCTTGTTGATATATTTTCATCTGGCGGATAGTGTGTGTGTGTGTGTTGGGGTGGGGGTGCAAATGTGAATGTTCCTGTAGAGGTCAGAGAACAACAGTCTTGGGTGGTTTTCCTTAGCAGCCAACCACTTTTTTTTTTTAAGACAAGGTTTCTCACTGGTTTGTGACTCATCAAATATGCTAGAATGGCTAGCTGGTGAGCTCCAGGGATCTGCTTGTCTCCACCTCCTTGAAATTACAAGCTCATGCCACTCTGCCCAACTTGCAAGCTGAGCATTTTAGCACCGGCGCTGTCTCCCCAACCCTGATGGACACTTTTAGTGATGATTTCATCTTTGCCTGTGTTGGCTACCTGAACACTCAGGGGATTGTGTTCCTTCAGTCCTAGGAAAGTCTAGATGTTAGGGTATGTAGAAAACTACAAGCCTCCCTTGTGGATCCATCTCTTTCCTGCTTTCTTCCCCTTTCTTCTCTCTGCTTTATTTGTGTATAATATGCTGCTTTAAAAAACAATGTCTTTTCTTTCCTACCTGAAACAGGTAACCTGAACCTGATAGGTCCAGAACTCCTCTTCCTGAAGATACCCCCAGGACACAGAAACCAGCAGCATGGTTTTTAAAAGGAAAGGATTGCTTCTTCCTGCTGGACTTCCTTCACAATTGGTGCTCAGTTTTTAAGAGCAAGTTGGAAATCTAGGCATGGTTGTTTATGCTGTAATCTCAGCCCATGGGAAGCCAAGGCAGGAGGATTGTTGTTAATTCATGATCAGCCTAGCCTACATAGTAAGTGTCAGTGCATCCAGAACTACAGTATTAGTCTCAATGAAGCAGAACCAACCAAACCAAACTGAAGGTTGGACATGGTGATTTTCACTTCCTTCCTATGTTTTCTTGGGGAAACTCCTAAGCTATCTCCCATGAGAGCTTAGTCATCACTTAAAATACGTCTTTTCCCTCCAAGAATTGTGCCCACAAATAAACACTGTATCTTTGTAGCAGCCACCAACCTCTCCTTTGGTCTGTAGGACATAGGTTCTCCAGAGTAGTTACATGACCAATGACTGTCACCTGATGGGAAAGGAACTTGACATGTTTGCCTCTTTTGCAGGTGTAATCTTTGTGTCATGCTTCCAAGGCCTTTACTCTCATCCTGGCGCCCTGAACCTTTAGCTCCCATGTAGGACCTGGCTTCTCACCTTGCCTGCCTCATGAAGGAAGGCCCAACCTCTGACTAAGATCATTTTATGAGGGCTGTTCTTGTTAGGCCAAGTATGGGCTGATAGTAAAACCAGGCACAACTGATTGAAAGCCTCAGGAGGATTCTAAAAGTATTTTAGAAGAGGGGCTATCTCTCATACTGCTGTCACCTTCTCCACTCCTTCTTATTCTTTCAGAAGGTGGTGTGGTGGGGCTCCTAGTAAGGGGGAGTTAACAAATCTCAAAGACACAGACAGCTTTGGGTCCCAGTATAACTTTCACAAAGCCTGCAGTCAGTTTCATGCCACCAAACACCCTGGTTAGACTTGGGGCTGTTCCTATGAATCCATTTACCTCCCCCATTTTTTTTCCTGCTTTGTGGAATGTGGCACAGAGGACAGTCACACAAGAATATGACAGGGGAGGCTTTCATAGCATCCTGTAAGTCAGGTGGAGCGTAGGTGTGGTATTTTCCTTGTAACTGTCTCTCCAAATCTTAGGAGGAGTGGCTTTGTTGGAGTGGGTATGGCCTTGTTGGAGCAGGTTTGTTACAGTGGGGGCAGGTTTTGAGGTTTGCTATGCTCAGGATACTGCCCAGTGTCTTAGTTGACTTCCTGTTGCCTATAAACTGTAGGACTCTCAGTTCCAGCACCACATCTGCTTGCACAGTGCCATGCTCCCTGTCATGATAATGGACTGAATCTCTGAAACTGTAAGCAAGCCACCCCAATTAAATGCTTTCCTTTGTAAGAGTTGTCATGGTCATGGTGTCTCTTCACAGCAATAAAAATTCTAAGATAGAAGCTGGTACCAGGGACCAGGGTATTGCTGTGATAGGCCTGACTATGTTTTGTTTGGAATAATGTGGGCTTTGGGAGTGTGGGTTAGGAAAGCAGTTGAATGCTTTAAGCAGTGCTTAACGGGCCATGCTAGGAGGAGCATGGAAGACAGTGGTGCTGAATGTGATTTGATGAACTGTGGGGAAATCAAAAGGTTTCAGAGGAGAAGGATGTTGGCATGTGGCCTAGAGACTGGTCTTGTAACCATTTGGTGAAGAGTCTGCCTGAGGCTAAAGTGAAGTTCTGGATTAGTTCGTTGGCAGAGGAAATCTCAAAATAGTCTAGTATAGACTCTGTCCTGTGGTTACTAGTGTTCATGCTTATAAAGATTTATAGTGAAAAGGAGCAAGTTGAGCAGGGTAAATTACAAAATGTAAATTTTGAGGAGAAAAAGAATATGAGGAAGTGGAATGGAACTAGATCCTGTGTTCAAGGAGATAAACAGATGACGAAATGGAAAAAAGGGAGTGGTGGCCTCAGGGCAAGATCCTACCCAGGTAAATTTCCAATTTGTGGAAAGAAACTAAAGAAAAGCTTAGAGCCAGGTGTGGTGGGGCACACCTTTAATCCCAGTACTGGGAAGGTAGAAATTTGTGGATCTCTGAATTTGAGGTTTTTTTTTTAATTTTTATTTATTTTTTAATCATTTTTTATTTGAATTAGAAACAACATTGAATTACATGACAATCCCAGTTCCCTTCTCCCTCCCTTCCTCCCCTACCACCCCCCCAACTAAAACCCTACCTATCACATATCCTTTCTTCTAATCTACAACTGACTCAAACTTTCTGCTCCCTCATGACCTCTGCATCCTTCCTCTTCTTCCCTTCTCATTCTCATAGTTCCCTCCCCCCTTTTCCCATGCTCTCAATTTACAGAGCAAGTTTTGTTGTGCCCAAATTCTGAATCCCCAAATCAACAAGTGACCCATTCTGATGCAAAAGCAAAGAGTCTTTTATTGTTGTTTAATGAGCTAAATGGATTAACTTGGACCCTTCGTCAGGATACTGCCCAGTGTCTCAGTTGACTTCCTGTTGCCTGTAAGATGTAGGACTCTGTTGTAGAATAGAATATCTGTTTAATGGTGTAAAGATGTGTTACATTTGTTTATGTTGCATTTGTTTACCTATGTAAAGATGTGTAGCATTTGTTTTACCTTGCCTGCCTAAGGCACCTGATTGGTCTAATAAAAACTGAATGGCCAATAGGCAGAGGAGGGATAGGCAGGGCTGGCAGGCAGACAGAGTAATTAGGAGGAGGAATCTAAGCTCAAGTGAGAAAAGAATGGGGGAGAAAGATAGGGAGACACCAGGGGCCAGCCAGCCACCAGCCAACCAGACAGGGAAGAAGCAGGCCATTAGGGCATAAAAAAGGAAAGAAAGGTTAAAAGTCCTGAGGTAAAACATAGATGAAGAGAAACAGGTTAATTTAAGTTAGAAAAGCTGGCTAGAAACAGGTCTAAGCTGGGGCTGAGCATTCGTAACTAGTCAGAAGTCTCTGTATCTCTATTTGGAAGCTGGTTTGTGGTCCAAAGAGAAAGCCTGCTTCAGGACTGTCAGCTACTCCTGCAACATGTCTGCTTGCATGCCTCCATGCGCACTCCCACCGTGATGATAATGAACTGAACCTCTGAAACTGTAAGTGAGCCCCCTCAATGAAATGGATTTCTTGTAAGAGTTGCCATGGTCTTGTTATTTCTTCACAGTAATAAAATCCCTAAGACAATAGGCATGTAAGATTGCCACATTGCTAGCTTTTTTGTGGCCAATGATGTCACTCCAGAATACCATCTGATAAGTGCAATGTATAGCTTGTAGTTGGAGGTAAAAATAGTTAAGCTAAATGGAAACTGGCTATAAAGTAACAAAAATCATATGACCTAACTAGGAGTTGCTTGCAGTGCAGTCTTAGTAAAAATTACGTTGCTAGACCACACTGCTTGATTTCCATCATGGTCTTGTCAAATGAGCCCGAGCCCTATAGATCTACATGGGCTGGAAGTGCATAGCCACTTGGCATGTCCTCCAAAGCAAAGCTCAGCCCAACTGAGAATGCTGCAGCATCTCAGGTATGGCTGGGAAGCATCCTGTCTCATTTCAGAACTACTTTCTCAAGAAAATTGAAAAATGCTCTCAGGAAAAATTCATATTACCCTTCTCTTTCCCACTCTCTGTTAAGGCTAGTATGCCTGGATAATGTCTATGACATCCATGAGTGTATCCTGACATAATTTAACCCATAAGAAATTAACTAGGGGGCTGGTGAGATGGTTCAGTAGATAAAGGTGCTTGCTGTGCAAGCCTGATAGCCTGGATTTGAGCTGGGGGTAGGGAAAGAGATTAGGGGGTGGCACAAGCCTTTAATTCCAGCACTTGGGAGGCGGAGGCAGGCAGATCTCTGTGAGTTCAAGGCCAGCCTTGACTACAAAGTGATTTCCAGGGCAGTCAAAGCTACACAGACAAACCCTGTCTTGGAGGGGGCAGTTTTCCATTATTCATCACTGAATAACTATATCACACTGGAAGAGAGCATACCAGAAGTAAGCTATGATTTTGGTCAGAGTAAAATTCTGCACATGTAAATGTGGATTTTTCACTACTTTCTAATTCCTATTAAGCTCACTCAACAACCTTTTAACAAGAGGTTCTGGGGATTGAACCTAGGTCCTCAAAGTAAGTATTCTAGAGTTGAACTATACAGTCAGCTTTGGAAATCTACCTTTAAAATCCTTTCTTTTGTACAAGTGACCTTTAAGACTTGAGGCGATGATGGTGTGAGGGTTTGAGATTGCTTGCTGCTCAAGAGGAAGTGTGCACTTAGCTTTTAATTCTCTGGAAGAACACTATGGGCTGTGGGGTTGGTTCCTACTGATACTTCATGCATTCAAAGGTATATTAATGTGCCATTACTTTTCAGAAACACAGAATTTACACCCAGTCTTGACAAAGAAGTTCAAAATATTACAAGAAACATGGTTGAGAGATTAAAATTTGGCAAGCTGAACAGGCTTCACACTTTTAGAGGAAATAAAAAGCCAGTCTACTAACTTTAGCTGGGCCCGCCATGCTGCCTATAAGAGTTGGTCAGAGCCTGGGCCTGTGTTCAGAGTCCAAGTGCTGGATGCCTGAGGTCCTTGGAGCATCACAGAGGTCCTTGAGACACCAGTTTTTTCTTCCAGTTCAGCTTCCCTTACGGCACACACTGCAAAGCTCTTCCATGAGTTCAGCAAAAACAGGAATCAGAAGTCCAGAGAGCCTGAGATCCAACCCCTGTGCCCTCTGGCCCAGTCTTAGCACCGGAAACAGCACTAGCAATGTTTACTAGTGGCAGCCTTCATGGTCAGGCAAGGAAGCTGCCTATTTAATTTTAGAGAACTGTTTTAATCAGGGTTCTCTGAGAAACAGATCTGTTTTGTTGCATGTAACTGGAAGTCATAGGGGTTCCCAGTCTTCCTCTGTCATTAGTTTCTTACATATTCTGACTTTGATACCTCAGGAACTCCCCTCTTTGCCAGGCCAATTTTAGTGAATTTCTTTTTCATCTACTCCAATACCTTTAAGTTCTGTATTTTCTCTTATATCTTATATGGCAAATCACTGTTGAGACTCAGTAATTAATGTGAGTGACAAAGACACGTTATACAAAGAGCTTATTCCAGTTGGGTCCTTCTGCTAGAAAACCTTCCCCTGAAGGTCAGTGGATTAATCAAAGTTCTCTAGAGGAACAGAACTTATCTCTCTATATTTAGAAAGAGGATTTATTACAATGACTTACAGGTTGTGGTCCAGCTAATCTAACAATGACTGCCTATGAATAAAAGGTTCAAGAATCCAGTAATTGTTCAATCCACGAGGCTGGATGTCTTAGCTGGTCTTCAATATTGATGAAATACTGCAGAAGTGGGCTCTAATGCCAGTGAAGGAATGGATTTGCTGTGAGAGCGAGAGCAAGCAGGCAAAGGCAGAGTGCTTTCTTCTCCCATATCCTTTATATAGGCTGCCCGCAGGTGTGGCCCAGATTAAAGGTGATCTTTCCACCCCAAAGATCAAGATTAGAAGTGGGTCTTCCCACTTCAAATGATTTCATTAAGAAAGAATCCCTCACAGGTGTGGCCAGCCATCTAGGTTTTAGTTAATCCCAGATGTAGTGAAGTTGACAACCAAGAATTGCCACTACAGTTGGCTTCTCCCTGTAGCTATTTTCCTAGCACTGTCTTGTCCAGGTGGGGCAGTCTGGACCTGCACATGTCAGACAAGCTATTACTCACAAGAGCAAAGCTTCTTCTCTTTTCTTAAAAAAAAAATAAATAAATAAATTTTTTTTTTTTTTTATGTGCATTGGTGTTTTGCCTGTGTAGTATGTCTGTGTGAGGGTGTCAGGCTCCTTCGAACTGTGGGTTCTGGTATTTGACTGGGACCTCTGGAAGAGCAGCCAGTGCTCTCAACCCCTGAGCTACCTCTCCAGCCCTGTCCCTCCCTCCTCCCCCTCCCCCCAAGAGCAAAGCTTCTTAAGGGAGTATTTTATCACACACACACACACACACACACACACACACACACACACACACACACACACACACACACACTTGGTGTACGTGATAATCTTATGCCAACTTGACACCATCATTGTCATGTTAGAAGAATGTCAATTGAGAGAACTGCCTCCTGTAGGCAAGCCTGTAGGACATTTTATTTAGTGATTGATGTGGGAGGGCCCAGTCCATTGTGGGTGGTACCACCTCGGGCTGATGGTCCTGGGTTCTGTAAGAAAGCAGGCTGAGCAAGCCAGTAAACAGCACTCCATGGCCTCTGCATCAGCTCCCGCCTCCAGGTTCCTGCCCTGTGTGACTTCCTGCCTTCAATCTCCTTAATGGACTATGACTCAGGATTTGTAAGTCAAAAAAAAAAAACCTTTCCTCTACAAGTTGCTTTTGGTCACAGTGTTTCATCACTATGACACTTGGTAGAATTATTTTCTAAGATATTACAGTTGCTACATTTGATTTCAAATGAGAATCTGTACTTCCTGCTAAAACATTTATCCGTCAACAAATACAAAGGCACTTTCCCATTCCCTGTGTAAGTCACTAACAGTGTGGACTGATCTGTGAATCTATACAGACATCCTGTTATACATGCTCACCGGAAAGACAACTGTTAAGGATAAGAGTGTAAGAATCTGTAAGCCCAGGCAGGTTTTAACATATATTTTTTTTATTAAATATGTAAAAAGATCAACGCAAGTCAAGTTATTCACATATTCAGAGACAAAAAGCTATCCTACCATGCGACAATAGGTGGGCAATGTAAAATGAATGTGATGCATCTGAATAAGACCTTTTCATCTATTATGTCATTACTTATCGATATTTATAATTAACAATACATATGTTTACATTCCTTTCAGTTTACATTTAATATATAACAAAAGCTTTATGGTGTACTATTTAGTAAAAGTAATCTGAATGCATATTAAACCTTAACGGAATAATGGAGACACTCACCAGGGAAGGGAGGGAATCGTGGTTCCCTTCTGGAGTTTCCTTCTCTCAGTTCAACAGTCCTGCTTTCCTACTTAGAATGAACATGAGCTTTCTCTTTGTCCCCTGCTTCGATCACTTCCAATCTAACAGCGGTGATGGAAGTGCTATAAGCAGACACCAGTGGGTGTGGGATGACCAAAAAATAAAAATAAAATAAAAATCAGACTTCCTGAGAGGGAGAAGCAGGGCACACATGCTGGGATGCTTCTTAACTCAGTGTGATGTCATGTGGCCGGGATGGGGCTTAGAAGAATGTGTGCCCTGAATGCCAAGAGGACAAATGTGTCCCACCATCCATCAGTGGTGGGTGCCCAGAGGCAGGGGTTCCAGCCTAGGAGTAACTTGGAAACAGCTGTGAAGGATTTCCCCCCAAGCATCCATGGCATCATCTGGGACACAACACTTGAGAAGATATTTAAGATGGGAATGGGAAGAGGAGGTACAGCTTTTCTCTAAATGGATGAATGGTCTGGCCTGAGCCACTGGGAAGGAGAATGGTCATACCAGCTGGGGAACACTCTTTTCAGGCTAAGACACATGGCCAGTAGGTCTCTAGCTAAGCTGTCCAGCAAAGTGGAGAGGAACAGAGTGCTTCCAGCGAGAGGCATTGGGGAGATTTATGCAAGAGGCCTGGGAGAAGACAAGATCCTGACTCCCTGGTACCCATTCACAGAAGTGTGGCCATGAATCACCCAGCCCTAGGTATTACTGAGATCTCCTGGGCAGGTAAATCAACCACTCAGGTATCCATGAGAAGCTGTTTATTGTACCTCTTTATAATAGATATAAAACAAACAAAAACAAAGTAAGTGAATAAAAAGGCTCAGAAGAGCAACAAACCAGTAAGCCTGATGCTGTGTATAGCACAGCCACTACCACAACCAGGCGTGGGAGGATGTCACTGCAAGGAGCAAGGCTTTCCAGCCTCAGAGAGATGAGCTACTGCTGTAGGGCTGAGTGAGCAGGAGAGAGAAGAAAGGGGAACCAAACACCATGGAACATCTGTCCGCTTCTGCACAGTGTGTTGTGATCATCTCAAAAATGCAAGCCATCTTCCCATAAAGACCTCAGTACATACAGCTGCTGTAAAGGGTTATTTCGGAAAGCCTTCTCTTGATGCAAAGCTTCAATGCTAGAATTTAAAAGTTAGGATCTCATCAATTAATAAAGAAATTTCAAAGCTTTATGATGCATAATTCAGAAATTTATTTTGAGATTTTTAAGTGGAAGTGGGGGGGGCACATTTGTTTCTTGTTTTTCTGCACTTGCTGGCCAAATGACCAGTGACAGTAAACCTAAAGTTAGGAAAACCAAATGAAAGGAGGGAGCTAGGAGGGACACCATCTGTCAAAAGGGGAAGACAGGCAACGGCCAGGAAAGACACTAAGAAAATGTGCAAATATTAGTTAAAGACAAGGAATGCTTTCAATTCATTAATGTTTCCTATGTTATAAATTGCCATGGTTTAGCAAATGTCAATGACAAGGAAGGCCCCTGTATTGCAGAGGTGGGGAGAGTCCTTACTCCATAGGGTACTGGGAGTCACTGGTGTTTCTGTGTAGAGCTACACTTCTTCCTTGAAGTCATGCTACCAGTCAAGTCTTCACTTCCAACCTTGCAGCCAGGCCAACCCAATGCAGAAGGCTGGCATGTTGGGTACATCCTCAAGTTACCCTTTAATATAGATCCCCTAATGTGAATTGTAGGGCTTGTGTTGAAGCCCTTACAAGGAAGAAGAGGGATGAGGCAGGAAGCCTTCTGAGACACCCCCTGCCTTTGCAACTGCAGACTGCCAATGACAACATCTTGCGGGGAATGGACCCCCACCAAAGAGGACCCTGAGAAAAGAAAATAACACGAGAGCCTGGGAAGTGGGGAGGGAGGGCAGGGCACACGGAGCAAAGGCAAAGCTGAGATGGTGTTGTCTGTGAATGAATGTCTGAAAACTAACAACTGTGGTTGTCTAATATGCTGCTCTATCAACACTGCTGGGCCCTGAAATCCTAGTTTTGAATCCATTTTTTTTCCCTTTAGTGTTGTGAGTAGAGGGAGAAACTGTGTTTTCCCATGACACAAGCTACTGTCATATGGCTTTCATATCAAGTATCTGTTTCCCTTTGTTCCAATTACTTATCTGACCAAATTTATGATAGGAGGTTAGACTCGCAAACATTAAAGCACCACAAATGCATGTGACATCTAGTGACACTGGGTTGAGAAATGCCAATATAAATACCATATACCAAATTACCATTGTTTCACACCAGGATAAAAAGGGGTGGTGGTGGTGGTGGTGGTGGTGATGGTGGTGGTGGTGGGGTGGGAAAAGAGTTGTTCTGGAAAGAAATGAGGAAGAGTAGAACCAATTTCAAGCAGCCAACTGGTGAAGTTGAAGGTATGTGACCCTATGACCTCGCAGGCAGGTGACCAGAATGGCCTTCTGCGAATGCATCTTGGCAAAGGAAATGGGACCAAGTGCAATGGCTGGCAGATGCGATTTCGCTGTGGATGGTAACGGCAGGTTGGGAACAGCTGGTTTCTACCGAGCTCCAGGCCACACATGTTCCAATTCTCCAGAAGAAAAGTCCCCACACACGATGGAAGTGTCAAGAGCTGCTGAGATGGTTCAGTACTCTTCTTGCTGCTGGGGCTGTTGGTCGTGGGCTTGCTCTTCTGCTTCTGGCTCTTCTGTTTGGCCCTCCTGTGGTGGAGGGGAGAAGTTTCAGCCAAACTGATTGACTTTCAGGTCCTGTGAGGTGTCAGGGCCTAATCACCACAACCACCAGGCTCTGGAGCACGCCAGGCTCAGGCACACAACACACAAATGTTCCTAACTTCTGGGTGTCAAGGCTAGATATCGGGACACCTTCACTTCCCCTTCACTTCCCCGTGCTACCCAAGGAGGGCCATTCTGCAAAGCACAACCATCAGGTGTTAGGGACCCATCTTCTCTTACCCGCTTTATAGGAGATCTTCACAGGACACAGTGTGTACTTTCCTACCCTCAGCAAGAGTTGATATGTCAGCACAGTGACTCAATGGCCTCATAATTGTGAAGGAGCCTAAAACAAGACCCCAGGCCTCTGCAGGGCCCATGATGCATTGCTCCTGACCTACTTCCTGTTCCCTCTGATGCTGCCATTCTTCATGCCTGGGAGTGTGTGCCTGAAGCAGATCCTTCCTGTCATCTAATGCCAATATGAGGTGGACTTACGACACCAGAGAAGCCACTTGTTAGTTCCCGAGGGGAAGGAGAAGGGTGACAGCCCATCTCATAGGCTGCCATAGGCAAAGAGGCCTACAAGAGCTGGTCTCGAACTCACAGAGATCCGCCTGCCTCTGCCTGCTGGATGTTTTTCATAGTCAATATTTTAAGTGTCAGCTGTGATTATAATTTCTTAGCGGGAGAACACTTTAGAATACAATTTCAGATGTGCATACAATTAATAGAAAGTTACCCTTTTTACAGCAGCCAAAAGTGCAAAGTGACATCAAATTGAAGACCCGAGGCTGATTCTAGCACTTGTCCTTTATTGTCTCTGGGTCAATGGCCACATAATTTGGTAAATGTCAGCTCTGACTATGCCCATGACCACACTGTTGTCACCTCCTAGAACCATCCCATCTTTAGAAGGTGAAGACAGATATCTTGCTCTCTCTTCTCTTTTTCTAACTCTCTCTCACACTCCAGGCCCCAGGGCTTTGCCATGGCTGCACATTTGGCAGCAGCCTGTGCCAGTCACTTTGTCTACTGCTTGACATGTATGGTAGTAACCCTCTCAGCTTAAGGAATTAGAGCTTTGGCTGACAGTGGCACTATCAGGACCAACTGGCAATGTTAATAGACACAGATCAGACAGCAGGTGCTGGCCTTGGTCAGAGCAGGTGGCTCTCTGCTCTAGGGGATATGTGGGAGGGTACAGGGTCCATTCCCCACATGAAAACATACTTCTAGAAGCTTCTTTCCCTACCCCTACTCCCATATTAATGCTCTTGTGGCTAAGCTTCCATCTCTCATTCTCCCTTCTCTGTGTATTCTACTGGGAAACTGCCCAGCTTCCACTGCAGCCAGGCTCTAGCATCTACCACACTGGGGATGTTGACTTACTCATTACCCTAAGTCTCCAGTCTGATGTGCTGCTGTTTTTCATACTGTAGCTAACCCTCAGCTGCACACTTTTCTAACATAATTGTTTCTGTGTGCGGTCTCAGACATGAGGCATGCTTTGCATTTTATAGACAATCTTTTCACCATTGGGAGTGAACTCTCGGATAACAGGACTGAAAGCAGGGAGCCTGGGCTCCAGTTAGCACAGAGCCAGGGACAAGCTGCAGGTCCTGATTCTTGGCCACGAGTCCAGGTCCTTCTCCTCAGATCCAGGTCAAGCAAGGAGGTGGCTCTGCGGCCTACAGCTGGAGAAGACAGTTCCCCACATGCACCAGGCAGAAGTGCCAGCCATGGGAAACCACTGGTGATGCTACATATCCATGGGGACTACCAATCTTCAGGACACGCTTATTGGGCAATGCTGGTATGAACAACAAACATGTCCATTTAGCTGCTTTGCTAATGCTTGGGCACAAGCTAACTCAGGATCCTCAAATGCTGCCATAGACTCCCTATAGGTGGCTAGGCAAAACCTATGCTGAACATGGGACTGATATCCTTGTGATTCACCAGGAGGGTACCAACGTTTCCATGGCAATCCATTGCACTTCTCTAAATGCTTAATTGTGAGTGATGTTACTATTGTCTACTTTTACTAGAACTATCAGAGTTAGACAGAGGGGCAGGTAGGGAGACAGTTTGGTTGATGGAAAATGAGGTCAAAGATCACCAGAAGCTGATGTCCCTGCTCCCTAAATGGGAGACACTTAGCCTTATCCCCCACTGTGTGCCAGCCACAGCTGGCTGCTCTTCTTTCTCCATCTTGGCTCTATAACTGCTGATGTCCTAGTCACAGTTCAGCCTCCAACACAAACACCATCTTCATAGTGACATCTGCTGGGTTCTCTAGGCTGTGTGTGCTCCACACAAGTTATTTATGTCTCTGTTATCACATATATCATGATCTGTCACATTTCCAAGTAGGCCTTGTCCCTGGCTGTCTCCCTCCTTAGGTCTGTGAGTTCTGAGGCAGTGGCTGCATTTATCTGTGGATACCTAGCGTTTCAAGTCCAGTGGAGGGCACAAATTCCTCAGTAACAGAAACAGACTGTTTCTAAAAAGTGCTGAGGAGAAAGAAAGTCTTTAGTTCATTTAAACAGTGGCTTCCATGACAGTTAGTACCTCAGGATATGAGCACCTGTTTTTCAGCTGGTATACTCTGCTGACAGGATCCACAGGCAGCAGGCAGCCAGTGATTAAGCTAAGACACCTGTGGCCCATGTTACATAGGAAGGGAAAACGTAATAAGAATGATAAAGAAGCACTGTATACCTGGCTGGCAATCTGTTCTGGAACCTTCTGGCAGGCTGCCACACTTCAAAACTGAATAACCTCCTGGCTCTAAGCTAGTTTTACATTTTCTAAGCATCATGTTCTGGGACTGCTTGACTCTCAGAGCCAGAGACCAGTCACTGGCAAAAGAAGACTTGAAGATCGCTCATAGGAAGAGATCACCCAGTATGGTGATTTGAAAGAAAATGGCCTCCAAAGGGAGGCACTGTTAGGAGGTATGGCCTTGTTGGAGGAAGTGTGTCACTGAGGGGGTAGGCTTTGAGGTCTCTTTTGTTCAAGCTTCCCTCAGTGTGACAGGCACTCAACTTCCTGTTGCCTGCAAGACTCTCAGCTTCAGTACCATGTCTGCCTGCACACCACCATTGTCCCCTTCATGATTGTAATGGATTGAACCTCTGAAACTGTAAGTGAGCCAACCACAATGAAATGTTTTCTTTATAGGAGCTGCCATGGTCAGGGTGTCTCTTCACAACAATTAAAAACCCTAAGACACACAGCAAATCCTCGCTCTGGGAAGTCAGGCCATGCTCACACCGTTTAGCCAAGAGCACTCCCAACAATCCAGCCTTTGATTCCTCAGCCCATCTTCCATCCACCTCTAGGAAAGCTAGGCAGCCACCTCAGGTAGTTATATACTCATGCTGAGAGACTCAAACAAAATAACAAATATTTCTTCCTGGATTCCATACACATCAGACCCACACAGGAGCACAGACCTACTCATCACCTAGGTGTGGGAATGGCCTGGAAACAGGATGTAGCATCAGGGCAAGCACAGTGGAACAAAAGGAAGATCTGGGGGTTGTGGGTGGTACTGTATAATGACCTGGAGCATGAATTTCCAAAGTGATGCCCTTCAAGGGTAGGTATCCACTTTCTTAGACCCATTCCTCTCTAGTGCTCTATGTGCTTCAGGGAGGCTGCCACAGAAGCCTGAGGAGACCCGTGCTCCTCAGAGAGGAAGAGAGGAAGGAGGATGCTTCAAGCCTCTGAGGTTTCTTGGATGACTCCTTGAGCCTCCAACAAGGAAACAGAACAGAGCCTCTGCACAGAGCGTTCTCTCTCTCTCTCTCTCTCTCTCTCTCTCTCTCTCTCTCTCTCTGTCTCTCTCTCTCTCTCCCTCTCTCTCTGTCTCTCTCTCTGTATGTATGTATACTTGTGCACAGCATATTATATACCCACCCAGCATGGTGCTTGTACATAATCTTTCCTTTTCTTGCTTGGTTTCCAGTCTTGTCACACTCTAAGCATGGAATCCTGGCATACTGTGGACCAAATGCCTTATTCCTTGTGGGAATCTCACTGTAGCCTGATGCCTCTTGGGAATTTTCCAGACAGAGGTGCAATGTGATATATCCTGAACTAGAAACACTAAGCCAGGGGCTGCATGCAAAGACACTGCTGCCACACACAGGGATGAAGTCTACTTCCCTTCAGGACAATGTCTGCTTCCTCTCACAGTCTTCCTGGCTTTGGGTTAGTTCAGTGGGTATGCTCATGTCTTGGTCTCTCTTAGCACATTTCTCTTCACTTGATGATAATCCAAGGCTAAGGTGCTGATCAGTGGTAGAGCATGTGCCTGGCACACACAAGACTGAGTTTAATACCCAGTACCAAACACCCCATGAAAAAGCAAACCCCTATCCACTCAAATAGAGATGGGAGAGCATGGGCTCAGGATTCAGATTCTAGTTGTTTACAAAGTATGGAAGCTGTTTGCTGACTTCATCTATAAAACAGGATAATATGTACTCAATAAGATTCTCAAGAGAACTAAAAGACCTAATAAAGTACTATACGCAAAGTGCAAAGGCCCCACTCCAGGTGTTTGCGGAAGGACCTAATAAACCCATTCAGCCTGACTCAGCAAAGGAGCTTTCAGCATGAGTGCTCTGTAACCACGTCCATAGTATAACAACTGTTCTGTGGTTCTAGTAGGTGGCAAGGGACACTAGTGTGTGTTGGGGACTGCAGTGGCAGAATAAAACTGAGTATGGACATCCAGGCAGGACCTCCTCACATCACACCTGGAGTTCTTGCCTTAGGCTCACCTGCCTGTCCTCAGCCAGGAAGTCAGTGGCCACACTCCAGCACTAGGTCTCCCTCCTGGGACCAGTTCTGGCTTTGAATAGGGTTTCCTTCCTGCTACGAGGGCACAGATGGGAAGATCGAAGCATGCATGCTGGCCTTGCTCCCGCTAGCACCCATGGCCCGAGATGGCAGCCCCATGCACTCAGCCTTCCAGGATTTGCAGTGCTCATCTAGCGTCATCTCACGCAGCTACTGTAATTGATGTGTGCCTGCCAGACCACATTATGTATGTCCTCAGTGGTCACAGGCACACTGCAAACCAGCCTCCATGCTGAGAGCCACTTTCTGTGACATCATCATGGCCTCAGGGACTTAACTAGGTGGAGTTCCAAGGCTTCAAAATCCACACTTTGAGCTACTGGTCAGAGAAAGAAGTTACAAAAAAAAAAAAAAAAATTGAGAGAAACGAAAGCCATGCTGGGGCGTTCCCAAACCTGGCACAGTTCCCTGTAGCCGGTGGAAGTTCCAGTGCTAGGATTTTACGCCATATGTGGAGGAAACATCTGCCTTTGGCTGGAACAAGACAACATGAGCTTTCTGGTGGCTCGCTATGGTCTATGGAAATGCTAACACATGTGACCCCACCCCCACCCCAGTTCCCTCAGAGCACCCACGGACCTCCAGGTCAGAGGGCCAAACACTTCAGCAGCTTTGGCCTAGGGTAAGGAGAAGCTCAAAGCCAGGCCCTGGCCTCTTGCCTCCCACAGCTGAGCTCTGTAGAAGGGGGAAACTCCAATCAGCCTCTGACTTCTCCTCGGGGGCCCAGCTTTGCCCTCTTGGCAGATACAGGCTGTGCTGACTCACTGAGGTTTCTGTAGTTTATCCCTCCTGTCAACTGTTTCGTCCGGAATGTCCTTCCCTAACCCCCAGCATCTATTCTCCCCTCTCCTCAATTCCTTTCTCTTTCCCCCTTTTCCCTCTTCCTTTCCCTTCTCTTCTCTTTTCTTTTTTTGAGACAGGGTCTCACTGTGTAACCCTGGCTGGCCTGGAACTTGCTGTATTGATAAGGCTTGCCTCAAACTCACGG
The DNA here is from genome assembly GCF_003668045.3 of Cricetulus griseus. Lineage (NCBI taxonomy): Eukaryota > Metazoa > Chordata > Mammalia > Rodentia > Cricetidae > Cricetulus > Cricetulus griseus. The sequence continues at coordinate 213,277,742 of NC_048595.1, forward strand.
AGATCCACTGGCCTCAGCCTCCCGAGTACTGGGATTAAAGGCATGTGTCACGATAACTGGCTTCCATGTTTGTTTGTTTGTTTGTTTTTAAACAGGTCTCATGCAGCCCAGGATAGCCCTGGATTCACTATGTATTCCTGACACTCCTGTCTCCATCTTTCAAATGCTAGGATGACAGGTGTGCTCCACATGCCCAGCACATCTTTTCATGGCCTTCACAAAGCCACATTCCTGGTCTTCCCCGGCACGCTTGCTCAGTGGCAGGTCATCCCTACAAAGAAGTATTTTCCATAAGGTCTGCCCCACAGTCTGGTCTGTCCTAGCAATGAGAAACAAAGTCAACCAGCTATGTAATCAAAATGGACAACAGTAATCAAAATGGAGCTCAAAGGGATGGGAAAAGTTGTTTTCTCACTTAACAGTTCTCAGAAAGCAGACCTTCACACAACCCTTTCCTGTCCATTTGCTCAAAGCTGAGAACCTCCTGGGGTCTGGCTGTCCCCACCTCTGCCTGACTCCTCCCACATTAACTTATGGCTGCACATCTCACAGGCATGGGAGAACAGAGATCGTGATGGCAAGCATACTTATTTCTCTTGGACCATCATGGACGCCAGCTAAGTTGTAACCTCATCAAGACCCCAGGGAAGTGTGTAAGATGCATGGGTGTGCTGCACTTTGAACAGGAGTTGTTTTAGACCCAGGGGCAGGTAGCACACTCACCTGTTCGTCTGAAGCATAGAGCACTTCCATTAGTCGCTGTATGAGGTCATCGTTTTCCTGCCCACGTTCTTGGCACAGCAGATCGATCTCTCTCAACTTCCCGAAGTAGAAATCCCTCTCTTTCTCCACACCTTCTAGGGCAAGTTTCAATGAATGTACCTGCAGAAGAGTGGGGTGGGGAAGAAAACCCCAAAACAGAATCAGAAATGTGACCTGCTATGTCTGTGCAAAACACACGGAGTGAGACACAGAAATGAACGGAAGCACACGTGTAAGGGAGAGGAAACAGCCCGGAGTCCAATCCCAGGGGCATGCTGGCCACTTCTCGCTACTGTATTTATTAGCCAGTCAGGGTGTCCCAGTCACTAGCACGGCTGTACCTGAACTTACACAGCCTTTCTTTTCTTGGCAACATGGACTGAACCACATCTTGTTGCTATGATCCAGGATGTCTGTGTCTCCCCCAATTCTTATAATGGGAACCCTACAATGTGATGGTATCAGGAAGCAGGGCCTTTAGGAGGTGAATGAGACTTGAGTACGAAAGGAGCCTAAGGGATCCTTCCACCTTCTCAACACCAGAAGACTACCAGGAATGGGTCTTGGCTAAACAACTGATCTGCTGACATTTTGATATGGTAACAAATAAAATCCTGTTGTTTACAAGCCACCAGCTTAACCTTTAGTTACAACATCCCAAACAGACTCAAAACACTCGTTCATAGTCTACTGGGAAGGGAGGTAAGAGAGTTGTGTTTTTTTAATGACTCTCTCTTCAGATCACTGATACTAAAAGCCACTCCTCAGACGTCGAGTCAGAGCAGACACATGCTGTCCTTTGAGAGAGCAGAACTTGGTGCACACAGAACATTGTGCAGGAGTGGAAGGCTGGCTGCGGCCATCTGCCTCCATTTGTCCAGTTCTGCTTTGTGTGTATCGCTGGAAGGGCAGGGTGTAGAGGAACTGCAGAAACCCCTCCCCCACCCCAGGTGGGTTTAGGGACCTTCTGGAAATGTGATGTTTCTAACTTTTAGGTCAGTGCAAGTCATGGGCTAGAGCTAACAACCAAGACAGGACCATAACACTGACATTCAGGGTGTTGTCAGTACTGAAAAGGAGGCCTGTTGACTTTTAATTCTTAGGATGCAACTCTCTGACATGTGTTAACAGTCACACACATGTCCAAACTATTCCCTGTTCCTGGTCCCGGAGAGCCTCCTCTTTTGTAATACTTTATTTATTTACATTTACATATGTAGAGCAAAGATTCTAATTGGTGGAGCATGACCCTGCACTGGGTTGTGTAACTGAATGTAAGGGGGACAGGGGTTACAAAAAATATTTGGCAACAGTAGAAGTTGGTGGTGTTTAACAATTAGAGATTAATTAGAAACCAAATGCTCAATGGACTTGAGGTGTTCCTGCAACAGCTCTCCTGTCATCTCGGGACTTCACTGTAGCTTTGCTTAGGAACAACCGACACTTTGCACCGTGCATACTGTCACACCACACACCGCCAACATATGCTGCCTGAGGCGTCTCAACTCAGATGGAGTGTTTCAAGTCTTGAATTGTAGTGCTTTCACTGCACACATTGTTCTTAAAGAAACATGATGGTCTAATTACAGAAAACAAACACCAACACTTTCCACTATTACTCCTTAGCAAGCAAGTAGCAAATTAGTTTGCTTGTATGGTACTGCAAGACAAAGAAACACCACTTCATTAGTAGGCAAATTTGTCTTCTCGCTCTCTGTGTCTCTCTATCTCTGTCTCTGTCTCTCTCTCTCCAGTCCTGTCTGGCCTGGAACCACCAAGATCTACCTACCTGCCTCTGCCTTCTCAGTGAGCCCCCGAGATTAAAGGTTTATGCCACTTTGCTGGTTCCAAAAAAACCCTATTTTTAAATAAAATTTCTTTATGACTTATAGCCAGCTCATTTGTTTTGTTTTTCCCTTTTATAGTCCTACAAAGCTGGTGTCACATGAAATTTCTGGAGTGAAAAGGGGTTGTGGGTGCAGAAGGCTGAAGAAACCCTGGCATAGCAAACATTGGGGAATGAATGAAGTTTGCTTTTAGATATATTAAAACAAAACAAAACAGTACATTACTTTTAGTATTACCTTTGAGGTGCAAAATCTCCTTTTTTTTTTTTTTAGTAAGTTGGGCCTTTGGTACATGATCCCTGGAATTACTGACATTCAAACACACACTGGTCCATGCAGCCATTCCTTTATCCCATCTGACAAACAGATCTATGCTGGGATGGGGCCCTTAGTGTTGATCTCACAGATGTTCCCATGGAAGCACCAGCAAATGTGTGTGGGTTCAGTTAGGTAACCTTGAACTTTTAGTCCTGTTAAGACTACACATCTGCAAAAACACAAGGTGACCAGCATGTACTTCAGATGGAGGAAAACTTCCCTGACTCTAGATCCCATCTCTGAACTCGGCCATTGACTCCCTCCCAGCCCTGCACTGCAGCAGCAGAGTCATCACAACCTGTGGCACCCCTAAACCAAGCGGGGGCATTACTTTAGCTCCTTTCCACAGATGCAACTCAAGGGAGGGTCTATTGTGACCCACAGCTTGGGGGGTCAGAGGGCATCATGTCACAGATGGCATAGCCGGGGGCATGGTTTATGGCACCAGGAGCCAGTAGCAGCTGCTTGTTACTCGGTGCTGGACAGGAAGTATTGATCCAGATGAGAAGTGGGATTAAGCTATACCCTTCACGGCCTACCACGTTCAGCACCCCAGTTTTTCCCAAGGGGCTGCAACTTCTAGTTTCCACAACCTCTCCTAAGAGCACTGTGGCTGGGAACCAAGTGTTATAACACATAGTTGGGGATGGGGATGGTATTTACATTCAAGTCACAGCAGACACAGTTAACCTACAAAATCCAGGATGAGCCTCTGGATAAGGGTCTACATAGCACAACGAGCCTTTTGTGGAAATATTCAGACTGATCTGGGTCAGTCTGGCATTCCTGATATGTTAGTGAAGAGGAATGGACCTGTCAAGAGGCAGGAGAATCGCTGTGAGCTCAAAACCAGTTTGGGCTATAAATCAAAAAAAAAAAAAAAAAAAAAAAAAAAAAAAAAAAAAAAAAAAAATCCTGGCAGTGGCTACTTTTAAATGATCAAAGATCAGTAGGGAAATACAATTCCATTTGAATGGTGCCACTAAGAGACAAACCACCAGCCCTAGCCTCATTCCTCACAGGTCATAGCAGACAACTAAGTGATGGAGGCTGAGAAAGTCAAGTTCAAAGGCCCCAGGGGGAAGTTTGTTGTCATAACTTCCCAGCAGTGACTACAGCCTATGGGTCCTCCCAGAGGCCCTGTGACAGCAGTGACTCCAATCCATTTCCTGCTGGCTAACCCACTGTCCTGAAAGAGTCTCTAACCATTTCATTTACACCTCTTCCTCCCTTTGCTTCTGACTCATTGCTACCACTGGAATTGTGTAGCACAGTGTACTTTTGTTGCATATCATGGAGACTGCCTGAACAGAGGGACAGGACCAAGTAAATGAAAAGTTTTTAAGTTTATGGCAGCTGTCACCTTCTCTTACAAACACAACTCATGCTTCTGCTTCTGTATTTCCATTTTGTTTCTTCTTGTCCGTGGGTTCTTAATTCCAATACTGGGACACTTGTGTGAGTACCCATTAGCCTCGGGTCTTGCTCCTGAAGGCTTCAAGGGTAGGCACTCAGGTCACCAGGGAAAGGAACTTGGGTGAGAGCTTGGTAAATGTTTGTCCAGTTTAGGTGGTGTCTCTTCCGTCCTCTGAAGGACAGACTGTAAGAGGTATGCCCCTCTCAATGTCAAGGTGTTGAGGACAAGAAGGGGAGCAAGGCCTCTCTCTGAAGTAGACTATTCCCCTATCCTGCCCCTTCTGTCCTCTCTTGAGTGGCATTAGGGATCACATAGGCATTTTGGCACTTGCCCTCTGCATGTGATTTGAGAGACAAAGGAAACCTAGAGCCAGCCACAAGGAGAGGAGGCCATCAAGGACTAGGGACAAATAAGGAACTGGAGTTTTCCATGTGGTCAGAATTTAGGCCACTGAGTTGGAAACTATGTTGGGGTAGAAGGAGAAGGTGACGGGGTGTGTTGGGGGCATCAGTAATGATAAAGAAAAATGTGAACTGCTTGGGGGAGTATGATGAACTCAGGCTCCATTTTCACCAGACCCACTCAGGCCTATGTGACATCTCAAGCTTGTGGCTTAGGCTCATTACTGCATTTTTTTTTTTTTTTTAAATCTGTGCAGAAGTCATTACTGCAAACCTTCTGGCCTCCAATGAAAGACCAGCAGGTAACTAGAACATTCCATGGTTACACAATCAGAGTCCTGAGAGGGCTTAAGATTTTACCTGAAGTGCTAATGTGGTCAACTCAAAGCCCCTCATTAAGCCTGTCTGACTTTGTACTGGATTCCTGAGTGAAAAAAAAAAAACAAAAACAAAACCCAAAAAATCAAAAAACAAACCAAAACCAAAACCAAAACCAAACCAAACCACTGTTTTCAGACTCTTGCCTTATCAAGCAGAAGATTAAGGACTAGGACAGGCTCAGCCAGTAGCTGGGCACAGCCTAAGGATCTGTAGTCATAGGATCCTTCAAAATGGCAGGGCCCTGGTACGGGAAGCAGGTGGCTTCTGCAGTGAGCATCACACTCTCCAGTGTCTTATTAATCTTAAGCTGTATTACTGTAGGCAAAATTAGGTATTATGACTTAGAAAACATTTTGGATCAAACCCGGGGCCTCTTGCATGCTAGACTGGTATTCTCCCACAAAGCTACACTCCACACCTATACTAAAGGTTTCATATTGGAAATGTCAGTTGATGTAGTTAGGTTTACTATTATTGTGATTATACAGCTGTTGTCTTTCAGGGCTCCTAGGCACCCCACTTCTGCCACTGTAGAGAGGGCTGGTTTTTTGTTTTGTTTTTTTGTTTTGTCCGTCTGTTTGTTTAATTTTAGTACTAACGTCTGATGTCAGTAGGCTTTGAGTGAGGGGACAGTGTCATCCATCTTGTTATCATTATGCCTCCAGGATTAAGCACAGTGTCTGTCACATAAAGTAGGCTAAACCACTAGCTGCTGAAAAGGAAGGAATGGCCAGGGAGCAGGCTGAACTCTGATATAGCTGTAACACTTTTTAGACTGGCCAGGAGTGGGCAGGCCAGGCCTGGAGTTCAGGATGGGTACCGTGGAATAGCAGGGACGGTGGCCTATATCTTGTGCCATCTTCTACATCTCACGCTTGGCGTCAAGCTCTGTGACTGACGCTGCTCCTCATCAGCTGCTGAGTTTCCCTTCTTGAAGGGCCCTCCTAGTTTCTCACTGGCTCTGTCTCACCTTCTCTCCCTTGCCCCAGGCCTGTGGGTGTGACCTCCTCACCACACACACACACACACACACACACACACACACACACACACACACACACACACGAGCGCGGGCGTCACTGTTCCCAGAGACAGGGTGGGGACAATGTGTTACCTGCTCGTTGAGCTGTATGACCTGTGTTTCCAAATCTTTGTCGGATCTGGATGCGGAGCCACTGGATGAAGCCCTTTTGGCAGATGAGGGACGAGAAGATGTGGATCCCGGCTTAGCTGCTGAGCTTGATTTGGCCGCACCTAGGAGCAAGCAGAGTACACTGTGAGTGCAGCCGACATTAACAGAGGTTTTCAGGTATATGGCAAACGCATGATATAAAATGAGCTCCTAAAAGCTACAAGCAATGTGCCAATCCCTCCTTGATACAGTCAGAACAAACCTGAGCCATACCACCAACCCCCTGTTTTCCACCAACAATGCACTGAACCTTTAAAGAGGAGGTTAACTCTTTCCCCTCCAGGCCTAAAATCACAGCTACAATGAACCTGAGTAAGAGGAAAGACTTTGGGGGCTGGGAGAAGGCTCAGTGAGTCAGTGCTTACTGTACAACAAGCCTGTGGAGTTCAGATCCTTAGAAGCCCTGTAAAGCCAGGTATGCTAGCCCAGGGATCCTACTGTGAGATGGGAGGTGGAGACAGGAGGATTTCTGGAGGCTCACTCAGTGACAAACATTGAAGGCACGCTCTTAGACAAGAGTGAACGTGAGGCCCAAAACAAGTTATACTCTGTCCTCTATCACATGCATGCATGTTCCCCGACACACATGAACATGTGTACACATATCACATAAATCATTAAAAATGAATGATAGGAAATCTTCTTCAGTCATCGTACATTATTACTGTACACGTGTTTCTAAGGGCAAAGACCCCATGACAGGTTCATACTTTAGAAGAAACACTGGTGTGAGGTATGTGCTTTCTTTTTTAGTACACTCTGCAGCTCCAGTGACAGAAGAACAGGAGCAGTGACATCTCCATAGCAGTGAGCACCCTGATGTCTGATCTTCTTTCCTTCCTTCCTTCCTTCCTTCCTTCCTTCCTTCCTTCCTTTCTTTCTTTCTTTCTTTCTCTCTTTCTCTTTCTTTCTTTCTTTTTTTTTTTTTTTGAGACAGGGTTTCTCTGTGTGGCTTTGGAGCCTATCCTGGCACTCGCTCTGGAGACCAGGCTGGCCTGGAACTCACAGAGATCCGGCTACCTCTGCCTCTCGAGTGCTGGGATTAAAGGTGTGCGCCACCAACGCCCGGGCCTGATCTTGGTTTCTAAATGTCATTCTTCAACAAAAGTGCTTCTCAAGAAGCTGCTGGTGCCAGGGATGGTGCAGAATTGGAATGATAAACTCAGGACAGTTTGGGGCAAGAAGCAAAGACACACTCAAGGCAAGTGGCCCAAGGATCAGCTTTGGGGAGCAGTCTGCCTAGCACTAAGAATAATGGCTGTAGCTTAGGAAATGCCTTGGGTACATGAAGTCTATCAGTCCATGATGAGGGGAGGGAGAGGAGGGGTGTACAGGGTATAGAAACTGAGCATCAGGGGATGCTGAGGAAATGCCAGAAGAAACACAGATCTGTAGTACCCCTAATGAAGAGGAAACCCCTAAACTGCTCCTTAATAGGTGCGGAGGCATTAGATGGGAGATTTGACATGTGAAGGCAGAAACCTTCATGGTGGGGAGTTGTGGGGTCAGCACAGTAACCACAGGATTACCGAGTTTCTAATCACAGCACACTGTTATTTCAGGTGAGCCCTCACGCACTTGGCACTCAACCCACAGTGGACTTACTGTCTAGGACACAACACAGACTCTTGGAAATGGCTTCTGGATCCAAAACAGAAGCAACGAGGTATACAGAGACGTTCATGTGTTACTGAGTAAGAACTGAGCCACTCCTGGGACCCACCCCTTTGCTTTTGTTTAGAACACAGAGTCAGACAGGCAACAGCTCTGGTTTCCTGTCTGTATGTGTCTCCCGTGTGTTCCCTCCACCCAATTAAAATTTCCACCACAATCTTTCATCCTCTCCCCCTCTAGAAGGTTCTTAGAGGGCAAGGAACAGTCTTATTCATGTCAGCAACCCCAGTGCCTTGTAAAATGTTAGGCTAAACACGTCTGGTAAAGGAACAACTTTAGATAAATAGATAAACAGGCAATTAAAACTGGGTTATGTGGTTTCCAACTTCAGTTTCCAGTTTGTCTGACAGAAGCAAGGGATTATAAAGACAGGCATGTAACAGCAGCTGCAGGTTTCAACCAATACCCTAATTACAATGTAGCCAACAGGAAGGCTGTAAAATTTATATGGTGTGTCTTCAGGTGCCTGGAGACATTGGTTACAGATGGGAGTCTTACTCACCTCTGAGAAATCTTGACAGTGTCCTGGCCTTTAAATAACATGCCCCTTTGTTACGGGTGTGTGGGGGAGAATCTTCTTTAAAAACACAGGGAAAAGGCAGAGACTTGAAATGGTTAGACTGCGAATGACTTAGTCTGTGTGGAAAGGTCAATCAGCAGGGCACAGAAACCTCGCCTGTGCACAGAGCCAACCAGGGGTGCTAGGGAGCTGTGGTTTGCTTGGAACTGGCAAACTGCTGTAAGAACCTTCCTCTCTGTTGATGCCCGCACAGGTTTCTTCTAGAACTTGATTTCTCAGTCCTACCACTCAGCTTCTTTAGCTATAAAGAGACTATGAAGGAGCAGGCAGGGAACACAATGACTTTCTCCAGACAGCTACCAGCCTAGGAGCAGGGAAGGCCACTTTTTCAACTATCAAGCCCTTTCGGTTTTTTTCTTTTAAACAAAACAAAACAAACAAACAAACAAACAAAAACAAACAAACCACAAGACTGACATTTTAATAGACAGGAAGTCTAATGGAAAGGGTACAAAGAGCAGAGCTTCTAATCTAAAAACCCACATTAAGGGTCCACACAGCCATGAACAGGGGCTGCTAAAGTGATAGAGATGCAGTCTCTCCCAGACTGACAGTCACCCAAGACTGCCCAGACATGGTGCCCTCTTGGCCTTCTTGGGAACAGGCTAGTGTTCTGGGATGCCATGCCTGCCAAGAGCGTATGTGGGAAGGTATTTCCACCATATGCAGCATTCTCCTTTCCCTTTTCGTCATCCCTGTTCCCTTTAGTAACTAGGACTTCCAGCCTTCAGGTCTCAGCTTGTGCTGTCACATCCCCTGGAGGCCACAGTGCCCTGAGCATTTCCTCAGAGGCTGTACCAGCTACACTGGCATGGTGACGCTAGATGCTTCTTGCACCGGACATAACTTCAGGATGCCGGAGCTGCATCTATTTTGTTTGCCACTGATAAGTGCAGCAAGGGCAGCAAACAGAGCAAGTGTAGGACCTGACCTGAACAAATTCTGCGCATTGTCAGACGTTGCTAAGCAGCCAGCAGAGGTGGTAAATTGGCGATGACACCCAGGGAAATTTGAGGCACTGATGCCAACGTCAAAGTCACTGGCTGCAAGGGCCAACATGAAAGAAACCATTTGGGTGTCAGCCTCCCAGCTTCCTATGTTTCCTTTCCAGGTCCCCTTTGTAAGTTATGATGTGGGGCTCCTTCCACGTGGAATCTGGCCAGTGCACTGATGGAGTGAGTGTAGTCAGCTGATGTCTGGATGCATTAAGAGCCAGGTGGTTGGTGCTGGGCTGTGCACATCTCTGCCACTGGCCTCTTTTCACAGGAAGAGAACCACAGACATGCCTTCCTAAAGAGTGCATATATACACTCATACCAGGCAGTTCTTCCTAAGTAGGTCACCAAAAGATGTGGCAGGTGACAGTAACTAAGCTCAGGTCACCAGATAGTCATGTCCTCATAGTCTAACATCAGTTCAACAATAAACGGACAAAGAAGAGGCAAAGGGTTCTAAGAGCTTGTCAACACAGAGCTACCACTAATTATGATTGCAGGATATTAGCAAATGCAATAGAAACAAATGAACTGTTACAGAGGAGCGTGGGCATGGTCAGCTGATCGGCAGGAGATGGAGGCTGGGGTGATATGCTTTAATGGCTCATGGGGGACAGGCCAGAGCTGGTGGCTTCACAGTCACACAGCCTTTCAGCAAAACTGTCTTTTCCTTTTGGAAACACATCCTTGCTGTGGACAGAGCTCAGCAGATCTCTCTGAGGGTCTGATTCTCCAAGCCCATGGTCTCACTCCTAAACTAACATTGCTTTCTTGGGTCCTGTAAAGGTCAGTTGGAACCCAGGAACCAGGTCTTTCATGCTGGCCTACATGAGCATCCCTCAGGGGTCCCTGAGATGGGAATGGAGGAAAACATAAGAATCAGACTTGGGTTGTCAGCTGTTTTGACACACAAACACACACACACACACAAACACACACACACAGAGAGAGAGAGGAAGGTGCTCTGCTAAAGTCTCTCTCTCTCTCTCTCTCTCTCTCTCTCTCTCTCTCACACACACACACACAGAGAGAGGAAGGTGCTCTGCTAAAGTCTCTCTCTCTCTCTCTCTCTCTCTCTCTCTCTCTCTCTCACACACACACCAGAGAGAGGAAGGTGTCTCTGCTAAAGTCTCTCTCTCTCTCTCTCTCTCTCTCTCTCTCTCTCTCTCACACACACACACACACACACACAGTGGTGGAAGCACAGCTCTCACACAGGGGAGACGGAGTGGAGCACACATTTGAAAAATGTAACAGGTCAAAAGTACTTTGCGTTTGATGTTTCCAGGATGGATCGCAAATCAGGTTCTGTGATTCTGATTAGGTTGTTTGGAGAGAAGCAGATAGATGGAAATCAATGACAAGTGAGGACGTTAGTTCCAAAGGAACAAGCAGGGAGAAAGTAAAGAACGAGGACATCTCATCATCTTCTCACATGTCAGACACCACGCTGAAAGCTCCTCCTCGCTGAAAGCTCCTCCTCGCTGAAAGCTCCTCCTCAGGAGGATGTGAAGGGAGCTCATTAAAACCTAAAGTGCTATGCTGTAACTGCAACCGTTGGCTTCCACATTCGCTGGCCGTCTTCTTTCTTTTCAGAGTATGTATAGTCAACTCTTCAAGCCTCGAGCATCCCTTGTCAGCTCAGAACAGTTTCTGTTTCTTTATCAGACAAGTCTTTTTTTCTTTTTTCTTTTCTTCTTCCTCGAAACAACTATACTCTAAAGTGTATCTAGCCTCTGGGGTCAGTTTTTTTCTTCTTCTCATTTACTGGGACCAACCATCTTAAATATGTTATCAAGAAAATATAGTTACCAATATCTGTAAAGTTAGTGTTGGTATAATACATTTATGTAAACTGCTAATTGTGACCCAGGTCATGTCTAGTGTCCAATCCTGACTTGTGAGATAAAAGTCCTCAATGGTTGCCTGCTTAGCAGCCCAAATGCTCAACTCCACCAATGACTCTGTTCTGTCTTCCCAGATCTCTGCTTCAAGGATGAGCATGGAAAACACTGGCATCATGGCTTTTAAAGGCAATGCAGTCACTCTGGCTACAATTCAGATATAGAGGGGTTTTTTTTTTTCCTTACAGCTATCAAACACTTCAGTTCCTTTCAAGCTGCATTTGATGATGTCCTGAGACCATAATTAGCAGTAGCCCTGTTTTATACGCAATTGTTCTGCCTTTAAGCTTTTCTCCTCCCTCTTAATTTTCCCTTTCAAAATAAAAAGGGGTTTCAGAAGAAGAGGAAAATGGACATAAACTCTGCCGAAGTCCCTGTAATTCTCAGAAATGTCCCCACTGGAGATGGACATGATTCACAATGGCTGTCTTTGAGCAGTCCCATCTTAATTAATGCTTTTAGGGTCTGAGGCATAACTATGACTTTAAGATATTTAACCGTGGTTGTAAAAAGGAGTGAGTGGTCTGAATCAGTGCCTCGCTGGAGTCAGGGCATCGCCGTGTCTAATGTCTGTAATTAGCAGCTTGCTTGAGGTGCATGGAAAACGCTGCATTTTGGAGCGAGACGGCTGAATAGGTTCAGAAGGGGGAAGCAAACGAAAGCAGTGTAGTCTCAGCCCATCCCGCCAGGAATCGACTCCAGAAACTTCTCATAATTTACTGAACTCCTTTTGTCAAAATCAGAAACAGAGGGGAGCTAACTACGCAACATCAGTACTCTTGACAAGGACCACGCGTGTGTTAACACAAGCGGATGGATAACCCCACCCCTCTTCTCTCCACACAAAGCTTCCTCACTTTGAGAGACTGGTCCTCTCCCGCCCCACCCCCACAGCCTGCATTCATTAAAACCCCACAGGACAACTGAAACTCAGGCAGACAACACACTACAAATGCACTGATTAGTCATTTCTGGATGAAGCCGACATCACTTCCTCATCCCCTTCACCTTGGCAAACACAATGTGTCTTTTAATCGTGATAATGCAATCAAACAAAAGTCCACCTCTGGTGGAAAGTAGCTGGGCTGGACTGATGAGGGGAGAAGCTAATGGGCACAGGAGCTTCCTCTGTGATTGACACCAGAGCTATCAACTGCAAGGAGACAGGCCACTGCTGTACCATACTGATTTACACAAATCTAAGCACTAAGGACTGTCTTTTCCTTCAAAAATGGTGCCATCCCTTCACTTTGTAGGCAGCCATTATTTTACTCTGACAGGGGGAAAATCATCATTTCAGTGGTGACCAGGGTTCAGTTCCAAGGGGGCTTTAACAGGGTTACAGGGACCCTGGCTCATAAGCCCATTGTCAGGCTGGCTTTTTATTTTGCAAGCAGCAACTTAGAGCCATTCTGGCTCCGTCCTTACCAGCAGGCTGTGGCAAAGCCTGGCTGCTGCTCCCTACAGCCGGACACCAGCCTATAATGGGGCAGCTCCTCTTGGAGCAGCTCACAGAGCATGAACCACACTGATCCTGAGGGAATGAAGACCTAGCATGGGCACTGGGCAGCCCACAGCTCATCTTGGGGTGACAGTGGGAGATGGCATTTACTAGCAGTCTTGTGGCCCCATGGGTTCTAAGAACCTTGGACCTGATGCTTGCTAAGTGGCATGACTGGCTGCCACCTTAGACAGGAAGACCAGTATACTTCCCAGAGTTGGGAGGAGGACTCGAGAAAAACCCAGAACACTTGGTCATGGAGAGAGCTGGCTCAGAGGTTAGGATAGGAGTGCTTGCTGCTCCTGCACAGGACCAGGCTCCCAGGGAAACTTTTTTTTTCTTTTTTTTCTTTTCAAGAAAGGGCTTCTCTGTGTAGCTCTGGCTGTCCCGGAACTCACTCTGTAGATCAGGGTAGTCTAGAAATCACAGTCACTCATCTCTGTTTCTCAGGTGCTGAGATTAAGTGTGTGTGCCATGACACCTGGCTTAAAACATAGGAAACTAACTCCAAAGGCTGGTCCACAGTGCCCACTCTGTTATTACTGCCATTTCTCAGCAAATGAGGCCTGACTTAACAAAGCATTCAAACATACTGGATTCCTATTCCAGACACGAGCAAACCAAAGCAGCAGTGTGGAAAAAGGAGGCTTATTTCTACCCAAATCTCCATAACTCACCCATGATATCAAGGCCTACGATGCCTCCTCTATTTGGTCTATAACTACACTGAAAATCAGGGTGCTACATTGCAAGCCTGTTATTAAATTACATCTATCTATCTATCTATCCATCCATCCATCCATCCATCCATCCATCCATCCACCCACCCACCTATCCACATAACAAATATTTATTGAACTCCTACCATGTAGCTGGCAACCTAAATAGATACTAGCATCAAATAGTGAACGAAACACAAAAGATGCATGTGTGGAGTTTATGTTCTATCCTGGAGCACAGCACTGAAGAGTAACACAATAAGATGGCAAGTAACAGAGCCGACATCACTGCTCTGGGAGAAAGAAGAGCAGGATGGATAAGGAAGCCCAGTTGCATGTGTGAGGAGGCTTAGACTTAGGTACAGGCCTTGGAACTGTGTGGCTAAGTGATTTTACATAGGCCCTTGGTCTTCTCCAGTTTCAACTCTTCTCTTAGACTTTCAGGATTTCCACAGGCCATGGGAGCTGAGTCTTCTCAGGACACCGATGGAAAGGGACTCTGTGCACCAGCAGGGCAGCAAAAGCCATCAGCCAGGTGCATGTGTGTGCATGTGTGTGCATGTGTGTGGGCATGCATGTGTGGGTGTGTGTGTGAGTGTGTTGGAAGGGGGAAGGAGTCACCTTGTATTCAAAGTTTCACTCCCATAAGGGTATGTGCTTAGTCTTACTTCATCTTGTTATGTCATGTTCAGTTGATACCACGGGAGGTCTTTACAGAAGAGATACAGAGGAATGATCCAGGCAAGAGGAGATGTTGGGGGTGGGGGCGCATGGGAAAAGTGGAGGGAAGGAAAACTGCTGTTGGGATGTAATATATGAGAGAAGAATTAAAAAAAAAAATAGCTTCACTCCTTACAGAGTTAGGCTAATGGCTCTTAGAACTTTCCATTTCCAGCATCCAGTATCCCTGCAGAGGACACAGAACAGACAGGAGTCACCCTGTGATCCTCAAGACTAACAAGAGGGTACGATTTAAACCAAGACGTGATGGAAGCAAGGAATGCGGCCATCTGGCCAGGTAGGGAGAGAACAGGCTGTGTGGGCTAATGTGTGGGCTCTGCCTCACCAGCTCAGGGGCTAGATCGGTTGCTGTGGTAGAGGATGCGCCAGGCAGAGAGAGATACAGAGACACACTGCAAGGGCAGGTGCCCAGCTCCTCCCAGGCTCCTGTCAGGATCTAGTCCTGGGCAGAGGGGCATGTCCTAATGCTGCCTTTCAAAAGTCGCCTTTCTGCTCTCAGAACAGACTATGAGGGCAGACCCACAAAGGGCCATGAGGAAGCCATTGCAGTCATTTCTCTGAGACCATGCACCACAGATTTTGTTTTGGGCAGTGTTTGAGATGCTGTAGTTTAAAAACCTTATTCTACACCATTTACCACAGTCACCAGACGCCCATTTTTATACAACCTATATTTTGTGTAATGAAAAAAAAAGAAAGGAACTGTTCTTAGATGGGTAGCATGTGCTATTGATTCCGGCGGGGGGGGGGGGGAGAGCTGAAGGGTAGCCAGGCAGAAGCAGAGCTGGGAGTCAGCCACTCCCAGTCACTGCTCTGGGGTCATTATACAACATGACAAACAGCTCTGCCCTGGGAGAACCTACCATAGAGGCTTGAGGCAGGCATCCTCATTGCTGAGGGTGTGGCTGCCATGAAGAGTAAGCACTGGCTGAGGATCCCTCAGGACTCCCCTTCCCCGGCTGGCCGGCCAGCCTGCACAAAGGCAGCCCCTGGGATGGATAGAGGGCTGAGCTCCTGGAGCATGCCCAAGTGGGAGCATTTACATACTGTCACTGCTGCCCTGCTCACTGTCCCTGCTGGAGACACTGTGTTTTATTTTTAGGTATCATGTGATTCTCCAGTATTTTCCAGGCTCTGTCTGAGTCACTTTGGTTTCAGAGAATTTCTCATAAGAGGAAAAAGAAAAAAAAAAAAACCCCACAAGAAAGTGCTTCATGTCTTGAAGTGGCTCAGGTTTTAAAAATCGTAACTTTTAAATAGCTGTTTCAACGTGGAATGCATATTTTGCAATAAACTGCTGACTTTTCATGCTTCTCACACCTTGGTAGAAGATGACTACTCCAGCTTTCAAACATATTACATGCCAAATCCAATCACCATCTTTGTTTAAACTTGTAGTTTTCAATTGCCCCCGGAGAAATAAAAACCGTGGGGATCCTTTTGCTCCAATAAATGGTCCCCACATCCCATCCCAACACTAATGGACAGCAATAGCCCCTTGCCTGTTTTCTACGGTACGGGGGAGGGGGGCTCGGGGAGTGGCTGATGAAGCCAGCAGACTGAGCCAGCCCATAGAGAATAAAGACACACAGGCGTTGCCATGACGACACCATCGTGGGTGCCACTGTACTTCTGGCATGCAGTACTCATTTAAGAAGGAAGCTTATGAAGTAAGATGGCTGTTTCTGGGGTACCCCATAGTTAGTTACTTTAGATGTGATACCCTTTAGTTTTAGTCTGAGTCCCTGTTGGCACGCAGCATCCATTTTTCTGATGATGGCAAGCCTGTTGTGTTCCAGTAACACAATCTTATCGGGACTTCCCAGAAAAGAGTCAGAGCTCAGGAAGTGAGATGAGGGGCAGAGCACACTTCAGCTACTCAGTCTCCTTTATTCACCGCATCTGGTTTCTGTACCAGGGTTTGCTGCTTCCACCAACCCACTTTCAAGCCAATCACGAGTGTGCATTAACAGTTGCCCACACTTCCTTTACCCTTCACTTCCCATAGCCCACTAATCATTGCACTGTGTTGACTATACTTCCCTGATGTATTGATAGCACACAGTGCAACCACCTTCTCGTGCTGCTATTTTCTCTTCTCCACAGTTAGCTAGTGTTGAGGTTGTAAGCTGTATGTAAGCATGTATATGCCCTCACAAGGCAGGGCAAATACTGTGTTAGTCTCCCAATGGCTTCCAACAGGCCACATTATTAATTAGGAGCTCTGTAAACCTCTGTGACAAACAGTCTTGAACATGACACCCATTCCAATGATCCCTGTCTGCTGGTTCTGACACATCGGTATCATTCTAGAACATGCAGGGGTAGTGACCCAGAGACTGGGTCTGGTGATGGGAAGGAGCTACCACCATGATGTCACTATATTTAGGACTCTTGCTAGCAGACACACTAGACAGACTTTCCTCCTGCTCATGAAGAAGTGGCCGCTGCAGATTAAGTATTTTGTTGGAAAGGCCCACATGGAGTGGTGCAAGTGACTTCCAACCAGAGTGGCCTACGGAAGGAAGCCAGAGAGACTTAGCTCTATTAATGCAAGAAACAATTACAAGTGGCTCATTCTCCAGGGAGCCTCTGATGAGATCCTAGCTCTGTGGATATTGGGTTGCTGTCTGCAGGTTCCATATCAGAGAATCCTGCTGAGCTGTGCGGCACTGTAAGACAACACAAATGATGTTCCAAGTGGCCAACTTTGTCATCCCCCCCCCTAAAAGCAGTAACAAGGGACCTGTTTACCTCTGCAGCTTTATGACTCAAAACATCTAAACAAAACAAACTGCATTTCACTGAACTGAACACATTTTCTTGGGACCTCAGCATTCTATTCTGTCTGGAATGTTCTCGGTCATGCCTCTCTCATCTGGCTAACCTCTCTTCATCCTTAAGTCTCAGCTGAGGTTTTCTTTTCCCAGGAAACCTTTGTAGAGGCTGCAAGGCCAGTTCAGATGGACTTTCTCAGAACATTCCCTGTGTATGCTGTCCTCATACTCCCAATGGCAGATTTCCTCACAAGACAGCAACTTTCTCCCAAAACATGGGTCTTGTTCAGATCACTGTTCACTCTCAGAATCCCTTACAATGCCTCAGCAATACCTCAAGACCACGTGAGTGAATATGATTCAAGAAGTCTGCCACAAAAAAAAAAAACAAAAAAACAAACAAAAAAAAACATAAGGGACCAAAGCAATAGGAACTGTTCATTGTTCTAGTATTTTCTGAGCTTCTATGTAGACACTCTGTTGTTTTCCCTGTTACAGTGAGGTACATGGCAGGCGACGGAAACAGCTGGACAGACAGTGAAATGTGCCTCATCTTCCCTCAGCTAAATGAATACTGCAATGACTCAAGTTCAACAGACAGATAAGCATCTCTGTGTCAGATAGTGGGAAACAAAACAAGGACTAAAAGGCAGAACTGGCTTGTAGTTCAGATTATTCCTTCAAAAGAGACTATATAAAGTGCTACAAACTGCTTTTTACAGATAGGAAGCTGGATCAGTGGGTAAAAGTGCTGGCTGTACAAGCCTGATGACCCTAATTCATGATAAGCCATGCAAGGAGCCAGGTACAGCGTGTGCATCTGTAATCCCAGTGTTCCTGCAGTAAGATGGACAACAAGAGAACTGCCTGGAAGCTCACGGGACAGGTAGCCTGGAATAGAGTGGCAGACACAGTAAGACCCTAACTCATACAAGGTGGTTAGTGAGAACCCCTAAAAGTTCTTCTCTCTTTGTAATGCTGTGGCACACATGTACACACACACACACACACACACACACACACACACACACACACACACCCTGATTTCACTTTGCCCCAAAAGACACTTAGAATAAAAACAGGCTCATAGGCGCACTGTGGTATCCTGCTTATGGAATTACAAGAGTAACTCCAAGAGTGACTGTGACATCATTTTCTTTTGAGAATTGAGGAGGTTTGCTGTCAAGCTGAAAAGCAAAATTTCACCTTGCAGTATACATATAGACCCAAGGGACAGCCCATGAAGAAGAATACATGCTTTAACAAATACAGGGAATGTCTATGTGAGAACAACCCATACTTGTTGTAAGAGGACCTGATTCTTTGGAAACAGCCAAGATGGCTGCAGGAGGGGCCACACCAACCCTCTTGGGCAGAACTGTATGCCAGTTTTATTTATGGGGCTTATTCTTTACTTCAATACCCCTCACATGACTTGTTCAGAGATGTATTTGAATGGGAAAAAATGGAAACCAGAGAAAAATACCCAGGAACAAGTGACTTAATATTTCCTGCATTTCTTAATATGGTAAAATAGAGTGCCTCTTCTCACACAGAATGACTGAAGTGAATTGGGGATGCTTTAGCCTTAAAAAAATGTGAGTGCCACTCCAACGGAGTGGAGCCCCAGGAGAATATAAAGCCCATGGCTATGTCTGTGAACCCAAGAGAGGAGGTCCAGTGAGGAGCAAGGGTTCTGGAATCAGGGTCATACCTCATGTCCCTCACTTTGCCTAAGCATTGATGGCAAGTTGCAACTCTGGTTCCAGTGTCCTAGATGGCACAATGAGGCTGATATTAACACCTGTCTGTTAGGGCTGATGATGAACTCAATGGAATGCTTAGACTAGAGGGTGATCCTGTGCAACTAACTGCACAGTACCCAAGGATGTGCATGTCCCTTCTGTGTTTTAAATACTTCCCTAAAGTTCAAGGAACAGTTCGATTTGTGGTAAGTTGAGATTTGAAGAGTTATAGGACAACAGTTATAGGACAACAGCTTCTGGTTTCCAGGCTTTCCAAAAGTCTAGTTTTAAAGTAAACTATGTACATGAATTTGGTTCAAGAAAGCCAGATAACTAAAAAAAACAAAAATTGAATGAATTTATATCATGTATCAAAAATGCCATCCCAGCAAGCAAACAAACTGACATAGGAAAGACTGTTACTGCTAGAGGCTCCTGTTTGACACTTCTGTGTTCTTCATGCTTCATATATCTGATCGTCTAAACTCACAGACGTGCTGAAAGTGGGGTCTGACAGAGTTTTACTCATATTTTGTGTGACCACTATAGGAAGGTGCCATGTTGTAAAACCGTGTTTCCATCCCCACACCCCCATATGTCTAAACTCACCCTCAGTGTGACAGACAGTCCTAAGAGCTCAGGCCTTTCAGGTGTGAAGTCAGGAGGGTGGAGGCCAAAGCAACGGAAGCAGTATTCTCAGAAAAAAGGCTCCGGTGGGTTTGCCTTGAGAACCACCACCTCATCTCAGGACACAGTGGGAGGTGTCATCTATGAAGAATGCTTGTGGGAAGCAAGTCCTATCAGACACCAACCCTCCTAGCCCTTTGCTTTTGGACTTGGCGGTCCTTCTGTTCGCAAGAACTACATTTCTGTTGTTTATAAGCTGAGTGTATGTTACTTAGCTATAGAAGCAAACACAAATAGTAGAAAAATGCAGCCCTTATTGGTTTTTAAGAAGAATCCTGATGCCTAGTGGTATGTCTTATTCATCTCTAATGTGACATATGTATAATGGAAATCACACTGGTAATACCCCCTTTCTAATACAGAGTAGGGAGTTCCCTCTAGGAATTTAATTAGCTGAGCCATTGGAGTGTTTCTTTCTATTTTCTCCAGCCTTTACAGAGCTAAGGAACAACCATGTGCAGCTTAGCAATGCAAGTGTCTTAATATGAGAAGGCCAATGGAACAGAATAGCAGCAAGGGGCGGGAGTTGAGGAAAACAAAAACACTGTTCTATACATAACGAGGACTGGTAACACCTATATGACAAGATGTTTAGGTTGCTTTCCTGACTTAGTCAGGTGACTAATTAAAATGTTCAGAAATGAAGAAATTGAATATGCTAAAATATAAAAACTAAACTTCTTAGTAACAGAGGAAAAAACAGGAAACTAATAATTATTTGGTAGATCTAAATCAAGAAAAGCCAATAGTTACACTAAATATAAATGGACTACTCACTCTAAAAGGCAGAGATTACCAAAATGAATCAAAAGGCAAGGCCCAATCATATCATGGTAAAAGACACACTTTACACATAAAGACACAGATAGGTGGGTATGTACCTTATTTAAAAGAAAGACACAGCATTCAAACCATAAATATAAGAAAGTAGTAGTGGCAATATTATCATTATCATCTTTAAGACCGAATAATTTCAAAAAATAAGTTCAGTCCATAGGATGATTTAATCATAGACACATATATATACTAGTAGAAGAGCCTTCAAAAACAGAAATCAAAGCCAGAAACAATTAAAGGGAGTAACAGACAATTTCACAATCAATGTAGAAAGACTAAAAATCATTTTGCAGAAATTATTTGAGATAGACAAGCCCCTCCTCTTAAATCACATATAATCTGAAGCACACTGTCAAAATTCGTGGCTTTACATATTTGCAAAAGCACTGTTCAAATGAAGAGCATACAATGAGTATACATTCTTTCCAAAGGCATGTGATACTTTAAACAAAAGGGACACTATAACTGTTGCAGTTCACTCCCTTCCTTCCTTCCTTGTTTTTTTTTTTTTTTTCCAAGACAGGGTTTTTCTGTGTAATAGCCCTGACTGTCCTGGAACTAGCTCTGTAGACCAGGCTGGCCTGGAACTCACAGAGATCTGCCTGTCTCTGCCTCCCAAGTGCTGAGATTAAGGGTGTGTGCCACCACTGCCCACTCACTACCTTTCTTAAGAAACAAAACTAACATAAAACACAATGAAGTAAAAGCAACTTTTCTTTCCCCAAAGGTGAGAAGTGGTGTCTATCTAGATTTTAGATGCTCAACCAATGCTCGTACATTGCTTAGCAAATAAATGGAGATAACACAGTCACATTTTAAGATTGCACCAACAGCCTGAAGTAACCAATCAGGAGTATTCAATGTTCAATACAGACTTTTTAAAATACTATTAGGATTTACTAAAATCTTCATCTATGGATTTAATGAGGATTATTTGGATACCTCGTTGTCAATGCCTAGGTACTTTCTGTTTTGGAATCACTTTTCTAGCATTTCTCCTAACCTGATTTTAAGGCTAAAACACATGTCTCTAAGGAAGAGAGAAAGCTCAATTCCCATAGCAACTCTAAATCTATCGTGCTATATTTATATTTGAGAGTCTGATTTAAATACATTAGCGTATGTGAATCTGCAATGTGTCTGAGTCGCTATGGAAACCATAATGTTGAATTTCCTTTTAAGTTTTGTAAGTCTTTACACATAAAGCCTACCTCCCAAGACAGCTATCAGACTGTAGGTAGGATCAGGGCAATTACACTTAGAAACATGTTTCTTGAGGATGTACATGCTTAACAGACAGCTGTCAATGAGACATGTGCATTTGAACACATGGCTGTGGGTGATAGGGCAAAATCAATTGAAAACACAGCTCCTCCAAACGTAGTCAGAATTGATATTACCTGGCAGCTACACACCCTGCATAAAACCTGTTTATGTTAATGTTGATTATAGTGAAGATACATTGCCCACTTATACAGATAGCAATCAACTTTATGCTTCGAGTCCTTAGGAGAAAAGTTTCCTAACTGCATTGAAATGGCAGAGAAATCTAGCATGCTCTCAGAAAGAATACACCAAATGTGTGGAGAGCATCTATTTTTATAAAGGAAACCATCTCTGGTGCGCAGCTACACACAGCACGGATGCTGTAAAAGCAGAATTTTCTTTCCTTGCTAGCATAGACAGTGTCCTCTCAATTACCATTACATGGCATTACATTCCACATCACTTCCTCCCACTGTAATGTGGTTCTCTGTCATACAAGATGCTTTGAAGCTGCCAGACATGCAAATTAAATCAGCCTAAGGCATATCTGTGGGAGAGATCCATCTACTGCAAAATTAACCAAGTATTCCAAAGTGCCAGCCCCCATCCTGTTTTTAACTATTCAAGGCATTACTTGTTTCCAAGGATACAGATAATTAAGAAGAGATCAAGGTTTCAATATGAAAAAGAATAGTGGCTGTAACATACTGATCTAGCTCCAGACAGGTCACTGCCCACTTCATCAAACACTTCGATTCATCCCCAGTCTTCAGCAAAAAAGTCAGACTTGTGGTCTTAGGCGAAGGACAACCTTCCTATGCTTTGAGATTACATACAGAGGTTATGGGTCAGTGTTCTGAAGAGAGAATTCTAAGTAAACCCAAGACCTACTACCTCACACTCACCCACACACGTGGAACTCATGCAACAGCTACATTTGAAGCACATATCCAGGCTACCCTGCTCTGGTAAACTTCCCAACTTAAGACTTGGAGCTCTCACTGCTGTTTGTGCTGTGTATCCTGTCCTACCGGGTCATGTGCCGGGAACTGATATCCTCATGTTCTACTACATGTCCATCGATGATGAAAAGGCACAGACTCTGGAAAAGCCCTAAAAACCTGGACTAAAGTGCATGAATTCTATAAACAGCCTTTCTAGCCCCTCTCCTGACTTTCCAGAAACATTTGAATTATTTTTTTGGCCACGGTCCCAATATCTGGATGCAGGACTTCAAGAAAGTCAGAGCCTTCTGCATTTCTAGGGGCCATTCTCCCATTGTGGTCTTTAAAAACTATATTCTGCATGTGATGTGTGTCTTGGGATAATCTTTCTCTAGTAAAATTTTACTGCCCCACAATGTCTAATATTCAGGACACATTTGATTAAAGGGGGGGTGATTAATTTGCCTCCTGAAAAATCCCATTCCTCTCTAAATAAGACCAGCAAAAGAAACACCATCAATGCATGGGAGCAATATCAGAAATCTCTTCCTTCTGGAGTATCAAAACAATCAAATTTATTAACTGTTGACTTTCATATATTTCCCTAGCTTTGTCACCTAAGAGGTTAAACTCTGGAAAACATAGGTTTCTCTTTCAGGCTTATGGCATTCTATCAAAACAGCAAAAGTTCCTCTGTGGCTTCTCACAGAAGCCACAGAGCCTAGTAGCCTAGTTCTGGGTGGAAAAGTAGAAGTGTTAACAGGTGTTAAAAGGGTTAAAAAATAAGATAAAGATGCATTATGACTGTGGGAGAAAAGTATTCTGAGGCATACTATTAGAATTTCAAAAAATGCAGTTGAGTTTCAAAGCCTATCTGTCCACCAGTAATAGCTACAAAAAGGACACCAAGAAGGGAAATAACAGCATGCCTTGGGTTTGAACCTGAGTCCTGTCACTTCACATGCCTCCCAAATCCCAGTCCTAGTATCGGCTCTACTCCGACTCTTAGACTGATCAAGGCTGCTGACAAAAGCAGGTGACCAGTTTGAACTACATCAAATTTTGCCTCCCAATCTTCTTGTGGCTTAATTTTCATCCAACCTCTGCCTTCGCTTCTGCTCCAGAACAATACATCTTCCCTTTCCCATTAACTCCCGGGGAGCCCTTGACCTCATCTTCTTCTTCAGGTTCAGGGTCATGGTCCTCTAATCTCTCCTCTTTCTCTGCCCCTTGGCTCCTCAGATTGTTCCCCAACCTTACAAATCTGATAATTTTGTGTTGTCCTTAAAGCACACAATTAGAGCACCATTTTTATCCCTCCTCAAGCTTCCCTCACCCTGACAACAACCAACTGCTTCTTTGTATCCTTGACAAAGTTCCCCACTTCCACACCCCACCTGGCCTTTCTCAATTGCTGCAACCCAGACTCCAGTGCCCAACTTCTCAGGGGACCCGTTCTCCAAAGGATTATTAATCATGCCCTGGGAGTCAGCTTTCTACATACTATTTTCAAGTTTCACTGTACATCATATTTCCACAATTAATATTCATGACCCTCTTTCTAGAAACGTCCTACTGTTTCTTCTGTGAGACACAGATGAGGGAATTCTTAGATAATGAGGACAAGGCAACATACTGCAGTTCTGTTTAAAAGAGAAGTGCTGGAGCTGAGGCCAAAAAAAATTAAGGTCACAGTACGACTGTAGAAGAAAGAAAAATATTCTAGGTCTGTGTGGTTTCATACACTACTAATGATTTGAGTTCTCCTGACTTTCTTGTCTGTACTCATCCTTTAAAAAGGCTTCTTCCCTTTACTTGTATCTAACTGTGCTCAGTGCTCTTCATCTACATGCTCATTCATTCCAACACTAAACTTGGACAGTCACTTGGTATCTTTTATCCAACTCATTCCTTAATGCAGTCCTTGCCTCATCCTTTCATGAATGATTTTCCAGTTGAGCAATCCAACAAACCCTTCCAGGCTTCACTTTAGTTGACTCCTTGCAAAGTCAGAAACTGTCAATCATTCCAGCTCATTCTTCTGCTTCCCTGAAATCCACTCTTTAGTTTCTTCCAATCTTTTGGCATCTTCTCTGCATTCCGGGAAAGTTTCTTCTCTTCTACTCACCCATAATTGTTAGGAATTCCTGAAGGCAGCCCCTCCTTAGCATTCTGTATTCACTTCCAGCTTCAAGATATGGAACACTCACAAATGTTTATTTATGTACTGCCCACACTTTTGAACAACACACACACACACACACACACACACACACACACACACACACACACACGTTATTTGGATAGTCTCTTGGATGTTGCAAAGAAATCTGAAACTCAGAATGTTAAGATAAATACAATTTCTTCTCAAATCCAGCTCTCTCAGCACTTCCTGAATGATAACCTCCATCCTTCCAAGTGTGGGAGACACAGCAAGAAGTCACACTTGGCAGCTGGCTTGCTCACTCCAGAATCCACCCACTACCAAAGCCCAGTCCCGTTACTTCCTGAATATCTCCTAGAGGTATGTACTATTTTTCTTCTACTATGTTATTCCACATGAAGAAGACCCCATCTACAAGACTGTTAAGTATACAAGCTGATCTTATTATCTTTAACAATTATTTTCATTTATTTATTTGGGTTTTCGAGATAGGGTTTCTCTGTGGCTTTGGAACCTGTCCTAGAAATTGCTCTGTAGACCAGGCTGGCCTCGAACTCACAGAGATCCACCTGCTTCTGCCTCCTGAGTGCTGGGATTAAAGGTGTGCACCACCACTGCTCAGCCAACTTTTTTTTTTTCAAACAAATATTTCAAAAATTTTTGAAGATGTCAGATTTCCAAGGGACAAAGATTGCCTGGGATATAGCTGAGAACTCAGATAGAAAAGCTGGAAAAGGTTTCTAAGTAGTGAGGAAAAGTATGATTGATTATAAAGCTACCTGTATTTAGTATTAATCATGTCTAATCCATACTAACTATATAGTAGAATGGGCAGAAATTAAAAAAAAAAATCCTTTGTATTGTAATAGGTCTGAACAATGGGCTCCACATTTGGGATGGAAAAAAGTTTCTGAGAGTTTCACTGTTAATGGTGTAGCACACAACTGGCGTTTATAATAATGTCCCCATTTCACCAGTGCATACCTTATCTGGCTGTTCTAGGTATGTATCCTCAATGATTTCCCTTTTTAGGACAAGAATGTATAATAAATGAAGGGTCCACCTTAACATACAAAAATGATCACTAGTTTCCTTTGAGTGCCTATGGAAAATGGCTCACACTTAGTGGCACAAGTCAGCTTGTATTATGGTCTTGCAGTAAAAATATTTTAATCAAAATCTAAGTAGACTACTAAAAGTTTTTTTAGAAAAAATTAGAGAGAAAAAGAAACCTATCTCCAGGGTATTATCTTAACAGCCAGGGACACAGCATGCGTGGCTTTGCCTTTCTGATATCTGAAATCAAAATCATTAGATTCATGACAAATGGGTCACAGAAAAATCAGTGTGAAAACAGACAATACTGAAAACCATTCAAAGGCATGAAAATACTGTCAGTTACAAGCACAGACTGGAGCACAGGAGAGTGGGAGCCATTCCCTGCATGGAGAGAGGACATACCTGCTGTGGGGGAGTTTGCATGGTGAGACTTCTTGGGCAGGTTGAAGATCTGTTCGCCAGGGTCAGGGGGAGGAATTGCATCTTGTCCTTGTCGTGCCTCGACAGGATCGTACTCCTTCCCATCATAATTAGCATCATAGAATTTCTTAAACCACTGAATAAAATCCAGGTTGTCTTGGAAACGCCCTTTCACCAGCTTCTCCACTGGAATTACCTGCAATGTCAGGTCACT
The DNA here is from genome assembly GCF_003668045.3 of Cricetulus griseus. NCBI lineage: Eukaryota > Metazoa > Chordata > Mammalia > Rodentia > Cricetidae > Cricetulus > Cricetulus griseus. The sequence goes on from NC_048595.1 coordinate 213,304,287, forward strand.
ACATGAGTCACAAATCTCAGGTTTCTTTAGAGTATTATGTAAATATGTCCTAAGAATTGCTTGCCTGCAATTCTTTTATGAACAAAATTTAAAATTTTTATTTATGTGCATGTGTGTTGCCGGCTTGTCTGTATGTGCACCATGAGTGTACAGTGCCTGCTGAGGCCAGAAGAGGGTGCTGGATCCCCTGTAACTGAAGTTACAGATGGCTGTAAGCCACCAGGTGTTGGGGATCCAAACTGAACCAGAGTCCTCTGTAGGAACAGCAGGTGCTTTTAACCACTGAGCTATCTCTTGGGCCCCATTCCCTACAGCTCTTGACCACTGACTGTTTCCCTACCTGTTTCCTCAGCACTATTCTAGAATTAACACAATTTTAACTATTTAAAGAACCGATTAAAAAACAAAAAACAAAACAGAGTGGATTGTCATGGAAAATGTTTTACTTCCTGAATAACTAAAAAAGGAATATCCTTAGCTGTCAAGATGGGGCCATCTGCTAGGTCTGGTGGTAGCATATGCCTGTAATTCCAGCCCCTGAGGGAACAAGGCAGGATTAGGAGTTTGAGAACAAACTGGGCTACACAGTGAGGCCTCATCCCAGAAAAGCCAACATACAAAACCAGAAAACAAAATAGGGGACTTCTCTCGTGTATAGGCTATTTATAGTTTAACAGTCTCCCCACAAAAATATACAGACCTGGGATGTCACTGCTGTTTCAAAAGTGAAATGCTTTCCTGTTTCTCTGTAAACCCTTCGCCCAGCTGTAGCGAGATAAACTATTATAAGGATTATAGCTACCACATGAACCAGGGGCAGGTCAGTGAAAATGAGTACTGAGTCAATGGGTCACCAGGAATGGAGCTCATTAAAATGCAGAGCAACAAGTATAGGTGCCACTAGGGTTATCGTGTCATTCCGGTGTTGGTTGCCTCCCTCCTTTGGAACATGCATGGGACTTCTTGGTACAAAGAACAACAATTAATGAAAAAAGAAGCCATGAATTTGAAAGAGAGCAAGGAGGGGTGAGTATAGGAGGGTATGGAGGGAAGAAAGGAAAGGGGAAAATGATATAATTATATTAGAAAGCCCTTAAGTATCAATCATAACTTGGAAGAAAAAAATAAGAGGAGCACCTTAGGCTACATGCTCAGCTAAGTCATCAGTGATACATTTCCAAAAATATTAAGTGCAGCTGCAATAGAAACCGATATAGGTGCAGAACAAAATAACGAGAAGTTTCTGGAAGGGGCATTTTCTTCAAGCTGCTTCTGGTCCTGGAGGCTCAGGTGCTGCCATGCCCCGCCTCTCACCTCCTTTGAACTCTTGCTGAATTCCTGCCCTGTTTGCACTTCGTTGACTTCACTAGATGTTTTATTACAAGCTGATGTCTTCTGAGTTTTACTGCTTGCTTTCTGAGAGATTGACAGACAACTGATAAGTGACTTGGAGCACAAGGTCCCTCATGAACAACTGAAGCAATGTGTCTACTGCCTATGTGTGAGAATTTTACATGGTTGTGGTACACGGCAGCTACAGGGCAGCTTTTACTTTTGTTGACTTAATTTTGCATTCCTGGTTACAGGGACATAAGCTTCAAGTGAGCCCTCTAACTAATTGGGCATGACAGACACGATGGGTACATGACACTGTGTCTCTCTAAGGATTTGGGTAATCACAACACTCAGGTGTTCCTTGGCTGATAGGCTGGTGAGGCCAAGGGCAGTCTCCTGCCATTACAAACTTGGTTTTCAACATTTTTAGCTCTGCCATTTTCTGTGTGTTCACTTATAGAAAGATGCATAGAGCTCTCTGATTTGATTCATTGCAAGTTCCAGCCAGAAACCTAGGGAAGGGTGTTTCTTCCTTTTAATGTACAAGCATGGGCTTAAAAGTGAAAGATAAAAGACTCCAATTCTGAAAAGTAAGGAGAGCCTGCACAACTGGGTGTACGGGGAAAGAGCTATCTGGAGATTAGCCACAGCAAAAGGAATAAAAGTGAAGATTTTACAGAGAAAAATATTATCTGTTTCTTTTTTATTTGAGAGGGGGTCTTGCATGTATTGTCCAGGATGTTCTCAAATTCCCAGGCTTGAGCAATCCTCCTGCCTCAGCCTTAGGAGTAGTTGGGACTAGCACCAACATGCCTGGCTAAGACCATATAATTTAAAATCAGCATTCCTAGAAGAGAGGAAGCCAGATTTTCTTTGCTTCTAATCTAGGGAAGCGATGATCTGTGCTGAATTACTACACTTTTCTTTAACCTTTATCTCTTATAACCTAGTCTCTATGTTTTTATCCTGTAGACCATTTATTCTTTTTATTAATACTATTTTTAAGAGTTGTTTCTCATCTGCTGCTCTGTCTTCTTTCCCCTTTGTTTGAAATTCACATCTTGTCATGCTTATTCATTCTAAGAGAAACATCTTAAGTAACGAACACAGATGAGTAAGCAAACATTTCAGTAGCAGTCAGCACACACTGAGAGAGACCAGCGGGTCTTAGTCCCTGAGTCCCTTATTGGGAGGAGAAAGGACAGGAGGACCAAGACTTCCATTTGTGTCACTCTAGGGCAAAACTATGCTTCAAAGGAGAAAAGCAACATTCATGGATGTTGGAATCTGAGGGATGCATTATGCTGGATACTTTTACAGGCACCTCCACATTACCAAGTTATAACCACGAGGAAGGAAGACCCTAGTTCTCTTTCACAGAGAGGCCAGTTTAGACACCTAGAAAACACATATCACTTGTGACAGTCGTGGAACTGAGACTCAAACCCAGGGTGGTTCCCCTTAACAAGCTTTTTTTTACAAACGGACAAAATACCCAAAGAACCCTGGAGGCCTCTGGTAAACACTAAAGCTTCCATTTTCAACATGGAGAAGCTAAAGAGCTAGGGCTGTAACATTCAGGATTCCTGCTAAGAGGTTTCGGTCTGATGCCTGTGGGGTTAAGAATTTCTTAAAACTAAAACCTCACAGTCTTGGGGCAGGGAGTGGGGGATCTCAGGGCTGCTGTTTATGTATGTACAGGCCTCTACATTATGAAATATCTAAGTATATCCTCATGGATATGTTCTCAGACTTTTTCATTTTTGGTTACTACTACAAGGGTGCTGGATAGATGGCTAAGATATCTGCAGTGCTCTTCCAGAGGACCGGAGGTCAATTCCCAGTGCTCACATTGGGTAGCTCTCAGTCACCTGTAACTCTGACTCCTGGGTAATCCCACACCATCGTACAGCCTTTGCAGATACTGCACTTGCAAGTACAAACCCACATACACATAATTTAAAACACAGTAAAATACTAAAAGCAATTTTGGAGAAAAGAGTGCATTTGACAGGGGTACTAACAAGCTTCTTACCTTATCAACATTCATCCGCTTAAATGATGCTTGCAGAAGTTTAAAATTGTGAATATACTCATGCTCCAACTTTGCTTGAAATTTTACCTTCTTCAAACTAATGCAGCCCGGAAAGAGCATGTCCATGAACTGGCAATAGGCTGCTCCTAAAAAAAGAGACAATGAGAGGCAGGCATGAGTCTCGCTGCATCCAGATGTGATGGAGGTCATGATTGCAGACACCAGGACACACAGCAGAGACTCCTATGTGTCCCTTTACCCATTGCACTTATACCTCCTCAACAGCAGGGGCTGGGGACCAGAGGGACAAGAGCACGCCTCAGCAGTACAGCACCTGTCAGAGCTACTGTGTATTCAGTTCTCAGGACCAACTTGTGGAATCCTCCACTGATGCCAAAGAAGCCATGGTAAGAATCTTGCTGTTGTCGGGTGGTGGTGTCCCATGTCTTTAATCCCAGCACTCGGGAGGCAGAGGCAGGCAGATCTCTGTGAGTTTGGGACCAGCCTGGTCTACAAGAGCTAGTTCCAGGACAGCCTCCAAAGCCACAGAGAAACCCTGTCTTGAAAAACTAATTAAAAAAAAAAAATCTTGCAGCTTCTCTCAGAGAAAAGGACACATCCTTGCTCTTCTATCTAGCTAGTGTCCTGCTCCCTGTCAACAAAAGTCAATTTAAGAAGAAAAAGAGCAGAACATGTAACCACGAGAGAGTTACACAGGTTCTCATGGGATATGTGGCCCAAAGACATATGCGCATGCTGTTTTACAGCCTTCTTGTGAAGTGACTGGGCTGGAAACTGTTATCACTAAGCCTTCTAATACCAGAAGCAGCTGAGTGCCAATCTCAGTTCAGCCCAAGAGCAACAGGCTTCCCTCATTATCATAAAGACGGAAGCCAGGGATCACCTGAAAAACTCGGTGCTCAGAGTCATACTGTTTATAACTAGGAAAAAAGTACCTGGCAATGTCCACTAGGACCCCCCCCCCCACCCGGGAACAAGAGAGATGGTCTTAGCAAAAAGGTTTTTAAATGGAAGGAAGAACTACTGAACTACTGAAACACGCTAATCTCAGCTAGAAAACCCCCAGCAAGACAGCATTCACTTGGCTCCTACCTGAACGGTAAAGACTAAGGGCACTTAACATGAGAAACTGTCACAGTTGAATCCTGTCTCAGAAGAGGAGCAACCGAGTGCCAAGAGCGGGACAAGTGGTGTGACACTTAAAAACCTTTCTTTCTTCGCTGTCTCCAGATAGCTTGCTCTGTTTCCACGACATGTATATTGGTAGTCTGTCTGAACCATGAAGGGCCTCCCTCATTTATCATCAAAGCTTCTGGGAGGCCTTGTCTTCCAAGTGGGAGACTCCCCTTTGGCTAGGACACTGCTGTGTCTTATGCCAAATCCTCTATTAAGAAGAGGAGACAAAATGCTGGGAATCTAAAGGCTGTGGAAACTGGAAATGCTGCACTAACTCATTCTTTGTAGGTATAGCAAAGAAAGATGAAACAGAGGCATCTGGCTTTCCCTTAGATGCCAACACTGTGAATTAAGTTTCTTTCTAAGCATATGGATTCTCTTAAAAACAAGACAAGGCATAGCAAACCCAAACCCAAAACACTGGGGAGGTAAGAGCAAACATCAGGGTTGTGTGTGTGTGTGTGGGGGGGGGGGGCACTCTATTATCCAGTCCTTTTACAAGTGTCACCAGATGGAGCAGACTCCTGCAACATAATCACACAGGCGGACGTGTGGAAGTGCCCCTGACCTGCTCTGCAAAGCTAGCCTAATGTTTCTGGAGTTTAGTATTAAATTTGCCTCTGAAGACCCAGATGTTCTATATTCTCATGAACTAACTATCCAAATAATCTGATTTTCAAATTTAAAAATAAGTAACCCTGGGGGGGAGGTCAGTACAGTGAGGAAAGTCAGAAAAAAAACATCGCTAATGTCTATCACCAAAGTGGTAGCTAACCTCTGCTTATTTTTACTAAAATGCAACAATACTTTTAAAATTCGATTATTTCTATTCTTATGTACACTTGTTTCTGTGGTGCTGGGAATCAAACTCGGGGCCTTTACAGGCTATGCAAGCAATCTACCACACCTCAGGTCCTTTGGGTCATTTCATATGCTCTCTTGATGTTTTGATGACATGGGTCATTTCATATGCTCTCTTGATGTTTTAATGACATTCTGGTATTTACATCATGCTTAGCAACTTCCCTCAACCAAGATCCCATAAATATTCATGCATAGTTTCTGTAAGTGCTTTTATGATCTCCAGTTTTACATTCAAATTCTGGATCCATGTGGGATTTATTTTGGTTTGTGATAGAAAGTATGGTTCTAATTTTAGTCATTCCAAATGTTAGTGGAAATCTGTCATTTTTGACTCCTCTCATTTGGGTACCTTCTTACCTAGGGAGAAGTGGTGGTGGTGATGCACACCCTTAATCCCAGAGGTAGAGATAGGTGGATCTCTGAGTTTAAGGTCAGTCTGGTCTACAGAGCAAGTTCCAGGATGGCCTGGTCTACACAAAGAAACCCTGCCTTGAAAAAGCAAAAGCCAACCAACCAACCAAACAACAACTTCCTTTCTCTCAAAAATTTAAAAAATGTAATATCGTTATATCATTCATTTACCTTTCTGGTGTAGTTTTGAATTTAAAAGGCACACAGGAAATAGCCTTTTAAAACCATTCATATGTAACTCACATATGAAGCCTTTTAAAGTGTGTGATTCAGGCAGTGGGTTTAGGTATATTCACAGGACTGTAAATCCAACAGCAGTTATCCGATTCCAGAAGACTTTTATCACCACACACAGACCTCATGTCCACTCTCTGCCTCTGCACTGGCAACTGTTACTCTTCTAACTTTCTGTCTATTTGCATTTTCCCAGATTTCACGGAAAGGGGATCACTGTTTTTGACCACTGAGACAAACCTTTCAAGGTCCTTTGAAACCCTAATCCTTTTCAAAGATAATATTTCATTCTATAAATCACCATATTTTATCAATCCATCCATCAGTCAGTGGGCATCTGGGCCATTTGGGGACTCTTGAGCAAAGAACATTTGTAAGTTCTCAAGTGACATATGTTTTCATTGGAGTAAGGTGGAGTCTCTGCTGAGTCATGTGGTGTCTCCCTGATACACATCTTGAATAATTGCCTGTCTGTTTTCCAAAGCAGGCACACCATCTTAGTTTCCACCAGCAGCAATGGACTTCAATGTCACACTTACTATTGTCTGTTATTTTGATCCTCGCTGTCCTAGTGGGTGCAATTGGTGCCTCATAGTGGGTTTAGGTGGACTTTACTAATCACTATTGGCACTGAATATCTTCCTAAAGTGCTCTTGGGCCAGTTGTATACGGTCTTTGGAGGAATCTTTGCAAATCCTTTACCTGTTTTTAAAATGAGCTATACTTCTATTGAGTTGTAGGAATTCTATGTTCTCAATATAGTTCCTTTAGCAGACACTTGATGTGCAAATACTCCCTACTCCCCTTGTTCTGTGGATTTTTCCTGACAGTATCACAAGAAGTACATGCTTTAAATTTTGAACTAACCCAATTTAACCTTAAATTGCATATGCTTTTGGTGTAATGGTTAAGAAAGGTGTTAAGGATCTACAACTACATGCCTACTCTAAGGTAGTAGAGATCCACACCTACACTGTCTAACCTAAGGTAATGGAGATTCATACCCACACTGTCTAACCCCCAAGCCTGTTACTGGCCACAATTGTTTAGTAGTAAGGAAATACTCTTACATTTTACTAGTAATTAAGTTCCATTGAATTTTATCAACTGCTTTTTTTCACAGAGACAAAAATCTTTCTCCTTAATTTGCTATGACCAATACTATCCATTGATTTTTCTAGTTCTGAATTCTTCACATTTCTGGAATAATTCCCACTTGCTGAGCCTTCCCTGCAGTCTAGCTTATATCACAAATACTCAGGAGCTGATGTGCATATTTACAAGTGAGCTGTCTGCAGTGTTGTTTACTACCTTCTTACCACGCTTCCTTATACTGGAAAGATAAGTTGAGAAGCATTTCACATTTTTGAAAAGCTAGAGACTGAAGCTAAAAATAAATGGTTAGGTTGGAATCATAACAGTAATTTAGTGCCTGTGTGGCCGAGCTTTTCACGCCTTCCTATGCATTTCAGAGCCATATGAGCATTGGAGCAGAAGGGTAACTACTCTGTAGGAACTGATGCAGAAGGAGCATGTCACCTGAGCACCTTCAGCTAGGACATGCTATGTGGATGTTTCAGCGTCATGACATATGTCAGCTTTTCTAGAGTAGGAGGAGATCCTGAGCTGACTTGGGGAGCTGTGCAGAAGTCATGTTGCCATCACAGCTGAGTGTGTGCACTTGGTCACTTTCAGGTCTTGGTTGCCTGCATCTTTTAAGGGGCATGGCAATAATACATCATGAAAGGATATCTTGAAGTCAGCTGAGGCCATTGAGAGCATCTCAGGGACAGGAACTGTACCATGGCATAACCCAAACAGGGCCATTTGATGGTAACCTTGTGCTCTGGGTCACACCTCATCTTGCCTTCTCACTGAGTGACTCCTGCAACAACCACCCTCCCTTGCCATGTAAGTTCTCCTCAGAAAATGTAAATATGAGCTCAAAGCTATCAAATGGGAGAGTGTTGCGTCCATGGAGAGGCTGACTGTAAGGTGCCTCCCTCAGAACCCATCAGCTCAATATGCTCCTGGAGTTAGGAAAGCCAAGAGTCTGGAAATCACTAGAAATAAAGGAAACTACCCTGCTTTTCCCATAATGCTAGGCTACATCCAAAGCTGAAGCCTTCAGAATGGGCTCAGCTGTTCCTATCAAATGTGACATAGGACTAACAGGTTTGGGGACAGGGATTCAAAAGGAACAGTTACAGGCACAAGATTTGGGAATTTATGATTGACTGTTCATCTGTGAGATGACAAGACACATGACAACCTCTTGGTCACCAGATCCTGTACTTCAAGAGCAGAACAAGAGACAGAGCAAATGGGCAATAGACAGAAATTTTCAGACAAGAGAAAATAGCATTTAACAACAAAGCTATGGACCATATTATACCAGGAATATAAGATATAATACCATGTTTATATAAAATCTGTTAGTGATTGCACATGGATTTTCATCATCTCACAGAACCTCATGACATGTTTATATGGTTATGCTAGCTTATCAACTTGGGGACAAGCCTTATCAGCCAATCAACAACAGAGCTAAATTTAAACTCTGACCTGAACTAGGAATTTTTTTGCCATTGTTCTAAGTTTTATCTGTCTATCTCTCTCTCTCTCTCTCTCTCTCTCTCTCTCTCTCTCTCTCTCTCTCTCTCTCTCTCTCTCCTCTCCCCCCTCTCTCTCTCTCTCTCTCTCTCTCTCCTCTCTCCCCTCTCTCTCTCTCTCTCTCTCTCTCTCTCTCTCTCTCTCTGTGTGTGTGTGTGTGTGTGTGTGTGTGTGTAGAGCTTCTTAGAGATATCACTTTCAAGCGAAACTCAAAGGTTCAAAGAATTCGGAAGTTTTTCTAAGTTAGGATTCTAAGAGGGAATACATAAGAACAAAAGGGCTTCTTTAAGACAAGGTCTTACTGTGGGGGCCAAGCTGGTATGGATACCGATCCTCCTGTCTCCACGTGCTGAGATTACAGGGCACACACCACAACATACAGCAGAGCCTCTCAAGCTGGTGTTGGGACATCAGTTATACCATCTGTGCTGGTTAGTTTTCTGTCAACTTGGCACAAACTGGAATTCTGAGAAGAGGGACCCCTGACTGAGAAAATGCCACATAAGATTGCTGTAGGTAAGACTGTGGAGGCATTTTCTTAATTGACAATTAATGTGAAAGGGCCCGGCCCACTTTGGGTGATACTACCCTTGCCAGTTGGTCCTGGGTGTCTAAGAAAGCAAACTGACCAAGCCATAGGGAGCAAACCAGTAAGCAGCATTCCTTCATGGTCTCTTCTTCCATCACTGTCTCTGGGTTCCCACTGGAGTTCCTGCTCTGGCTTCCCTCAATGATGGACTGTGACATGGAAATGTAAGTCAAATAAACTCTTCCCTCTCCAAGTTGCTTTTGAGCATGGTTTTTAATTACAGCAAAAGAAAGTAAACTAAAGCATCTGCTTACTACACAGCAGAAAATTACACTGGACATACTGCAAATTTACTTCAATGTTATAGACTCATAAGCGTAAGTATATACAGTGTGCATATATGATAAAATAAACAACTCATCTCTATATATTCCTATTGTTCTCATATCTCTTCTCCTCTTCCCCTCCCCTCTACTGCCGAAAACAAACAAACCTCACACCATATTTCCCGAAATGCAACATGATCTGTAGAGACGGCATCAAGCCATACTGGGTTCTGACACAAGCAGCTACCCAAATTGCCCATCTAACTCTCCCACAGGGCAGGGAACTGTTAGGCAGTGGTACCTAGTCACTGAGGGATTGAGCTACAGTTTTCCATTCACCTTACTGCTGATGAGGGGAAAGAATTGTAGCCTTCACTGAATGGACACACTGATGTGATCACATCTTACATTATAGGAATCAGAACAGGTAGAGGGATTATTAAAACAACACCACATTTTCTTAGGCTTCCATCCCTGAGGATGAAGGTAAGGGAGGAGGAGAAGTGGTGTGCTGGCCCTTGGCTCCGAAGCCTTCCCCATCCTGAATAGGTTGGGCCATGTCACCATCCACTTCTGAGCCAACAATAATCTCATCTGCCAAACGTCAGGGTTGGGTAAAGCGTTCAGCTCTAAAATTAGATGACTATCTAATTCTCAGGCTGTCATCAACTTCTCTTTTAAAGGAGACTTCAAGTTTCTGCTAATTAGAAGACAGTGACATTTCACCTTCACATGTCACAGACACTTGCCAACACTCTTGCTTCTGGCCTCCCCATCTTTTGCTGTAGTTTATGTCAGAGAGGTCCCTTGTGCACTGCTTGCTCCCAGGGTCACTGGCTCCTCTCATCTCTGGTGACTTCTTTTCACACACTCCTCTTTGAGCTCCTGACATTTTCATACTTAACAATATAACTATTTTCTTTTTCTGCCATCTCAACAGCCACATTATTGGCAATTAAAATAGTGTTCATAACAAAGCAAGACAGATTCTGAGACTGTTTGTATACTGTAATGGCAGAGGCCTGCTATCTTTTTGTGTTGGCCTGGTCACTCTTGAAACTGATGCTCTTACAGGATTGCATCTGCCATCAAAGACCAAACCTCCTATTGGAGGATGTATCCCTGTGGGAAATCAGGGCTCACTAAAGAGGAAAGTGACACTGCAAAATATAGGGTTCTATTTCCAGCAGGTCAGCAGAAACCTTTCCATATACACAAACCCAAGGTTTTCAGAGTTCAGTGGTGAAGCCAGGAAGACAGCTCAGTTGGTAAAGTGCCAATCACAAGACCCAGAGTTTGACTCCTGGAACCCATGTAAAAACCAGGTACTGTGGCATGAGATTGCAATCCCAGTGCTGGGGAGGCAGTGACAGGCAGATCCCTGGGTCTCACTGCCTAGCCAGCCTAGCTGAATTGGTGAGTTCCAGTACCAGTGAGAGACCCTAAGTCAAAAAGGAAAGTGGATAAAACTCACTGGCTACCCAGCCTCGCCAATCAGTGAGTTCCAGGTTCAATAAGAGATGCTGCCTCCAAAAACAGCATTAGGAACAAATACGGGAAGTCATTCAGTGCTGACCTCTGACCTGCACGGGCACATACACAGAAATGTGCATCCCTGTGTATGCTTGCACAGTTCCACACAAACACATACATACATGCCCACTCATTCTTCCCCAACACAACGAGACTCAAAGAACACCACTAACAGCTAGCCAGGCTAGGGAGAATCTGGTGACAAGTGACAACCAGTGGGAATTCTGAGTGGAGTAAAGTACTGCCTATGTTATGGAAGACGAACATATCCTCTTCCATTTCTATCTTCCAAATGGAAATTTCAGGGTAGCAGAAATCAAACTCGAAACAGTCCTTGTCTGAGATGTAGGATAAATATTTTTATTAAAAGGTAAACTATAGAGAAACACCTAGAGCATACAACAGCTGCAGACTTAGAGTGTGGACAAGGGCTACTGTTTAAGTGTTACTTGGAAAAAACAACTTTCACAGACACTCACTATTAAAACTGCAATGAAAGCTAGAGCGTTCATTCATGCCAGACACCCTAATCCTAGCCCTAGTGTTATTTGTCTACTTGTAGTGGCTTATCCAACTACCTACCATATTACCCCACAACTCCTGTGTTTAAACTTGTGTCTTAATGTTTTAGGGAAAAATACAGGGCTTCAACCTTGTCTAATGACACAGGAAGATGACAGTTGAAGGGACAAGGACAGGGTAGCAGAAGAGTAAGCCCATTGGTTTGAAACACTGGCACAATTTTTACCTGCTAAGGATTGAGCCAGTCCTAGGTACTTAGTTTCACACCATTCCCAACATGTGATTTCTGTTCAAGTCAACATGCTCATCAGATTTTACTTAACACATCCTGCCTCATGCAGACACACTTGGCTTCCACAGCCAAGTCCAGAAAGGGGAGTGGGGGTGGGGCTCAGTACAAAATGTCACTGGCTTCCACGGAGCTCGGTACTGAAAGTAGAAGCAGAGGTTTGAGTCTGAGACCTGAGCTAAAGTTAGAACCTAGCATTCTAGATAGAGGGGGAAGGGAGAGTTAAAACAAGTCTTTATCACACACAGACACACATAGACACACACAGACACACACACAACAACAACAACAACAACAACAACAAACAACAACAAAACAAGTTAGCGAGGTATATATGAAACCCATTGGGAAGAGATTCCATTTTCTCTCAGTGGGGTCATGAAGAAAGAAGGTTCTAGAAGGCTATGATATTGGGGGAATTGTTTTCCCACATGAAGTAGGAAGGGTTTCACACATGTGTTTCCAGTATTGCTTCTATACTTTCCCAGACAAGGTTTTGTTGTGCCTATTTGCTGATTTTTGTTTGTTTGCTTTTAGACTATAAGACAAACTGAAATGAATGACTTAGAGGGGAGAATCGAAAAGATCTGAGTGTCTATATCTAACGTTTGTGGTGACAGGTCACCTCTAAACAAATGCCTATCTCTATAGGTGGCACATGGAGACGCCCCTTAGCTTAATGGTGAATGAAAAACTAGTAAACTTCTGGGTGTGGTAGTGCATGTCTTTAATCCAAGCTCTGGGGGGGGGAGGGGCAGAGGCAGGCGGATCTCTGTGAGTTTGAGGCCAGCCTGATCTACACAATGAGTTCTAGGATAAAACATTCTTCCTAAAGAAAATGACCTCATTTAAAGGGCCCAGTAACCGAGTTTTGAAAGACCAGAAAAATACTGTAATACAGTATTATACAATTCATAAAAACAGAGAAATACAACAGAAAACCCAGCAAAACCACAAAGCCACTCCAAGTGTAAAATAAATATAGTGCCACAGACATACTAAGGGAATTGGGGCAAAAGTAAAGAGAAATCAGCCATCACCTCCCAGATGGGGTCAAGTGAAACTCTTAGCATGGCTTTTCAGCCCTCAAGGAACTTTGCTGATGGTGGTCAGGAAGCAGGAAGGAAGGGGGTATGTGGGAGTCCTCAGAGGACATTTTAGTGAAGCTTGGGATGAGTGAAGGGTATGTATGGATGAGTGTCAGTTACAGGCATGTAAGCAGGAGGCTTTAAACACCACAAAGAGTGTCAGCGTGCCTTAACGAGGAAGGCTGCAGGGGACCAAAACTGATTTCTGGCTTTTAGCATTCCCCGAGAAGGGTGCCTACAAGATGCTGTTCTAAAGCTCTGATTTTCAGAATGTGTCTATTTTTTGGAGCACATTAAATTGAGTTTAAGAATCCTATTTCCTCAGAGAATTTCTCCTGAAACTACTAGCATTATTCTAGGGACAGGGTGAAATCAGATGTGGTACTCCACGGAGAGGATTTATGCACATGCAAAATGGATGGCCTACAGTTCACTTCTGCAGAGCACAGCTTTGCAAGTGGCTCTTCTGGTGAAAGAAGTTCCTGTCCCCTGGACTAGATGCCTTGTCATCCCTCTTCAGGTGGAAACTCTTCTGCCCTTTGCTCTCAGGTCAGGGTTCCTCACTCTGGCCCTTCCTCTCACTCAAGCTCACCAGCGGTCACACACACTGATAGCGTCCTTAGCAGCTACTTTCTGGGGAAGGGTGTGCCTTCCACAATAGCTCCCCAAGAGGGGGGCTAAAGGCTGGAGATAGTTCAGCAGATACAGCTTGGCATGGAATGTCACCAGCAGCCACAGAGAACTCGGGAGGGAGCAGCTCCCACGAAGCATCCATGCACACTGCACTATGTAACAGAAAACTGTTGTATAATGAACAGATTTATTGACATTTCCCAGGTTTGTCCCAGGACACTTTGTTATCTAAGCACAATTCCAGTATTAGAGAGAGCTCAAGTTAATGTGAAGACTGCACAGTATTTACTTCAGGGATTTTAGTCAGCTGACCAAAGCAGAAATGACAGAAGAGTTCAAGAGGGGGTGGGGTTAGGAAGAGGCAGGGAATTACTTCTTTTTTTGTAATGGTGGGTTCTGACATATTTAAAGTTGACATATGTCCTTTCTCTAAAACTTGCATCATTTATTTTTCTAAAGTTCTTCCATGAATTGCCATAAAATGTCATCTAGAAGAGACAGAAGCAGAGGCCAACACCCTGACAGTGACTCAAGAGAAACTTCAGGAAATGATGCTGGGGTTAATGTCATATCTATATGCCTCTCATGGTCACAGCACATGGCCATAAAAACTTATGTGGGTTAAAACCCAAGGAAGAACCACACCCCTAAAAAGGAGGTGACAGAGAGAAGTCACGTGCTGTCTGCCACAACTACATAACAGTTTCAGGGTAGAAAGAAACTCTACCCTGAAGAGCGATGGTTGTTTTAAGCAATTCAATTATTCTGTTCCCAGCATGCCATTCTAAAAGGCCCGAACATTTAGCTGTGATTTCTGACATCTCTTTTCTTTTTCTTATGTCACACCTGAAAGACTATAAGTTAAAAATACAATTCAGAGACAATGAACTGAAGAAATGCATTCTGATGGGTAGTAGGGTATGGAACCATCTGACTTGATCATTACAATGTGCAGAAACTGGGAGTGGACTAGCACTTCCGATGTAACTAGGTCGCCCTGCTCATCGGTGCTGGAGGCTGTTGGACAGTATGAAAGGCCAGGCGCCTCGTGTTGGCCAGGGCCTTGCTCTCTGTTTGCTTTGTCTGTGGATGAGCTGACAACTAGGACTTGAGAGCTCTGGATAGAAATGTGACAAGAGAAGCAATGGGCCCTCGCTGGTATGATCTGTGTTGACTTTGCTGGGTCCTCAGACACCGGCCACACTGCAAGTACTCAGTCAACCCCTGCAGACTCCAGGGATAAGTAAGAGTGGAGAACTCAGAAATGGAACCTTTACTGAAAGCCACCACCTTCCTCTTCTCAGCTTGAGTCCTACCCATGTTAGCAACCTCATCAGAATGGAAGGATTCCAATTCCACTTTTTAATATCTACTGGCCAGTCACCAAATCTGCATGGCCACTTGGCCAAGGACCCAAACAAGGTGAAGATAAATCTTTCTTTTCCTTGAATATACACTGCTTGCTCCCTGAAGCACTACTGTGCACGTTGCCTCAAGTCCTAACACACTTCAGAGATCACTTAACCACACTCACTTCCCACCTCAAACTTTTTTTTTAATCCTAAAATGTCCCTTTTTAACATTAGACACAGATACTTCTCATTCTTCAAAGATTAGTCCAATGTCACCTTTCTGGAAGCTTTTTCTGTCCTCAGGGTAGGTAAAATTGGTAAAATTGGATGGTAAGAGGGTAATTCTCTTACCACACTGAATCACTGCACTGGCCAAGTGCCCCACGACAGATTGATGTGCAGGCTACCAAGTTATTGCCCCTGGATGACATGTGAACAGTCTTTAAGACTGACACTATCTTTTGGATCGTGACTGTCTCTGAATGACACTCGTGTTAAAGGCTCAGTCTCCATGGTGGGAAATGGGTCCTGTGGGAGGTCCTTGGGTCACCAGGGACATACCCCTGGTGGGATATGGGACCCTGGGCCTTTCCTTTTCCAGTTTTGCTTCTTGGCCAAGAGCTGAATGTATCTGCTAGAACACGTACTCTTCCATGGTATGTTATCTCCCCACAGGCCCACAGAAACGAGTCAACCAATCACACACTAGCATCATCAGAACTGTGAGCTAGAATAATCCTTCTTAAAAAATAATATGATTATTTTCATGTATTCTGTTACAGCGATGGGAGGTTGATTTACACAACTGGGAATGATGTCTGATTCACTGCTCTACTGTGCTAGCAATGGCTGGCATCTCTGCAATCCCTATATGGAAATGGCTTAGATCCTACAGCCTGGGTGGAGCTTACAAACACTTGGAAATGAAATGGTAAAATTGGATGGTAAGAGGGTAATTCTCTTACCACACTGAATCAACAGGTTCTTTTATACACAATTAAGAAAACATCAACTTTTCATGTTCATGAAGGGGCCAGAGGGTGTTGAGGGAGCCTCAGAATGGCCATTCAATACAGGTGTTCTGGACTCGATCAAACACAAGGAGATAGGCATGCACCAGTGAGTAAGTCCTTTGGTATAGATGTATGTGTATGCATGTGCATGTGTGCATGTATATATGTATGTGTGTACATGTGCACATGTATGTGCCTATGTGTGTGAATGCAGTGTGTAATATGTATGTGCATGTGTGTATGTGTGTGCATGTGTGGGACCAAGTTGGAAGAACTGGTGTCTCTGAGTTCTTACCCTCATATATAAAACAGGAACAAAAATCTCTTACTCTTTCTTGGTCCTTACATGGTGGCCATAGGAATGAAAAGAAATAGCTCCTCTACAAAATGCACTGAATGGTAAAGAGAAAGAGACAAGAGCTGCAGAATATGTCACAGTCCTGATGTCTGAAAGCCTGTGCTGTCAACCTGGTTAAAACAGGCAGAGCTCTAAAAATGAATGGGTTTGAGCTGGACTAGTTCCGACATGGAACATGACAATGAGGTTTAGATGCAAGTGACAGAATGAGATCTGTGGCCCCTGGCATGCACAGAACCGGTATGCACACATTCCTAAAGCACTCTGGGTCATCTGCTGGGAAGCATCTCCAGGCCTCAGGTCTTTTCCCAGAAAAACACACAGGTGCTTATGGCATAGTAAATGCTCTCATAAAAAGAGCATTCTTTCTCTCCAAATCTACATTCTTCCTATAAGTCTTCAGAGGTTTTAAACTGAGAGGAGGGAAGGAAAAGAAAAAAAATGAAAACATGAATTCAAAATAATGCTTTATAAGGAACATATTCATCATGTCACATAACTGAAGTCTTGAGAAAAAAAATGCAAAGTAACTTTCAGTATGTTGGAAGGACATTGTTTTCTATAGACCCTGGTGAATGATTTCAGAACAGGCAATGTCCTCATGTGCTTCAGAGGCAAGTAAACATTGTAAGCCAAGCTTGGTGGCTCACACAATTCCAGCATTTAGGAGGCAGAGATGGGAGGATTAAAAGCTCTCAACAAAGCTGGGCGTTGGTGGTGCATGCCTTTAATCCCAGCACTCGGGAGGCAGAGGCAGCTGGATCTCTGTGAGTTCGAGACCAGCCTGGTCTACAAGAGCTAGTTTCAGGACAGCCTCCAAAAGCTAGAGAAACCCTGTCTTGAAAAACCAAAAAAACCAAAAAAAAAAAAAAAAACAAAAAAGAAAAAAAAAAAACCTCTCAACAAAACTACACAAAAACAGCAACAACAACAAACCCCAAACAGACAAAAAAAAAAGTCAAAACCCAACCAAAAGACAAACAAAACAAGAAAAAAAAAAGTATTTGGGGCCATGGGTGGTGCTATAGGACCAATCCAAGGATTTGGAGATCACTAACTACTAACCACTAGATCACCAGGGACACACCTGGAAAGATGAGGCAGAGGACTGCAAGTTAAATAGGGAGACAGTCTCAAAACAAAACAAGTACAAGTAAGCATGTTACAAAGCAGAAAAGTCTAAGGGTGGCCATGATCATGATTACCATTAATATACTCAGCAAGTCTTAAAATCCACAGGTACCTGGCTCCACCAAGGCTTCCCACACCCCTTTAAGAAGCTGCCTAAGCCCTGGAGTCACAGCCCCAGGCCAAAAAGTGAACAGTGTTTATGCCAGGGCTCCAGTTAGCTCCAGAGCCCACACTGTTCTTTTGATGCGCATGCCCCTTTTATTGAGGCACACTCACAGTTAGTGGCTTAGGAACAAGCGGGGCCCTCCATGGACACAGGACAGTTGTGAATCTGCAAGACATTCCACCCAAATTGTGAACGTTATACACTGACCACAGGTGGCAATTTCCCCAGGTAACAGAAAATACTGAGATCAAAATACAGGGTACGGCTAAGGACATTGCTTTGTATAAATTCCTCAAGTTATTTTTGTGACCTTATTAAAAATTCACAATTTATTAGTTTAGGTTTCTAATGATGTGTCATCATTCTTACTTTATTCTGTTTAGCTATGTGATGTTATTAAGTTCAATGTGGATGTGTGTCCTTTGACTTTTCATGTTATAAATATATGCACCCCCCCACACACACACAGAGACAGCTTTCAATAAAACACACATACATCGTAGACCATCTATTTTCACCTAGCTGTTTGTTTTGAATTTGTCTTTATTTGCCGTGTTTATCGTCATGCTGAAGGGACTCCAGCAGAGGCTGAAAATGAGATACAGGCATAGATATCAAAGCTAACAATCATTTGACACTTGTCCTGTTTTCTGGGACTTCGATGTGAATTCTGTGGTTCCCTGAGATATCTCATACACGCACAGTGGCTTCAAACCTGTGTTCACACACTCCTGTATTTCACGAATCCAAGGACTGGGCATGATTAATGTGCATTCCTGAAGGCAGGGACACAGGCTACCCTTGTGTGGGGAGGCTGTCTACTGAAGAAACTCAGCACCCTACATGGGCTCCTACACACTGAAGGAGGACAGCCTTTCTGTCACTCAGGAGCAGCCTGCCACACCCAAAGAGAGTGGGTGTCTTTTCTGCTGACTCTTTGTCCTCACCTCCCTTGACTTAACATTCTCCTTTGTCCATTTCCATCTCCCTCCAGCCGCATTTACCACGGTGGTCTCATCTTTTGTAGGGCAGGAGTCGGCTATACAGAGCCCTTTTGAAGCCTTTAAGGACAAGGATCTTGCCCTATTTATCTCAGGGCTCAAAACATGTTTGCCGAATAAAGTCACACTTTTGGTGGGAGCAAGGAGATAGGTGAGGGTGTGGCAACTGATCCCAGGATCAAACGTGCAAGTTTGGAAAACAAATCAGAAATTTCAGGTAGCAGTTTGGTAAGTCAAGGTGAATAATACTCCATCCTGCACTGGCATCTGGCCTTACAAAGGCAGGTAAACACACAAAAATTCCAGGGCAAAACCCCAAACTAAACCAAATACCCACCCTCCAATCCCACCAATTTAGATTTATCTTCAATAATGATGTATAAAGAGAATAGAAATACACAAAATTATAAGGGAGGAAAACCCCTCTTATATTCATGTATTCTACATTCTCAACAAAAAAAAAGAAAGAAAGAAAAAGAAAAAGAAAAAAGAGCCATATTTAGTCAGTGAATCAGTGGAGACTTGAATATGTTATTTACTATAGTAATTCACCCTCTGCTGGACCACACCTAGACATGGCCCATTTCACTTGTTACCCCTCTCTTCTGCAATTAGTTGGTATGCTTGAAACCAAGTAAATGGATTTTGAAATTAGCTGGTCAAATAAAATTAGGGAGAAAAAATATCTAGCCTAGACAAAATCTCTACAAAATGCCTCTAAGCACAGATAATATTCCATTAGCACACAATGACCTAACCACAGTCCCATTCTGAACCGGCTTGCTGTCTTAGAGAAAACAATAAGCCTCTGATGTTATAAAGCTAAGCAACTCCTGGGCCTGCAGACACTGACGGAATATCCTTACTTGGTTTCAGTAAGAGAGTCAGAAAGATCAGCCCTACTAAATTTAGTCTCTGAGCTGATTTCATCACTAACCCGTCGTCTCTGCTGACACAAGAGAGAGAAGCACAGGGGACACAGTGCTAGGCTGGGACCAACCTATTTAACAAGCACAGATCTGTAGCCAAAAATGGTCACAAAGAACTTGCTACCTTGCACAGGAATAACTACCATCAGGGTATAGCCCAGAGGGCTCATCCTCCAAGTTCCAAGAATGCCTGATGGCCACACCTGTGAGAAGGCCAGTGCCATACTACAAACCGTATCCCCTTCTATCGGTTCATATATCCATATTTGTAAATGCAACTATGATTTCATCAGCCAAATTGAGAAGTTTTCCCAGAATAAGAAAACAACAACAACAAAACAAAAAGGAAAAGGTAGAAACTTGATCCAACACAAAGCTTGAACAAATCTGGAGAAACACATACTGAATTCGCATAAAAAACCCTGATTGTTTTTCTACCTTTAAAAAAAGTCAATCAAGAAAAATACTCAGAATTTTCAAAAATGCTTTCATCCACATGACATTTTACTTAAATACTCAGATGCTCAGGAAAATAACTGAGCCTTCCACCACCACAGTGCCAATATTGGGCTGATACTGGCAGTGGTCCCTGGCAGTGTGGAATGCCTGCTGGGATCTGCTGTCAGTGCTTGCTGTCCTGTGAGGCCCTTGAGAAGGAGATGGGAAAATGCACAGACTTTAGAAAAGGGCCAGCTGGGAAAAGGGGCTTTGCAGTTACACCCAGCCTAGGAGAGACGATCCCGGCACAGCAATGGAGGTGGTGGTGGTGGTGGTGGTGGTGGTGGTGGTGGTGGTGGTGGTGGTGGTGGTGGTATGTGTGTGTGTGTGTGTGTGTGTGTGTGTGTGTGTGTACATTAAATTTCAAAGGAGGCATAGGGCAGGGTCAAAGGTGAGGAAGAGAAGTAATCCTTTGCCTCCTGTCAAACTTCCTGTTCCTTTTTCTGCCTCCTTTGCACACAGCCCATTTCTTTTTTGTCACCTCAAATAAAGCACCTCTAATTGAGGAAGCTGCTTTAGTAACTTGTAGCACCATACTGATGTTTCCCCCTTTTCAGTACCTTGGAAAACATCTACTAAACAGGTTTGAGCTAGCACTCAAATAAAAACAGGCTATTTTCCCCCTGATGACACCCCCTTGAAAGCCTTATATATTTTACAATGCAAATGAATGAAAACAGAAAGATATTTCTGAGCTGAACCAGTGTAATGGGGCTCATGGTTCAACCTCCCATCCCACAGGGGAAATCGACATGACTAGATTTCTAAGCAGATTTGGATGGCCAGCAGTACAAAATGGAACAGCCCTCTGCTTTCCTGGAAACAGATTGCTTTTTGCAAGAAATAAATGCAATCCAAATATGCATACAGATCTGTGACCCAGATTTAATGTTCAAAGAAAGTGGTTATAAAGTTACATCTCTGACAAAAAATATCAAGAAATAGGAGCAAACAATTTTCATTATTTTGAAATATATTACAATGTATTTCCATGTAATTTACTTATTGTGGTGCTGGGAATTGAACCCAGAGTCTTGTACACATAAGACAAGTGCTCTACCACTGAGCTATGAACACTACTCTTACTTTAAAGAACATTTAAAAATGTTTATGGGGAAGAAAGAGATGTTAAATTAAGGCAAAAAATACAGAAGCAAACAACACCACAGTTGTATTTCCCCCTTTTTGCCAACTAAAGAAAAGCTAATGTTTATTTTTTCCACCTTGCTTTATATTTTTTTAAAAAACATTATTAAAACTTTACTGTAAAGAGCTTCCACATCAAACACACACACACACACACACACACACACACACACACTAGCCAGTCCAAAGTCTATACATCTCAATGAACTTCTGCAGTTAGAATTCCATACATTCTCATTGATGTTTGTTTTAACATTGGCTTTGAGAGAGATCTGTTAGCTGGAAATAAGAGAGTGACGTCATAGGGGAGAAAGGCAGAAGGGGAACTGCCTTCATAGGGGTGGGGTGTCAGGAAAATACACTCTGCAGAAACGTGTGCACATTTCTTCCCAAAGCACATTACTAAAATCAAATACCACACAATAAGCTACAAGGAACCAAAACAAATACACAAGATACATTATAGTATAGTATAATCTTGCAAGATGCCACTACGTTATACTCCACAAATCTGAGCATTTCTAAGCATGAAAGGACAAATCACTTAGGTCACCAGTATTTGGATTTTTTCTTGTCTGGGAGGCACTGTCCTACCTGATGTCAAAGTCTTCTAGCACGAGAATAGAGCAATGAATTCATAAATAAATACACAGAAAGACCACTTCTTCCTGCCAAATACCATTGCTGAAGACAAAATTAAACTAGGATGGAAGTGGTGCCAGACAGGTTTGGGAGGCCTACGTTTCACTGTTAGTGGTGTGAGGTTTCTCACATAAGCATTGAGAGCTGCAGAGTGAACCAGTGCCTGTCTTTCCACAGCAGGGACTCACACTTGCCTCCCAGTCAGAAATGTGTCTCAAAGCAGAAAGGAAACTTTATTACTGGGGACTTGGCGAATTCTGACCATAATGCATGAAATCATTTTACATATGACCCTCTGGAAAGAGGGTTCACAGTCCAATACCAACGAGTGGGCTAAAACTCAGAACTCCTCCACATCTAAATGCCTTCGCACAAACACATTTCAGTAATGCTCTATTTTCCTAACACCATGTTCACCTTGGGGCCACAGGCAGAGAAGACATCTCTTTGTCTATTAGTTTACAAGAAAACATTTACTTTGCAAAGGAGAATACATTATTTTAATTTAAGCAGCTTAAGACAGATTACTTTAACATACTCAGAGTTTATTTTTGAAATTGCATCTTTTTTAAAACAGGTTTAACCCAATATTCATTCCTACAGAACTCAGTATCAGGTACAGTGGAGCACTGGGCATTAGACAAACTACAGACCTCTTCTTAAGAATCCTGGTGAATGCTGGGATTGGGAGTCCGATGTTATACACAGCATGACAGGTGTTATCCTGGATAAGGGGTGGGGTTTGGGGGAAACTACAAGCCTGGGAAGTCTTCCCAGAGCTGACAGTAGGTGAGGCAGATTGAACTGTGAACAGGATGTTACTACATACACAAAGAGGAGGAAAACTACAGGGTGCCAAAGGGAAGGAGGCTGTAGAGAACCCAGAGTGTTTGTTCCGCTAAGGCTCCTGGGATCGGTGTACAATGGACCTGAGAACAGCAATATGAAGCCCTGATGATCCACTATGGGTTCTGTTGTTTGTTTGTTTATTTGTTCCTATAGACAAGTACTCTAAGCTCTAGCCCCAGCTGCTTTTTATTTTGGAACAAGGTCCCACTAGGTTACTCAGGCTGGCCTTGAACTGGTTGTGTGGTCCATGCAGGCCTTGTAGTTGTGATACCCTGTTTCAGCCTCCTGAGTAGCTGGGATTCTGGCCCTGCACCACCTTGCCAAGTTCTATTGTCATAGTGACAACAGGATGATGGAACGGAGGCTGGGAGCCAGCATTACAGAGAGGCGTGGCCGACAGCAAGCCAGAAGCTGCTCATATGCCCATCTGGATGGCTGTGCGCTCTCAGATGTTCTCAAACACCCGCCCCCATATGTTTTTCAGTTACAGCCAAGTTTCCCCTTTTAATTATGTAGCTATAATATATATATGTATATATATATATATATATATATATATATATATATATATATATATTTCATCTTACCCCAAATATGTCATGTGCAGTTCATAAAAATCACATTCAATTGCCAGTAAACACATTGGGTAAATACTAAAAAAAAGACAATCTCTTACCTGAACAGAGCTGTTCCACTTTTGTGTAGTTTAGAGACACGATGTCATTAACCCATGCAATGATGTCATGCCTGCTCATAGTCTCCTGGGTTATCGAGGTAGAATACACATTGACCGCCATTCCCCAACTAGGATAAAACAAATAAGTTTATTTACTCACAAGAAAAATTACCTTAGAAATAGAAAAGACAGGTAATCACGGAGGGCATTACTGGTGGAGCTTTGCCACAAAGTTCCTTCATGTGATCCTGACCCCACACGGGAGGTAAAAAGGCACAGGGAGGTGGTGAAAAGTCTGGCAACCATAAATGGTTTCTGAATGTGCCACAACCAACAATTAGTTCACAATCAGATGTGTAATAGATCTGCAGTGAGTGTGCCACAGCCAACAATTAGTTCATAATCAGATGTGTAATAAGATCTGCAATGAGTGTGCCACAGCCAACAATTAGTTCACAATCAGATGTGTACTGGATCCACAGCGTTCCTGGCAGCACTTGACCATGCTGTATCAGGAGTTGTCACTGCAGCCTTCACTCTGAACACATACGTGTGTATGTCCCATGTGTGTGTCCCACTGCATGCTGTGACACCTTGGAATGCCAACGAGCACTGCCTAAAACCCCCTGGCTCAGATTTTGTGTTTTGCTAAGTGCAGTTATTTTTGATGTACATACAAAACTTTCTACTCTTGCAGAAACATGCTGGCTTAATTATAGAAAACAAGGCTTTTAATATTTTCCTGCTTGTGAGTATCAAAACAATGCATTTCTGGGTTGTGTTGTGCTCCGACCAACAAGCACATTCATCTCTAGTATGCAAATTTGTTTTCATCTTTTTTTTTCTTTCTTTTCTTTTTTGAGACAGGATCTTACTATCTATCTCTGACTGGCCTGGAACTCACTATGTAGAGCAGGCTGGCCTTGAACCCTCAGTGAACTTCTGCCTCTGTTTGCCATTGCTAAGATCAGAGGTGTGAGCCATTGTGCCCAGCTTCGTGGTAAAATCACATGCATCCCAAAGGGCTGTCTTAAAGTTCTTTATGATTTACTGTCATAAATGTCTGATTCTTGTACCTACTTTACTTACCTACCTAGCTGAGCTCAGGTAAAAATTCCTCAGGTGAAAAGGGGTTTGGACTGGGAAGTTCCAACAGCCATGCTCTAGAGGGAGCAGCAGGCCAAACCCATTTGCTGCTCTTTCTCCCCTTCTGTACCAGTCTTATTTGGAACAGATTTCACGTAATTTTTTCCTGTGGTACCACTTCACATTTCTCCCATCTAGACTCTAAAGTTCTTCTGACTCTGAGACAGAATTATAACAGAATTTAGAGTCTCACTTTTGACCCTAAGTCTATATGGGACATTAAGTTATCAGGCTTACAACACTGTGCACCACTGCAATCTTGTTTCTTTTTCAAAAAGATTTATTCTGCAGTGTGGTGGTGGCACATGCCTTTAATCCCAGCACTCAGGAGGCGGAAGCAGGTGGTTCTCTGTGAGTTCAAGGCCAGCCTGGGCCACAGAGTGAGTTCTAGAACATCAAGGACTACACTGAGAAACTTTGTCTTGAAAAAACAAAAAAAGACTTTTTTTAATTGTGTGTGTAAGTGTATGTATACATGTGTGTGCATGTGTACATGTAGTGTTCATTGAGGGCAGAAAAGGCTGCTGGAGCAGGCATTACAGGTGGGTGTGAGTGGCTCAGTGGGGGTGCTGGAAACCAAACTAGATCCTCTGCAAAAGCAGCCAGTGCTCCTGACCACTGAGCATTCCCTCCAGCCTGCAATCTTGTAGTTTTTCACATTATATCATAGAACCGTTATTACAAGTCCTTGAAGTGCCAGTGGCTGCCCCTTCTAACAGCTGTGTACAAAGGATTCTTTGTAATGTTTAAAAACAGGTAAACACTTTGCAATTTTAACTTTGCATTCAATTTAATAGAGTGTTTATATACATATATGATAGACATATTAAATTTTATTTCAACAACAATCTAATATATACAAAAAAAGAAATGAAGCAGAATAACAAACCCGTTGTGTCTATGTGGTGGTTTGAAAGAAAATGGCCCCCAAGGGAGTGGCACTAATAGGAGGTGTGGCCTTGTTGAAGAAAGGGGGTCACTGTGGAGGCAGACTTTGAGATCTCATATATGCTCAAGCTACACTCAGTGAGAAAGTCACTTCCAGTTGCCTTTGGATCAAGACATAGAATTCCCCAGCACCATGTTTATCTGCATGCTGCCCTACTCACAGCCACCATGCTTCTGCCATGATGATAATGGCCTAAACCTTTGAAACTGTAAGCCAGCTCCAGTTAAATGTTTTCCTTTATAAGATTTGCCGCCATCATGGTGTCTCTTCACAGCAACAGAAACCTAACTAAGACCATCTACGTCATGGATTTAGTGACAATCAATTCTCCACCAAGCTCGCTTTACTTATAGTTCCATCAACTGCCTTGGCTAATCCCATTTCTGGCCCCACAGGCCATATTATTTTACAGTAAATGCCAAGCATTGAGTCATTTCAGTTAAAGATATTTCACTGTGTTTTGCAAAGATAGAGACAATAAAAACACTAAGTAACAAATACAGTAGTATTACACACTAAAATGGCTATTGTTTTTAATATGGAAGTGTTTTGATGGCTGGTCAATTTGTCTTAGTCTGAATATGAATTCACATACTGAGTAGACACTGTACTTCCTTGGTGGGCTTATTCCTTTCCTGTTAACTGTAGGCTTGTCTTCATTTCTAGTCTTCATATAGACTTGTAATTGCTATCAAAAGAAATATGGTCTTTGACAGAATTTCCAAATCTGGATGTGTCCACTCTGCCACAATGGTGTGTTTGATCCTGCTCTTGTCTTGTTTTCCTATACCCTATGATATGATCTACAGGCTATGTCTAATCTAGGAAGTGAGGTGAAAAATTCCTTCATGTAGTATCTTAAATTTCCCTAGAAATCAGAGACTGCCTGACTTGTTTTGTAGACATTGTGATATTTGCCCAGATCCAATAGTTGATTCATGACGCCTAAGTTATTGTCTGTTGGTCATTCTTATCATGTGCAGTGACCCCAGAAAGAGGAATCCCCTTCTGAGAGAGCCTGAGGTCAGATCACTGACACAACACAAAGCAAGTCCTGATTGTTTCTGTACTCTGTACTTACACGTTATGAGGCATCCTGAATATTCTCTGGCCAACATGATTTTTATTTTTACTTAGGAAGTATAGCCACGAAGTCACAGAGTCTTAGCAAACTTGATATACTTCAGTCCATTGTAGCTTATATCTTGACTTATAAAAGATGAGTATGCAAGTGCCTGTGCTTATTTGGGCTGGCTTTCAAGTTCTTTTGATAAAGTCCTTCCTTATTTTCTGTTGTGACAAAATGTTCCAGGCTCAACTGGTAACTTTCCTACCTCTGACCTAAAACGAGTCCTTTCTCTTAGGGCCCCAAACTCCTTTCTGAAACTGACAGTACTTGGTGATACAGAAGTAAATGTTTTTAAACATGACTAGATGGAATACCAATATTTAAAGTTTACAGGCTCTATACAGATGTTCTATATGTTTATTAAACAATTGTGCCAACCTGCTTCCTGCTTCAAAGTATTAAATGAAGTCTATAGACATGAAAACAGCATCTACACATCTCTAGATTCTCTCTCTCTGAAGACCTGAGAACAATCTGCCAGTATTGAATCCCGGATAATGTGACTGTGAATATAACTTTTTCCATACTTCTATTAAAAGTTCTTCTGGTTTTCAGTCAATAGCTTTCACCATTTTCTTTAATGACCACTTGAAACCATTTACTTTTATAATGTGAGCTCCTTTCACCACCTTTAATAAATTATATAAAACTTTAGTAAGGATAAATAATTCAAAATTTAAAGTATTTTGGACTGTTTGATGTGATTTTTATATACTGACATAACTTTTGGCAGTCAATGTACTTTCCTAATGATTTTTTCATGTGGTAATAAAAGGCCTTCACATTTCCGAACAATGGACAGATGCAAGGTGAAGTGTCAAGGCCCAGAACTAGAGATAAAAATTTTGCTCCATGTATTTAAAAACAAAACTAAACACAAAGCAGGGAAAGGTATAAACGGACCTGTGTTTGACAAGCATATCCCATTGAGTAAAAAATGTAGTTACATAAGGTGAAGAATACCAAGTACAGTGGGTAGATGAGATTTAAGGAAAAACTGGGAGAACAACAGAGTGGACAGCTGTAGCCCAGCCATGAAGCACTTCCCTCCAGATCTGAGGTGATAACATTCTCCCAAGGCCAGCTGTCCTTTCATAACCCAACCATTCATTCAGCCACAAGTAAGGCACTACCTGCTGTCAAAGAGCTCATGAAGACAAGGGGCAGACAATGAAAGCAGCACCGGGCTTGTGCTTTAGAAACCTCTGGTTAACTAATTGTCAGCCCACCCTCTAACTTCTACTGTGATCGGTCTCCAATCAACACCCCTGGAAATGCTGCATGATAGGCCCTCGTGGGACAACTAGGTAAAGTGATGGAACAAGAGGAAGGATAACCCAATGAAAGGGAGGGGCACTCTAGCATTTACTAAAAGAAAACATGGCTGACACATTCAATACATTTCAATAGGTATATCTGAATTAACAGCAATAGGGTCACTGTAAATGTCTATGAGCTATCTATGCTGACTGGAGCATTCTTATAATTTATGTTCATCCAAACTTCAGAAAGACACTACATAAAACTACCATATAAAGTATTAGGTTTTGCTATAGTATTTTCAAGCAAAATTTATTTCTGTTGCTTCTTCTACCCCCTCTTCTGCCCAACTCCCTGCCATCCCCGTTGTCCTTTTACCCACAGTGGCCTCCTCTCTGTTTTCATGTCATGTGTTCTGTTGCCATCTTCAATACTTCTATTGGCCCTCCTGATGGTCCTCTGTCTGGTTTCACGGCCTACACTCACACCCACATGTATACATAGGCATGTAAACACTGAAAGGTAGGGTCTACATAAGAGAGAACATTTGTCTGTGCTAGTCTGTTACAACCTTCTTAATAGAATGTATTCCAGATGTATCCATTTCCCTGAAAGTGTGTGTGTGTGTGTGTGTGTGTGTGTGTGTGTGTGTGTGTATTATATCACATTTTCATTATCCCATCATCTGATGACGGGCATCTAGGTTGCTTCCATTATCTTGTTTCTATGAGTAGAGCAGCAGTAAAAATGGATGAACACATGTCTCTGTGATAGGAGATTTTAATTCTTTGAGAAGCCTCCACACTAATCTCCATTTCATGCCAGTTTACACTCCAACCATTAGTAAACACTGCCCTCTACTCCATGCTAATGGTCCCTGTCCTCCATCTTCTGACTAGGGTGACATGGGATCTCTGAGTCTCTCTTTCAGCAAGACACCTCTGTGTTCACTTGACTTTGTGGTGTCTTTTGTTAGCTGCCCAGTCATAGGTGCCAGCTTTCTGATTTTAGGCCTGACAGCTTTGGCTTGGCATGCCCTCCTCCAAGGGGGATGTGCCCTTGTGAACTTTCAGCAAGTCCCAGTGTCTGTGCCCTTCCCCCATGTGTGTGATGTGTGCGTGCATGCCTCTCACTGTGTGTGTCTGCGTACATCTCTTGAGATGTGTGATTCTTTTTTTTTTTTTAACAGATCCACATGGAGTTTCTTGAAGGGGGGGTGGAAATGAGGGTGGATTGGCAGCCAACCCAAGAGAAGAGAGAAGAGCCAGTATGTGTGATTCTACTCCCATACTGATGTCATCTTTTCTCTCCCCAATCTCACTTTTTTCTACAGACACATTTTAATATATTGAATCTGAAACTATCCAGGTGACTAAAACAAACAAACAAAAAAATCTTCTCGTATTTTCTAAACATTAGCCTCAGATAAGAATTAAATAATCTATGCTTTGCACAGATACATTCTGAAATTCTAAGGTTTTATTATAAGTTTTTGCTTCTTAACCTACATGACAATTTAAATGCTGCTCCTGGGAGGAAAGCAGGGCAGGAGTCATCATCCTCCCTCACAAATGAGAATGTTACATGCCACCTGAAGGGTCACTGTATCAGATCACCAGGAGACACAAACTTTGGCCCAGTGTGCCTGGCTTTGGACTGTCATGAAACAAGTGAACATTCCAACTAAGATAGAATATAAGAATTCAAAATGTCAATGTCAATTGTGTGTGTGTGTGTGTGTGTGTGTGTGTGTGTGTGTGTGTGTGTGTGTGTGTGTTTGCTTGCCTGCAGGTATGTCTGTGAACCAGGTACATGCTTGATGCCCTCAAAGGTTAGGAGAGAACACTGAAGTCCCTGGAACTGGAGTTAGGAATGGTGTGAGCCACCATGTGGATGCTGGAACTGAACCTGAATTGCAAGAGCTACAGATGCCCTTAACTGCCTAGTCATCTCTTCAGCCCCAAGATAGCACTTTTTAAACTAATTTCTTAGATTTTTATCAAGATAAAAGTCAACCTATGAGAAGCAAGGTCATACTGAATGCCACGGAACAAAGAATGCCACACAGGGCTGGTGCTTGGCTTTGGACCTTCAGTGGGTCTTTTAGATGGAAATGTCAGTCAATTATCAGATGACTTAACAAGTGGCCCCTGGGACAGAATTAGGTTTCTTTGCCAGCCTTACACACAAAGGGTCAAAGTACTATGCCCACATTGTGACTTCAAGACCTAGTTAAACTCAATAGTATAGAAAGCAGATAAGGAAGTCTGGAGAGATGGCTTGATTAGTACAGTGCTTGCTGTGCAAACATGGGATCCTGAATTAGATCTCAAAACCCACATAAAAAGCCAGGTGCTATGGCCAACCTAATCCCAGCTGCCCTGAGGAGGTGGGGACAGGGAGATCCCTTGGCTACTGAAGAGGAGGGATTTATATGTTGCCTTTATGGATGTTCTTTTAAGAAGGTGGGAATTTCCTCTTCTAAAAACATGAAAGATCCTCCCCTCCAATAAAACCAACCAAACAACACCCCCTCCCCCAAATTGCTTCCTATTCACAGAAAGCAGTGTTTTAATTCTGGCCTCTCTATGGACAGGGACTGCAGAGAAAGGACAGTCCCAGCCAGAGGCCCAGTGCCCTGCTAATCCATTCAGTTTCCCTTGTATTTGACATTTGCTGGTGGGGCTGGGTGGAGAGGCACAGCAAACTTATGCTTTGCAGCAATTATTGAACCACATAAAATTAGTCACTGCATTTCTGCCTACTAAAACAAATGGAATTTTCTGTGAGTCGATGAGACAAACTAGCTTGAATTAAGCCTTGGCAAGTCCCAAACACTGAAAAAAAATCAAAATATGAATTCTACAATTTTACCAGTCATGAGCCCCCAAACCCAAGTACAAAATAATATGTAGGTTTGTCAAAGAATCAATTTGCAAGGTTTATGAATTATTTGGGGGCATTCTTCAAAATTAAACAAATATATAAAATGTCCGTGTCAGCACTGTATGCTAACTGAAATGGTTTCTTAGGTCTGTCATTCTGTCTCTCTGCCCTACCCAAACCCACCTGATGTGGGAGATCCTTCTCTATGCTGTGATATGTGTTGCTTTTATTGGTTGATAAATAAAGCTGTTTTGGCCTATGGCAGAGCAGAATATAGCTAGGTGGGAAATTCAAACAAAGATATGGAGAGAAAGAAGGCAGAGTCAGGGAGATACCATATATCTGCAGAAGGAATAAGATGCCAGAACATTATCGGTAAGCCAGGGCCACATGGTGATACACAGATTAGCAAAAATGGGTTAATTTAATTGTGAGAGCTAGTCAGTAATATGCCCGAGCCATTGGCCAAACAATTATAATTAATATTAAGCCTTTGAATGTTTATTTGGGAACTGGCAGGCAAGAGAGAAACCTCCATTTACACTAACCAAATGCACCACCACAGCCAAACTGCCCTGTTTTCTCCTTCACACTCACAGTCAACCTTATAGGGATGCCCCATTGTTTCACAGCTCCCACAAAGTGGGCTTCATGATAGATCAGATGTTCCAGGATCCTAACTCTGGTCTTGCTTTGTGGTTGTCCACATAAGAATGATTTAAGAAATTACTATAAGGCATGTGGAATTTACTTTCTCTTTTAACAACTAATGTTTGGGTTCACAGAAGAAGAGCCCTCAGTATGCAGTGGACTCTCATCTGCTGTTCTGTGAGGAGGCCCTATTTGGGTTACATTCTCCCCAAGTCCATGTTAAAGCTAAATCTTTAAAAGTCTTTAAGGGGGTTGGAAAGATGGTTCACTATTAAGAGTGCCGATCACTGTTGCAGTGGATTCATAACCCCCTCTAACTCCAGTTCCGGGGATCTGACACCCTCTTCTGGACTCCAAAGGCGCCTGTATGCACATGGTGCACATAAACTCACACAGGCATACACATAAACGCAGAAACAAACAAAATCCTTTTTAAAGGCACCAAGGGCTTCAGTTACCTTCTTAGGTCATTTCCTTAAGGGGGTCTACACTAAGTTGGAATCTCTGTGCCTCTGTGTCTGCCATAAAATGTTCAGAAATTTTAGCCAGCTGCACCATTATATTTCATTCCCATATTTTGTGCTGACAGTGTCTGTACCTGTGACTGTTTTTCTTCTCTCAAAACAATCTCTGTTTTCAGCAATTTTCTCATCACTGGGAGAAGTAATCCACCACACCAAGAGTCTAAGAAAAAAATACATTTTCTCCATTTTGCATAAATGAAACAAAGAACAGACTGGGAAAGATATATAAGGTAATGTTATTTTTCTTTCATGTGAGCAACATATATATTTGATTTTATGTATAGAATGATTTGCAAGGGCCTTATAAAGATCTGTAACAATTCAACTACAGCTTAAAAATAGCAGTTCTTCACTGAAGGCTAATTAGGGAGAGGAGGCACTGGAGCCTATTTGAAGTGTCCCATATGTGATGGGGAGAGAAGCACCTATGGTCCCTAAGCACACCTTTTCTCTCTCAACCACTGGACTCACAGCTGGCAACACTGGCAGATCCCACATCATAGGCTACGCTTTGGTTATCGCTTTTAGAATTGTCAAAGACAGAGCACTCCACAGATGAGGTAGGAGGAGAGGGGCTGAGTTTCAAATTTGCAACACAACTCTTTATTCAGAAAGATCTCTTTAGGATTATTCTAATAAAAGTAGCCCTTTTATGAACACTTCTGGCATCCACAAATATGTTTAAAAGAGACTTATCAAGTTGATACAATAATGACAATATGCTTATCAGTTATAGTTTGTAGAATAATGCTAAACATAAATATTTTAAATGGAAGAAAATGTATATCTATGCCCACAGATGAAGGTACTTAGTCACCTGGGTATGGTGGCACATGCCATTAAGCTCAGCACTTGGAAGCAGAGGTAGTGGATCTATTGAGTTCTAGGAAAACCTGGTCTACAATAGCATGTTTCAGACCAACCAGGCTACACAGTAAGACCTGTCTCAAAAACAAAAACCTTCAACAACAATAGCAGAGAGAGAGAGAGAGAGAGAGAGAGAGAGAGAGAGAGAGAGAGAGAGAGAGAGAGAGAGATGAGGTAAGGGAAGAAACCCCCAAAGATGAGTCCCACCTTATAGTCTATTACCTGAAGGTAATGGAAAGCCCTGTAACAGCACACACAGGTCCAGCACCCCCAAAACAAATCCTCCAGAAGATCTATCATGATGAACTTGAGTTTCCATAGGGAGCAAGGGTGTATATGTGTGCCCTGAACCAGAAATTCCCCTGCTTTTCATCTGTGTATAATGCATTCTCCAAATGAGGAGCTGTAGGAGGCGGGACTGAGGAGCTTCACCAAGAAAAGAATATCTCTAGATCATGCTCCATTCATCATTCATTCATTCATCACTTTCTCTTCATTCATTCATTCATTCATTCATTCATTCATTCATCTCTTTCTCTTCATTCATGACCCACACAGCAAGGGAAGAAGGATTTGTCCCCAGGACTAAGCAGAGGAGGTCCAGAAAGGGAGGTCATAAAAAGAAAAACCTTGACATGACATAGTCATTCCCAAGAAGGGTTCTAAAAACTGGGAAGTTTCATTAAAGATTCTGTATGCCTTCTGATATATGATGAGGGAGGAAATTAAAGACATCACACCATTTCCATGAAGTAAATACACAGCTTTGGGCAGATTCAAGTATTTTTTTTTCCTGGGTTTTATGGTCCTGTCATGGGATGGGATAGATGAGGCAAGTCAAACTCCTTGGGAAGAAGGAGGTGGCAGAGGTCTGAGCCCAGGGCTCCGGTCACACAAGGATTAAAGTGTCAGACACGATGCACAATACTAGACCACAGACACTGAAACACAACATTTCTCTCTCAAATTAGGCAACTGTGGTTCAAAACTAGCAAAGAAAGTCAGTGAAAGGGCTTCCACATAAAGGAGCATTGAGGACAAATGTTAAGAGGAAACTGAATTTCAGAAGAGGACTTGGTTGCCTGCCGTAAGCAAGGCTTTTCTGGCTGATGTGTTATCATCTACTGCTCGAGCATAAAGATCTGTTCAGCTTGGCCACTGTAACTAGCAACTCCTGCTAATAGGTGCCACTCCCTGGAGAGATAACTTAAGGGTGACTACCTCTTTGATAGTTACAACTTTTAACTTTTAACTTTTTAATGTGCGTGTGTGTGTGTGTGAGTGTGTGTGTGTGTGTGTGTGTGTGTGTGTGTGTGTGTGTGTGTGTGAGTGTGTTTATGAACATGTGTATGTACCCATAAGCACATGAAAGCCAGAGGACATCAGGCACCCTGCTCTACACTTTATTCCCTCGGCACAGATCTCTTATTGAACATGGATCAGCTGGCAGCCAGCAAGCTCCAGTGATTCTCCTGACTCCATCTCCTACAAAGCCTGGCTTTTTACATAGGTACTTGGGATTTGAACTCAGGTCTTTGTGCTTGTGAAGCAAGCACTTTTACCTGCTAAAACATCTCTCTAGCCCTGCCCTTTAAAACAGAGTATGACTAAAATGTATAGATTTCTGCAACTGTCTGAAAAATGAGGCCTCCTAACTTGCCTTGAATACACACTCTCTACCTTTAGGAGCTTGCTGCTACTTGAAGCTTTTATCAGGTGTCGCCTGTACATGTCCTCTGTTTAGTTACTGACCAAGAAGAATGAAACCTTCGGATGCCAGATACTGGTAAGACATTTTTGTTGTGTGGATTTTTAACTCTGAATTAAGTTGATATCTACAACACTGAAATGAATCAGAAACTTGACTCTTATCCAAGAAATAAGAAAATTTTAGAATTCTTTAAAAGCCTTTTGTCCAGGGATATGAATGGAAGCTGACTTCACATAGTGAGCAAGTAGCTAAGGTTTCTCACACAATACACTGTGCACACATTCATGCACACACCGCGGACACATGTCTCTTCATATGGTCAGAAATGCTGCAGAGTACATTTGCCTAAATATCCATCTGTTCCAAGCAGTGGGTGGCTTTGTCCATGTTCTGAAAATAATTCCAATAACCCAGGGCTTGTTCCCATGCCACAGGACTTGGCTGGTTTCCTCAGGGCACCAACTTTTGCCCAGCAGCCCCGCCTACCCCTCTTGGCTCCCTCTACATCCACATCTTCTCCTCCATATGCCTACTGTTTACTTTCCCAGCCCTGCTTGGCCTTGTTCCCTGTGGCTCTGACCTTTGCTCTCTCCCAGGATCCTAAGTAATTTTAAGTCAAGGCCCAAGCTGCCCCCACCCAGCATGGCCCCTGGTTAACCTTTCAGGACATGGGCACACTGGGTACCACTGGCTAGCCATGCTCAGCTGTTCAGTCACACTGCAGAAGAGGGTATGGCAATGCAGCGGGGCTCAGGTGCTGTAGCTTCTCCTGTGTCAGCATCTTCAGCTTGCATTCTCTAAAGCTTGTGAGAAACAAGTGATGGACGGACGGCAGCTCCCAGCTAATCCTTAAGGGACAACTGGGGCACAGGCTTAGGCAAAGTAGGGAAGATCTTTCCAGAGCTTGACACCATCACCTGCATTGCATGCTTCAGGTCCAAGTTCAATGTCAATTCTTCAGCAAGTCCTCGTTGCCCACCCGCTGAAGGGGCCTCTCCAGTTATTCTGACATCACCCTGTCCTCTGTTCTTGGACATTACACAATCTGTGATTAGCTCCCTTGTTTACTGTCTTCTCATCACCTCCTGCCTCTCGATACAAGCTCTATGATGGCAGGAACTTTACAGTGTATGTCTTATTTACTGCTGTATCTCCAGGGCATGCAAAAAATTTTAAGTCCATACTAAACAAATGAATGTTTGGAAGAGTTTTGTGGGGAAGGGAAAGCCACAGGATGCTCAAAATCATACCATGCAGGCAACTGTTCTGACATACCCGTGTTATGAGGCAGCTTGCAGGGAACAACTAAAGGACTTGGTCTTTTGGAAAAACAGAAAAGAAAAACGTGGGTAATATGCTTTCTTCATGCCAACTAGGAAATGTTCTGAAGGGTTCTGGCCTAGGCGCCAAAGGCACCAGCTTCTAGACCCATAGCCGATACCAGCTGGTTGGCTAACTTTGTCACCTTGGTGCCTCCACAAGAGACTTCCTTTTATTACATGGAGAAGCATGGGGACTGGATGAGATACTATACAAGAGTACTGGCAATTAATTACCCATGCCTACTGAAAGAGTAAATCATCAACATAGATTTTGTCTTCTTAACTACCAAGCAGCAGAGCTGGGATGTGGAGCAGGGGTGATGGCTGCTCTCAATACAAGCCAGTTCCCCATCCCTCCCCACCAGGAGGAGTCCAGGAGAGGGAGGGAAGACAA
Source organism: Cricetulus griseus (assembly GCF_003668045.3). NCBI lineage: Eukaryota > Metazoa > Chordata > Mammalia > Rodentia > Cricetidae > Cricetulus > Cricetulus griseus. The sequence goes on from NC_048595.1 coordinate 213,340,496, forward strand.
AGAACTGCGAGTGAAGAGACCGTTGTGGCCTCTAGAGAAGCTGTAATTGTATCACATCTTCAATTTGTACAGGGGATCAAAGCCAGGGCCTAGACTATGACAGTTCTACACCACTGAGCTATATCCCCAGCCTTTTACTTTTATTTGGGGTCTGGAGCTCAGCCACATTCCTCAGGACATCCTTGAACTCCTTCTGTAGCCCAGGCAGGCACTAAACCCAGTTTCTCATTCTGGACTAAAAACCCAATGGTTTTTAAACATATGTTTCCATGAAGAAAGGCCTGAACAGCAGAGCCAGGGGTGAGATTTCCTCAGTTTATTGCTGGGAACACTCTCTGGCGAGAGCACCTGGCAGCTGGAACACATAAGCCACGCTAGTATTTTAGGAACTGCCACATTTTACATTTCTAGTCACTATGTATTTTGGAGCCAAGGCTCTCAATTTACTTTTTGTGGTAGATTAGTAAAAATGGACATTACCGCTTATAATTTTTTCAAAGCGAATAAAAGACTTAAAATTGGTATCTTGACTATGTGTTTACAATAACATATCCTTAAAAAAATCTAGACTGGTTGGTGCCTATCCAAATGGCTTCACCTTCACTGTGGTAAAAATGACTTTTAAGCACATGGGAACATTTTGAAATGGAAATGAAAATGAAGTAGCAATAAAACTGAGACTATTAATGAGATGGTAAAGTGCAGGCTAACATTTAAAGAAATTCTGGCAAATTTAAGTCCAAATTGGGTAACAGACTCTCATCCCCTGAGTCCTTCCTGGGCTCATCCTCTCTTAATTGTTTCCAAAGTAGGCTGAATCAAAAAGGAAAACCTCAAACAAGGCATCAGAATACTATCAGCTTTTTAGCTCCACCCCAGAGTGAGAAAGCATCCCCTTGGCCTCCTGAGTTACCCTGTCATCTATGAAGTTTAGGATCGATAACTGTGCAATCAAGTTACCCCCCCCAAAAAAAAATCCCATAATGTTTTAAGTAAGGTTGCAATTTTTCGATAGGCTACATTCTAGCTGTCCTGGGCCACGTGTCACCAGCAAGCAGCAGGTTGAATATCCTTGCATGGTAATCTATATCAAACCCACAACCCCAGAGACCACGGTCCATATATATATATGAACAAAGAGATCTCTCCTGAACATGCCGACAAATGGACACTGTAGTCAATGAGGTAGCTGAGCTAAAGGAAGTGGTTTCAGTAGCTGTGTGGATGAGAACCCAAGCCAGGGGTGCTATTGCACTGCCTGCTCACCACAGCGTCCTTCCCCAAACACGGGACTTTGCTGTGAAGACACTGCAGTCAAGAAACAGACATGTAGGCCCACTGGTGCTCAGCTGAGTCCTCCCTACCCACTTTGAATTCAGTCTGGGACTCCGGCCCAGTGACGGTTCCGTCTACATTCAAGGTAGGTCTTCCCTCTTCAGATAAACTACTCTGGAAGCACCCCCACTGACTTACCCAGAGGTGTGGTTCCTTAGTAATTCTAACTCTAGCCAAGTTGACAATGAAGAGAAACCAACAGAATACTTTCCTGTTCCTTCTGCAGTTCAAACCAAAGGCCCTGTACATGCCAGACAAGGGCTCTACTACTAAGCTACATCTCAGCTAAGCTTCTTAGTATTCTTGTTTAGGACATCAAATACCATTTTGTATTTCAGAAAAGTTGTTTCTTTTAAGGCAAATGCATTTACCATTACTAGAATGAAGAGATTAACACTCTTTCTATACCAGAATTTTCTATAAACACCAATTCACCCACACCAGAGGCGAGGAGAGGGAGGAAGAAAGGGAGGGAGAGATTGGCAGTATTTCTTTGTTCTCCTCTCTTCAGTCTTGATATAGGTCAAAATTTACACACTCTTGCACAAGTAAAACACACATACACACACACACACACACACACACACACACACACACACACACACCTTGCAGTATTTCTTTGTTCTCCACTCTTGTTTTAGTTATAGATCAGAATTACAACATTCCCAGCAAGGGTGTACTAGCATTAACATTTTTAAAAGGAGGAGCTAAAATTGAGTACTTGGGTGGGTAGGAGCTAGGCACTTCAGACTGGGTCAGATACAAAAATAACAGACACATGGTAAGATCCTTGGCTTGGGGAAGAGTGGAAGCAGAGTGGCTTGAACAACAATAACAAAAAAATCTAACAGAGGCAGTATTTTAATGTGGATAATTCATGGTCTCTACTGAACTTAAAAGTGTCTCACTTGCAGCGCTATATCTGGTGTTTTTATAAGGGTACAGGGTTTCTAACTTAGGGCCTTACACAAGTGCTCTCACCCACTACACCTTCTCTACAGCCTCAAGACCTAGGATCCTTAAAGACAGACTAACAGCTGATTAACTACTGACTGGCCCATCTAAAGACAGCAGTGAGGATGAACTCAGGTTTAGAGCAAGGCTACATGTGCTGTTACTCAACTTTGGAGCCAACATGAACTGATGAAACACATCAGCCTGGAAGTATTCACATACTGTCCCCATGGCTAATTTCTATATTCCCAGGATTCATTTGGCTTATAAATCCTAAAACATGTTTTCAAAATTAGTTTTGAATTCAACCATTAACTAATAAACCTAACTATTTTGACTTCCAAATTTGATCCAAAGACCTGACGTCACAGAGGTTGCAGCAAGGTCTCAATGACTATATTATTTTTCACTATTCAGCCTTAGCTACTGTTATAGTTAATACAATATTAAGCACAATAAATACCCAATTAATTAAAACACCAATAGATTTACTCATGTGTTTATGTGTGCACATGTTCACTAAGAAGATTAAGTTATTAAATAGGTTCAAATAGTTAATCATTTAATAAAGCAAAGGAAAATGACTTTTTAAATGTCAAAGTGCTTTAAAAAAGATTTTAGTGTTAAAAATCTTGTACATTTTTGCACTGTAGAAAAAGCAGAAAATATAGAAAACGTAAGATTTAAAAGTTTTATATATCCATTATTCTGGGTGGGGATTAGCTTGGCATCTACTACACACAAGGTTGAAAGTTTCATTTCCAACATGAAAAAAAGAGCCATTATTTCCTCACTCAGTCTTAGTTTCTAATGTGCCTAAGTTTCTCTTCAGTAGCCAGGCAGGGTAGTGCAAGCCTGTCATCCCAGTACTTGGGAGGTAGAGTCAGGATTATCAGAAGTTCAAGGCCATCTTCGCTACACTGTCAGCTCAGAGTGAACCTGAACAACAGGAGACCTTGTCTCAAAAAAAACAAAAACAAAAAAACAAAAAAAACAAAAAAATTCTTTGTATGTATAGTAGAACATATGTATGCATTTTCACATATACAACACTTTAAAAAGGGTTCACACATATAATCAATGCATACATATAGCCCTCTACACATAACTACCTAATGAATGCATACATATAAGTCTTCTACACATAAGTAATCAATACATACATATAGCCTTCTGCTCACACAGAGTTGGAGAATGTGTCCCTTCTTCTACTCTCCCGTGTATCTGGACTCTCAAAACATGACCTTATTTGCAAATAAGATCTTTACAAATGAATCCATTAAGATGAAGATAGTGGATCAGAGTGGGCCTACTGACTGGTATTTTTAAGAAGTAGCCAAGAAAAATACAGAGATGAAGGAGGCAGGATAACTAGAGGTAGAGACTGGGACTTGAAACTATATACCACAGAACCCATGGGGCCACCAGAATGGGAAGGGACAGGAAAGACAAACCTGGAGCCTGAGGAGGCAGTATGGCTGCGATGGCTAGAGTACAGATCTTGCCTACCAGTGGAAGAAAATAAAGGTTAAAGTACCCAGCCTATAGCAGCCTGTTGTGGAAGCCCTCAGAACATGAGAAGACATGTGACACCCAGTCTGTCCCTGCTGCCACCTTGTGAAGTTATTTTAGATCTTCACAGGTCATTCTTATAGTATGCTCAAGTGTGCAGGTACATGAACCTACACTACGTAGTCAATAGACCCAATTCTGGAACTGTACATTAATATATTTAAAGAACTTCTCTGTTCATTTCCCATGTTGTTAATTATTTCAAGGCAACAGAAACGGTAGACAGTTAAATTGTCACTAGTTCATGAAAAAAGCCAGTGTTTTCTATCTGCAAGTCCAGCAGTGAGTTTCTGGGAGTGTGCTGTTTGTTAGAGTCTCAAAGTGAAAGAGAAATCATCACACCAGGCTACTTAACAGAAAGGAAGGAAGCTGGAGGCCATCCTAGTATTTCAATAAAAGCCTCTCCACACGTAGTAAACCAGGGGATCACAGGATGTCCTGTCTGATAGCACGAAGCTTCCTCTCATAGAATAGCCCCAATTAAAGCAAACGGATAGCTCAATTCTCCACTCACTGTTTAGTGACTGTGGCCAGCTCAGTCCCAACTAAAACAAAGAGAAAGACCTTCTGCACACTGGGGAGTGAGAGATTGCTGTCCTCAAGGAAAACTGCCGAAAATTAGCCTTAAAGGTTTGGAAGCAAAATGAAAAATGACTAAGAAAATAAGTTATAATCACAAAGTCGACTTAGCGCTTTGGCATCTGTGAAGTCATGGTGAACTTCGGTGGTACAGTAGCTTTGGACTTGGAGACAGATGTGGGCATGTAACTGGGTGTGAGCAGATCCTGGGGGCAAGCTTGCTCGCCCTCTCAAAACAGCACCTGCAGATAATCTCTCGGCTTTGTCTCCAGAGTCAACTAAAGAAGTTTCCCTCAGGGGCTTAGAGCTAAGTGAAGAGCCAAACAGGCAACAACAAAGCTGCCTATAGTTCGAACCACTCAAGAGCCTAATGCAGGAGAGTCCCAAGTTCAAGGCCAGTCCTGGCAACTTACTGAGCACTTGTCTCAAAAACTACAAATACCGAGCCTGAGTATTTACCCTAAAGACTCTAAGGCAACAACATCTTGGAGACAGCTGCTTATCAGGGAATCAGCAGCACGATTCACAGTGGCTAAATGATGGAACCAACCTGGGTGTCTGGCAACAAAAGATCAGATAAGGAAAATGTCTATACATACAACAGAATTATCTCCAGCCATAAAGAAGAATGAAGTTACATTGTTTGCAAGAAAATGGATGTAACAACAGATTTTCATATTAAGTGAATTAAGTCAGTCTTAGACAAAAATCCTGAGTACAGATGACATGAAAATAAAAGTCAAACTGTCTAGGGGGTAAAGGGAGACTACCAGGATGGGGAGGGTAGGAAGGGAAGGGCAGCAGCAAAGGGAGAGGCTATGTTTCAAGAACATTGTAAATGTGCATGGAAACAGCTCACAAAGCAAGCAATCTTTGTCAGATGAGAATGAAAACGGAGTAAGGGGTGGATGTCTGCCACCAAATTTTAAATGAGGGAGCATCAACTGTTTAGTTCTCCAGGAAAGATTTTGAAAACAGGCAAATGTGTCTAGTTGATTTAAAGGAAATAGAAATGGTTTCTACACACATTTTACTCTTAATCTTAATAGCAGAACCTTTGATCTAGCACAAGAGGACCCATAACACAAAGAAAAGATTGTCTACATAATTACAGTGTGCTCTACAGAAATAAAAGAGCACTTCATGTTTATCAAGACAGTAAAGAAAACCCAGCTCCCAAACTGAACACCTTCACATGACATTTCAAAAGTGGATTTGGTAGTTTTCTAAACTATCATAATTATTCTGATATAGTCCCATTGAATGAGCACAGCCTGAGCATCCCCAATCCTCAAATCTGAAATCCAAATGCTTCACAAGCAGACATCTTGGGGCACTGATAGATGTCAGAGAGTCTCAGACCAGGGATGCTCCTAGTAGTGCACTCTGGAGGCATCCCCAGGTCTGAACACATCGGAAACAGGAAACAGCTCTGGTTCCAGGCATTCTGCACGAGGTCATTTTAACCTGCACTATGAACATTACTGCAGATCTGAGGATGGGGCCAGAAAAAGCATCCTTTTCTCCTGAAGCATTTATGTGTAGCTTGAACAGATAAGATCCATACACATTAAAATCTAAGTTGAGACTACATTAAAGTGTTGAAAACATCCTTTTTTTGTTTTGTTTTGTTTTGAAGACAGGGTTTCTCTGTGTAGCCTTGGCTGTCTTAGAACTTCCTTTGTAGACCAGGCTGGCCTGGAACTCAGAGACCCAACTACCTCTGCCTCCTGAGTACTGCTCCTCTGTGACTCGGGGTGCTCTAACGTAAGAACAGTGCTTACACAGCTGGTGTGATAGCTCAGTTGGGGAAGCACTTGCTGTGCAAACCTGGCAACCTCAATTCAATCCCTCTTGTATTAATAATTTTTAATAATGGGCTAAAGAGTTGGACATGCCATTAAAGAATGTATTCAGTCAATATGCACATGGAAAGATTCTCAATTGCAATTTGCAATCTTTAGAAGACACTGCTATATGCCCATAAAGGATGTCCAAAATCTGAGAGCCATAGTACACATTTGTAAGGACTCTAATAAGAGCAGGAGATGGTACAACCACTCTGAGGAACTCTTTCAGGTTCTTCCAAGTTAAGCACTGGGGGCTGGGAGCTCAGTTGGTAAAGACAGCTTGCTGTACAAGAATGAGCACCAGTGTTTGCAACATCCACATGGAGAGTCAGGCATGGTGGTATGGAATGAAGAAGTGGAGACAGGTGGATCCCTGGGGCTCACTGGGGTCAGCCAGAAGAGCCTACTGGGTGAGTTTTAGGATAGTGACTCTGTCTTAGAAAACAAGTTTTGTAAAGTACCCAAAGAACACTTGGGGTTGTTCTCAGGCACACACTTTCTCCTTTACCACCCCATCCCTCGACACATACACAGTTAAACACAATCATTTCACTGCTAAGCATTTACCCCAGAGAAATGCAAGCATGTCCCCACCAAGATTTGCACATGAATATTCACAGATGCTTTATCTAACCACCCCAGACTGAAAATGCTAATGTTTAGCAACTGGTGAGTGGATAAACAAAACATGGTATGCCATATGATGGAATAGTACTCAGCAGTAAAGAGTAAGGTAGAGAACTATACCACAGTGGATACAGCCAATATGGATGGATCTCAAATGCATGACATTGAGTCAAAACAGCCAGATGCTGAGCAGTGCATTCCATCTGATATCATTTCATACCAATTGTTGTGACAGAAAGTGACTCAGTGGTTCCTGGGGCTGTGGGTAGAAAAAAAATGTGTGCTGTAAAAGGCACAAGAAATTTGGGGTCACTGATGGACGTGTTCAGGGCTGACCCTACCCAAATCCACTGAACTATACTCTTCAAATAGATTCAGTTTATTGTTTCTCAAGTCGATGAGGGTTTTTTTTTTTAAAGAACATCTGCTATGAGTCAGGCACTGTGCCAGGTATTTAGGACACGAAGATCACAGATAATAAAGGCAAGTAAAAAGTCACAGACACAAGCTAGGTGCTAGCATTCTATGCTGGACTGACTTTGCCCCAGGCAACAGTGTGTGTTCTTCATGTTCCTAGCTCATTCAGTCCACATAACAACCCTGTGGGGTTGGTGCTGTTATCTCTTCAGGTACAGCAGGAAAATGATGCTCAAGGGGCAGAAAGAATCTGTCCTGTCATACAGTTTGGGGTGAGGCTGAGACAGAGAATATGTCTTATGCCAGAGGCAAGCTTTGCCCACTGCAGTCCAAGAAGATCTCTGGTTGGGCATTCTGAACATCCCAGCAGCAGACCCCAATATGCGGTAGGAAGAAGGTGCCAGAACTAGATAGAAAATGCACAGGAACTGAGGAAGTAGGAGCAGTCAGTGCTGCTCGTGGGTCATCTTGAAGTCACTGCCATGGCAATGCTATGTGCCTTTTGGAAATCCCAGGGAGAGGGAATCAATTCCCCAAGTACTTGCAGATTTATCATGAGTTCCAGGCCCTAGTAAGGGATCTGGAGGAGGCCCACTTGGTCCCCACTGCCTGGGGTCACAGCCAGCCTAGGTTCACTCAGTGCTCATCATTTGCTACTGTAGAATTGCTGGAGGAGCAGATTTACCCTGCCCAGAGTGAAAGAAAGACAGCTAGAGGTGAGGAAAGCCTGACACACTCACCCCAGAAACCCTCATCCTTCTCCACACTCCGCACGCATCTGCCTCTGAGAACCCTGTCCTCCTGGGACCCCTGCTTCTGCTTCCTCCTTTTCTAGCACAGTCCTTCTTGTTACACGCCCCAAGGACTGTTTATTTCAAGGCTACAGACAGTGAAGTTATTGCACGCAAAGCTGTCCTTTGTTTCTTCTTAACTGGCAGTGTCCCTCGGGTGCTCTCAGGCTTCATCCATCCTGCTGGGTGAGGAGGCTGCCTGTGCAGGAAGGCGTGCTCAGTGTGGATGGCTGGCTGCCTGGCCAACATCACGGGATGTAGGGGTTACTTTAAGGGCAGATACTGATATTCTCTGTTTCTCTCTGTGTGTGTCTCTCTCTGTGTCTGTGTCTGTGTCTGTGTCTGTGTCTCTCTCTCTCTCTCTCTCTCTCTCTCTCTCTCTCTCTCTCTCTCTGTGTGTGTGTGTGTGTGTTTAACTGCCCTAAAGTGGAGGTTAGGTGTGTCAGAGATCAGAGGATGGTAGTCAGAGTGACTGAAAAATGGCAGTTACTTGTCTCTGTACAATATTAGAACCCCACACAGCACCTGACAAACAGCAGGTGCTCAATAAACAGGAAGAAAATGAATCCACAAAGAGGATTCTGAAAAATAATCCTCACTGAGGATTACTGCGCAGTTAGGCTAAGATTCACTGAGCATACTAAGCAGGCTGGACACCACCAAACCCAGTGCAGCATACACTGGAGAAAGCCAAACAGAGTGAGGACGATGGGTGGCTCCCTGAGTGCCAAACCTCAAGGCAGACGCTAGAAGAGCAATGCTCCTCTGTGACTCGGGGTGCTCTAATGTAAGAACAGTGCTTACACAGCTGGTGTATGGCTCAGTTGGGGAAGCACTTGCTGTGCAAACCTGGCAACTTAAGTTCAATCTCTGGAATCTGTGTAAAGGTGAAGGTGAGAACAGACTATAAAATTGTCCTCTGCCTTCCACAAGTGTGCATGTATACATACACACACACACACACACACACACACACACACACACACACACACACAAAATGAACACATAATTACAAATAAAATTTAAGCTGGGCAGTGATGGTGCATGCCTTTAATCCCAGCACTTGGGAGGCAGAGGTAGGCAGATCTCTGGATTCAAGGCCAGCCTGGTCTACATAGAGAATTCCAGGACAGCCAAGGCTTCACAGAGAAACCCTGTCTCAAAAAAATCCAAGTCAAACCAACCAACCAAACAACCAAACAAAAACAAAGTAATACTTGTATCTGGTCCTGAATGGAACATGCTTTTAACTCCAGTACTGAGGAAATAGGACAAGGAATTCAAGACCAGCCTTGGATATATGGCGAATTTCAGGCCAACCCCGGCTACATAAGACTCTGTTTCAAAATGGGGGGAGGGGAGAGGCAAAGAGACAGCTCAGTAGGTAAAGTGATTGCCACATAAGGATAAAAATCCAAGTTTGATCCCCAGCACCCACAAAAAGTAGGGTGTGGCCATGTGTGCCTATACTTTTAGTGCTGAGGACTCATGGAGACAGGAAGACCCCTGGGACTTGTTGGCCAGGTCTGGTTGCATCTAATGAGCCAATGCCAGTCATACCCAGAATAAAACAGACACATAGGTCATCTTGGGACATGTGGGAATCTCTCCATTTGGGGTCCCTCCACAGGACTTTCTCTTTGCTGCTGCCTAGGTTTCTGTCCTCTCTCTTTCAGTGAGGTGCTGGCATTATTTACCCTTGTATTCTAAGGGCCCCATGAGCAGATTGGCAATAGAAAGAAGTTTGTTTGCTAAAGGAAAAATTTGAGTTTAAATATTAACATAATGGCAACCATGTAAAATTTGATGATGACAACATAAAGTATTTCACTATTTCCAGGCTGAAAACATGTTTGAGCACCCTAGAATGACAAGACAAGGGACACGGCACTGGAGGAGCCCACTTCAGTAGTGCCACTTTATTGTGATTTGTGTGGCACCAAGTGAAAACTTTGCAGTCATCATGGCGGTCTCATAAGTAACAGGCACCACTATTCATATTCAGAGTGAACAGTGAACATAAGACAATCTTCCAGAGATGTCAATGCCTCTGCCATCTCTGACAAATTACCTCTCAGAGCATTGCCAGGGCAGGCTGGCACTAAACAAAGAACAAGGAATTAATGTCTTGAAAGTAAAGCAAAGCAAAATAAGTGTTAGAGCCGTTCAAGGCGCCTCTCAGGAGAGGCACTGTCACCTGGGCTCATGCAACAGGAAGCATCAACTGGAATCCTTAAGGTCAATTCTGTGCATAATCTTTTGTTTAAAGTTCTTGCTATGTTGCCCAGGCTGGCCTTTCTCAAGATCCTTAGTGCCAAGATTATAGGGAATACTTCCACACAAGGCACCTGTGCACAATTTAGATTTATTCCCACAAGTTCTAGCCCATAGAATGCTATAGATGCCAAAATGACTAAGAAACAATAGTGTTGGCACTGAAAATGCAGACTTTTGCCAATGTGCATGTGCACATATGTGCAACTACATGTCCATATTGTGCACATATGCATACAAATTATCTCCCTCCTTAAATACCTCGCCCGCATCCTTTTCTATTCCAAAGTCCTGACCCAAGTCAGATTTTTGTGTCATAGTCATTAACCTGATGGAACCAAGCTAAATTCAGACACACCACAAAGCCCAAATTTTTTTCAACATTTTTTAATTTGAATTAGAAACAGGATTGTTTTACATGACAATCCCAGTTCTCTTCTCCCACCTGTCCTCCCCTACCACTCCCTGCCCCAACTAAAACCTTATCTATCACATATCCTTTCTGCTCCCCCTGGATGGTGAGGCCTTCCATAGGGTGTCATCAGTGTCTATCGTATCCTTTGGGATAGGGCCTAGGCCCACCCCCGTGTGTCTTGGCTCAGGGAGTATTCCTCTAATATGGAATGGGCTCCCAAACTCCACACCTATGCTAGGGATAATTACTGAATTTCTACAGGAGGTCCCGTAGATTTCCAAGGTTTCCTCACAGAAACCCATGTTCCTGGGGTCTGGATCAGTCCTGTGCTGGTATTTCAGCTATCAGTCTGGGGAGCAAGAGTTCTGGGATGTTCAGGTCAGCTGTTTCTGTGTGTTTCACCAGCCTGGTCTGGATCCCTGTGCTCTTCATCGTCCTTCTCTGCATCTGGGTTCCAGCCTATAATCCACACTGCCAAAGAAGCTAATAAACAAGGAGGACCCTAAGAGAGACATACATGGTCCCCTGGAGAAGGGGAAAGGGTCAAGATCTGCTGAGAAAATTGGGAGCACGAGAAGAGGGGGAAGGAGCTAGAAGAATGAGAAGGGGAGAAGAGGAGGGATGCGAAGGACATGAGGGTGCAGAAAGGTTGAGTCAGGGGAAGAATAGAAGATAACAAGAATGGAGACACCATAATAGAGGGAGACATTTTAGGTTTACAGAGAAATCAGGCACTAGGGGAATGTCTGGAGATCTACAAAGATGATACCAGCTAACAATCTAAGCAACAGGAGAGGCTACCTTAAATGCCCTCCCCTGATAATGAGATTGATGACTAACGAATTTGACTAACTATTCTCTTAACTAGCTAAGCACTGAGGGACACTACTACTAAGAGCTGCCACCAACCCCTCCTCCTTCAGAAGGAAGGAAAGACTTTTAAAGGACATCTAACCTGGTTCAAGTGAGTAAAATCCTAATTAACATGGGGTGATTTGGTATGGAAAGTAAATACTGTATCTTTTTGATAGTTTATTAAGAAATTACTTTGCACAGGTCTATAAAAGTCTGCTCAGCCTTACTTTACTGATTGGTTTCATTAAAATAAACAGTCCATCTTTGGAGAGGCAATTAACAAAAAATTTGATTCATTAAGCAAAAGTTACATAACATTTACTTCTTCATTGCATGTGTTAATTGAGAGTTTCCACTTGGGAAGAATTCTCTCAAAACAGTAATAAATACCACGGGCCAAAGATACTAAGATAAATAGTCAGACCCTTAAGATGAGCTGGGAAGTAGGCTCAGAGAGCACAGGTGGGATATGCCTGCAGTGTCGTATGAGACAGGGATCTGAACGGTGCATACGATACTGGCTGAATAATATAATATAGCCAGTTCAGTATCAGTATTACATAATCACACAACTAGGAGAGTCTGAAACCACTGTCTTCTGTTTCTACGTTGACACAGGGGCTCACAGAGTGTAGGCCAGCCTTTAACTCTTGATCCCCCTGGTTCCAGCGCTGGGATGACATGCATGTGCCACCACATCTAATTTTTGAAAGTATTCTAACATAATCCATTATGGAAAATGTTACTCTTCAAAAATAAAAGGGTTGCAAATCTATTTGTCCTTGAAAGTGAAATCAACAAAATTTAAAACATGATTGGATGAGCCATGGTAAATTTTCAGGTCACTTTTGGAACTTCAGTCAAGATGATGACTCTGGGACTGTTTAAAGTACTTTCCTGGGCCACACCCTATTCTACTGCATCCCTCACACTGATGGACCAGGTACTCTGTTCTGAGCTTTTGAGGATTGAGACAGTACAAAGGCTCTACTAGCCCCTGCATCAGACTGTTAGCTAGGAAGATGACCCCAGTGCCTGTCCCTTTATGCAGTAGGCTGTGTCCATTGCTTCTCCACCAGGAGAGATGCCCTGAGCCTGGAAACGGCCATCTCCCTTGTCCTGATCTCTGCTGATTATGAGTCTTGACTTTTATCCTGGCAAATTGAGGCTATCTTTTCTTACTTCGAGTCACTGTGGGCTCAGGAAATACAAACCACAACTTCTGGCCGACTAAGCAAGATATTGACAGCAATGAAAATCTGTTACAGGATGTGCTGTTCTTAATCCTGACTTTGTTAGCACTCCAGATCCTAAAGAGGCATCCAGCACAGATGCTGGCCAGAGAAGACAATCAAATATTTATTGATTTTCCCCCTCCAAATGGAATATTTATATCCCTCCCAATAGTTGCCTCTCCTTGAATCTGAGAGATTACTCGTTTTGCTTCACATGGTCCCTAAGAACAGCAAATGCTGCATCCGGAAAGTGAACCTGAATCTAGAGGGTGGGCTCACACTGCTTCCATCCTGTACCACAAATGGACACCACAGAGCAGGCCAGCCTCTCCTGGAAGTCACAAGCATCCACACCTCTTTCATAGAGGCTCTGAGGAAGATCCCCAAAAGAAGTCTCAAAGTTGAGTACCTAGCACAGCATTAAGTAACCTTCTGGGTTTTATCAGCCCTAAGTCAAATACTAAAGACAAAACCAGTATTTGCAAAACTCTCCTTTGACATTAATGGACAGATAATGGAGATAGGCTAGACCTTCAGTGTGTGTAACTGCCGTTCTAGGAAGGTATCATCTGAAATCTACACACTGATAATAGCTTCTACTGATTGGAACACACTTCACAATCCAGGATATTTTTCTATGGTCCTAACCAACAGTTCACCTAAAAACAAAAAACAAAAAACAAAACAAAAACTAGCAAAAGCTGGGTGTTCTAGGTGAATATTTGGGGCTTATTACTTTGCTTTTGCTTTTCTTTATAGTTCATTTCCTCGGGCCAAGTAATTTTTTCTTAAAATATTCAGACACATGAGCGACTGAGATACATTCTGGAATACCCATTCTGAGAAAAGTCCTCTCTATATGCTCATTCTCAAAGCCCAGAATATGCAAACAAAGATGCAGTGGGCAGAAGGCCAGTTAATAAATCTCATTTCCGACCGGCATCTGTGTAGAACAGAGCTGTAGGGAGTAGCCTCTCCAGGGAGGTCCAGGCCACGACTCATTCGCTCTTTGAATTAAAGAGTGTCACCTCGGATGGCCCTCACCACATTTGTTTTTTAAGCAGCTCTTAAAATATATGGATTCCTAACTGCAGTGGGGGAAGCTGGGGCTGAGACACTGTCTCGTGCAGTGAGTGTAGAAATGTGTACAAACGGTTTTTACTGGGTCATTTTGATACTTGATTGCTTCAAGTGCAATTTCCAACACAGAGGGTTTTTTCAGGGAAGCTTGCTGTTCTAATTAAAGTGCACAGGGCTTTTGATAATGATTTGTTACCTATTTGACTTCAGAAAAAGTGAACCCTGCTGTAAAAGCGGACCGTGTTTATATGCATTGATGTTTGACTTAGGATGTCTGGGCCAGGACCACATCTCAGTTTTAGTGTGAACAACCTGGTTGGTACTCAGCCCAGGGGATGGCTAGCAGGTAAAGGTGCTAGCCTCCAAACCCAGTGACCTGAGTTTGATTCCCAGAAGCCACATGGTGGAAGGAGAGAACACATTCCAGCAAGTGTCACCTGTGGTATGTGCACCCACCTACCCTAAATAAATAACAGCATTAACTAAAAGGAAACAGAGTGACTGCTTGCACATTAGTAGTCCTTGAGGAATGCCATTGTCCTTTTTAGGTGTTCCTGCCTTCTCTTGACTGAAATGCCAGCAAGGTGAGGAATACTCCAGTCTAAGCTCCTGAAAATGTCCCTCTTTAGTAACAAAGCATTCTTCCTGTTTACATACCTGCATGTATGGTCAGCTGGGGATGGAACCCAGTGCCTTAGGCATTAACCTCACATCTCTTTAAGAGTAAAATTACAGGGACTAAGGAGATGGCTCAGAAGAGCACTGGCTGCTCTCACAGAGGACCTGGGTTCATTTCCTCAAACTTACATGGCAGCTCATAACTGTTTATAACTCCAGGAATATGATGCCTTCATCTAGCCTTGGAGGATACTATAGAACATGATGCATAGAGATATCACAAGCAAAATAGACATAAAATGAAAAACCAAAATTACAAAGACTAGGACTATATATCCTTCAATGTAAGAAGCAATGTCAGGAAATAGAGGCTGAGATAAAGGCTGCTAGAGTCTACCTAGGAATCAGTGAAACAGCCAGGAACAGAACTGCTTCTGGTGTTGCCAGGGCCCTAAGTACCTTCCGGCTCCCTCAGTGACTGCACAGAAAACTTCCAGGCATATCTCACAGTTGAAAGCTACCTCTAGCCTACAGCCAAGGTCAAACTTCCACTTGGTTAAATCTCTATTGTGGCTTTCAAATTGCCTTCCAAGTTTCCTCAGCAATCAGATGGCTACATTATTCCAGTCTGAGGATGCCAAAATAAGGATGGAATGCTTCCTGGATAGAAAAATGTGTCACATTTTTTCCCTTCTCTTAGGTCTCTCCAAAAAAGAAAAAAGAAAAGAAAAGAAAAGAAAAGAAAAGAAAAGAAAAGAAAAGGAAAATGCAGTAGTTATATTGTATTGCTCATTCACTTTGAAAGAAAGCAGACCAAGGGGACCATCCAGTGTGTCTGTTTCCAAGTGTGTCTTGCACATCAGACAGCATAAAGGAAACCATGAAGGCAGCTTTCTTCACTGAACCAATGGCCTCTCTCACTACAGCACCCAGAAATCCTATTCTATAAAATACAAACACAATGATGCTTCCAATGAAGCCACTTGTGTAGTCAGATCTCTACCCAAATTCAGGTTTTTCTTTTTTTAAATTTCATATCCTTTAAGGCTCCACCATACGATATCAAAAAAGCAAAGCATAAATTACTTAATAACTGGAGGAATAACACAAATACAATTTCATTTTAAAGCAATACTCGCCCCCCCATACACAAAAGGGGCCCCTTTGACCTTTCTGTCAAACAGGTTTTCATTACCACTTTGAGTTGGTTCACATGAGTAATAAAACCAAACTAGGCAACTTCCTCTGGCCCACGTGGTAAAATGTGTACTCCATCCTAGGAGCAGCAGCTACTGACATAGCAGGGATTAAATCACTTAGGAAATAAGGGCTTCAAATTTACTGCCTACAAGAACAGTTCAAATAAGCGAGCTTTCAAAGTGACTTGATTTTGTTCATTTTTACATTCTCATTTAGGCTCACCCAGAGGAGAAGGGTGAAAAAGAGATGGACTTTCAAACAGCAGAATCCCCAAAAGGCAAGCCTCAGAAGCTGGGGATCAACTATGGCTTGCCTGAAATCTGTAAGGCTGCCGTGCCAATTCTATTCATTGGAACCATAAGATTCGAGACTTGGTGATCTCACGGGTACAGCCAAAATTAATTTCAAGTATTTATGTAACTGTCAGAGATGTAACAGGGCAAGGGTTGCTTTCAACCCCCCTCCTTTTGAGTCAACAGTCTCGGCTCAGAAAGGAAGGAAGTGGGGTGCTTTGGAGTCTACTTTAGATGTGCACATAGAATCCGAACACAGAACATTCTGCCCACAATACAATTTGAGAATTCAGATGGCAGCTTACTTTTAAAAAAGAGTTATTTCCTGTTGCTCACTGTCTGGGAGGGTGCCTCTTACAGGTATGTGTGCTCTACTTTAAAGCAAAAGCATCTTTGGTGGTTATGAAGGTTACGTTTAAAAATAACCACCTCAGTACAAAAGAACTTCGGAGGAAATACAACCTAAGCTATCCATATCCCTGTACGTCTGGCCTTGAGCTGCCTAAGATCCAAGCTACGTTCTGCATCACATTGTTATCCTTATCAAACAATGCAAACAATTTTAATGAGCTTATCTATGGGAACATATTGCCAGATATGTTAATGCAAAAATGATGCTAACCACACAGGCAACTCATTAATCAAAAGGCTCACAATACAATGACCGACAGCATTCCCATCCTCAAATTAGACCTCAGCAAAATACAAGGAATCACCTTTCTATTGTAAATAAGAAGGATGGGCTCCTCCACCCATGCAGAGGCCATAAAACTCTTCAGAAAATGCGTAGCCGCGCCGGGTTTTGGTGGGTTTTTTGTTGTTGTTTTCTGGGTTTTTTTTTTAACCCCCAGGTCTGAAACAGTCCAGCCTCTTTCTAATCACCCTAGGCTTTCATGGAGAGATTTTGGTGAATGTCTGACACTGTGACCTCTGCTGTCAATCCTTGCACCAATCAGCGTGCAGAATTCTTACAAAGCTCCATCAATCTGGCGGTTTAACATCACACACTGCAGCTTCATCTAGAGGATTCCATCTTTTCCTGCATGCTCTCCAGGTTAAGCGCAAGCGCGCTCCTCACCATCCTCCCTTTTTCGCCATTCTCCCGTTTGTTTGCTCCTTTAGTGCCCGCCACCTAATGGTTCCTTTAAATGCTAAAAAGGAAGGAGGAGAGGAAGTGCAGAGCTTATGTCCCTTTGGGGATGCGGAAAGATGGCATGCGGGGAAGAGATGGAGAGAGACCTCTTCCAGGCAACAAACCTATTCACCCGCGGAAGCCTCTAGGCTCACCCCACCGACACAGGACCCTGCAACCAAGCAATCCTGGCCTCCGCGTTACGTAACGGGACGGACCGTCTACAGCCACCCGTGCCAGTACCTGTAGGACCGCTCCCCGCGCACAGTGTGCTTCCGGAAAGGAATGATGGCCCCGTTATCCTGGATGATGTCGTTGTTGTTCTCGCCATTTGGGGACAAGGTTTGGGTCGGCCCGGGCATTGGCGCTCTCCCGACAGAGGGAACACACGCGGAGGCTGGCTGGGGCGGAGGGCTGTGTTTCCCCGCTGCTCGCTGCTCACTCTGCAGCCGCGCTCTGCTCCTGCTCCGCGCCCGGCCCCGCCCTCCCAAAGCCACGCCCTCAAAGGCCACGCCCTCCTACGTCAGGGCGCCTGCAGCAGCGGCAGCGGCTGGTCACGTGCCCACTGTCGCCATAGCAACCTGCTAACTCGTCGTCTTTCCTAGGTTCACGCAGAGCAGCGCAGCGTGAGCACCCGGGGCTGCAGGCTGCAGAGCAAGGGGCTGGCCAGCATCTGGCAGGGACCCGCCCTGAGCCCGACCGAGAATCGTCTCTTCCTCTAGCAGCTTCCTCTCGGACCAAGCTGCCCTTGCAGCTGTGCACACAAAAGGATTCGTGCCCAGGCCTGAGGAGGCTCCAAGGCCCAGGACAGGAAACGTGGTCAGGTTGCAGGACAAACCCACAAAGACCTAGAGGCTGGCTTCTAAAAAAGGCGCGGGACTGGAAGGGTTAAGCTTTCCCGTGTCCCCTATTCTCCAAAGCAGCCGCCTCCTGCTTAAAAGAGGCAGGAAAATAAAACCTGTGAGGAAGCTGCATTTTCTTAGACCATACCGTGAGGACGACCGTTGCAAATTGAATGACCGTGCAAAATAATTCCCCAAGAGGGATTTAAAAAAAAATATTTATGTAACCACCATTTTACAGTATCACCATTAGCGAAGCCCCCCGCCTTTTTTTTCTTTTTATAAAAGCAGGCTCCTGTTAAGTCGAGGCTGGTCTTGAACTTATGATCACCTTGTTCAAATTTCCAAGTTTTGGAATTATATATGCCACAAAGCTCAGCTGTGGTCTAATTCTTTACCCCGCTGCCCTCTGATTCATATCACCGATTCTCTGTCCTTTATTAATGTGTGGGTTAAACAAGTGACCACCTCATTTAACATTTGGAAACTCAACTCTCAGGCTGTTTTAGCAGTGCAATTGTTGTTTGCAAATAATTTGCCTGTAAATCAGGAGCCATTATCCCCAATTTAAAAATGAGTAAGCTAGAAAAAGATTACACCTGAAGCAATAAAGCCAGACTTGCAAATGACACATTTTTACCAGTGTGACCACCCACTAGTGATCTGTGATGTTACAAACCTAGGTAAGAAGTATTTCAGGTCCATTACCAAAATATTACGAAAAGATGGCTGTGTACAGAATTGTAAGTACTATGCAAAGTCTGAGAATTCCATACTAGGCTTTAAACAGTCCCCACATAGGACCAGTGTTGTCTCTTCCAGAGAGAAGAGGGTCTGGATTCTCTACCCACTAGAAGGTCTTTGAACATCCATAGAGTGGAAGAAGAAAATTTGGGTGTGTAAAAGGCACCACATGAATGAGGATAAAGGGCAAAAGTTCTCAGTTACGGCTACATGGCCTATCATCTTCCCCATTTTGTGATACAGATATTAATAACAAAAATTCTGTCATTCCTGAAAATTCAACAGCATGTGTCCCCAGTTATAAGTTATTTCTGTGTCAAGCTTCTGGGATTGGAATCAAATGTTCCACAGCACAGATGGTAGTGATAATCTTAAGCAAGCCCCTCCCCATTTCCTTTCTATTTTATACTCTACTTTTGGCCAGTTAT
Source organism: Cricetulus griseus (assembly GCF_003668045.3). Classification (NCBI taxonomy): domain Eukaryota; kingdom Metazoa; phylum Chordata; class Mammalia; order Rodentia; family Cricetidae; genus Cricetulus; species Cricetulus griseus. Next base: position 213,359,737 of record NC_048595.1, read on the forward strand.
TTTAATAATTTTATTTTTCTGCTTATTCAGTTAGTTCCACAGGACTAAAACTGGTTCCTTCATCTGAATCCATTGTACAATAGTTATTTTTCTCATACAGTCAGGATCCAATTCTGACAGAGTACTTACTAAGGAATATTAAGAGATGTTTAAGTACAAGAGGCATACTGGGTTTCATTCACTTCCAGCAACTAGCTAAAGGGACCTGGGACTGGGACCGTTATAAGGCGATTCAATTCACACTTCCTCTCACTGTTTCTGTTACTTGCCCCACTTGTTAACGACTCTCTTCCTTTCATAAACGCTTTCCCTTTCCTGTAGTCAGTCTAAACTTTAAAGATACTGTCCACAGATCAAAAGCTCTGTTTTCCCCTCTCAAAGGAGGGTGGGGGGTGGGGGTGGGGGTTCTTTCATGGAGCTCACTTTGGCATGATCTCACATTTAAATATGCTAGACATAATTGGTACTATGGTGAGGATTAATTTGGTCAAAATTTGAACATACAGTTCATGACTTTAGATTCATTTCTACCAACAGTTTGCAGAGTAAAGACTCCTACCCATCCACCCTTGTCCAGTTGCTCAAGAAGGAGGGGACAAAGGCCAACAATTTAGTTGGTAGGCTGAAAAGGGAGGAATAGTGAGTCAAGCAGGAGAGGGACTCTCAAGCGCCTGTAAATCTTCCTGTATGACTGCTCTGAGCCATGCTACTATAAAGGGACCCAGAGAGCTCCTGAGAGCGGCCGTTACCCTCTGAGATGCAGGGGTAACAGGGGTAATAATTTGAAAACATTAAACAGATGCCGTTTCATTCCTCTCGCATAAATCAGGTTACCTGGCAGCTATTCTCCAGTTTAGCCTTGGGGGAAAGAGGAAGGCAAATTCTACTTTGGGGAGAGGATGATACAATATTGGGAAAACCAGAAAAGGTGGAAAGAGGCACAGAGAGCCCATCTTTTCCAGGCCCAATGGAATGTAGGAATGAAGGTTAAAACAAGTAAACAAAAGGCAACTGGTCTCCCAGTCTGTCTCCTAGAAGAGACATCAAATAGGCTGAAGGTACAGCCAAAATCTAGGGGACTTTGTTTTGTCTCATTTCACATTGAAAAGTCTTGGAAATGGCTATCCTTTTAAGAATGTCTCACTAATTCCATTCTCAAGGGAGGTGCAGCCTATCTGGGTGAAGACCTCCTTTCGTGACAAGGTCCAGCCCTGCACCACAGTGAAGAACTCTTTCTTTAACAAGCTATGGCCCCACCACAGTGAGGACCTCTTTCCTAACAAGGACTGGCCCATCACAGCTCCACTACTACTCTGATCAGTAGCTTGAAGAGAAGGAAAGTTGAGGAGTTTCTGTCTGCCCTCTAGAAAATAAGCAGGAGGTTGAGTGGTTGAGTGATTGATGCTTCTGGGAACTGAGATTATGGTAGTGGTGATGGCAAGGGTGTTATCACAGCAGATACAGAGGGACATTAACAGTTCACAGGAACTCAGAGAGAGAGAGAGAGAGAGAGAGAGAGAGAGAGAGAGAGAGAGAGAGAGAGAGCTGTGAGAAAAGGGACACAATGTCAGAGCTAAAGTCTGTAGGTGATGCCCGAGAGTTCAACATAGAACACCAACAGAATGCCTGTGGATGTCACCAGACCAGAACACCTCAGCAGGACTAGGCATTGCAAAGGCAGGGACTGGCATGGGACCAGGAGCCCCACCCCACCCACCTTCTGGCGTTCTACACATCCATTCAGTCCCCAGACAGCAGGCAAAGGGAAGCGGATCTTAGAAATTGACTATTTATCCAAGAGATGAAGCTCAAAGGTACCTAAACTGGAAGATACTGTAATACAGTGAACTGGCAAGCTTAAAACTTTCTGGTTCCCTAGTTCCCAGCAGGCTAAGGGAAGTCACACAGATGAAAGGAAGAAAGAAAATAACTAAAGTGTGTTGTATACCTGACTGCAGATTACGCTTTTGTTGTATACCCAGAGAGCTACCTAAAATTGTGTGTGGCTCCAGGTGCCCATAGGGGGGAAACACTCCTTTCACCAAGTGGTATATTAAAGTCTGGACCCAGGCAGCTGTGGGGGGCTTGGCTTGGTTTGGCCACTCACTGGTTTGTAATTTTGGCAACTTGTTTCATATCTTTAGGTTCTTGTTCCCTGATCTATAAATAATACTGCAATAATACTGGTTTTACAGTATTGCTACGGGGTTAAGTTATGTAACACACTGAAAGCACCTGATGTTGAGACAGGCCAAAACCTCAGGTTCTGACCTCAAGACACTTCCAGGGATGAGGATGATGAGCAGGTACAATGCAGTTACAGTATAAGGGCTAAGATCAGCACTGAATTCAAAGTGGGACTGGGAAAGGGGGGTGGCCTGAGCTCTCTGGGCATCGTCTACCATGATACCATGAGTGATGATAGTTAGTAACTTGGTTTTTGGTTTTGGGGTTTTTGTTTGTTTTGTTTTTCAAGACAGGTTTTCTCTGTGTAGCTTTGGAGTCTGTTCTGGAACTCGCTCTTTAGACCAGGCTGGCCTTGGACTCACAGAGATCTGCCTGCCTCTGACTCCAGAGTGCTGGGATTAAAGGCTTGTGCTACCAGAGCCCGCAGTAACCTGTTTTGATCACTTCCCATGCAACACTTCTCTTAGAGAAGGGCCCTCCACTGTGCTCCTTGAGCAGAGCCTGGCAGGCAGTAGGCACTAAATGAATATAATCGTTCATTTGTTCAATGGATGTTTTAGGGGAGGAACAATTTGTTAGCAATTGGATATCAGAGTTTCTTGCCCATCAGCTGAGATGCTTATCCTGGAGGCAGTGTTTTCATTAGAGAGAGGATGGAGTGGGGAGGAAGGATGGAGTAGAAAGGCTTTTTGACAGAGGCAGGAAGGGGTGTGCTCCCGGCAGGACACTACAGACTGCTCTGTATGGAGAGAAAGCAGAGAGCACAGTCGCAGGGGCCAACAGGAAGAGGGTCTTATGGCCATGCTGAAGAGCTTGGCTTCAATCTGAACTGATCTGCAAGTAGGAAGTATAGAAAGGGTAATGATGAAATGTGCATATCAACTTGTGATGATGATAGCAGTATGATGCTGTATTGAAGATTAAAACCAGCCCTCAAACCTAAAGTAAACAAAACCAAAACAATGGAGATTTAAACCAACAGATCAAAGGACTATAGAAGTAAGCACACATTTGCAAATTCAAAGAATCTAAAGTTAGGATTTGGTAGATAACTGGAAATGGGCCAGGTGATGGGAGGGAGTTGAGGGTAGGAGGTAGTGAAGGAAATGGAAACATCTCACATAGGTCCCAAGCTTGCAGCTTGGTGACCAAGTAGATAATAATATGATTTAGCAAGCTTAGGAATGCAGATTAAATTGCTCTTTTGGAAGACAGTTTCTCAAATGTATTTTAATCATAAGAGGAAAACCCTACAGGACATGCTATTAGCAGTCAGCCCGTGTGTCAGTCTTTCCAGATTTGTTGAATGTGTGTGGGTCTTGGTCTTATCAGCTGTGTTTGATGTGCATACACACTAATTTTTGGATAATTGTCTCCAAAGTGATTGCTGAAGCTGCAGCCACTCTCACTTGCACAGTAAGATAAGACCCTTTGGAATTCTTTAAAAGCTGAGTGATAAAAAGAGAGGGGTGCAAAGGGAAGGAGTTTGCCTAGGGCTGCATATCCTAGGAAAGTGCCTTGTACACTTCGCAGGGAGGGAGAGGTCTCTAGCGCCAAGTGTCACAGTAAGTTTGCATCAGATAAGAACCATTTGGTAATTGTTCTCAAGATATTTTTAAAGGGTAGTATTTCAGGCCAGACCCAAGAAAGGCATTGTTCAAGAAGGAGGAGAAGCTGCAATTCTTGCTGAAAACAAGAGTTTTCCAGTGAAACCAAGATACTAAAAGGAAAACATATTATGTACATAGACTCAGTGGCTAGCAGGGCCTCAATAAGCTTTTGCTTTAAAATACTCCCTGCAATCTTGGAAGGGAATAATGTAGCAATTATTGAGTATGCCTTATATGCCACACACAGCTGGACTGACTGATACCCCTCCCAAACTCTAATGCAGTCAGTGTCCACACACACACACACACACACACACACACACACACACACACACACACAAAAGCTAAAAAATTCAAGGTATTAAAATCTATGTTCAGCAAGCAGGGTTTCTCAGGCAGATCCAGGGGCCAGAGAGTCAGTGGCAGGAAAATAATAGTGGGGGAAGGGGGGTGATCCTCAGGTTTCATCAACCAGACCCACCCAAAGATGACTGAATAGGACACCAAAGTAGGAGTTCTCTTAGGACAAGGAACACCAACAATTGAATATTGGCAGAAACTGTTCTCTCTCTCCTCTTCTGCCCTCTCTCTGCATTGCCTTAGGTTTGAGAAATAACAACAACAACAACAAAATCCATAATCCCATGGATGAACCAGGACTGGAGATGAACCTGATTCCATCCGGGAAGCACCTTCTCGTCATCAAACCTTTTCTAGGCCCTCTGTGTTTATGGATGTTGACCTTCATCACTGCCAAAGGCACTTAGAGCTGTTGCACCACATCTGAGGGGAGCTTCTTGGCATCATTATAACCTCCAAATACTTGGCAGTCACCTCTGTTGCCCTAGGACAGGTCATTTCCCACATGCATGTGCTCCATTATATTTTCAAATGGGAAATGGAAGGTAATGTTTTCCAATGACTTAAAATATTCTACACACCCCACATTACATTCCGTGAGTAAGTGTATGGTCAGCTGGCTAGCGGCCCTGTCCCTAAAATCACATCAGTGATATAGAAGTGAATTTGGATTTGATTAGTGCTTCCTCTGGGCCTGATAAGAATTTTGTGATACATGCATGACTCCTGGCTTTAGAGAAAACAATTTATTTAATCAAAGTTGATAAGTGTTCTCTCACAGGTTCAGAAAGAACTACAGAACCAACCTACGTGAGTTTGTTCCTCCAGAAATGGCATTTTGTTTTGTTTTGAGAAAAGATTCTCACTAAATAGCTCTGGCTATCCTGGAACTTGCTATGTAGATTAGGCTGGCCTTGAACTCATAGAGATCTGCTTGCCTCTGCCTCACAAGTGCTGGAGTACTGGCCTTTTTAAAAGACCTAAACAAATTACTGACCTCTTTCTCAGAGCAAACTCATGTCCTCTGGAAGAGCAGCAGCACTCTTAACTGCAGAATAATCTCTCCAGCCCCTAGTACTGACTTTTGTGATCACTGGTGTCTGCATGTAGTTTATGAGCCAAGCTGATAGCTTAGTTAATTTATCCAGAAGGCAGGGTTTTGTAGGTCTCCTTCCAGTGTGCCAGTAAAACAGAAAGATTTGCATGATATTAAAATATAGATTATTACATCATATATAGTAAGAGTTCTGCATTTAGCCTTATCTAATTTATTTTTTCTTAATTTTTTAAAAGCTTAGGTTTAGTTTTCTTGGAATAACTTACAGGACATGATGTGGATGCAATTTTAAAACACTTGCAGAAACATTACGATTTTTGCAGTCAATCAATCAAATTGCAATGTCAGGTTCCAGTCCATTAAATAAAATGTGTTTTTGAACTATAGCATCTGGTTAAATCTCAGAGTGTTAAACACATTTTCCAGAGAAATACAGAGTAATAAACAGCGAAAAATTTATTATCACATGAATCCTGAAAACTAAGCAACTGTGCTTGCAAAAATCAAGGAAGGCCCACTGTGACAGCATTGTTTGTCTTGTATAGCCTTTCTTTTTTTGGTTTATTGAGACAGGGTTTCTCTGTGTAGCTTTGGAGCCTATACTGGCATTCACTCTGTAGAACAGGCTGGCCTCGAGCTCACAGAGATCTGCCTGCCTCTGCCTCCCAAGTGCTGGGATTAAAGGAGTGAGCCACCAATGCCCAGCTGGGTATAGCCTTTCTTTAGTGAGTATTTACTGAGCACTCACTATATGCTAGGGCTATCTTAGGCACTGGAGAAACAAATATACAGACAAAATCCCTTGCCCTCATGAACTTACACCTACGTATAAGAATGTGCATTTGGCGGGGTAAATACAGATGATAAACAGTGTGTCAGATGGTGGTAAATGTTACAGGAAAAAAAATTTAGCTGGGAGAAGGGTTACAGAAAAAGGATGGTGTAATTTTAAATGGGCTGGTCAGTGCAGGCATTGCTGTAATGATGATACTTATCCTGGGACTTAGAAGTGAGGGAGATAGCTGTGGAGCGTAGCAAGTGCAAAGGCCCTGTGGTGAGAGAATGACTTAAGGAACAAGGGGAGAATCAGGTGTGTTTGAAGCAGAAGGAGTGTGCCTGCATGTGTGTTGTTGCAGAGAGCAGGGAGGCAGCTGTTGTGAATGAGGTCAGAAAGATCACAGAGGCCAGAATCCGCAGAGCTTTGAAAATTGTAGAAGTCTTTCTCTTAAAGCCAATGTTAGACACCATTCATATGTAGTAGTGTTAGCAGCGTGGGCACACACGTGGAATGCTCTCTGATTACAGTAAGAACAGCACCTAATATTTCAGTGCTTTTTATGGGCCAAATGTTATGCTTTACAATATGTCAGCATTTCCATCCTCAAAGAAATGTCAAAGGAAGGGGCTATTTTAAGTCCTATTTGTCAAGGAGGTAACTTGGTAGATGACTTTGCAAGATCAACAGCCAGGATGTGGCAGAGCTGGGCATGATCGTGCCTGTCATATGTCAAAGAGTCATTCTTGGCTTGCTCAGCTCACCTTTCTCTGGGGTCTGGTTTACCTGAGAAGAGGAATGCAGAATCCAGGTTGGCGAGGGGGAGGGAGTGAGACTGCAGGAGGTAGGAGGAGAGAGTTTAGTGTCAAAGGAATGTTGGAAGCAAGGAATGTAAAGTGAGGCCCAGGCTAAGAGTTAGAGAGGCCTGATGTCAGAGGCTAGGCAGGAAACCAATGTTCATGGGAATGAGGGGTTGGGAGATATGAGGACAGAAATAAGTTATGACTGAGAGAAAAAGAGCCAGCGTGTAGGGGGAAGAAATACTAGGATTCTCAGTAACCTGTATCTATGATTGAGAGAGAGAAAAGAAGAATTTCCTACCCCAATTTATTGTGATTAACAGTTTTATTTCTGTGTAAGCCTCAACTAGCAGTATCTATTTCTTGTATGCCTTCTGGAAGGAGAGGAGACCACAGGCACTTTTTGGTATTCGTATTCAAAGCTAAAATCTGTTTTCATTTTTACTATCCCGAGATGTTGTAATTCACCCATCCAGCTCTAGACATGGCTATTTGAATGCTTTCACTAAAATGTGCCTGTGTCTGGATTTATGAAATTCCTTTATTTCTTCCTCCCATTTTATTTCCATGGTAAAATCAGAACATATCTTCATGAAGTGACTGGACAGGACATCTTAACAGTGGTAGAAGGCATGCAGGACTCACTCCAAGAGGAAGAGAGATGAAGAGGCTCTAAGTACCACTAACAAATCGATAGCCTTCCAGAAGATTCCAAGGCTTTCAAGAGAAGATTTCCTCAGGGGTTCTCAAATGTCAGCCAACCTATTGAGCTTTATTCGATGAATCTGATACTGTAAAGTTGAAACCAAGCAAAGAGACTCCTTAATACAACCACAAAGCCAGGAGAAGTTGGGAAACAGCTGCCCTATCAGGTACCAGTCTCCAGACTTTCAGAGCAACTCAGAGCCCAAGGGGTGAGACCAGAGATGCTAGAAGGGAGGGGCTCCATGAGCCTGGGGCTCCTCTGTCAAGCCTGCTGGGCACCACAGCAGAGCAGTGACTCTGGGATACCTTCCCTACAGTGTGTCAAGGGGACAAGAGGCCAGCAGCTGGAAGCCCAAGTAATGGGAGAGGAATCCCCCAGTTTCTGACCTCATTCAAATAAAATCTGTAAAAAGAAAATTAAAGCAGCTTACTTCATTATGGAAAAAAAAAAAGGAATGCAACTGGAAATTATGAAGTAAGACTAAATTTCTACCAGAAATGTTTTAATTAGTGTTCATAGCTTGTTTCAATTGAAATGGCTTTAATTAGATCTTAGAGTACTCAGGGTCTTCATGTTTTTAATCTATATTGACTCAGCATCTACAGAACATGAACATAAACTGTCAGCATTGATGTGGGGAGGTGTCTACTCACAGAGGGTAGCACACAAAAACAGTGAGCCACCTTCAAGAAGCTTCCATGTAGTTTCCATCTAAAGGAATCAGACCTAGCAATCTGAAGGAATGTCAGTCCTTTAACTAAAAAGGAGTTGTTTTCTTTTATTTTGTGTACACAAGTGTTTGGTCTGTATGTTATGTCTGTGTGTCATCTGCCTGAGTTAAAAGAGGGTGCCAGATTCCCTGGAACAGGAGTTTACAGATGATTGTGAGCTAACGTGTGGGTGCTAGGAACAGAACTCTGCACGAGCAACCAGTGCTCTTAACCACTGAGCCATCTCTCCAACCCAGAATCTCAGTCTTACTCAGTCTTAACCACTTATAGGGAGACATAGTGACTCATCAGTCAGCTGACAGATCCAGAATCAATTCTCAGGATTAACTGTTATTCAGACATCTTCCCAATGCCCTCCAAGCCTTATTCTAGCCTGTTGGGAGTCTTCCCATCAGTGTTCAAGGACATCACAGAATCATCACCAATGAAAAATGGGCCTGTGTGCAGTGAATATTGCTGTTCCACCTTCTGTGGAATCAATAGTTCTTCAAATCTGGTTGTAGCAGGCTTTCTGTTTGAGCTGCCAGTCCCTAAACCATGACATGGAGACTCATAATTAGATCCCAATGCTCAGCCTTAGTTTAAACTTGTTTCTGACTGGCTTTTAAAACTTAAATTAACTTGTTTCTTTTCATTTACATTTTGCCTCAGGGCTTTTTACCTTTCTTTCTGTATATCTATCTTACTTTCCTGGGGCTTTTCACCTTTCTCTCTGTATATCTTACTTTCCTGTTTCTTCCGTGTCTGGCTAGCTGGCAGCTGCCTGGCTGGCTGGCCCCAGGTGTCTCCCTTTCTTTCTCCCTCCTTCTTTTCTCCCTCCCCTCTCCTCCCCGCCCGTCCCCCTCCTCTCCTCTCTTCTCTCTTTCCCCTCTCTCTTTTTCTCTCTATCTCTGATTCTCTTCCAAGCCTAGATTCCCCCTCCTACTATTCTCTCTGCCCACTAGCCCTGCCTATCCCTCTACTACCTAGCTATTGGCCATTCAGCTTTTTAGTAGACCAATCAGGTACCTTACTTAGTGAGGTAAAGCAACAAACACATCATTACATGGCTAAACAAATGCAGCATAAACAAATGTAACAAATCTTTCCCTAGTTAAGTAATATTCAACAACATTTGGTGGTTTAGCAGAACTTGGCTATGACGGTTGGTTCAGTGACAGACCTATGGCCCAAGCTCTGTACAGAGTTGCAGAGTGTGTGTGTGTGTGTGTGTGTGTGTGTGTGTGTGTGTGTGTGTGTGTGTGTGTGTGTGTGTGTGTGTGTGTGTGTGTGTGTGTGGTGTTATTCCTTATTAATGAGAGCACTGTAGAATTACGGAAACAGTGTAAATGATATATCTCTCATATTTCTGATAGAAACAATAGCAAAGTAAAGAAAATTCATGGTTGGAGTTCAGATTTGCATTTGAATCTAGGTGCTGGAGCTTGTAAGTTACAGAACCCTGGCCAAACTATTTAACTTCTCTTAGCTTAATAAGACTTCTAATGGGGCAACACACTGACAAATAAGTTTAGGTTCTACTTTGTTCCCTGTGGTCATAATTATTTTTTTTTTTGGCCACTCATCCCTTTAAAAATTCGATTTATTTGTCATCTTCTTAAATCTGGAAGGACCTTATACAGTTTTGATCAACAGAGCTTTGTAGATACAATTTCAACCTACACTTGGCTTAGACCAAGACCTGGTGGCAGCTTTTGCTTTAGTATTTTATCAGTCATTTGTTCCACAAGAAGCTAGATTTGCTGGGGGCCACCATGCTATGTACAAAGCTCCTAAAGATGAGACTACATGAAGAAATAGAGGGAAGAAGGGGGAAAGACTTCACAGAGTACCAGGAATCCAAAGATGTGACTGAAGAAGCGCCTGTCACCAAGGCTAACTTACAGAGACACATGGATCAGAGACTCCTGCCTAGCTGTGACCTTCCTTAATATCTTATTTAAGAACCATGAGAAAAACAAAATGGTTATTTCAAGTTAGCAAGTTTTGAGGCATTCTCTTGCGAAGTACTACCCTCTTGGTTCTCGACTGTGGTACAACTAACTGATCAGCCACACTTCTACTGGGTTAAGAGAGAGCCAGCATTTTGTTGTTGCCCTAAATATTGATGTTGACTGGGCTTCTGGGAGGTAGTCATGGTTCCTCACATAGCTGTCGTCAAAGGATAACTGACTTCTGAAGTCAGCGAAGGTTTCCTCAGTCTTGTGACTAGTGACTGATGTCCTTTTGCTAGGCATTTAGCTGTAGCTATGTCTAGAACACCTAGAAAAGGCCTCTTTACAATGCGTGAACTCCCTCATAGCACAGCAACTGAAGTCCAAGTGATAAAGAACAGGCAGAGGGGAATTCCAGATATCACAGCAAAAATCATTTCCACAATAGCTGATCCAGGCAACCAGAAAGGTCCACCTGGATCTAAGAGGAAGGTCCTCGATACCCTCAGCAGGAGCATTGCATTCTTATACTGTAAGAAAAGCAGGGGTTGAAGGAGACTCTAGCCATCTTTGGAAAGAGCATTCTGCTATACCATACACACTCTGACTTTCCTTTGCACTTCCTATGTCCACAGCATAGGCCTTTCTTTTTTTTTATTTATCATTTTTAAATTTGAATTAGAAACAAGATTGACTTACATGACAACCCAGTTCCCTTCTCCGTCCCGTCCTCCCCTACCACTCCCCAACTAAAACCCTACCTATCACATACCCTTTCTTATGTTCTTCCCCTGACTCAACCTTTCTGCTCCCTCATGACCTCTGCATCCTTCTTCTTCTTCCCTTCTCATTCTTGTAGCTCCCTCCCCCCTCTTCCCATGCTCTCAATTTGCTCAGGGGATCTTGACCCTTTCCCCTTCTCCAGGGGACAATGTATGTCTCTCTTAGGGTCCTCCTTGTTTACTAGCTTCTCTCACAGTGTGGATTGTAGGCTGGTAATCCTTTACTCTAGCATAGGCCTTTCAAAGCAGAAATATGATGAAATAAGAAAAGAAATCAGCACTGGAGGACTGAGTTCTGAGTCTGATGTATAAGCTCAAACCAGACAGAATAACCCGCAGAAGAAAACCTTGTCGGCCTCAACAGTCTAACTTTCAAGTTTCCAAAGCTTGAAATCATTGACATACTTAGACCTGAAAGTTCCCAGCATGAGCCACATGGCTGGCTGGAGACTGCTCAGCGTGTCTGTCACCCAGGAAGAACCCTGCATTGTCTCTCCTCCTCTCCAGCCACACCTCATAGCTTTGGAATCTCAGATCAGAGAGAGACTTTCCTGCTTACATCTGGATGCCAAAGCCCTGTGAGGTTGCTGAGTCACCACAGCATGGGTCCAAGAGGGCCCAGGTTTAGGTGAAGTGCTGCAGGCAACACCAAGGTTTCTGGAGTGCTGCCAAATACTCCAGTGGCAGGGACCGGCAGATCAGCAGAAAACAGGCCTCCGTGGGCTGTCCACATTGTCCGAAGAAGGAAACCTGCCACAGCAGCAAGGGGAAATCAAGGCTCCATCTGGCTTTCCAGAGGCACCATGTAAAAAGCGTGGGCCCGGGCTATAGCATCTTTATTCCTAACCACTGTCTCCCACTTACTAAGACAGAGGAGAAGCAAGAGCTAGCTCAGCAACACAGCACGTAACAAGGATGCTTCTCTCCTTGGCCATTTCCACACCTTCGGAGCTGGACTCATAACCGGTGCTCAGTTTTGATCCTTTGGTCCTCATCTCCATCCCCCCATCCCCCATCCCCCACCCCCACCCCAGTCTCTCTGATTTGATCACTGTATCTCTTCCTTCATCTGACCTTGGGCATCCCTTCCTTCCCTCTCTCACAGTTCACAGGCTACTCCACATCCCCTCCTCCTGCAGCTCGTGAGTCCTGGAGAGTTTCTGCCTTTCTTCTTGATGAATCTACACATCACCTCTACATCCTTTCCCTTCTGTTTAAGAACTCTTCAGTGGTTGACCTTCTGTCACTTCAAGATAAACTTTCCTAGTCTTACCTTAGTACTTTTGGCTCTAAGCAACTTACCCCTGTTTCCCCAACTACGTAGGGTAAGAGTGACATTACATTTGGTGGCATTCGAATGGGAGCCCTGTATTTCCGGGTATCAGCACTGGCAAAGGCTCCTCTATTTGGATCTTTCATGAGTGTTTGGGTAGAATTGTTCTTCATTTCTCTATTGGGCCCTGTCTGCTGAGTACCATTTGGAAAGAACTTTAATTGCCTCATTAAGAAGCAAGGGAGAAGACAGCAAATTAGTCAAATGAATTACAATGATGTCTGTTCATCGTGGCACTTGCCATTGAGACAGAGGCAGAGGCAGAGGCAGAGGCAGAGGCAGAGGCAGAGGCAGAGGCAGAGGCAGAGGCAGAGGCAGAGGCAGAGGCAGAGGCAGGCTGATGTTTGTGAGTTTGAGGCCAGTCTGATCTATAGAGCAAGTTCCAGGACAGCCAGGGCTGTTACACAGAGAATTCCCGTCTCAACAAAACAAAACAAAACAATGATGTACAAGTAACAGTACAGCAGTTTTTCCTCCTGAGAGAGGAAGAGAGAGCCTTGACTGTTCAGCCACTGCAGCCTCATTTTTACAACTACTTTGTAACCAAATCACATCATTAAAGGCCAGCTTACCAGGTTTTTATCGGTCTAAAACAGCTTTAAAATTCATAGGGAACTACTGGTTGGGAGAAATAAGGACTCAAAACGTTGCTACTTCCCAATGATGGCCAGAACCCTTAAAGTTCCACCGAGGAGAGTACAAGTTAAACCAAACCAAACCAAACCAAACCAAACAACCAATTCCTTTGGCTGATCGCTTTGGACAGAACCAGCTGAATTGAGCAGCCTCACATTCCACATGCAAAGCCCTCAACTCCTGCTAAGCAAGCCACTGCAAAGCAGACTCCTCCCACACACATCACTTGAAAACCTTTCCTGAAGTTTGGACATGGTGCTGTGGAGCGCAGCCAACTGACTTCACAGTGGTTATGAAACAGCTGCGGCCCTGTGCTTATGTCATGTCCTGTACAAATACTCTGCAAAGGACACATTCCAGTTAAGAGAAGAAACACAGCTTTGCTAACAATACCAAGGTGAGAAGCTGAGTATGTCTAAAAGGATATACAAGCAATTTCCTAGTGTCCCCTAAGACTTACTGCTTTTCTTTTGATTTTTCCTTCTCTGCTTACAAGCAAAGGAACCATTTATTTCCATCCTTTACTCTTATACCACAGTCATTTACAACATAGAAAAAAAGACCTATCAGTGAATCAGTCCTAAGAATCAGTCACAGCCAAGAGTGGACGCACACCTCTGTAATCTCAGGGAAGCCCGGGAAGAGGGTTGTCATAAGTTCCATGACAGCCTGTGTTGCAGGGAGCCAGGGTACTGTCCCGAATCACAAGTCAAATCAATGAAAGCTATATGACTGAGTGCTAGACATTGCCACCAGCCTGAAGCACCAAAACTTTGTTATTTTGAAGATTTTGATCAAACATGACACTTTATCTGGGCACGGAAGTACTCTGCTGTAATCCTAGCTTTCCAAAGAGTGAGGCAGTGGAGATGTGATTCAACACCAGCCTGGGCTACATAATGAGACTCTGTCTCCAAAACAAGAATATATTAGATAACATAGTCTTTCCTATGGCCTACAGTGAATCTTTGGTATGATATGAATAAATATGATATGTCTTAGTATAATATGTAACAGGAGTAAGACATACTTGCAACAATGAACAAGTAAGACATATTAACAAGATGATTAATTGTACCAAGTAAGACACATCCTGTAAGAAGTATTACCTAACAAAATCACTGTCTGTCTTTTATATTTTTGTTGTGTGTGCGTGCACGTGTGTGTGTGTGTGTGTGTGTGTGTGTGTGTGTGTGTGTGTGTGTGGTGTGTACATCCCGGTATTCACTGTATATGTTGTAATTGTGTGTCTGATTTACTGTATGTGCACTATGTGAGTGCAGCACCCATGAAGGCTAGAGAGGGCATCAGATTTCATGGAAGTGAAGTTATAGGCAGTTGTCAGTGACCTGATGTGGGCTGTAGGAACTGAATTCCAGATGTGGGTTGTAGAAACTGAATTCCAGCCCTCTGCCAGAGTAGCAAATGTTCTTAATCCTCGAGGTTTCTCCCCAGGCCTGTGCTCTTTTTATTTACCTACATATATAACCCAGTAGCCTTCCCATCTTCTAGAACTTTGTCAGTTTCTGATTCCCATCCATGTTTCCAAAACTATGATGGATTTGCTCCTGTTTCTACTTGATGATTTTGTTGTTGCTTTTATGAGACAGGGTTTTGCTATGTAGGTGGTCTCGAACTCACAATCCTTGTGTCTTTATAAGGGGTGTACACCATAATACCTGGATTAATTATTTTCAGTAATTGCCTTAATTTTATTATGTACTGGCTATAACTACTAATGTGGTTCAATGTGGCATTTTCACACATGTACATGAAACCCAATAGAAGAGCCTCAGAAAATGGAAGCAAAACCATATTTAAACAGAACTTCTGAGGTTTTGTCTTTACTTTAGCCTAAGACGGTATCCTACTGTAGATCAGGTCAGTTTCAGACTTGTAGGGCTCGGCCTGCTGCTGTACCCGGAGCCACCACACTTGGCTAGATTGAAGCCAGTTTGACCAGGTTTTTGAGTTAGGGTTTCTATTGCTGTTAAGAGATACCATGATCATGGCAACACTTATAAAGAAAACATTTAATTGAGGGGGCTTGCTTACACTTTCAGAGGTTCAGTTCATTATCAGCATGGTAGGGAGCATGCACTATGCAGGCAGACATGGTGCTTGAGAAGTAACTAAGAGTCCTATATCTTGAAGGCAACAGGAAGTCAACTGAGGCACTTGGTAGTATCCTGAGCATAGGAAACCTTAAAGCCCATTCCCAAAGTGACACACTTCCTCCAACAAAGCCATACTCACTCCAACAAAGCCATACCTGCTAACAGAGTCACTCCCTGTGAATATTATGGGGGCCAATTACATTCAAACTTCCACAATAGGATACTTACATTTTGTTTGATATTTACCCCATGCTCTAAAATACAGACTTTAAAATAATCTGGTGTTTGGGCCTCTACACAATTAGATCTCACCCTAGCTTCTCCTCCTCTTTCAAGCCTGCATTCCAGGCTTTCCCAACCCCTTTGGATGACTTATGCCTAGACTATTTCTCCTTGTTACCTGCTACTTTACAAAGGCAGCCAGGGCTCAAATTCTATTCTCAAGGGCCATAATAAAATAAGCCCAGTTCCCTAACAGATAAAAACCTGGTGAAACAGCAATGAGGCAAATGATGCCATTCTTTGTACTAGTAAGGCCAGTTTTCCTGACCACAATTCTCTTCTTCCCCTTTATGACAATGTAATCTAAAATAATTTTTCTTAAATAGGTTTAAAATTTTTAAAAATACTTTTAACTTTTCATTACTTAATACACAATGAAAATATCAACTTCTGAGGTCATTCTTTTAAAAATCAGTGTCACTAAATCTAGGAAGTTCTATTTTATAATGTGGGGATCATGTTGCCCTAAGCAGGAACCCAAAGCGATTGGATAGTTTCTTTTCAAGACACCATTAGCAATGTCTGTGGCTCCTTGCTGGAAGTAATATCATTACACACTGTTGTAAGCACTCAATTTCTATTTTATGGAAACAAAGGGAAGCTTTTTTCTAGACCAAGTGTGGAAAAGGATGCTAACAGTCCAGTCTAGTTTATAAACCAAAGTAATGAATGTGACATGAGCCTGAGACATATCACTCCCCAGGAGCAAAACTAACAACAAAGACATCAGAATTCTATGAGAGCAATGCCAGCAAGTACAATCAGAGTCATAACAGAACAATAAGCCAGCACTCAAAGCAAGGGTTTAGAATCCAGTTGGCAGATAGGAAGTCCCAACGACCTAGAATCAAGTCTTTCTGGGAGGCATTCACAGGTGCTTTTTAACCTTTACTGTTTAAGTCCTCTCTAGAACAGTTGGCTCTTAACCTGATGGTCTGTGACTCTTGTGAAGTACTGTCTTAACATGGAGCCACAGCTAATGTCAGGACACAAACAAATGTGTGAATGTGCTCACTTGATATCTGAGGTTAGGGATGCTGACAGCCTGTGTCATCTACAGGACAAGTAGCAGGCAACCTGATGCTGAGCCCAAACAGACTCTACGTAAGTCAGAAAGCACATACCAAGTGCCCAATGTCTGCAGAGTAATTAGGATGCCTCATTTATTGTTACAGAGGATATTATGTTTGCAAAGTAAAAATAAAGCTTGTGAAGAGTTTTTTTTTTTTTTTTTAAATCAGACATCATGTTGAATCAGGAAGGACATAGTATAATAAAAACTGAATTTACAGGGGATGTGGAGACAAACAGGTCTGAACCTACTTGGGAGTATTATGTAACTAGTTACAACCTATGTTTTTAATATATAAAAGTTAAATTTGAAAATGGATTCCATACAGCAAACAGTGCTAGGCTGGGTAATGGTGGTTTGTGATGCTGCAAACTATGTCTCAGACATTAAAACTGCAGCCGTCAATGTGCATAGCAGCACACAAAATCACTCATGGTACAACAGGAAACAAAAGCAAAGTACTAGAATGTGCACAAGGTCTCACAACACAAGCTAAATGGAATGTGAATGAGGAATGCAATGGAAAGAAAAACAAAAAAAAATGGAGGAGACAAAGTAGTAGACACAGGGCAAGGCTGGCTCAAAAGACGTGATGCACAACAGCATCACACACAGGGCTGGACGGCTCTAGAGATGTAATGTATGACTGCAGCAGATGCAGGGACAGAGGCCATAGAGTAGTGATGTACAACAGGAGTCCAGGGTATAGGAGGTCATGCTAACTGAGTAGACTTTCATGGTTATTTTGACAAAAGAACAACAACCAATTCTAAGATGATGAATGTGTTATTAAAAAACATTACCATCATCATGTATGAGTCAGTATTTTCCTTGTATATATGTTTATGTATCACATTTATGCCTAGTGTCCCTAGAAGCAAGAAGAGGGTGTCAGAGCCTCTGGAACTGGAGTTACAGACAACTGTAAGCTGCCATGTGGGTGCTGGGAATAGACCCAGCTTTCGACCTCTGAGCCATCTCTTCAGCCCTCCATTTATATATCATTATTTTTAATGATGTGTTTATTTCATGTACATTGGTGTTCTGTTTGCGTGTATTTCTGGGTGAGGGTGTCAGATCCCCTGGGACTGGAATTACAGACAGTTGTGAGCTGTCATGTGGGTGTTGGGAATTGAACCTGAGTCCTTTGGAAGAGCAGCCAGTGCTTTTAACCACCGAACCATCTCTCTAGCCCTTCTATATTGTTTTACTGGTGAAAAATTTGAAAACAATAATAAAGCAGAAGGGGGAAATGTCCCATATGTAAGAGACACTGAGAAGACATGCAGGAACCAGTAGATTCTTTGTGACATTTAAATTAATGGTTATAGATGATACTATATATTTATTATAATATGTAAGTACATGTAAGCATTAGATACAAACTAAGGTGATGTAATATGACTTCATTTCTTGAGTAGTCTCAATAAAACAATAAGTTGTGCATCTTCTATTACAGCAAAGAAGAGCTAACATAAAACTGAAGTTTGGAGAGGAGGGAGAAGAGGAGACAGAGAGGAGACGGAGGGAGAGGAGAGGATTAGAGGATAGTATCTGCACCGCATTTTCTCTACTCTGCTCTAGTCCCAGACTAGAGGTCCTGTCTCTAAGTGTTAGCATCTAGCTGAGGACACTGTCTGCCTGTACATGCTGGAGATAATGAGGTGTGAGTTTGTCTCTGCTTGGGTTCTGATCTTGGTTCTGAATAGGACTTACCATTTAAATGACAAGTCTTGTGTGTGTGTGTGTGTGTGTGTGTGTGTGTGTGTGTGTGTGTGTGTTTCTTTCTCCACTGAGTCCAGTTTGTATTGCTTAGATGGTATTAATATTTTAATTTCATTTTTCAATTAAAACAAAGTTACATGAAATACCACATAGTATCTATAGCCAATATTTTGAATAACAAAATTGAAAAATTTAAGTGACAAGTCTTGAACAGCAAAGTCACTCACCCATTTGAAACTCTATTTCCATAATTAAAAGGCATTAAAGATTTCATATAAGAGACATAGGGTTAATGAAACAATGTCCAGCTGCTGACAGAATGCTAGTACACAGTAGGCATCAAATAAAATTTGTTCTCCCACACATAGGACTCTGGTATTCAGGCAGAAAGGAAGGTGAGCCCACGGTAGCTCCTGCTTCTCAGGTCTAGCTCTCTCCCTGACATATGCTTTTATACTGAGGGGATCCTTTTGTTACCATTCTTTTTACTGATGACAGGACTAGGCCAGACTTGTGTGGCCATCGTGGGGTGTCACTATTCAATATCCATATTCAAAATTACAGCCTATTTAAGCTTGTTTCTGTGGTTGGGGAGGGAGCTTGGTCAGCAAGTTTCTTACTGTAGATGTACAAGGACTTGCATTTGATTCCCAGAATCTCTAAATCCAGTGTGCTAGTATATGCTTAGGATTTCAGTTCTTGGAGACAGGCAGATCCCTGGGCACTGACTAGCTAGCTTAGCCTATTCAGATAGGCTGAGATAGTATCTCAAAAACAAGGAGAAGTCTCTTTCTCTCTCTCTTTCTCTCTCTCTCTCTCTCTCTCTCTCTCACTCACACACACACACACACACACACACACACACACACACACACACACAACTTCTATAGCTTCTGTCTAAAATGGGAGCCACTAGTCACATGTGGATCACACTGAATTAATCATCATATAATAAAGTCTAAAATGCAATTCCTGGATTTCAGAACTGCATTTGGCATCCTTAGTGGCCACACATGGCTAGTGGCTATCAAATGAGATAACACAGACTTAGAACATGTTCACAATCATGGTAGGCCAGCTTAGCTGCCCTACTTTGAATTTCTAGGGCTATCAGCAGGGAAAACAAATGTCATCCCGTTAGTGTTTATCATATTTGTTCCTTGCTTCATTTGATTTTTAGCAACTCTCAAACTAGGACAGTAAGATCAGAAAGTGAGGTCAAATAAAGGGAGACGGTTTGTGGATGGGGCTTTTACAGATGCAGCCACCCAGGCACCAGCTGGTGAGAATCATTGGTGTTCTTTCTGCTATTGCAGCTCACTTGGGAGGACAACCTGGATATAAGAGGCCAATGGATGTGATTTTTAGACCGTTCCTTACCTGGATCCTGGTTCTGCATGCAAAAGGAAATCTACAGAGACACATGTGACATTGAAAGTTTGCTGAGCAGCTGACATGTTTATTCTATATGCAACACGGCAGGTGCCTTTGGGGCTGTAAGTCTCCAGCACAGACAGATTTGTAAATGGAGGACATAGCACCAAACCACCCAGCAAACCATTAAGAAATTTGTTGCAAGCTGGGCAGTGATGTCGCACGCCTTTAATCCCAGCACTCAGTAGGTAGAGGCAGGCAGATCTCTGTGAATTTGAGACCAGCCTGGTCTACACAAAGAGGGTTCCAGGACAGCCAGAGACAGCGAAACCCTACTCAAAAAACAAACAAACAAACAAACAAACAGAAAAAAAAGAAAGAAAAAAGAAAATAAATTTGCTGTTGTTTTGTTTTGCAGTGCTAAGAGCTAAACTTGGGGCCTTGTTTACTCTGGGGAAGTATTCTATCACTAAGCTATATCACCAGCCCTTGTTTTTAATTTTTTGTGTGTCTCTGTGTATGCACATTGCACGTGTGTGTAGATACCTGAGAAAGCCAGAAAAGGCCATCAGATAGCCTGAGTTGGATTTACAGGCAGTTGTGAATCACTCACTCCATGTGAATGCTGGGAATCAAACTTGGGTCCTTGGTCAGAGCATCAAGTGTTCTTACTCTGAGCCACTTCTCAAGCCCCAGCCCTTGGGTAGGATGAGATGGGGCCCTGTGTAGCTAAGGCTGGAGTCACAGCCCTAATCTTCCTGCCTTGGCTTTGAGGGCTGGGGTTACAAACACCCATTAGCATGCCGGGCTTCAAAGACATGTGAGGGTAGTTTTCAATAACCTCTGTAGTCCACACAGGACCAGGTGGATTAGTTCCAATCCCCATTGTTAATCTCAATATAGTCCAAATGATTAGCAACTCTATAAACAGTTTGTGCTTACGAAGTTTTAAAGAAAAAATAACAAAGTATGAGGCTGCTTTAAATTACATGTATAATCAGAATCCACATCTCTTCAAGAGGGGCAATTAATTTATAAAGTTTGCATCTACTAGATGCTCGTATCTCACAGGGACTGCTGAGTCCAGCTGTCCAGAAGAACAGCTCCAACACTTGTGCTTCAGTTCACCATCTCTCTAGTCAGTGTCCTGTCACTCATCAAGCAGACATTTCAGTGTGTTTGAATTTCCCTTCCTTCTCCTTGTACCCACCTTCTCCCTGTACCAACCTTCTCCCCATATCCACTCTCTTCTCTTCAGCACATGGCCTTCCTCCGACTTCACAAAAGTTACTCAAGGCATTAGACAAGCCTGAGGTTTCCAGCTGCCCCAGGTAACAACTGTAACATCAGAAGGGCAGCCATCTCATTCATGGTTTCTTGCTCTTTGTAGAAACACCACACGTGCCCTCACTTAATACCTCTCGCTCTTGGAGACCCAGTCTATAACTCCCCCCCCCCAGGAGCTCACAGAGCTCTGCCTGCCTCTGCCTCCTGAGTGCTGGGATTAAAGGCATGTGCCACCAACACATAAAGTCTATAACTTTTTAAGCACTTCTTCTACTGACTTTCTGTTGCACTTGACTAGCCCAAATCTCTTCCATATTAAGAGCCCCTCACCTTCCTCATCTTTATAATCAAACATCTTAAGAGGTATTGTGGGATATTTTATCACACCGTGTGAAGATGTGTCACTGTTTTACCATGCCTGCTTAATGCACTTGATTGGTTTAATAAAAAGCTGAATGACCAATAGCTAGACAGGAGAGAATAGGAGGGGCTTCTGGGGAGACAGAGGAACTCAGGATGAATCTAGGTGCATGGGAGATGCCATGAAGACACTGAAGAAGCCAGACATACATTATGAAAGATAAGTGACAATCCACATGGCAAAATGTAGATTAATACAAATGGGTTAATTTAAGTTATAAGAGCTAGTGAGGGACAAGTCCAAGCTAAGACCAAGCTTCTATAAGTGATAATAAGTCTCCATGTCATTATTTGGGAGCTGGCAGTCCCAACAAGAAAGATTGATTACAACCTTTACCTACCCACAGTGGTTCTCAGCCTGGGGGTTGAATGACCCTGGGGGTTTCCCAAAACCATTGGAAAACACAAATATTTTATTATGATTCATAACAGTAGCAAAATTACAGTTACAAAACAGCAACAAAAATGATTTAATGGTTGGGGGTCAGCACAACATGAGGAACTGTATTAAAAGGTTGCAGCATAAAGAATGTTGAGAACCCCTGCTCTCTCTCTCTCTCTCTCTCTCTCTCTCTCTCTCTCTCTCTCATGAAAAATTTATTTCATACAATATATTCTGATCAGGCCTCCCCCTTCCCCAACTCCTAGAGCCTTTCTACCTCCCCATCCATCCAACTCAACACCCCCCCCTTCAGAAAGCAAATAGGCAAACAAAAACCAAACAAGCCCAGGATTTAAAAAGAAAGAGAAAAAAAACCAACTCAAGAAACACATACACACCCCATAAAAACACAAGATCTGAAGCTATGATATGCAGGCAAAAGGCCAGTAAGACAAAATATGCCCAGACAAAGAAATGTGAGACAAAAAGTCTACACAAATATCATTGAATTCATTCTGCATTGGTCATCTACTGCTGGGCATGGAGCCTATCCTTAAGTGTAGTTAATGCACTTAGTGAGATTCGATTGAAGAAACATATTTTTTTCCTTTGCAAGTGGGTATCCATAGGAGATAGCGTCTTGGTTAAGGATGGGAGCCTGTATCTACTTTTCTGTCTCAGTGCTGGAACCGAGTATGGCTTGAACTTGTGCAGGACCTGTGTGTCAGTCTGTGAGTTCATATTTGCATGTCCTTTTGTATCTGGAAGACACTTTCCTTGGTGTCATCCATGTCCTCTGGCTCTTACAATCTGTCTTCCTCCCCTTTCACATAATACCCCAAACGCTGTGCCCTCTGCATTTTGCTTTCTTACTCCCTCCTCACCTTCTTGCTTCTGGATTCCACTCTGATCATGGGATTGAAATCACACTTAAAATCTCTTTGTTGCTAAACCATCAAGTGCTTTTAGCCATCATTTTATTTAGCCCCAGTGCATCATGTGGACTTACCCACCATTTGCTCATTATTGCAAAGTTGTTTTTCCTTAGCTTTCATGATCCAAATTTGGCTCTGCTCTCTCTCTCTCTCTCTCTCTCTCTCTCTCTCTCTCTCTCTCTCTCTCTCCAATAAATCTTCACCAATCAGTCTTTCTTCTTGTCTTATTCTGTCTTTCTCTAAAACTTGCTGGCCAGTGAGATAGCTCAGCAACTAAACACACTTGTAACCAAGACTGATGACCGGAGTTTGATTGATCCTTGGAACCCAGGTGGTAGAAGAGATCTAATACCTACAAGTTGTTCTCTGATTTCCATGTGGGTGCCATGGCATGGCCCACACCACTAAAATACATAATATAATCCTTTCTAAATTAAAGAATATTCATCTGTTGACCATGCAAATGAATCCTTGACTTCTTCCTTGCATAACCCTATTTCACACCCATTTCCTTTGCTCCAGGCAGTCACCATAGCCAGAGGCTCATTAACTTTCACCTGGATTTCCGGGTCTATTCTTGTGTTGCTCCACAATCCAGTTTGCTACACAGCTGCCAGAGGGGCAGATCTGAGATAGAAATCGGGCTTCTTAACTTTTGTCCCTTCTCAGCTCTGTCCCTAGTCACGCCTTCCCACCACAGCCATGCTTCATGATTCTACTGTATCTTCACAGACCCTCTGAAGCTGCTGCTTTTTCTATCAATGTTCCCTTTCTCCAAATGCCCTCCCCTACACCTGGATACTCTTTTCTTTTTGGATTGAGGTTGTATGTCACTGAGTTTGGAAGCCTTATCTTCCCATTCAAGCTGGGTCTTAGTTGCCTCTGTCAGGGGCACCCATAGTGCCCTACACTTCTACTGGCATGCTCTGCAGCTGTTGATGGAACCGCCTGTTTCATAATCATCTCCTCCAAGGCTCCTCAAGGTCTGAGACCCTGACTTGCCCCAAAATGTCCTTCAGTCCCTGCACAGTGATTGAATACTAGAAAAAGGACTATTAACATTTAATATATATTTCTTCAAAGATTGGCCTGGAAGATTTTGAATATCTCGACATAAAGGAGACACTAGGCAAGAATACAAAGTACGTTCATACTCACCAGCTGGAGGGAGAAATGGTCACCATTTAATCACATTGTTTTTATTCAGTCATCCATCCTTCCAAAGTTATTTCATAAATCATTACAAAGTAAACCATAGAGAAGATGAATGATTCTTCAGTCCTGCTAAAGGGCTCACAAAACATGCAACCTAAACTAATGAAGAAAAGGAGATCAGGGAATTGTGGACAGAAACTTTCCTCTACTTAAGCAAAATTAACTAACCCCAAAACAAGAACGCAAAGCTCCACTCTGAGTTTCAGAGAGTTCTATGTCTGTCCTCTCAGCCCACCATTTATTTCTTGTGAGACTCACAAGGCAAACTCACTATCCAACAAAAGGGACCCTCTGAGGATGTAGTAGATGTAGAGGGAACAGGAGAGAAAATATTCCGGGTATTCATAACACATGCAGGACATGCGTTACTTCTAACTATCCTCTCAACGAAGTCAGGATGCATTTTGCCTCATTGTTGAAGATGGAGAGTGTGAGGCTTGGTAAAGGGGAACTATTTTCCACAGGCCTAGGCTTAAGTAGCAAATGTAAGAATGTGTCCCAACTTTCCCTTGTCTCCTAAAACTCATCTGCTTATTACTCTTCACATTTTAAAATAAAAGCAGGGTGATGGTGAAGCATGACTTTAATCCCAGCACTAAAGAGGCAGAGGCAGAGGCAGAGGCAGAGGCAGAGGCAGAGGCAGAGGCAGAGGCAGAGGCAGAGGCAGAGGCAGAGGCAGAGGCAGAGATCTCTCTGAGTTTGAGGACAGCTTGGTCTACAGAGATAGTTCCAGGACAGCCAGGGCTACACAGAAGAAACCCTGTCTTGAAACAAAAAACCAACCAACCAACAACAACAACAAAAACCCCCAAACAAACAAAACCAAAACAATTCAATAAGATAATTTGCTATTGTATAAGATGGGTAAAGCACGCGTTGGCTCTGTAGGCTTATTCTCCTTGTAGTTCGTATTAACTAATGGTACAAATCAGCAGGTGCTGATCCGCAGATGCTATGCAAGTCACTTAGCTCTCCTAAGCCAAGAATGCTGGTCTCCAAAACAAGCAAGTTAGATTGCCACTGAGATGTTTTTCTGCTCTATAAAACACAAAACACAAGAAGCACTTCGATTCTTAGGCAGTTATCAGTTGACGATGGCCATGATCATACCTATTACTGACTATGTCTACCTGTGTGTTCTTACTATGGATCTCACTGCCCATGTAGCTGACTCCAGAGGAGTCACAGAAAGTCCCCCTTCCAAAGAACTCTGCCTTACCCAATCCCACTCACCTTCTACAATACAAGCTAGCATGTTTCATATGCTTATAGGGCTTGAAAATCCCCCCCCAAGACAGAAGCTCTTTTTTTTGCTAATGATTGAAACTTTATAATATCTCATTTATATTACGCACGTGATAAATGTGCAATAAGGACACTGCTTACTCATATATAAATTTTAAATATGTCAAAATAGCATTACTAATACATTATTTACTCTTTCTGATAAAATTGCCTTTTTGATTTCACATTTTAAAAATTTGAAAATAATAAGCTCCCATTGTGTATGTTTGAAAACTATTCCTTATGGTAAAAATGTGATAAACTAGATTCAAAATTATAGAAATGGTCAGAGACTTGGGAATCCCAATACTAGAATTCTGTCCTTGGGAAATAGATCAGGCTGACAGATAAGACCCAACTAAGGAGCTCAAGATGTAGTCAAGGACTTTCTGATTGGGATTCTGGTAGCTCAGGAAATAGGGTCGAAAACTGACCAATGGGATATTATGAAATTGGAAAGCTTCTTCACCACAGAAGAACCCTTGATGGAGTGGAGACAGCTTACAGAGTGGGAGAAAATCTTCACCCGCTATACAGACTTTTCATTTTCATGTGTGCGTGTGTGCTTATGTGTGTATATGACTACATGTGCCTGCATGTATGTGATTGGAGGACACAGGTCAACATCAAGGACCTTCCTCTACTCCTCTCCACCTAATTTTTGAGGCAGTCTCTCAATGAACCTGAGCTCTTCACTGATTGGCTAGCCTGGTTGCCATTGAACCCTGGCATGATCGTCTCTGCCGACTAGTCCCAGGATGAGAGCTGTGTATCATCATGACAGCTTCTTTATGTGGATACTGGAGATCTGAACCCTGGTACTCATAGTATGAGCAAGTACTTTGCCTACTGAACCACCTTCCCAGACCATCAGCTGCTAGAACATACAAAGAACCAAAAACCTAAACAATAAGAAAGCAAATAACAGATCAATAATGAACTAACAAAATAAGAAGACAGTTGCTAAAAAGATAAAATACAAATAGCCAATAAACATGAAAAACATCTTCAACTTACTAGTTATCAGAGAAATGCAAATGTAAGTACATCCAGAGTCCATCTCACCCCAGTCAGAATGGTCACTAATAACACAGATAACAGATAATGCTGGTGTAATGTAGACAGTAGTGAACCCTTAGCACAGTGCTGGTTGGGTTGTAAACTAGTGCAGCTACTGTAGAAGCCAGAGGAATGCTTCTCAAAACTTAAGTCTGCCATTTGATGGAGCCGTTCTTACTCCTGGGCATTTACCTGAAGGATTCAAGAGCATGAAGCACAGATGTATTGCACTTTGGTGCTCACTGCAGCAGTATCCACAACAGCTAAGCCATGGAACCAAACCAGTTGTTCACCAAGATGTGGTTTGTATACACAGTGGAATTCTTTTAGCCATAAAGACAAAGTTGGGCCATACTACAACTTCCATGCTGAGATTTTTTTTTTCTTATTACTTTGTTTGTTTCTTTGGTTGGATTTTCGGGTTGGCTTTTAAATTGTTTTGGGGGAGGAGGTTACAAGGGCAGAGGGCAGAAGCAAGAGGATGGGGAAGTGAGTGAGATTGGGATGCATGATGTGAAATCCACAAAGAATCAATAAAAAGTAAAAAAAGACAAAACTGTACAGTTTGCCAGAAAATGGCTGTGAGGAAGTAATCATATTAAGCAAATGAGGTCTACATCACAGAAACAAACACCAGGTGTTCTTCCATGGGGACATCTTACATAGATGCATTTAATCATTTATGCATGTATGACATGAAAGCAGAAATGAAACTAAGGGAGCAAAATAGCAACAGGAGGGGCGGGAGAGAATGTGGGCTAGGAGAATATGCATGCATGTGCAGGTATGCCTGCATGTGGCGGTCATAGGTCAACCTTGGATATTGTTCCTCAGAAGCTATCTGTATTTGAGACAGAATCTCTCATTGGCTGGGAGCTTGCCACGTAGACAAGGCTGACTGGCTAATGAGTGTGAGGAATCCATCTGTTCCTGCCTCCCCATTGCTGAGATGACAAGTGTGCATCACTACACTTGGATTCTTTCTTTCTTTCTTTCTTTCTTTCTTTCTTTCTTTCTTTCTTTCTTTCTTTCTTTTCTTTTAACAGGTTGATGAGATTTTTTTATTTTAAAAACATTTATTTGATTTTATGAATGAATATTTTGCCTGCCTGTGTGTCTATGCACTAGATATGTCTTCGGTTAGCCTAGACACACCAGGCAGATTCATCCGAGGGGCAGAGACTCATTTCCACAAGGCTCCCTGTACCTTCCCAGGGGCCAGCTTCTGATGGGGGTTCTTCCTATGGGTACAGGAAGTTCAGGCAGCTTCTCTGTCCTTCCTCTTTCAGTTGCTGCCTTTGTATTCTCTCACCCTCCTCTGCTCTAAAGCCTGCTGGGCTCTGGGACACTCAGGGCCCAGATGTCTACTTGACTAGGATGAAAGAGAAAGGCTTGTTCATTCCCTGTGATAACCCTTAATCATCCCAAAGCAACACAAATGGCAATTCTATACACGCACATTTCCCCTGCTGTAAAATCAAGGGGACTTCCTAATAAGCAACCTGGGGGGAGGGGGGCTTTGGGTTTCTTTTCGAAAATGAACCTCTTAACAATGTGCATCGCCCCCACTGCATTTCTCACAGTGTGTGGGGGGGTGAAAGCAAATACATCACACTCACAGATTTGAGACTTGAATGAGCACCAGTGCCTGCTGGAGAGTAATTCACAGACTTGAGCCTATAACAAACACATGCTAGTAGCTTCTAGAGAACTATTTGAAGATGAGGTTCCTAATTTTCACATTCCAGAAGTTAAAACAACACATAAAACCCCACATACAACACCACACATAACCTTCTATATGTCTACATATTTTTTGATATTATGGAGGAAAACATTTTTGATGAAATCTAGGCAGAACCTGATGCTTGCCGAGACCAGTCTCCGCATGAACAATTATGGCACATAGCTTTGAAATCTCTCCGAATGGCTTTCCAAATATTGCCATCTGGTGGAATTTTAGTTAATTGTTCCTTTGTTCTAAGGAGCATTTGGAGGTGAACTTTGAAGGCATTGTCAGGCAGAGGTTTAGGGTACCAGTTGGAAACAGCTGAAGATCAAACTGACCCTGTCTCAAACAAACCAGAAACTGAAAACAAAAAGGGGTTTCTGGGGTTTTGCCATGATATGTGCATTTATCCCATGATCCTCTCCCTGCCTCCCTCCTCTCCCTCCCCTTTTCTTTCTTCCTCTTCCTCTTCCTCTCTTTCCTTTCCTCTTCCCATCTCTGCCTCCCTTCTTCACCCTGCCCTCCCCCTGACAGAAGTTCACCTTATATTCTTAAAACAATAATAAATACAATTATATGTATTTAAAAGTAACTAGAGGGGACTGGAGAAATGGCTCAGAGGTTAAGAGCACTGGCTGCTCTTCCAGAGGACCTGGATTCAATTCTCTGCGTCCACATGGCAGCCTAAGACTGTCTACAACTCCAGTTCTCTCTCCAATGTGTCTCTCTCCAATGACCACTAGTGAGGTCTCCCAAATTAAACTTTAATTGTCTTGACTGTGCTTCAGAGGACTTTCTGCTAGCCATGGATAGCTCTTAGTACACTTGGGAAGGAGACTGTCATTTGAAGAGCAGCACTTTGTAGAGTAGTTTATTCAAACACTGTCTTTAACCATGCAGTGTGATTTTAAAAATCAGTTGATCACTCAGGCAGTAGCATCAGTCACTTCCATTTAATTCACAAACACACCATCTACAATATAGATCATCTTGAAACCTTACTTTGAACATCCAGGCACTCTCCCTGGCTGTTGAAATGAACTGTTCCTCTGGGAAATGGGACCCTGGAAGAGGAAAAAAAAAAAGAGATAAAGTAATGTCATGAAAAAAGAATTTATAGAGAAAACATCCTCCCATTATGTAGAATCAACTGATTTTACTTTGAAAATTTGACATTTTAGTATAATGGTAGATTCAGAAAATAATTATTTTTATCTCCCAATCTCTCTAGCACTGTGTGAGGTGATAGAAGTCCTATGCCAACAGATAACCCAGAAGCGGGCCTCTACTAGGGTGTCATGTGGCAACATCAGTTAGAGCTTGGACTTGCTCAAACTTGGGCTAATTTACATTTTTTTTTTGGTGTGTGTGTGTGTGTGTGTGTGTGTGTGTGTGTGTGTGTGTTGAATCTAGTATCAATATAGCCTGAGCTAAAACTATTTCTGCTAATTTGGACAATATAAGTATTATAAACAATGCCAAACCAAACTTGAAAAGGTATACACAACAAACAGAAATTTATTTGCTTTCACTATTTCCTCCAAATTACTATCTGGCTAAACCATACAATTGGTAAGGGATAGACCCAGTTCTGGAGTCCCAGAGATGTGGTAGGTCCTGGCTTTGAGGTCCACCATAGGGGCAATTGGGGAGACTGCTAATGGTCCCACCAGACATTGCTAAAAGTGACCTGCCATGCACGTGTGCACAGTCTTACCTGCCTTTCCCATCCTCCCCAGCGCCAAGTGAGAGATGACCCCTCCCCACCTTCCACCTGGATTTTCTCCCTGAACATTCATCTGTTATGATTTTTGTCTATAACCAACTCAGATATGCTTTTGGTCCTTTTTTCTTTTTCCTTTTATTCTCCCTGAAACAGGGTTTCTCTGTGTAGCCCTGGCTGTCCTGGAACTCACTCTGGAGACCAGGCTGGCTTCAAACTCACAGAGATCCATCTGCCTCTGCCTCCTGAGTGCTGGGATTAAAGGCGGGAGCTCTGTTTTTGGTCTTCATCTAGAACCAATCCTGCACAAAAAGTAACACACCTGCAGCAAATCTAACACAATGAGCTTCATCCTGGACAAGGCTCTAAAGGTGCTACTGTTGATTTGTAAAGGGGGTAATGGGAAGTCATACAGTTTTTATGTAAGGGCAGTGAAAACCAAAAGATTAAAATGGTAAATGCTGAGTGACAGCTGATTGTTGACGTTACCCATGGCACGTCCCCAGTCTAGGGGTCTCCACAATCTGAGGACCCTTGAATGGCAAGATGATGCCACAGTGGAGACTGTCACTTCAGAATGCTTTCATGCGGGCGGCCATTTAAAATGTTGTATAAAATGACCTTGGGGCATACATGCCCAAGGTTATAAGAAGCACAATGGATTTTGTGCTAGACTTACGTCCCATCCATAAGAGAACTCATTATGTGTACATAAATATTCAAAAATATCAAAACAGTTGAAGCTTCATATCTGGTGCCAAGCATTTCAGTTAAGGGAAACTCACCAATAGTGTTCAAAGTTCAGATGAAAACTTACATTTTCTGGCTTATTTAAAATTCAGAGGATTTCACATTAATGATTTCAAGAACTGAATTCAGGTAAACTATGTATACAATTTTATATTGAACAAGTAAAATGAATGTCCTTATTTGTTTTAAAACAGAATTTACTTCTGTGGGGATATTTCATATGTTTCTCTAATTTAGTACTAGTTTAATAAACTAAAATTCAGATTAAAAACCCACTTCTCATCAATATTGATTCCCATTGTAAAGTCTTCCAATTTTTTAGAAATCTTAACTGAATTAGAATAAAATTTTCATTTGTCTTCTTTATTTAACTAGTCTCCAGTAGCTAAGTTATCAAACAAGAGGTTGGCTACCAAGTTGGGAGACAGGAGCACAAGTGTACCTACAAACCAGACAATTACCTTTTAGAAGATTCTGTCTCATCTATACACAAGTGACCTTTTTCTGTTTATTCAAAACAACCAGTTGCTAATTACCCAGCAGCTGTGACAGATCAGCTTGGAGAACAGTGAGATCATCTATGGAGCCCTGTATGTACTAGAAAGTACACAATTTTTATCTAATTTAATTTTATTAGATAAAGGCATCTTATTATAATGGGGGTATTGGGGCCATCAGTCAGATATGTAGCTAGCAGGGGGACTGCACCTTTACAGACCTCACCGTCTGTTCTCTCCAGTTCTTTGGGGCTGGAGAAAGGATTCTATGGCTAAGAGCACTGGCTGCTTTTGCAAAGGACCCACATTTAGTTCCAAGCACCCACAGGAAGTTCATAACTGACCATAACTCTAGGAGTTATGATCCAGTGCCCTCTTGTGGCCTCTGCAGCCACACAACACATACATACATGCAGGCAAAACACATATACACATACAATACAAATACATCTTTTTCAAAAGCCAGTCCTTCGATACATCTTAGAAACAGCAGGAGGATAAAAAAAGATATAACTGAAGAAGGAGAAAATCTTTGGGATCCAGGGCCTAACAAAGATTCTTAGTCTTGACATCGAAATTACAGTCTGTTAAACGAAAATGGATAAATTGGTCTTTATTAAAATTAAACTTTTGCCCATGTGAAGTAGATATAAATGCAAATTATGGACTAGGAGAGACATTTATCTACAGCTGAGGAAGAAATAATATCTGGGCCATCAAAACTCAACAGCAAGAACGAAACAATTGGAAATGGGCAAAAAATAAGAACAAACGCTTAACTGAAGGAGGAAGACAGAGAGCAAAATAAGCACAAGAAATGACACTCAGCCACTGGGCAGCAGAGGATTAAATGATAAGATGAAAGGATGAGAATAATAGGCTAGCTGAAATGAAAGCCAGCAATGATCCGACACAAGGGCAAGGAGTCAAACTGGATTGTTTGTATGACATTTGTGAGATTCAGCATGAAAAGGCCCAGATTTGGTAAGAGCAACTGGATGAACCTTCCAAGCATTTCCTTGGTGGAATAATTTAAAGTTTTCTCTGGTGTATTCCCACTTTCTTCCTACACTAACATTTCCAATTTTTTATTTTATTGTATGTATTTTGCCTATGTGTGTGTGTGTGTGTGTGTGTGTGTGTGTGTGTGTGTGTGTGTGATGAATATCTGGTTCCCATGAAGGTCAGAAAAAGGTGTTGGATTTCCTAGAACTGGAGTTACACAGAATAGTGAGCCAATATGAGGATGCTGAGAACATGGCTTAGGTCTTCTGTAAGAGCAACAAGTGCTCTTAACCTCAAAGTCATCTCTCCAGCCTCCTAAGCCATCTCTCCAGCCTTTCACCTGTCCAAGTTTTCATAGAAAGTTGAAACATTGATAGGAATGCATACAATGAAAACTGGAAGTGAGTTCTAAACCCCAGTTCCTGCATTTCAGTGAATCTACATTTTCTGAAGTTCACACTAAGTAAACATATTCAAGTCCTCGGAATTCCACATCTAGCTGCATAGGAACAGAATTTTATTCTTTGTTGGATTTTGTGGATGAGGCAGGTGGTCTATTTCTAAACTGGACTACAACATAACTGTCATTTTATCCTATCACACAGACTTTCAGTCTTCTGTCATATTGTGCATCGGGCAACTCTTCAGATACCAGCAGCAATTAGCCAGCTCCACCCTCTATGGCTCTTGTTTTTTAATTGAAAAAATTTTTGTTACGACAGATAGGTATTGTGACAGGCTCAAACAAAGCTCGAACAAATTCTCTACTTTCACAGACGTATACCCTCTAGAAGTTTCTAATCCTTTTTTTCAACAAACTCAGAATTCTAGTATCTAACATCCAAGGTATGCCAGCAGAATATCTGTTTTACTTAGGGAGATTTTTCCTTCCCCTGAGCCAAGTCTTTATGCCTGGCCATAAAACCTCAGTAACACAAGAGATATATCAAGACAGAAACATGGATGTAAAAGTATTTCCAATCATACAAGCCATTGCTTTGATCTGGACAATATAGCTTCTAGTCTACACAAGGTCAAATCATTATTGGCATCAGGCCTCCCCGGGTTTTTTCAGAAAGTGACAGGGCTGGGCCTGAGTGTGGGTTTCCATTCAGGGTTTGACTCAGCTGTCCCAGGTCTTCAGAATGAGTTGTAATCTGAATTGCAAACTCCCTACTGCACTGAGATACTGAATGGCTCCAGCTGTGGATCGTATTCTCTCCTGTGGGAGGTCTACAGCTTTCTAGGAACAGAGCATCCTACAAACATTAGCAGAAAGGCACATGCTATTAATCCTGAGACTGATCTTGCTTGATACCAACTTCTAGCCAGCACCACATCAATTAGTGGTCGTGGGCTTGGATTGTGGCCTCTCCAGGGGCAGCCTAGGGCCGCCAGGGGCTCACTGCCCGGAATCACAGGGCTCAGCATGCACCAGAGAAACCAAAAACCAGTGGGGGAGGGTATGTGCTGGCAATGGAGGTCAGGTTCCACGGGATCTTGGATATTCAGTCTGCTATGACTCATTCTCCTTAAGAAAGACAAATTACCAAATGATCCATGCTATGTATTTAAGGACTTTAAAAAAATTGCTCTATGATAAAGGGATTTGGGCTGTATATACTGAGGGTGGTAATGGTGGTATTAACTTCTCAGGGCTACATGATTTGGTTTCCACACACTGAGGACAATTCCAAACGACTGCTAGAAATTGCCTTCTTTTCCTTCAAGTGCGGCATAACTGTCTTCTCAGAGTCCTCATTGATCCATCTGTTGTTTCCCACGTGAACCAGGACAAAAATAAATTTTAAGATTGCCCTTTCTATTTTAGAATCTTTTTAAAGGAGTGATGCTGTGAAAAGTAAAGTTCTGTAAAAAAAGACAAGGCAAATTGCATCCATAAGACATGCTGCATGACTGCAACCCCGCAAAATGCTTTCTATAATTGCACCGTTGAAACCAAGCCTTTTGACTATTTTAATCATCTGTCATTGGAAACATAGTAGGTATAGAATAGGCCTTTGTTCTGTGTGTGATTGATGCCAGCATGTAGCAAAGCAGGAAAGCCTCCCTGAGAGCTTCAATTTCACTTTTGATGCCAGAGCCTAGAATACAGTGTTTGGCATGTGGTGGGAACTAAAGGCATGTTTTCCATGTGTCCCATCTTTATAGTCTGTTATTCTCCTGGCCCACTGAGGAGGCAGCATATTAAAGGTGTTACAAGGGTACCACTCCATGGACTGGATCAGGGTAATAGTTGTCAGGATGCTGGTGTTCAGGGCTTCCATGATCTCCCATAGTGCTTTGGGAAAATCTTTTAAATCTCTCATTTTTTTCTCACTATTTTCAACAAACTGCATGAAATGTGTCAGTAAGTGAAATGAACTGTGGAAATGTTGGCAAAGTCTCTGGACACAAGTTTCCTGTCTGAGCCCATGTGAAGAGCCCAGGACTGTTCTTGGTGCCTCTGCTGTGGGCATTTCTTATAGAGTAACCTGCTTCCAAATGTTGGTGAGTTACATCAGTAATGCAGTTCCTTGAGTAGAAGGTTATTTTCTTTTTTGAGGTGGGTCTTGATGTGTAGCCCATGTCGCCCTGGAAGTCACCAGGCTGCCAGATTGCCATCAAGCTTGTGATCCTCCTGCCTCTGTCTCCCGAATGTTGGGATTACAGGCAAGTACTACCACATCTGGCTACTTCCAGAATTTGCAAACTTTTTCATATAAAGCAATGAGTTCCCGATTCATAACTCATCTTCCCTCCTCCTGTGAATCCCCCCCCCCCCCCGCCTCCCTGCCAAGGGCTGCTTTTTGGTCAGGGTTTTCTCTCCTTTAGGATGTTCCTGTGGGAACACTCCTGGGCTCTCTGACTCACAGATCCTCTGCCTCAGTGTCCCCCACCCTTCCCCACAATTTTCTCTCTTAGATACTTATCCTCCAGCCATTTCCCGAACCCCCAGGACATTATGCTAAGGGATATGATTTTGTCTGTTAGGGGTGAAGTTTTTATCCCCACAGAGAGCACACACTCACATCCCACAGGACACGCCTGTACTGTGACCACCTCTTCTTAGCACTGTGTTAAGGAGTAGGGAGGGATGTAAGTATGAATACGGCATGACTTCTTACACTGTGATCTTCAGTGCTTTTTCCATTAGAGCTCCATAAAATAAAGGATTCAGTGGACTTTACTCTTCAAGGCACAGAGTGGTAGCAGTTGATGTGAATGCAACTGGGCAAATACTGGCTTTCAGATTCCTAACCACACACGTTTCCTGCAAATTCATTCTGATCCTGTTTGGCTTTTCCTTTCCTTATATTTCCTTTGTATGTCAAAGTTTAAAACTCAGATTTATATATGATAGCAGTAACAACACAAGTTTCTCAGCTTTAGAGTTTTTATGAGATTCCTTGTTTTTTAAAAAATGACTTGTTCAGCAGTCACTGAGCACATATGAATCAGCACCATTCACAAACAGGCTAGTGTGCACCAAATGCTGCATTAGCACACTGATCAGTTCTTTCTTTTCCAAACCCCAGGAGGGGTTTGCTTCTCTATGTCTTACAGATGCACGAACTGAGTCTGTGGCAGGGCTGGGACTCGAGCCCATGTTTGTCCACCTGGACCACTGGAGGTTTTGCTACCACCATGCACATAACAGGCACAGTGCTAGATGGAGATCCACACAATGCCTACAGACTTAAGGACTAGTTAGGTGACAAACATATAAATCAGTAGTCATAATCCAGGGCCATGAATGCACTGCTAAGGACAGGGGAGTAAGACACACCAAAGGGAAAGATGTATCACTGCTATTGTCTAGACTGGTGTGCAGAGAGTGAGTCATTTGTGTTTTTCACTCTGAAAGTGAGCATCTTGCTTTTCAATTTCAGCTGAGACAGTGTTTTTCAGACTTTGTGATTCACTTAGAAATCTTGTCGAAGGAATATATTAAAAAGATGCAGATTGTGACTCAGTAGGAATGGGTAGGTGTGGGAGGCTAGTATTCCCTCCCCCCTTTCAAATGCTTCCAGGTGACTCTGATGTTGCTGGTCTGAGGACTACCCTTTGAATTGCAAGCCACATGACCTTTCTCAAGACTTTTTCCAAAACCTGCTACTATGGCAACCTAACATACTCAGCCAGATGGCCCATTCACTCAGCCGATCCTGATTCCAATGCATTCATTCACAGTTGAGACCTTGCAATGGAAAAAAAAATATGCAAAGTCCATATTTGGGGCATCCATTTTCCTTTTCCTTTCACACAGGTAATCCTTCAGGATAATGGATTTGTTCATCATCTCAGATCCTTGGGGAAGGCCCTCTTCTGTCTCAGGTGATATGGACTCAATTAGTTACTCAATTACTCTGCAAATGCACCAAGATTGATTATAATAAACTTTTATGATTTCCCCTCCATTGACCAGAATAGATAGCTCTGGATCTCATATGAGAACCTCCAATGAAATAACTGTTATTTTTCCTGGAGGCCAGAGGCTGACATGGGTGTTGTCCTCAGTGTTTCCCTTTATTTATTTATTTAATCTTAAGACAAGGTTTATTACTGAACTCATTTATCTACCCTGTCTAGTCAATAAGCTCCAGGCCCTGTGCCCCAATCTATGGCTTCCCAGTGCTAGGCTTAAAGGCATGTGCTTTTTGTTGTTGTTTGTCTGGTTTTTGAGACAAGGTTTTACCGAGAAGCTCTACCTGTTTGGAACTCCCTCTGTAGACCAGGCTCGCCTCAAACTCACAGAGATCTGCCTGCCTCTGCCTCCTGAGTGCTGGGATTAAAGGTGTATTTCACCACCATCTGGCCCTGTTTTTCTGTTTGTTTTTTGTTTTTTGTTTTTTATGAGGGTGCAGAGGATCCAAACTCTGGTCTTAATGCTTGTGAGGCAAGCACTTGCTTCTGAGTCATTTCTTTTGTTTTTATTTGTGTGGACAATGGAGTCTCCACACCACCACACAAATATCCAGTTTGAGAGATGGGAGCATGGTTAGGTGACTTGCTGATCTGTCAGAAGCAAACAATGAAATAAAACCTTAAAACCTTTATGTTGTTGTTTCCAAACCAGTTGTACCAAGGTTGTCCACAGAGCTACATTGAGATGATATACGTGAACCATCACTCTTCCCCAGAGCCTGTGATTCTAAATGCCTTCTGAGATGGCCTGCTCTTTTGACCACATTCCTGAACAGCTCATGCCCCCTCTTGATGCACTGGGAATTTCAAATGAAAAGTGTCTATGAATTCCAGAATGTCAAGGGGCCCTTGTCTATGGTGGACTGTGACCTCACACTGTATTTTTCTCTTTAGCTTTACAATGCATCTTCCTGAGAGAAAAAAAATGAGGTCTTTGGAGGCCACTGCTGTAGTTCAGTATCTTCATGGGTTAACAGAACTTCTGAGAAACACTCTGAGATTTGTCTGATAGAAGAATTGGAATTGCACTAAAGATTCCCCAATTATGTGACTTTGGGCATGCCATTTAAACTCTGGGCCTTGTGTTTATAGTTTTCTATAAAGTGTGTCTACAGAAAGAATTGTTGCGCTGCTGTATATAAAAATTCCTTAGCAATCATAAATGGATACAGAAGTGGCAAAGACAATTTTATGATCATTATTAAGCAATTGACATGCTGGGTGATAACCCAGTTGGTTATCACAAACTTGCTAGACAAACTTGAAGACCTGAGGTCCATCTGCAGAATCCACATAAAAAGCTGCTTCGTGCCTGCAATCCCAGTGCTGAATAGAGACAGTCATATCCCTGAGGCTTGCTGCTGGCCAGCTGGCCTAGCCTCTAGGCCACCAAGCGGCCTTGTTTCAAACAAACAAACAAACAACCCCCCAAATCAACAACAATAAACATGGTAGATGTCTCCAGAGGAAGGCCAGCTGAGGTTGTCTTCTGGCCTCCATGTAAACTCACATTTTAAATGCACCTACATACTTGTTCTCTCTCTCTCTCTCTCTCTCTCTCTCTCTCTCTCTCTCTCTCTCTCTCTCTCTCCCTCCCTCCCCACTGGATAGAGTGTTGCAGAGTCAAAAGTAATAAAGAGAATCAACTCTAGGAAATCCCCATAACTAGAACAAACTAAGAGAATTCCTCTAAAACTGTTTCCTTTGGGGGGCATTGAACCCAGAATTTTCTGCATGCTAGGGGACCTCAGCTCTATTTCTGAGCCCAGGATATCTTGTCTTAAGAGATCTTAAGATATAGCTTGACAGAAGGGACCTTAATAAATCCCTGGAGCAGGACCCTTACTGGCTTTTCTCAAGGTGCATGGGAGCTAGGGAGTACCTAAGCTGGTTTATCAAATGCCCACAAAAATAAGATATGAACTAAAAATGCAAAAGTGTGGCAACTTCTAAGTGATGGTTGGTTTTCTATAGAAGAAAAAGAGGACACAGGAGATGATCCCTAAATTGTCTTCAACTCTCCAACACTTCCATTCTACTTAGCACGAACAATACAAGGCAGACAATGATTCAGAGAGCTCTGACCTTGAGATCCCCTGTTGAACACTCTGATCATCCAAGACAGGTCATCCAAGAAAGGTGCAACACAATCAGCTCTGATTGTGCCTAGCAGAAGCTGGAAAAGGTCCTGGGCAGTTGTCAGAGCACAGCAACTCTATGGACCTGGGAAGGGAAGGATGGCTTGGCATATGTCCCTGCTGAGCTCCACAGACATTAACTTCAGGTTTCTGGACCACAGAAGAGGCAATCATTTATCCTGCTAGTCATTTACTGATGTGGGACTTCTATACACCCAGGACAACTCAATGACAGCTTTCAAATGAAGAAACTTCCTTTTTAAAAGCTAAGGAAATGCTTCCTCAAGCTTGGTTTACTCCTGTGTTTAAACTTTCTTCTTGTCCTTGCATGCTTTGGAAACTTAGGCAGGTGACAGGTCAGGGTCTGGGGACTGAGAGGTCACAGGGGACCATGAGATGCAACCTCTCTGGCCTTCTCTGTATCTTGAGGGATGAAGGGAATTCAGCACAGTGCTAGACCTGCTCACTAGTTGTGATTTTACCTATCTTCCCTCATCTTCAGCAACATTATATAGATGGTGTCTTTATTTCTAGGCCCAGTTAACTGATGGAGGACTCAATGGTAACTATTCATGGGAAACCATTGCATGGGCAGGGATGTGTGATGGTTTCTAAGAAGATGTTTTTGCTTTATTGTTGATTTTTTAAAAACAGAGTTCACTGTGTAAATCATGCTGGCCTGGAACTTACTATGTAGCCCAGACTGGCTTGAAACCCACAGTATTCCTTAAGCCTCCCAAATAGCTGGGGTTACAGGTCTATGCCTCCACATCTGGCTATGAGTGGATGATTTTTAATATCAATGTATATGTTCTTCCAGAAATCACACTACTTTAGGGTTTTGAGGACCTGGAATGGCAGTCTATATACATTACATTATTGGATAGTTGAATTTACTGCTTCTGCTGCCTATTCCAATATAACTAAATAATTCAGTGCACCAGCAGACTATTAAAGCTACATGTTTTCCTATGCCTAGAAAATAAAATATGAATTCTTCAAAGGAAAGACTACATTATCACTATATTTTATCATAAAAATGAATTACTAACCACCTCATAGAACACAGAGATGTTTTGTGGACAAAGGACAGGCAAAGGCATGATGCTCCCATTTCCTCATGAGACTGGAACGAACCCACAAAGCTGCACTGAGCTGTCTGGAGCTGCACTTTATGCACAGAAGAAAAAGGACCAGCTCTCCCGACCATACACTCAAACTGTCATAGTACAGTGACTAAGAAAGCCAGAATGGTCTTGTGTCTGACTTAAGTTTTTAACCAAGGTCATTGTTTAGAGTTACATTTTAAGGGAAGGGAGCAAGTTAGGAGTGATTATTTTTGATCCTGGCACCTATTATCTTTAGGACATTTTAGTAGATCTTCCTTTGCCTTTTTGGCAATAATTTCTTTAATTTTCCTTATCTTCAGTATTTGCTGTTTTAATTTTTTAAAATCTCTAGTATACCTATGATCAATAAACATAATTTTTAGAGAAATTAAGGTACAGAGTTTCTCAAGCAAAGGCAGGAAAATTACTATCAAGGTAACAACAGTTTAGAGACAAAAACCAACATTGGTTTAAAAGAAACCTTAAATCTATGGTTTAAAAAGAAACCATTCACAAAGCTTTCAGATTCCAACAGTAAATTCCTAAACATATCCCCCCCCCCCCCCCGCAAAAAAAGTGTTCAATTAAGAATTTCTTTCCCTTGGGATGGGCACTTAACCCCATGGGAAAATATGACTCAGGTGAGCTCAGCTTGATGTTTCTGGGCAGAGAACACAAGCATTGTTCTACCCAAGCTGCTGGCTCACCTACATCTGATTGCCCAATATGGCACACTCAAAAGGTGTCAAGATGACTCTTCCAAACTCCACCCAAGGTCCTAGGCCTGAGCAACTTACCCTGAAGAGTGTCACCACATACACTGAAAAGACAAAGCTGGGGACACAAAGAAAACCTAACGCACTCTTTCCTGAAGTTGGTGAAGCCGGACTCAAACGTACAAGCTGGGAGCAGCTGGTGTCCATGGTGATAGACACGGATAGCAATAGACTCTGAGAAGGAAAAAAAATGGCCACAGATCCTCTAATATAATTACACTTGGTTTAGTCAGTGCAGTTGATTGTGAGTAAAGTTGCTAAGTAGTACCAGGAGGCCCGGGTTCCTTTCAAATAAGATAGACAATAGCTCCATCTAACAGATGGTTCTTGTTTGGGCCACAACTTGATTCTGAAGCCCTAACTGGCCCTTCAGTATTCAAAACAGGGGCTAAGGGCTGGTGCTCCCTGGCTCTTTCCAATTGTCTGTCGTCAGTCCACAGAGCACTCATTCTATAGCAAAAATCCAAGTTATGTAGTGATCTTTTGTTGCTTAGTGTTTTTTGTAAAGTTTATGCTCGTGTGATGGGTGCCTGTGTGAGTTTGTGTACCACATGTGTACAA
Organism: Cricetulus griseus; assembly: GCF_003668045.3. Lineage (NCBI taxonomy): Eukaryota > Metazoa > Chordata > Mammalia > Rodentia > Cricetidae > Cricetulus > Cricetulus griseus. The sequence goes on from NC_048595.1 coordinate 213,400,516, forward strand.
GTGTCTGTAGAAGCATTGGATCTACTGGAACTGGAGTTACAGGTGGTTGTGAGCCTGGGAATCAATTGTGGGTCCTCTGTAAGAGTAGTAGCAAGTGCTCTTAACTGCTGGTCCATTTCTCCAGCCCCACTGGTTACAATATTTAATGTCTATTTAGAAGCATCAGTGTAAAAGTACTTTTGACAGCTTAGGATGAAGGAGAGGAATCCCCAGGGGTAGGCTCTTTAAATACAGGGATGGATGTCTTTTGTCACAGGTAAGAGGAAGAATATGGGGAAGAAAGTCACAGCCTGAGATTTTAAAGATATAAAGTGTATAGATTTTTTTCAAGACAGGGTTTCTCTGTGTATCCCTGGCTGTCCCGGAACTTGCTCTGTAGACCAGGCTGGCCTCGAACTCAGAGAACCACTTGCCTCTGCCTCCTGAGTGCTGGGATTAAAGGTGTGCACCACCACTGCCTGGCTTATGTGTAGGTTTTTTAAATAGGGGGGAAAGATGTATATATTATGATTCAAGAAGAAAACAGCCTTGTACCTGTCAGTCACTAACTATGTACCTTTTCCAGCCTCTAGATTCTAGAGTCTAGAAAGTGTTCTTTACCTTCTGTTGGGCCACCTTTATGTGGACATCTGTCCCCTAACACCTACCCAAACCTGCCAAGTGATAACATTCACATGAGCCTAAAATCTGATTCCTCAGAAGTACTGTGATTTAACAGTCGAGGATATTTTAGGTTGAAGGAATCTTGTCCTTCTACTTCGTAGACTTCGAGCTCTTGCCTGCCAACCCCCGTGAATGTGCCAGAGTGGTGGTGCTGTAGAGACTATCACAACCTTCAAATGATTCATGAAAGGCATTACAATACAGGGCCTCACTGTTGGGATGGGCAGGTCTGGATCAGTGTGGAGAGGCAATTGTTAGGGGGCTAGGAAGTGCTTCTCAGAGCCCAGTTCCACAAAGGTTATGTCTTTAATGAATCTCCTGGAGCCCTTACGGAAAGGCAGGCTCTCAGTTACTGTAGGAGGCCAATTCGGAAGCTGTTCTGAAGCCAGTGGTTTGCACAGCATTACTGTCAGTAATCCTAGATGGAGTACAGATCACTAGGGGATATGTTTTTACATTTTTTCTAGAAAGCTAGAAACAATGGCAGGTTTATATTTTATCTTTGGGCTTATTTAGGGTTAGAACTTGTGTGGTTAACTGTATTAATAGAGTCTACACTGTTCAGGAATATGTCATTCTTATAAGGTAAATATACATACAAGAAAATATAAAAACAAACTCTCTTTAGTGATTATCTGACCTAGGTTTAGTGGGTTTTGTTTGCTTAGAGGGAAAAATTAAACCACAAGGATTTAAGTAGACAAGTGGCCATTTAGATTGATGGAGTAAACTAGACATCCATCTGAAAATGCTTTTTTATTAACATTCAGCAAACGTAGGCTTTATGGAGGACACAGCCTTCATAAAACCCTCCCACTGTGGCAGGGCTGTACCAGAAAAGCCCCTGGGAATGTGTAAACAAACAGGTATGAGGCAATCCAATGAAACTTGATTGTGGACCCAAAATTTTGAGTTTTACCATATTTTCAAAGGTTTCTAAATACTTTTCTTTAGATGTCTTTCAATTATGAGAAACTATAAAGACTAATCTTATAAAATCAGATTGTGGGTCATTGTCTGTGGATCCCTGAATTACCTGAAGCTGTGAATTTAAGTTTACTTCAATCTGTATGCCAGGGCATAGAGTTGGCCAGCAGTAACTATGTAAGTTTTTTCTTTTTAGAAAATTGAATTTATGCTTAGAGAATTTCACACAATATATTTTTTATCATATTCATTCCCATCTCCCATCTCCCATCTCTTCCTAGAGTCCCCATTCCTTACCCTTTCAACTTCTTGTTATCCTTCTCTCTTAAACAAAACAAGACAAAGCAAAACAAACAACAGGCAAAAACCAGGAGGATGATGGTGGTGCATGCCTTTCTTTAATCCTAGCCAGGTGGATCTCTGTGACTTTGAGGCCGGCCTGGTCTAGAGAGTGAGTCCCAGGACGGCCAGGACAACATAGAGAAACCTAGTCTCAAACAAAACAAACAAAACTAACCCCCCCAACCCAAACAAACAAAAAACCAACCCTCCCCTAAAAACTCCCCAAACAAACAAAACCCCAAAGAAAAAACTAGGAAAGGAGAAAAGTGACTAAAAGCCCAGTGCCCCTTTTTTGTTGGCCAATTACTCCTGAGCATGAAGACTGCTCTGGATTATGGGTGATATAACCAGTGTCACTTGAAGAACACTGGTTTATTCCTCTCCTGGCAGTTATCATTTGCAAATAGCTTTTTAGCTTGGGCTTGGACTTTGTGCTGGGATTTTTGTCTGGCTTCAGCTTGTGCAGGTCTTGTGTGTGCTGTCAGCTTCTGTGAGTTCATATGTGTGTCTGGAAAATGCAGTTTCCTTTAGTAGTCCAGCACTTCTGGCTCTTACAATCTTTCCACCCCATCTTCTGCATAGATCCTTAAGCATTGCAGCCCCGAAACATCTTGCAGCTCCCCAAAAGATGGTCCAAATTTCACAAAGTAAGAATGGATCTATTCACATCATATCAGCCTTTGGAAAAACCTATAATCCTTTATTTACTTGGGGGTAATAAAATAAAATGAAACTCCTACTTTTAAATACATAGAAATACACTTGTTCTTATGTGTATATACTGGCTATGAATCCAGATCCTTGAATATACTAAGCAGTGTTTTACAACTAAGTTACATTCATGCTCTGTTTTAAGAAGATCAGTGGGCAGAGGAGAATAAAAGCAGGTTAACTATCAACCAATTCTGAACTGACTCCTTGATTAATGAATTCCTTAGGGAACTGACAGTTGGACATGCTCTTTGTCTATGAGGGTGAACTTTTGTGAAATGATTCTATGATCCATGAGTGATTCCAATGTTATATCAATTATTAGTTATGTTAAAGCACATTGTTAAAGAAGTGTGCAGGGCACATTAGCTGTCGCTTTATAGCATTTCAGAGTTAAAGGAGAATGTTGGCTCCTATATATCTGCATTATATATCTTGGAAATTAACGAAGCTGAATGTACTTAGGTGTTGTTTCCCAGTGACTCTACCTTGTGATAGTCTTGAGAGCCAGTGAGCAGCATTTCTAAGACAAAGAGCCCTGTGACTGCACTATAGGGTCTGCATCATAAAGGTCTTTAAGAGAAAACACAATCCAAGCAGTGTACACACAGGTGCTGTAACACAGGTTCAAGAGAAGTGCACTGTCTTCTACATGCCAAGCAATGCTGGTCCCCTGGAAGAGACTGAGAATGGGCAAAGAAAGCATTTGGCCAATGGTATAATGAGTGATAGTGACATAAGGGGCACAAGGATAGTAAGGAAATGAAAGTAATAGCAACAAAAGAGGGAAAATAAGTATGTTTTAATAAAATATCTGAGAGTTGTCCTTTGGGTTCTTATTTACAGACAAGCCCTTGCTCTAAAGCCTGGGCTTGTCTCAAAGTCCATGGCAATCTTTCTGCCTCAGCCTCTAGAGTGCTGGGATTACAGATGTGAGCCTGATTTATGTCTACTTTTTGCCATCTTTGAAAAATAGCATATAGTTTTTATTAAAGTTAGTATATAAAATAGTGGGTTTCAGGATGGCATTTTCTTACATACTTCTTTTTTTTTTTCATCCTCCTATCCCACCTCCCTTCTTCCCCTCCTGTAATGCCCTCTACACCTCCCAGAAAACCCTCTTGTCTTCATGTTCCATGTAGTCATTTATTTACACTGTTCCCTTCTCTTTCTCTCCCATGGTCACCTTTCTAGTTTCATGCCCCCCATATGTAAATGCATATAAAAATTAAAGTCTAAGATCTGTGTATGAGAGGAAAACGTGAAGCTTGTCTGTTTTGACTTTCTGAGTCTGATCTCTTTAAGTTAAATGCCTATGAGTTTGGGATGCATGCAGCTCGGCAGGGGAACACCTGCCTAGCACTTGAGTACAGGTGCTCAAGAGCAGTACACACATGTATGTACACACACACACACACACACACACACACACACACACACACACTGCACACAGTCAAAGGTTTGGTCAATAGCAAACAGAATTTCATATGAAATGTCAGGTACAGCTATTTCTTTTTAAACAACAACTTCCACCTCTCTCTCTTTTTCTTTTTCATTTTTTTGTTATTTATTTATTTATTTATTTTTTTGAGACAGGATTTCTCTGTGTAGCCCTGGTTGGCCTCAAACTCACAGAGGCCTCTGCCTCCAGAGTTCAGGGACTTAAGGCCTGCACCCGGTGCTCCTCCTCTCCATTTCTCATAACTGAGATAACCCAAACTGCTTCACAGTTTCCCAGGAGCCATTTAAGATATGCCTTCCACAAAGGAGAGGACAGGCTGTCTAGTTGGCTCCAGTTTCTCTGCTAACAGCAGCTAATATTATTCAAAGCAGGTAGACTGGAGAGCAGAAGAAGGAGAGGCTCTGGCAGGCAAACATCCTGATCAGATATTAAGATGTGTTTTCAAAGGAGTGGCATGTGTGCATGTCAATAACGACAAGCCATAATTACTTCCTATTCACAGGGCGGGCATTGGAGTGCAGCCTGCTGACTCACCCGGCTGCTCAAGGTTTATTTCTGCTGGGTTTCCCTGCTGCCTGCTACATATGCGTCATGGCCAGAATGACAGTTTCTCTCTATCTCCCCTAACAACAGTGCAAACACTAGACATGAACAGTGAATTTCCAAATATCCAGCAATAACCAGACCCCAGACAGGGAAGGGGGACATCTTCTTGTAGGGAGATGTCACAACCTACCAGGTCTCCAACCTGCCCTGCTGTGTGAGTCACTGGCACCCCAGTTTCAGTGTCCTCTCACCCACTCACGTAGTTGAAGTGGCATCTCGTAACACAACCATGTTGTGTTACCAAAGTGGTTCTCGACCTGCTATGCAGTGGAATTACCTGGGAGTTTTGTTCAATACCAATAATGCCGAGTGCTCACCCCTCCCCACCAACAATCTGACTTAAATGGTTTAGGATGGGATGTAATTTCTAGAAATTCCCAAATCTCCACAGGTGATTCCATGACTAAGCCAAGTTTGGAAATCAGTGGTCGCACAAAGGAAGCTTACCTAAAAACTACCCTGTTTCAGAGATTAACGGCACAGGACACTTTCCCAAGCGTTAGATTGGGAGGCAAAAGTGACAGCAAAACGAAGTGTTACCAAGAGGTAACTTCCCCTCCACCGCCACCACTTTGCCTGATGTCCAAGAGAAGCACCCTACGTTACCTTTCTGATCTGTTTCATCTTATCGTTCTGTTCCACCAAGTCGCACCCCCGCGGTCCTCTAAGATTAGAAGCAGGTCCTGCTCAGACCTCACTCAAGACTGGACTTCTCTTGTACCTAAGCTAGGGCAGTGCCTCCGCCTTGCACCGCGGCCGCAGGGCAGATACTTATGCTAATCAAGAAAGTTCTTGAATCTCCTTCACTCCTTCTGCGCAGGCACGCGCAGGTGTAGGCATTTACTTAACCCTTGATTTTTGCATTGACCCCTCTGTAGTGCTTTTGGCAGTCATCTTATTGCCTAGAGGGTCGGGATCACTTTATTTATTTTTCTTTTCAAGGAAAGGATTGGGCATGAGGAAGTAGTGCATATCCACTGGGGGTAAGAGGTGGAAAAAGGGACAGCAGGGTCGTTTGGTGCTGAGGTGAAGAAACAATTAATGCCAGGAATAGTAATTACTCAGCGCGCCACTGGCCCAACGAGGACTAGGGGACTGGAGGTTAAGACAAAGGCCCAATGGCCGCAGCTCCAATCCTCCGAGGCTACAGCTGCGCCTTTGACACTGGCTCGGCAAAGGGTGACCAGACCCTCTCGCTCTTTCTGGTTGCAAGTCCTCTTTGCCTAAGGCAACGAGGGTCTTTTTGAACCCACTCCGCTCTCTGGGTCTTTGTGGCATCACTTTTGGCTTCAGCGCAGCACTTGGAAGGTGGACTGGGGAATGCCCCTCCAAACCAGAGTGGTGGTCTCCGAGTAGCCCTCTCTCTCTTTGTGGATGCTCCCTGCTGAACCTCTCAGGCACAGACTAGCAACCCATTTTCCTGGCCATACACCCAGCTCCAAAGTCCGGGATCCAGCAGTGATCGGTCCCAGCCGTGCGACCCGTGTCCCCCGACAGGACGCACCAGGGACAGCAGCAGAGCTTGGGGATTCGGGGATACACTCCAGACTGTGGGCGCGCGCCGCACACTTATTGGTCTGCCCCAAAGTGCGTTTCTTCTAGGAACTCCGGGGGCTCTCAGCCCCTGCGTCCCAGTCCTCTAGCAGGAGGAATCGAGCTCCGAGGACGCACACCTACAAGCCCCCCTCTCCTAAGTGGCCCCAGCCTTCATTCTTCACTTTGTGTCTGCCAGCGTGGCAGCTCTGACTCCCTTCCTCTTCTCGGTATATACCGCTCTAGCCCCCCACCCCCCAAGAGAGGGGCCACCCCTAAGAACGCGACTGCGTGCACACCCCTCGCTGGGTAACTTCTTGATGGGCTTGGAGACCCCGGGATCCGCTTGCTCTGTGATCTGGAGACAGCAGACCCGGGCGGGGGTGGGGGAGGCGCGCCCAACGCCTGGCCTGGGAGGGACCGACCCAGGGCCAAAGGGTGTTGGGGTGCGCCAGGGCTGTACAGCTTTGAACGTACTTGACTCACCTGCTCCGGCGTTGTCCGCCTCCTTCCTCTGCTGACAGCTGGGGGCTTTGTTTTCTCCACCCCCTCAGCCGGCCACGCTCCGCCTCCACAGACTCACGTGACTCGCCGTCTGCCACCGTCAGAGTCCACTTGGGAGAGCCCCCCCCCTTCCGTGTCCCCCGGGCGCCGCCTCTTCTCCGGGTGCTGGGTGCAGGTGGAGACCCCAGCTGTGGAGAGGACCCGCAGGTTCGAGGTGATTCGCTGAGGAACTCTGGGTCAGACCCACTGAACTGGAGACAGAGGGAAAAGTGTGGGGGGTTGGGGGAGAAATGGAGAGAGGCGACGTCTGCAGCCGGGAGCAGGTGGGCGAAGCTTTCGGAAAGGATCCAAGAGCGATGTCCCACCCTGAAGGAAGAACCTGCGCCTGGGGTCTGCACGGCACCCCTAAACTATTTGCACTCATTCCTAGGGCCTGCTGGATAATGAGGGGCAAACTCGTTTTTTCATGAATATTAATTAAAAGAAGCACCTCTTAGCCGGGTGGCGCGATTAATGATTTAGTAACTGCACTGAGTTTCCAGATCTACCTTTCGATTCTGTTGATGTTTGGGTTCAAGCTGGAAAATGGGTTCGGGACTGGGAAAGCTCACTCCGGAAGATGATTGGTGTGGGCACTTGTCCATCTGGAACAGCAGCTGCTGCTCTTGGAAGTGGTCCCGACCCCTGCTGTTCACAATACTCCCCAGGGTCTGAATCGGAAACAAGTTGTGGGACTCCTTTCTTTAGTCACCAGAGATTCAGGGTCAGCCTCATCCTGAGACCACCCTTCCTTCCCTGCTAAGGGGAAGAATTCATCTTCCCCAGGGTTCGTTAAATGGAATTCTTGTAGAGGTTGACTTAGCACAGCACTCACCCAGTTTCTCGTGGAGAAGGTTCTGCTGGGGACCTTGTTAGAACCAATTCGGATGTGAGTAATCCAGCCTTGAGCTGAGATTCTGTGAGTCTCGTGAACTCCTGAGTGACGTCAGTTTGAGGATCACACTTTAAGATCAAGGCTTGGAGCACACTCTTTGACACTGGCTAGCCCTTGTTGCCTTTTGGCTGCCCGACTCTCAGGCTGTAAGATGGAACTGGTATTTATTATTTTCTATGTTGCTATGAGAAAAGGCCAGCAAATATAACTGAGGGAGGAGGGGCTCTATTTTCCATCCAGGCAGAGAAGGGATGGCTGCGGGAGTCTGAGGCAGCTGGTGAGAAAGGGAGAGCTAGGAATGCCGCTGGCCTGCCTTCTTTTAATTCATTCTGAAACCACAGCCTACCCAAGTAGGATGGTGCTACCCAAGTCTAGAGTGGGTCTTCCTACCTGGGTTAATCCAGTCTCACAAACCTGCTTCAAGATCTGTCTCGTAGGTGACTCTAGATCCCATCAACTTGATATTAACCACCATCCAGATCATTGTAGGTCCAGGGAGAACAAACCAGGACCCACGTAGCACCCGGCACAGCAGCATTAAGGAAGTGTGAGCTTCCTAACTTCTGGGGTAGTCAAAGCAGATGTGCAGCTTAGCAGGCTTGCAGAAGGAGTCTGGTGTAAAATGGTGTAGGAATCAGATAGTCACCACACAAACAATGGTCATTCCCACAGTACACCAGATGTGCAGATGTTTGTGCCATGAGTGAAGCTTGGCCACAGTGCAGAGCAAATCATCCTTGTTCAAAAAGTTAATTTTCTGCTTTAAATTGTGATGAAATGGTTCTCGGACATGAATTAAAAAATCATTTTGCTTTCTATTACAGATAATGCCCAGCTGCCTGTTGGATGGGTAATCTATTTTAATATTGGAGTGAGTAAATGGATTGTTAAGGAGCTGTACATTTTCCCTCCTCATTAAAAACCTTGACATTGAAGTGTAAATGGCTTTATTCATGAAGCTCTGATATTCTTAGCGGCCAGGATGAATGGGGATGTCATTCCTTGCTTGTCTCCCTCTCTCTGTGCCCCAAATATAGGTGTTTCTAAGATTAGTTCTTCCCCTCTCACAAATTCAATTCATGTTTTAGTTCAGTTTTGAAGTGTGTGGAGATTGTGTCTGAATCCACGCCTACATCCTTAACTTTTCCCCAAATCCCTGTCTACAGAGTGAGTTCCAGGACAGCCAGGAATATACAGAGAACCCTTGTCTCAGGAAAAAAAAAAAAAAAAGCCAAGAGGTGTGTGTGTGTTGGGGGTGGGTGGGTGGGTGGGTGGAGGCTAGTTGTAGCTTTAACACTCATGTCTTTAAGTTCTGTTATTCTGTGATTATAAAATAAGCTTTGGGGTGGTCCTAAGGTTTGAATCTGGGGCTTCTTAGGTATTAGGCAAGAACTCTGCTACTGTCCTACTTCTCAGAGCGTGCCTATAACTTTGATTTAAACCTATGCTGATATTACTATGTTGTTTGCTCGGGGAAGGGGTGGGGGAAGAGACAGCATCTCTTTGCATAGCCCCAGCTGTCCTAGAACTCACTAATGTAGACCAGGCTAGCCTCAAATTCACAGATCACAAATATATGCTATGCATTTCCACTGTATTTCTCAGCAGCCTTTGAGTGCTCTAAATTAAACTCCTTCCTCTCAAAAAAACTGACACCTCTGTGTTAAATCAAGATGGCTGCCTTTATTGGGCAACCCTCCACTAGTGATCTAGGGATCCGGCGAGGGTGTGGAACACAGTATGACTTATGTCAGCTACTTCCTGCTGTTCTTTGGTATTCCCTCTAGGCGTTGTCTTCAACAATGTCATCGACTCATATGTGAATGTGACTTACTGGTGTAAGAGCCACGTGAGCATCCCTGAGCTGTTGCCAAGAGGATGATCAGTGTGAACAGAACTAGGGAGGGTCTGTGTCCTGCAGGATAGGGCAGACTATGCTGCTGTAACAAAAACTATCAGAATCTCAGTGGTTGAATACACAGGTATTCAGGCTCCAGGAAAGCTGCCCTTGGTGATTGTCTTTCTTGCCTGCGTCATTCCTTTGACATCTCCCTGAGCACACAGCAGGAAAGGGAACAGGAGAGACTGTATACCAAACCTGAGTGCTTGCACTCACAAATGGCCCAAAATTTCTTAATTTCATTGCTTAAAGGAAGTTATGTTCATTTCAAACATTAAGGAACTAAGCACTCAAAGGGAACAGCAAAGTAGAAAGTTTGTGACTATGGATAACATCACCCACAGCATCCTGTTAGAGGAAGTTAGGGACAAAATAAAACTGAAAACCGTTTTTGTTATAGTGGGAGGTTAGCAGAAATTACCAGTTGAGTGATTGCAGTACTGTGTGGCATTGGGGGGGGATTAATGTTGTGATATTATAATATTAGCAAGAAAAACACTGGTCAGTCTACTACAGGCACACTGGTCATTCAGACTCATCTGTGATATAGTGTCTTGGTTGTTCCCCAGGTATCACATCTACCTAAAATGTGTAAAAACACAACAACATAAGACAACTTTCTAATTTTGATGACAGTTGTGGTCTTTTTATAACTTGGATAAATGTATGTATGTAAAGACTGAAGTCTTAAAACAAAAAAAATGGGGGAAGTCATTATAATAAAATTATCCCAGGTCATCCACATGATCATCTGAAGCATGCCTTTGACCAAGAATTTTCTGGTCATGTTCATGGGAGCATTGCACTATAGTTTTTCAAGTAAAAAATAAATTCACAAATGAGGAAAATTTGCTGATAATGTGAGAAAAACAAAATTGTTTTCAGAAAACTTTGGGGTTCTTCTAAAGAGCTAATATTATATCAGGTAAATCTGCCACCTATATCTTCGCATACTTCATATACTTATAAGATATAAACACTAATGCCTGCTGTAAAAGCTAGAATGCAATGCATATTTAAGATGATATATACTGCAGGGTACTGAGATACGGTTTTGATTTCAATCTTGTGTTGTCTCTGATCACATATGTCAGTGACTACACTTTATAAAATTATTCCCCAGTAAATGCCTTTGTAAAACATGATCATTCCCTAATATTCTGACAGCTTCTACTACACATTTCTACAAATGTAGAACACAGGACTTTCAAGGAAACACAGAGGAAAAGTCCAACACACAGGACTTTCAAGGAAACACAGAGTTTATTAAGTTGTGAATTTTTTGCTCAGTTCTATTTCTGTCTGACTGGTCCCTACTCCCTTGAGTGTTTGCTAAATTATAATATTGCCTTAGATATGATTTGTAACCTACAGAGCTATGCTGCTGAGAACAACTATAAATATATGGCTAATAGCACATAAGACTAAGATGAAAGTCCTCATCACCAAGCTTTGACAGTTTTTATTAAGACAGATAGTAAAAGTGCCATCAGATGACAGTGTGCTGGGATCACTGCGTAGTGTTGTCTACAGCATCTAGCTCCACCAACTCCAAAGCGGGTGTGGATTCCTAGGAGCAAATGTTTGTGAGTTGGCTAAAACATATCATGAAGTCCAGTTTAAATGTCTCCCCAGCTTCTATCTTTAATCATAGCCAATCCTGATGTCCCCATAAAGAAACAGAATGGAAGAGGAAATATGCTCATTACATAATGTGTTTATGAAACATAGGCTCTGTTTAAAGTATAAGAAGGATCAAAAGTCATTCTGTGACAGAATGTATTTATCATTTTATGACATGCTGGAAATAAAAATCACATATAAAGAAGTAAGGTGGGTGCATAATTTTTAATGCTGCTTACAGAAGATGCAGCCTCAGGAATTTCAGTTTTTCATGTTTAATTTTTCCCCCTGCCTTCCCCTCCTGCACTGTATTTTTTTTCTTTTTTGTTTTTTTTTTTTTCGAGACAGGGTTTCTCTGTGTAGCTTTGGAGCCTATCCTGGCACTCGCTCTGGAGACCAGGCTGGCCTCAAACTCACAGAGATCTGCCTACCTCTGCCTCTCGAGTGCTGGGATTAAAGGCGCCACACTGTATTTTTCCAGTTCTTGGATAGGCTTTGCATATGCCTCATATTAATAAGTTAGTGGCACTCCTGAAAGCTCTAGAACAACAAGAAGAAATAACACCCCCCTAAGTTATAGACAGCCAGAAATAATCAAACTCAGAGATGAAATAGAAATAAACAAACAAAAAATTAAAAAGAATAAATGAAATTAATGGTTCTTGGAGAAAATTAGTAAGATTGACAAATCCTTAGCCAAAATTAACTAAAAGACAAAGAGAGAAAATTCAAACTAATACAATTAGAAGTGAAAATCATGACATTACAATAGATACCAAGGAAATCCAGAAAATCATAAGGACACACTTTAAGAATCTGTACTCCACTAAACTAGAAAACCTAAAAGGTTAAATTTCTTGGGACATATGACCTACCAAAGTTAAATCAATGTAAGATAAGCAATTTAAGCAGACACATAACCCCTAGTGAAATAGAAGCAGGTTAAGTCTCCCAGCCAAAAAAAAAAAAAAAAAAAAAAAAAAAAAAAAAAAAAAAAGCCCAGGGCTAGAATTCTACCCAACCTTGAAAGAGGAATTAATAACAATATTCCTCAAATTATTTTATAACATAGAACTGAAGGAATATTTTCTAATTCTTTTTATGAGGCCTTGTTACCAAAACTGTACAAAATCTCAACAAATAAAATTATAGACGAATATCTATGAACATTGATGTAAAAATTCTCAATAAAATAAACGTAATCTACCAGATAAAAAGTCTGAATGACTGTTAATCCACATGATTATCTCATTAGATGCAGAAAAGGTTTTTGTGACAAAACCCAACATCCCTTTATGATAAAAATCCTGGAGAGAGTAGGGATACAAGGAATGTACCTCAACATAACATTGATTGTCACCTTAAAGGGAGAGAAATTCGAAGCATTTCCACTAAAATCAGGAATAAGAAAAGGATGTCCATTTTCTCCACACTTGTTCAGTATAGTACTTGAAGTCTTAGGGTGATAAGACAACTGAAGGAGATCAAAGGGATACAAATAGAAAAGGAAGAAGTCAAAGTGTCTTTATTTGCAGATGCTATGATTTTATGCATAAAAGACCCTAAAAAACCCACCAGAAAACCTCTACAGCTAATAAACACTTCCAGTAAAGCAGCAGGATACAAAGTTAATTCACAAAAATCAACAGCCTTCCTGTATGCAAATGACAGTGGACTGAGAAAGAAATCAGGGAAATGACACCTTTCACAATAGCCTCAAATAATTTAAAATATCTTGGGATAACTCCAACCAAGAAAGTGAAAGACTTGTATAGTAAAAACTCTTAGAAACCAATAAAAGAAATTAGAGAGATGGAAAGATCTCCCATGTTCATGGATAGGTAGGTTAAATAAGGTGAAACTGGCCATCCTACCAAAAGCAATGTGCAGATTCAACATAACCTCCACCAAAATTCCAACACAATACTCCACAGACATTGAAAGGACAGTTTTCAGCTTAAATGGAAACATACATACAAAAAACAAGGACACCTAAAAAAAAACCTTGAATAATAAAAGAACTGCTGGAGGTATCACCATCTCTGATCTCAAATTGTACTATAGAGTAATAAAAATAGCAGGCTATTGGCATAAGAACATACATGTTGATCAATAGAATCGAATTGAAGACTCAGACACAAGTCCAGACACCTATGGACACCTGATTTTTGACAAAGAATCCAAAAATTTAAATTGGAGAAAAGTCACCATCGTTAACAAATGATGCTGGTCAAACTGGATGACTGCATGTTGAAGATTATAGATAGATTCATATTCATCACCTTGCACAAAACAACTCCAATTGGATCAAGGACTTTAATATAAGACCAGATACCCTGAATCTGATAGAGGAGAAAGCTGGAAATAGGCTTTAACCCACTGACACAGGAAAAGACTTTCTGAACAGGACTCTGGTAGCACAGACACTAAAATCAGCAATTATTAAAAACGACCTCATGAAACTGAAAAGTCTCTGTATGGTGAAGGACACCATATTTCAGACAAATTGACAGCCTACAGCACAGGAAAATATGGTAGAGGGTTAATATCTAAAATATATAAAAAACTAAAAACATCTAATATAAGAAAACAAATAACCCAATTAAAAACAGGGTAGGAACCAAGCAGGGAGTTCTCAAAAGATCAACACAAATGGCCAAGAAAGACTTAAAGAAAGCTCCAGCAACCTTAGCCATCAGGGAAATACAAATAAAAACAACTTTGAGATTCCATGTTATACCTGTCAGAATGGCTAAGATCAAAAACAGAAATGATATCTCATGCTGGTGAAGATGTGGTGTAAGGGGAACACTCCTCCTTTGCTGGGGGAGTTCAAATTTGCAAACTTATTCAGCTACTGTGGATATCAGTGTGGCAGTTTTTCAGGAAGCTGAGAATATGTCTACCTCAAGATCCGGCTATACCCAAAGAACTCTACATTCTATTACAGAGACACTTGCTCATCTATGTTCATCACTGCTCTATTCATAATAGTTGGAAATTGGAAAATAGTCTAGATGTCCATCAACAGGTGAATGGATAATGAAAATGTGGTACATTTACACAATGAAATATTATTCAACTGTTGAGTTCGAGGCCAGCCTGGTCTCCAGAGCGAGTGCCAGGATAGGCTCCAAAGCTACACAGAGAAACCCTGTCTCACCCCCCCCCCACAAAAAAAGAAATACTATTCAACTGTTAAAAAATGAAATCATGAAATTCACAGGTAAATGGGTAGAGCTAGGGAATAAAATCATCCCGAGTGAGGTGACTTAGCCCCCCCCCCAAAAAAGACGAATATTGTATGCTTTCTTTTATATGTGGATGTTCGATTTTAAGCCTTGATATATATGTTAGTATCTGAACAATGACAGGTACCTAGTAAGGGACCAGGAGAGACTCTCCAAAGGAAGGGGACACAGAATCCATTGTTATGGACAGATAAAGGGGAAGCTAGGCTAGGAGAGTTCAATAGGGATAAGGATAGGAGAGAAGAGTTGTTGCATGATTCTAATTGGTCTTAATAATAAAAACCTGAAGCCAGATATCAGGGGTAAATGCTGAAAGATCAGAGAGATAAAGGAGCAAGCCACAGCTAACTCTTACCTTGCTAACTCCTCATCCAAAAAAAGAGAGCAAGCTTCTGTCTCCTCCTACCTTATAGTCCTCTTCCTGCCCAGCCACATCACTTCCTGTCTGTACAGGTCTCCAGACCTCTATGGTTAACTAGTGGTCAGCTCTGCCCACTGATTTTCAGGCAAGCTTTATTTGTTAGAGTACAAACAAGATATCACCACAAAGGATAAAAGAGGAAATATGGGGAGGGGCAACTAACACTAAAGGCATTTTGAAAAACCATATGGAAACCTACTACTATAAAAGCTTTCTAAAATATATACATATTTGAAAGTAATCTAAATGGATTCACCAAATAATAGGGGAGATGATGCTCCAACTAGACAGTTTATACTACCAAATAAAACCTCCAGTGCTGCATTTTGTTTAACTCTGTGAAGCTGTGTTTCTTTGCCTGTCTAGAACACCTGATTGGTTTAATAAAGAGCTGAATGGCCAATAGTTAGGCAGGAGAGGGTTAGGTGGTTCTGGCAGGCAAAGAGAATAAACCAGAGGAGAAATCTGGTGAGAGAAGATCAAGGAGTGAGAAAAAGAGAAGGAGAGGAGGATATCAGGGGTCAGCCACCCAGCTACACAGCAAGCCACAGAGTAAGAAGAAAGGCATATAGAATAGAGAAAGATAAAAGCTCAGAGGCAAAAGGTAGATGGGATAATTTAAGTTAAGAAAAGCTGTCTAGAAACAAGCCAAGCTAAGGCCAGTCATTCATAAGTAAGACTAAGTCTCCATGTATTTATTTGGGAGCTGGATAGTGGCCTCCCAGAGAACAAAGAGGGAAAAAAAAAACCAAAAAAAAAAAAAAAAAAAAAACCAACTGCAATCTGGAGGCCTGGATTTGAGGCTGGAGTCTAAAGTGGGAAGCAGTCTTCTAGGGTATGCTCTTAGTGATGAGACTGACGCTGCTTCCAAGTGTGTCAGAGCTGACTTTGATGGTAGGCATGAGTAGATCTTCTTGGCGAATGGCTTGAGGGAAAGAAATTCCTTTGACTCCCAAACTTTGCTGAGTAGAAATGTAAGAATGTTGACTATGTCAGGGAAGAAAGAGCTTGTCGTCCTCATCCATCTCCTCCAGCTAACTAGGTACCTAGCAGCAGGCAGGCTATTTGCAGGTAGATTTTTCAGGTTTCATAGAATCCCCATCCGAACCACTTACCTGGTACAGTTTTGTGATTAAATAATGGGAAATGCAGTTATTTAAAATTTTGACCTTTCAGGTGTGAGAGAAGGCTCAGCAGTTTAGCGCACTGGCTGCTCTTTCAGAGGAATTGAGTTCAATTCCCAACACCCACATGGCAGCTCACAGCTGTCTGTAGGTCTAGTTCCAGGGGATCTGGCACTCTCACACAGACATACATGCAGGCAAAACACATATGCACATAAAAATGAGTAAATCTTAAAAAATAAATGAAAATTTGGTATTTCTTATGTCATATATTGTTGCCTGTTGTCATTTACTATTTCACCAGTTGTGCTTTCCTTTCCTTGTTGTAATTTATTTCATGCAGGAGTGACTCTCTACTTGCGTGTAAGACCAGCAGGCACAAGGATTTCTGTAACTGTGCTCCCTTCTATATCTCTAGAGTGCAGAGCTCTGTCTGGGCATGACAGATGCCAAATAAGTACTTTGGAATAAACAGATGAATCCATAAAACAGGGACACAAAATATGCCTTGATTGGAATTATTTTCCTTCCTATGCTTTTTCAATACAAATCTTCTTTGCTACATTTTGTTATTTCTTTGTAACTTAACAGTTTCTTTATTTATTAAAGTGACCTTAGTATAAGTTTGCTATAAGACTAATTTTTCTATAGGCACATCTGACACACACACACACATACACACGCACACACCAATTTATATACTGTCAGCAAGTATTTTAGTTATCATTGTTCCTAAATGATTTTTTAGTTAGCATATAAAGACACGTTTTCATTGTGACATTTCCATCCATATCATTAGACTTCATTCTTATTTGCTCTTGGATTTGATGTTGGGATCTTTAGTCTGCTGAGACTCTGCTCTCAACCTGTTGGACCTAAAGCTACTTTCAAGTAGTGTCAGAGCCAAGTTAAGTGTAGGACACACAGTTGATGGACAGAAACTGCTCTCACCACCAAATTCAGCCATTAGATGTTCGAGAAGGTTGATAGTGTAGAATTCTTTCTTGCTGGTTCCCTTCCTTTCCCTGATAGTTCCTGCCCACCATGTCTGCTTTCATAATGCATGTATTTCATTATCCTCTCTTCTTCCTCCTTTTATACCTCTTCCTCCTCTCTCACTAACACCCATTAAAGTAGTAATTTTGTTGAAATGTTTTTATTTATCATTATTGTTGTGGATGTGTGGTTGTGGATGCATGGGTGTGGACGTGTGGCTGTGCCATGGTGCTCCTGTAGAAGTTAGAGACCAACTTTATGGAGATAGTTCTCTCCTTCCATTTTTACATGGCTGCAGAAATTGAACTCAGGTTGCCAGGAATGCATGGCAAGCAGTTTGTCAGCTGAGCCTCTTACCTACTTTTGATATAGTATTTTTATACAAACATGCTTTATTGTTTCAGCTAATGAACACATTAGAGACCACAGATGCAATACTGTGTCTCTCCTGCAACATAAAGGTAGGAAGATGAAGATCAATTCCCAAATACAATCCAGAATTCATAAATAACAGGTTTCTTTAGAATATGGCACATAAGTAATAAAAGAAGAAATGTAGCATATATGAGAATATTAGAACTGACAGCCTTGAAATAAGATTTGGAAGGCCACAACTGTTCCAGTGAAATGCTACTCACACTCCACTTAAATCACTGCTTAAATAGTACATTAAACCACGCCCTCAGATGAATTCTTGCCTTTTCTTTTTTTCTTTTCATGTTTCCTTTTCTTCAAAACATCTATACTATTCATTGCTTACGAGTGCACATGCAGTTACTTTTGTCTCTAATTAGGACTGGAAACAAATGACTAAAGAATGAACAAAATATGTTTCTGTTGAGATTCCCTGCAGTCTCATTTAGAACTGCTCTCCTTATTGTCCTTGTTAATTTTCTGTCTTCTTAGAGAGATTCTTGGGCAAACTGCAACACTAGTTTTTTATTTGAAGAGAGAAGGATGCTTGTAACAGCAATATGGAGGGGCCAGGCTCAGGGAGCATCACTACAACACAGACAATACAGAGGGGCCAGGCTCAGGAGCATCACTGCCACAGACATTCCTTCTGGGTGCAGATCTTCATGGTGTTATTTCTGATGCCAGAAGATTCATTCTGATGGCAACATGTTGTTCAATTATGATGAGCTCCAGCCTGCACAGGTGGGACCAAGTGCAGCATGCGTGACCCTGACCTCTAGAGATTTTAGATTATAGACACAGTGCCTACTTGGCTTTTCAAATCCCAAGAGAGGGCTGTGCATTTCAAGAATAGAGAGAAGTCATCAAAAATTCCAGACACAGTCAATACTGTGTGATAAATTATGTGATAACTCATAAAAACCATGCTAAATATTTATAGATGCAGAAAAATAATCACTGTACTATCTACAGGACATAAACAGGATTCAGAAGTTTTGAACTTTGTATTTCTGGCATGATACAATTTGAATAAACTAAATTCCTCTATATTCTATGATAGACAAATAATATCGAAGGAAGTATTTTTCAATATAATGCTCCTGGGTTGTCTGTCTTTTATGCTGTGCAGTTTTTAGCTGGAGTTTGAACATATATATATATATATATATATATATATATATATATATTGAGAGAGAGGAAAAAGATAAAGAACTTGGAGTTCACTTTGTAGTGAATCTGGTCAGTTTCAAGGGCTTCCTGAAGCTGTTGAGTTGTTTACTTCCTAAGCTTAAATAAGTCTTCCAGAAGGATGGACTATTTCACCCCCCTTTACAGCAGGTCAGAGCAGTGCTGGGTACTGTGTCCTTGTACATGCTGTCACAGTATCTGTGAGTTCATCCGTGCATCAGTTCTGTCATGTCTGGAAGATGCTGTTTCTTTGGAGTCATCCACCATCTCATGCTCTTAACAATCTTTCCATCTCTTCCAAATGGATTCTTGAGCCTGAGGGGAGGAGTTTGAGGAGAGTGGAGTGCTCCAGTCTCTCATTCTCTGCATACAGTCCAGTGTGGAACTCTTTGTTAATTGCCATGTACTGTAAGAAGAAGCATCTAAGAAGCTGTTTGCAATCGACACCTGCTGGAAAAGCACAGACACTTTTCTCTAATGGAGCATCACCGAGTGTATCAGTCACAGTCTGTGGCAAGGCCCTTGCTCAGGAGCAGTCAAACAACACAAAGTGGACTCCATCTTCTGTTCTTTTGTTCCTCCTCCTCCTCCTCCTTTTCCTCCTCCTCCTCCTCCTGCTCCTCCTCTTCCTCCTCTTCCTTCTTTTTTGGTGCACTTTATATATTTTGCTTTGGTCTTTTTTTTTGTCTTATTGATTTTCATTTTTAAAAAAAAACTTTTTTAAAAAAAGTTTGTTTTAATTTTCTTCATTGTTTTTCCTGTGGGTTGTGTGTGTGTGTGTGTGTGTGTGTGTGTGAGAGAGAGAGAGAGAGAGAGAGAGAGAGAGAGAGAGAGAGAGAGAGAAAGAGAGAGAGAGAATGAAATTGGATGGGTAGGCAGGTGGGGAGGAGAGGATCTGGGAGGAGTTGGGGGAGGGGAAACAATGTGATCAAAATATAGTATATAAAATTTTAAATAACTGAAAAAATTAAATATCACAACTTTCAAGCACCCTGGTTCCCTCTTAATCCTGTTAGTGGTTTCTCCCAGCAGCTACTCTCAGTTTCTCTCAGTGGTCCATATGTTTTTGTACACACTCTTCATTTGCTTACCAACAGTTACAACTCAGGTGAGGTGAAAGCACAGGACTGCCTGCTACTGTTAGAGTCAGCAGGGTGACAAGCTGAGGGAGGCAAGAAGGCAGTTCAGTGCATCATGACTCAGTAGCCACTTTGGGGTCAAACTTCTGGGAGTTTGACACCGAGTTGCTTATTTGAGGCTTGTTTAAACAGCACAATCTAGCGAAAGCTCTTCTTGTGTTGATTAACTCAGTCCTGAATGCACGGCAAAGCATACCTAAATCTCTTTGAGGAACAAAGTAGCTAAATACAGACTAGACATGGACGTGACAAATTGAAACTCTTTGTAAAGTACATGTGAGATCTTCCATAAAGATGAATGCCATAGATAGACTGCAAGAAACAAGTTTAGAAGAATGGGTCTGGAGTCCGGGTCAGTGAGGAAAGTCTTTGGCCACACAGATTGTGAATGGCCACCTGGCTAGAAAGCACATACCCTCCAGTTTTCAGGGCATTCCTCCCCTTGAAGGAACAACCCTGTGTGTTTAACATTCCAGATTCCCCTACTGAACATCTAGGAGCACAAACACCTCCATGCCCCCTACAGGGGACAACTTTGGTAAACTTGGTTGGGAGATACATTTTGAATGCCTGCTTGGAATACTAGATGGAAAGTCCCACTGCAGAGTGGAAGTGCAAGTGGCATGGGGCTAGGGGGTGTGGAGGCACAGGTGATAGTAGCAATGAATTGGGCCACCCAGAAATCAACTCTAACCTCTAGATTTCCAGTTATGCAAACTCCTTCTCTTTCTTCTCTATGCCTCGACAATGCCATACATATTGTTTTATTTTGGTCATAAATACTGCATTTAGATAGTACTTATTCTCTATTACTCTTTCTTGTCCCCTTCCCATTGACCCTGGACCCCTTTATCTTCCTAACAAGTTCCCCTTCTACTGTCATGTATTTTTCCTTTGGGTGTGTACCACCATGTTTAGTTTGAGTTGCCCGCATGAGCATAGGTGTTGAGCTACTCACTGGAGTAAATAACACTTGCCAGTGACTACAGCACATAGGAAAAAAATACCCCCTCCTCCTCCACTAGCCATTAAGTGTGCTTATGAAAACAATGCTTGTAATAGCCTAGAAGTAGTAGAATTTTTAATATCTATTTTCTTTTTCTGGGACTCTACAGTTTAGTATTACTTTGAATTTAAATAGTTTCAAACCAACCCTCCCTGTAATATCATTTCAAATTCTTCTAGACATGGATATGTAATAATGACAATATATGCTAAGAATAGATATTACCTAATATTAAAGACCTCTGTCATGATAGGCAGATTCTCCTGATACTCTGTGAGTTAGGCAGGATACTATGTTCCTTTTGTATTCAGGAGACTTGTCAAAGAGTAATTAGTGATGAGATTGGAATTCCAGTGGCCTAGAACAAAACTGTTGACAAATGAAGCTTTATAGTGTGAACTTATGGTCTGTGTCATTAGCAAAGACACATTAAAGCTTTGGACTCTTTGAACTTAGTTCAAGTTTATGATCATTTTTAATTCACGACAGCCTGTTTGACATGTTAAACAATCTTGTTTCTAATTCCAAGCCAGCTAAGTCTCTGAAGGGAGCACTCCATCATCCCGTGGAGCAGAAGACAAGGGGGCACCCCAGAATCCTATGGAGCAGAAGAAACAATTGGCTGATGCTTTGGGTCACATGAGAATGTCAGTGAGCTAAACAGATAGAATATGTTTGCTTTTTAAACATCTTACTGGCTTATGGCTGTAAAAGGGTATAACAGAATTTTTAAAAGTCTGGTTATTTTATTTTCTTTAGAAACTTATTTATGTAAATTAAATATAACTAGTCAGTAGGACTTACTACCTTAGACACAGGAAGACTCAAGCTGCAGTGCTGGCCATCTTCCTCATCTCTTAGATTTTTTTCCCATCTTGGCTCCAGCCTATTGGATGGTGCCACTGTATTCAGGGAAAGTCTCCTCTCATCCCCTCTCACATGACATTTGTCTCTGGAAATGCACTTGCAGACACACTCAGAAGTGTGTGTCATTAATACAATGTCATGTTAATCATTAGAGCTCATAGTCCCACTTCATGTTGTAGCTGTAGAGCAGAGAGTTGCAGAGCCCAACCAGGTTCATCTCAACATCTCTGTGAAGAGTAGGAAATGACTTCCCAGTGAATCAAACAATGCATGACTACCAGAGACCCAGGCACGACTTTGAGGGATATACACCATTGAGTACTGGAAATCCACGACAATTGTGGTTGATTGTTTCCCCATAAGACTGACAGTCATAGTGAATATAAGCACAGGTTTGCTGTATTCAAGACCTATAAAGGATGAGTCTTTTGGTTGTCTATAAAACCCAACCTTTCCATAAGTCTACTTACCATTGTTCTAATTTTTAAAAATTAATAATTGTATTACTACTGCAAATCTAAGCTCTAATTTTCCCTTGAGCTTAGCATTTAAACTTATAAATCTAATTGTTTAGTTTATATTTAGACTATTTAAAATTATTTTTAGGGCAATTGAAAATGTCCTATATCAGAAATTTTAAAGTAATTACCTTATTTGATAAAACAGCTCTTCACAGCACTTAAATTATTTTTATAATCTGTTGTGTTTATAAGTACTAAAAATATGTAAATACCTGTTTTCTCAAGGTTATGATATTATTTATGAACTTATAATTGTTTATGTATTTCCTCTTAAAATCACAAGCCTGAAAGAATTGCTCAATTGCACATTTAATATTGAGTCACGAGATTCAGCAAGCAGGCCTGTTAATCCCTTAATTATTACTCTCAGTCCCAATTATGATATATTTTCTAGCATGTACTATAAGAGGAGTATGTATTTAAAATTTCATAGTATTTCTCAAATCTGAATTTCTTTGAGTAAAGGAAAATGGGATTATATTAGTCACTTTTCTTATTCTGTGATAAAATACTTGACAATGGCAGTTTAAGTGAGCAAGAGTTTGTCTTGCCTCATAGTTCAAAAAGGTATGTGGTCTACCGGGACCTCAGATGGTTGCTGAGGTAAGCTCAGTTAGGAGGTGGAGAATAGGGAGTATGGATATAAAATCCCAAAGCCTGCCATCACTGGCTCATTTCTCACAGGAAGGATCCACTTTGTACAGGTTTCCCAGCCTTCCAAAAGACCCCACTGGGGATCAAGTCTTCACCCCCATGAGCCCATAGGTGACATGTCATATTGAAACCATAACAAGGAGAGATTTCTAACCAGGGTCGAGGCTGCCCCACTAAGACTCCATAGACAAGCTGTGTATTCAAGTCATTTATTTGAATCATAGGGTAGCACAGTTTGAAACACTGTTAGAGTGCCTGCAGCACTGTGAGTCTTCGGTAGTTTCAAACAGGGCTTCTTCTATGTACAAAAAAGAGTCTTACAGCCAACTCAAGTCCTAAAAATTCTTTTACTACAAAATCCATTTCTTCATAACTTTTTGACCAGTTGACAAAATCAATGATTTCTTTATTCCTAATTTCTTTTTATCCTCTAATTTATCCATTCTAAGTTTTTTTTAATCCAATAGGGTCCAAATCTTATGAATGCTTAAATGATAACTGATTAGATTCTGCACATCCCTCATGGCATTGCCCAGTTCTTTAGCAACCATGCTGAAGTTCTGTTAATTATGAGTAAGACAATCTGATTTATTTGCTCCCTAGTAGAAGGCCCTAAGACAGAGACTATGGAGTTTAAGTGGGAAATAAGAAGAGACAGGAGAAACCAGACAATAATTTCTTTATGAGGTCAGTATTTAGGATTGGAGATTAGAGCCAACGGGGGAAATTCTTGAATTTCCAGAATAGGACACATGTTTCAGTGTCATCCAAGGACTGAGGGTTATTTATGTAGAAGTTCCCGAATTCCCAGAACTTTCAACGTACTGCGAAGGGGAGCCAAGTAGACTCAGTGGTTAGGAGCAGAGGAAGAAAGGAGTTGTGCTGGTATGGTCACCAGCCTGTTGGCTGTAGGGGAACCTGTAGCCACACTTGATTCTTCATCATTATTCAAACTACTGTCTAGAGAAGTATCATTTTTCACAATAGGTAAAGAACTATCTATTGGTCCTGTGAGAGATTGTCTCCCATTGTTACTGGGAATGACCTGACCTTTCTCGATGTGGGGGCCTTCTTGAGTCCCCCCTCGGGGTTTCCTGACCTTAACGGGTTTCCTTGTATGTCCCTGGTCGATCTACATTCATTGGTCCAGTGTCTGCCCTTACCACATCTTCTACACAATCCAGAAGGCAGTGGCCTTCCGTATGAGGCATTGTTAGAATTCGTTTGTCTACAATTTCTCTTAGTATGTCCCATTTTACCACAGTTGAAACATCTAGGTTCCTGGTGCCTTCATGTTCTCTAGGGGAAGTCTCTTCTTACCCAAGGTTTTGGTTTATAATAGTAGTAACCTCTAGCCTCTAGCCTCTAGCCTCTTGGTACCTATGTTGACCTCTGTAAGGTGCTTCTCCTTGCCAAGCCCTTACATCCTCACCTCTAGAACTTTTAATTTCCTGTTGCCATTTTAAACCTTTGGAGATGGCTTCTCCTACCCAAGCTCCAGTATCTTGCACATTGTAGTCAATGTTGGCTGCATACAAACCCATTCTTCTAGCGGAGCTGATCTGATCTTTAAAGGCAAAAGTATTCTTTTGTATATTGGGTTTGTATTTTCATAAGCTATTGTATATATAATTGATTGTCTTATTTCTGGATCTGTTACCTGTAATTCTATTGCGCTAGTTAACTTTTGTAAGAAGTCCTGGAACTGTTCTGTAGGTCCCTGTTCTATTCTGGTATAAGCTTCTAGGCGTTCTCCTGGCTCACGGACCTTATCCCAGGCATTTAATGCTGCTTTCCTGCATTGAGACAGTATATCATCATCATATTTAGCCTGAACCTGTGGGTCAGCATAAATACCCTGACCAAGAAGCTTATCTAGGGGGGCTTTAAAACCTTTCTTTATGCTCTGACGCTCAAAGAGCTTTGCCTCTTCTCTCACCAATGACTTCCACTGGATTTGGCATGCATTCTCAAGTACAGCTGCTACCAATCGTTCCCAATCTGTGGGTGTCACCCTGTTAAAGGTTGCCCATGAATGTAATAGCTGTTTTACATATGGGCCATGGAGACCATATGAGACAACTGATTCTTTAATATTCTTAAGATCCTTCAGCTGTATAAGTTCCCATTCATAAGCCATCTGTCCATGAGGGTGTTTCTTAGAAGCTGGCTTTTCTACCATGGTAGCTGGGTACACTAATGGTGTACGAGTAACAACCTTAGAAGAATAGTCACGATATCTGGGTGGAGTAGGTGCCTGGGATTGGAGTGATTCTGCTTCTGAGGCATCCCAATGATCTTTAAGCCTAGTAATGATATCCTTTGGAAAAGTTTCAATCTCCTTAATCATAAAAGATTCCAAACATGTTAGTGAATCGGTAAATTGCTCTAACTGATCATTTACATGTTTTTCTAGGTCTTTAATACGATCATCCTTAGGCAGCATCTGGATGGCATGGAAACTGCCTTCTAGGTATTGGAGTCTAGATTTGAGGTCACGATTTGCTGATTTTGAGTCCTCAGCAATCGACTGTATGGACCTATGTAATCTGTTAGCCCTGTACTGTAAATTATCTTCCAAACATTCAAATCTAGACTCAAATTTGTGATCTGCTACCTTGGATGCTTCAATAATTGATTGAATGGCATTGTCCAATTCTTCAACCCTATCCTGTGTATCTTGCACCTTTGTATCTAATTTCTGGATAACATTGCCTATCTGAGTTTCTAGCTGGCTACAGATATTCTTTAGCTCATCACGGTCTTCTGACAGCCTAGCCTCTAAGGCCTCAGACATGGCATAAATATGCTGTATCTCATCTTGGGTAACAGACAGCTCTGTCTTTAGCATATTGGACACAGAGCCAAGCTTATCATCCAATTTCTGTTCCACTTGCTGCACAATTGTGGTCTGACCTAATCTGTTCTCCAAAACCTCATTGCGTAAAGCTGTTATTTCCTGTAAGCAGTTGGTGAGGTTATCTCTGTCCCTGTTCCTGAGCCCTCTGGCTAATAATATTATTTGTACCAGCAAGCTAATTGCCATTACGGCATATAGGCCGGTAATTGGCAAATTAGCATCCTCCTCAAACAGTGAATTCATGTAATAAGCAAAAATATTACCAGTTTTAGCAAATGATAAATATTCCGCCATAATTTTACCTGATTTCTACTCCAGATGCAGTAACTATCTTTGACCAGTGGGTGGCACAGGTGTTCAGTTAGTCCATGGCGTTTGGTAGTGGCGGGTGGCAGCTGTGGAGAGAGGTCACAAAAGCAGCTGCGCTTATCTTAGAGAGTATACGGCCTTGTGGCTGTAACCACTGAACGAGGCGTGGCTTTAAGGCCACTGCAGGACCCTACTGAAAGCCAAGACCAACTCCAACTCTCCAACTCGGTTCAAGGGCTGGAGGCCTCCGGGTGCAGGTAGGCAGCAGTCCAAGCTGGTCCCGAGCACATGGTGGTAAAACCGTAGGAGGTCTGTGTGAGTCTCCAAGATGGGAGCAGCTCAGCAGCAACCGGTCGGCTCGGAGCCGGGAACACCTATGGACAGAGGGATCTTTCCCCGCCTAGGCCGCAGGCCTGGTGGAACCCACAGCCTGTCCCAAATGGAGTGTAGGTTTCCAATATTCCGCTCCTGACAACCAGATTTAGTGGGAAATTACCAATACGGAGCCAAGTAGAAATATAAGGTATTTAATAGGGAAAAGCCTTACTTACAGAGCGTCCTAGCCAGCCGGCGTGGCAGCAATCTGTACCCAAGCCAAAAGGGGTGAAAACTGAAAGCGAAACTCAGCTAACTGAAACTCTTACTCTACGTCACCCTGACCATGCCCTTGTGGCTACAGGTTCCCCTACAGTTGGCTGTTGGCGTCTTTCAAAATGTCAATTGCACTAAACAACAAAGTGTTTTAGCGGGTTTTAATGACCATTACCTCCAAGTCTCTCAACAATGGAGATGTTGCTGTTTTCAATACATCATTCTCTCTCTGTTCCATGTCTCAACTTATTGCAGTGGACTGTCAGTAGCTAGGTGGACACCGAATGTCTAAGACTGTTAACCATGTCAGGCCTTGTTGCCATTGGCTGGGCATCATTTAGATCTAGGGTCTGAACTCAGGATCGTATCTGCTTCTTGGGGCTTGTTGTCTTACCAATCCCCCAATATCATCCTTAGGAGAAAGATGTGAAACGAATCTGGGAGATGAAACAAACATCAGGAGGAGAACTGGAGCTCACACAAAGATGCATTATGTGAGCTGTTACCACTGTGAGATGTTGGGAACTAGACACAGTAGGGTAGGGTCTCTCGGAGCTTATGTAACACACATACCTCATTGTTTTCTTCAGCCTCCAGGAGAGAGGGCTCTGGGTGTTCACTCACTAACTTCCTTCCACTTTGGTGGATAGGGAACATGCTAATTAGATGGCACTCTCAACTTGCAATGAAGTGGCTAGAAAAAAGCTCCCAGGGAGAGAAATTTAGGAAACCAAACACACACACACACACACACACACACACACACACACACACACACACACACACACAGAAATGTTTAGGGTGAAAGGGTATTAAAAATCATAGGCTTACCTTACTCCACTGTTCTGAAGGGTTTTACTTGAATTTTATAGTATGTGTTCAGATAAAGTGAGAATTTTTTTAAAATGGAATTTTAGTAAATTAGAATTTCCAAAATTATCAAAAGCCTTTAAAGAGAAGCATCTTCAAAATGTTGGATACCAACCATTGCTTTGCTAAGGAAAACATTTGTTCAGTTGATCTACTTAAGCTGTTATTTATTCTTACTTCTGCTAATAAGACTGCCAGAGGTAGATGTGATGGAGAATAAACATGCTTCTTGGCTCACTAGAGGAAGGGAAGACTATGAGTCATGCTTGTGTAGACATTTGCTTAGAGAGGCATTAGCACAGATGAGTGGAGCTGTGGTTTTTGTTTTTGTTTTTTGGGTTTTTTTAGAACAACTAAATAAACTAGCCCCAAGCCTGGGGCTCTTTGGTAGTACAAGACAGCTGATAGAAATACCTTAAAGGAGTAGATATGGTGGAGATTTATGGAGAAGTTACTGATGCTGAGAAACTGCTGGACGTAGATGAGTGAGATGGCCACATTACAACAGCCCACATAAAATATACTGTAAGAGGCTTGAGAGCTGAGTCAATGGGTAAAGGAGCAAAGCTTGCTCCCTAGGCTGACCATTAGAGTTCACTGACCAGAACCCATGTGGTGGATTCTGAAGCACAAGCCATGACAGTAAAGTGTATCTAACTTGTGTTATGTATAGGAAAGGGAAGAATCAGTTTTCTGATTTTTCATTCACTGGGTAGCTTATGCTCTTACACATGAAATATCTGGTTTCTGTTCACTGAAATAAATACTGTCATCTAGCATGTAATATATGAAAAGTATTGTGCTAGACTCCATGGAATATAAAGTCAAGTTGAGTGGCTATAGCTTATAGGCTCATTAGTGGCAATGTAAACCCTGTGAGCCACATGAGTGGCTAAGCCCCTCTCCTGAGAACCTCTAACTTCCAGGTTCCATGCACAGAACACTCTAGTCCTAACTGCTGTACCCTGTCCCACCCTACAGAGTAAAAAACCCAATCTTTGGACATGAAATCCCACCAATATCTACCTTTGGAAAGTTCTACCTTGAAAAGTTCCACCTGCCTCCCAAGAAACTCTATATAAGCTTTGTATCCTGTTCAGTTTGCTGCTGTTTCTCACCCTAGAGGCAGCCACCATCGTATTTTTGTTCCTCCCAATGAATCTCTTTTGTGAGGTTTGTTGTGCTGTGTGACTTTGTGGTACTCCTTGGCTCCCAGTTGCCAGCATGCCTTTCTATCTGAGCTGCCATGCTTACAGCCAAGACGGGGAAAATTCCAACTTAGTCATTCAAAGCACAAGCGACTCCTCAGTTGTCTATAGAGAAGTGTCATGTTGTATGACTTTACCTGGGGAGATAGGAATGAAGCTAGGGCCACCCAGCTAGGGCCCCGACCACAGACCCCAGAAATGATTCTATTCACATGACTTTAGTGATCCAGTGTGTTTATTGGGGTTACCCAAAAGAGTATGGGTGAAGGCTTACTTATGGGAGCATGTGTGATTCACAGGTAGCTGCATCCCCAGCATGAGTGGTAAGTCACGAAAGCTTCTTCCTTGGAGTTCCCTCAGGACCTCCAAGCAGCATGGCCAGCCATGATCCTATCTCGATAGCAATTACCCACTGCCTAGATAGCCTTGTGGGGATGTCTTGTGAGTCTTGAGTCTTGTTCGTTTTGTTGACTTGTGGAGTCTTTAGAAGCCTCTTTCCAGGAGAGAATGGCTAAGTGTGGAGGAAACAGCAGTGACACAACACACCACTTTGCAGGATAGCTAGGGACTCCCCCATAAAATCAGATCCTCTCCTAATGGGAATTCTCTTAGACAGTGTTTCCCATTAGGAGAGAAGGCTTTGCCTTCTCAGCTTCTCTGAATGGCTGCAGATGTGGGCTCAGTGGATGGTGATGCAGCACCCTGTGATACCCATGAATCCTAGTAGCACTGATTTAGCAAATGTAATCTGCCTGAAATGGTTGCCTCTCTGCTGGGTCCTTGGTTTCTGGGCAGCCAGTGTACATGAGCCATTAGATAGGATTACAGTCAACTATTGTGGCCCACTTGCTTGGTGGTAACTGAACAGACTTGCTTATTAGCCATTGTCTCAGTTTAATAAAATTATGGAGGAGCCAAGTCCTGCCCAGCTGTGTCACCACATGAAGCAGGTGGGCAGCGTGTCTGCAGGGCCTTCTTTGAGTTGTCATCATGGCTTCCCAGCCCTTCCCTGTTCTGGGAGTTTCCCTCTCTTTTACTATCCACAGGAATGCTCAGGATGCAGAAATCAAGTAAATCTTGCCAATTAGCTTTAAAAAAGTTAAAGTCAAACACAGCTAAAGTTAATTCTAAGGAAATGTCATTTTTGTCAGTTCCCTCTGACTATGAAGTTTAAAAAAGTCAGAGCCCAGGTTTTTTCCTTTTTTCTTTTAATACAAGGCTCCACCCGGCCACTTACATGCAAATGTATAATCTATTTGAACATATTCCCTACTATACCCCACTACTCTGGCTGCAGGTAGGAACATGGGAACAGACAGGGAAGGAGGAGTGTCCCATCTGGCCCTGGAGATGCCAGAGCTGGCACTGAGCAATAGTGGATATTAAACCAGAACACCAGATCATCAATCTAGCTGTATTTCCTATCTTCTAGTCTCAACCTGTCTACTGGAAGAGCTTTTTCAATGCATGGGTTATATAGATAGATTCAGGTGTGTGTGTGTGTGTGTGTGTGTGTGTGTGTGTGTGTGTGTGTGTGTGTGTGATTGCAATGTGGAAGCCAGAGGTGACATTGGATGGCTTCCCCATTGCTCTTTATATTGATTCACTGATTGGGCTTTAGCCTGTCTGGACAGTGAGCTTTGGGGATCCTCCAGTCCCCTCTTCCCTAGCATTAGGCCGTCAGAGACACCATGTCCAGGTTTTTATGTGAGTGCTGGAGATCTGAACTGAGATGAATATCATGATTTAGATTTGGGGATTTGGCCTTTGGGTTTTTAATAAATGGGTGAAAGGAGATAGATGCTTTGAGGAAGGAACAAGCATTGTGTTGGCAACAATAACACGTTTCAAGTGCAAATTAGAAATTAGTTCATTCTGCAGAAATGGGCACTGCTACTTCCTAATACTTCTCTGATGAGGATGATATTTACAAATCCTACCTTAAAAAGCATATAAGGAAATGTACTGGCATTTGGAAGGTGTCCTGGTTGGTTTGTCAATTAGACCCAACTAGTATTATCTTGGAAGAGGACCCTCAACTGAGAAATGCCTCCAACAGATTGGCCTGTAGGAATGAAGTCCCTGGGGGCATTTTCTTGATATTAATCAAGAAATGATTAATTGATTTGGGAGGGCCCAGTTTATTGTGGTTGGTGCCATCCCTGGGCAGGTTGTCCTGGATAGTATAAAAACACAGGCTGAGCAAACCATGGAGGCTTCCTGAGAGGCTTCCACTTCAGTTTCTGCCTCTAGGTTCCTGCTTTGAGTACCTGCGTTGGCTTTCCTCAGTGATGAGCTATGTTCAGGATCTGTGAACCAGATAAACCCTTTCCTCACCAGGGTGCTTTTGGGTCATGGTCTTTATCACAGCAATAGGAAAGTAACCAATACAGTCTAGGTCTGAATAATCTATATCTAACATTCTCCAAGTGACTGGTGCATGATGTCATGAAGTTACAGTCTACATTTGATGGACAAGTTAGACCAATGCATTTAGTTAAAGGGAAAGGGTGGACTTCATTGGTGGATTTCAGATTTCACATGGTGACCACCCTTTAAGAAACATCATTTTCTGAGTTTTAGCATAGTGCAGCACAAAGAATACTCAGAATTATCTAAAGAGATTGTTAAGTAGCCTTTCATTTTCCAACTACATATCTGTGGATCCACGTGGTCTTAACATATTTCAGCTGAAAAAACACAGGGTAGGAAGGGTGAGGACAGAAGCAGTTATTGGAATCCAGATGTCATCTACTAGGCCTTAAGGAGATTTGTAAAATTATAGGACAATTTTACTCTTCTCTCTGATTTTTAAAAATATAATTATCTTCAAAGTATTATATAATTAATGTATAGTGGGCTTACTTGTTTTATTTTAAAATAGATACTTAAGGTGTTTTTCTATTCAATATTTAGAATGATTAATATTGTCCACAGAAACTGTGTAAAGGTCCCTGGGACCATGACATTCTCCTTCTCCATGACATTCACATTCTCGTTGATAAAGCATGTCCACCAGCTGGTAGCACTGGATGGGTTTAGTATTTAATTCTGTGATTGGAGAATTCAGAGTACATACAAATTCATTTCTGAAACATAGAGACTGAACTTCTATAAATAATTCTAGTGATAGCCAAGAATCTTTAAAGAGACTCGGGAGCACTTAGTCCAGAGTCAAAGAGACTCATTAGTGTTCAGCAGAGGCCCGGCGGATCACAAACTTTCTACCGCTGCCATCATATCTTTTAATTTCAACTCAGTATACATATATATGTATTTAAGGGGCTTCAGACCAAAATTACTTCCCCTCTGTGGTAAAGACCTGGCAGTCCATTACATTTTACAGTGAACAGTAAAGGGATGCCACTAAATCTGAATGAGTTGGTGCTCAACCTTTGTCCTGCTTTAACTTAGTCTCTAAAAGATGGTTATACTTGCCATTCCAAAGTGTGTTCTGGACACGAAACCATGGCACACATCTAAAAGCTAAGAAGTGAAAAACTTTGCCCCAGCACCATCCCCCCAGAACTGACTGACTTATTTCCATATCACATGCTGAAGTAGTGGCAGCTGTCTGTAAGTTAAGGAAATTGCTAGAAGACAGGGGTGGGAGTGACGGGTGGGTGGTGGGAGTAGCATGCTGAGTCATTGGTGATAAGACTCTTCTAGATAGATCACTCTTTTATTTCCTGCATGGAAAGTCAGCTTCCAATGTGATAAAACATTGCTGTCAGTAGTAGATCCCTTAGACCAGCCACTGGGAGTTTATACCCTAAGCCTGTGGAATCAGACTCGGAATTTTAAAGACTTCCAGTTGGTGCATAAACATCACAGAACTTTGGCAAACACTGTTATGAAGGTATATATCATATTTTTTGTCACCTTCTTGTATTTTCTTTTGAGCATTATTTGGCTTTTACTTCATTGCATTTTAAAGAAACAGTCAGTCTTCTCAGACGTATTCCCTGGATTGTTAAAATGTTTGTTGTGGGAGCTGGAGAGCAGCAGAAGACCTGGCTTTGATTCCTAGCACCCACACGATGGTTCACAGCCACCATAATGTCAGTTCCAGGGGATCTAATGTCCCCCTTTGACCTCTGTGAGACCTAGTCATGCACACGGTGCACACACATGCATGCAGGTAGAACACTCACATGTAAAATGAATGAACCTACGGGAAGTTTAACATATCATAGCACTAAAAACACCAGACAGCTAAAGAAAGCCTGAGTTCAGGGCCATGGATCTTATACAGAGAGTCAATACAATATGTTTGTTTTTAAAGTAGTTTGTTTTACAGGTCCCTTTCTTTTTAAAGAAATACTTTTATTTTTGAGAATTTCATATAATGTGTTTTGATCATAGTCACCCTAACTCCTCCTAGATCCCCCTGCACCTTCTTACCCCTTTCTTATCCTTTCTTTTGTTTTTAAATAAGCCTTCAACTTGAATTTGTGCTGCCCATGTACTCCATGAGCTTCTTCTCAGGAAAGCCTTTTTCTATTGGAGACTCTTCCAGCTGGCCCTTTATCTGAGTAATGCCATACATTCATGCACACACACTCACGCATACATATACCTGCATACACCTCATGCATACACACATACACATGCATAAACCACACGCATATACACATAGACAAATGCATACACATACACACATATATAACTCATGAACATACACAGAAAAAGCCACATACTTACATATGCCTCTATACATATACATACATATGTGTAGACACACATGGATTCACATGTACACATGCATACACATATAGATGTTTTTAGTGGTGCTGGGCACCACATGCTAGGCAAGTGCTCAACCACAGAGCTACATTCCAAGCCCCAATAGACACATTTAAATGTTCTTTAAAACACCATATTTGTCTGCCAGACACCAGTGGTGGGCACTCCAGTTACTAATGCCCCTCAAAACTTTGAGATGTGGTGAAGCCACTTTCCTAAAGATATTGAGACCCATTATCCGAGCATCTTTGTTCTACTCCTCAGAAGGTAGAGTAGAACCTACTCTACTGTTTGTGTGGCTGCTGAGTGGTAGCCTGCTTTGGGTAAGTTGAGATCATTGGCAGACTTCTTGTAAGGGATGAAAGGTCTCTTTATAAAACCAGACTATGTTTTGCAACAGCTGGTTATTTTTACTTCAGAGCAGCTATCAGGCAAAGTGTAAGAGGACAGCACAATGCTGTCATGTGCAAAGTTCTTTTTCTCAGTAGAAGAGGGGATAAAAGAAAGACTTAAAAATTATATAGTGACCTGGTACCTATGTACTCATGGGGCTTAATGTCAACTGAATAAACAGTTAACTGTAGTTTATAAATATAAGACATAGATTAACATTTCTGTGTGCAAAGCATTATATTAATTAAAAATCCCAAGCTCACATTATGCACTTTCTGAATTTAGACGATTCCTCCCTTGTTTCTGGTCTGCTCCCATTTTAATGTAGCTCAATGAGAGACATTTAAGAGTATGTGCTCTCCATGCTCTTGACGAAGAGGCCTGTCAAATGTAAATGCATTCCATATTTCCAATAAATCCTATTAGCCAGTCCTAGAGGAGAAAAGCATGAATCATTTATTGGTGAGAAGTTTGAATTAATTCGCTGTCAATTTAAATCATAAAGATTGCTAAGAGTGCAGAGGGGTGAAAGGCACGCTACTAGTTAATAACAGCAGAAGAATAAGAACGGGTGTTGACTCAATGATTCAATTACTGTCCTTTGTCTTCAAGCCTTGATAGTCTGTCTTCTATGTGGTCCATTCTGTTGGTGAGGCTTTCCAGTGAGGTTTTCTTTTTTCTTTTTCCCTTTTCTTTTTCTTATTGAAGTTTTACTTCCAGCTTCATTTCAATTTGGTTTTCTTCAATATTTCTACCTCTTTACTGACTTAAAATTTCATATCCCATACTGTCTTTATTACTTCATCCAGCCATATATATATATATATATATATATATATATATATATATATGCAATATGTTATGCATCAATAGCACCAACCGCTTTTCGAGGTTCTGCAGTCATTTGAACAAAATTGTAGAGACATCCAGCACACTCCATTAAAAAAACAAACAACAACAACAAAAAGTAAAAAACAAAATCCCAGAAAACAGCACAGTTCTGTTACTCTTGTGGTACCTGGCACCATTTTTTTTTTTAATTAGCTTCTCAATCATCATCTGGAAGGAAACCATTCTGAGCACCATCATTAAAAACAGCTCTGATAAAGCCCGGTCACTACTATATATCATAAAGCAGGTCCACATATGAATGAGTACATGCCATGTTTGTCGTTTTGTGATTGGGTTACCTCGATCAGAATGGTTTCTTCGAGTTCCATTCATTTTCCTGCAAATTTCAAGATTCCATTGTTTTTTTTCTGCTGAGTAGTACTCCATTGTGTAAATGCACCACATTTTCTCTATCCATTCTTCAGCTGAGGGGCATCCAGGCTGCTTCCAGTTTCTGGCTGTTACAAATAATGCTGCTATGAACATGGTTGAACATATGTCCTTGCTATATGAATGTGCTTCTTTTGGGTATATGCCTAGGAGTGGAATTGCTGGATCTTGTGGTAGACTCATTCCCATTTTCTTGAGGAGTCGCCATACTGATTTCCACAGTGGCTGTACAAGTTGGCACTCCCACCAGCAGTGGA
The DNA here is from genome assembly GCF_003668045.3 of Cricetulus griseus. Classification (NCBI taxonomy): domain Eukaryota; kingdom Metazoa; phylum Chordata; class Mammalia; order Rodentia; family Cricetidae; genus Cricetulus; species Cricetulus griseus. Next base: position 213,435,820 of record NC_048595.1, read on the forward strand.
GGAGTGTTCCTCTTTCTCCACGTCCTCTCCAGCATAAACTGTCATTGGTATTTTTGATTTTAGCCATTCTGACAGGAGTAAGATGGTATCTCAGAGTTGTTTTGATTTGCATTTCCCTGATGGCTAAGGATGTTGAACACTTTCTTATGTGTCTTTCAGCCATTTAAGATTGCTCTATTGAGAATTGTCTATTTAGTTCTGTACCCCATTTTTTAATTGGATTGTTTGGTAACTTCTTGAGTTCTTTGTATATTTTGGAGGTCAGCCCTCTGTCAGATGTGGGGTTGGTGAATATCTTTTCCCAGTCTGTGGGCTGTCGTTTTGTCTTGCTGACTGTGTCCTTTGCCTTTCAGAAGCTTCTCAGTTTCAGGAGGTCCCATTTATTAATTGTTGATCTCAGTGTCTGTGCTACTGTGTTATGTTCAGGAAGTTGTCTCCTGCACTGATTAATTCAAGGGTATTTCCCACTTTATCTTCAAGTAGATTCAGTGTGGCTGGGTTTATGTTGAGGTCTTTGATCCATTTTGACTCAAGTTCTGTGCAGGGTGATAGGTTTGGGTTTATCTGTAGTCTTCTACATGTTTGCATCCAGTTATGCCAGCACCATTTGTTGAAGATGTTCTCTTTGTTCCAGCGTATATATTTGGATTGTTTGTCAAAAATCAGGTGTTTGTTGGTGTGTGGGTTAATATCAGGGTTTTCAACTCTATTCCATTGGTCTAGCTGTCTATTTTTGTGCCAAGACCAAGCTGTTTTCAGGACTATAGCTCTGTAATAGAGCTTAAAGTTAGGGATGGTGATGCCTCCAGAAGTTCCTCTATTGTACAGGGTTGTTTTGGCTATCCTGGGTCTTTTGTTTCTCCATATAAAGTTGAGAATTGTTCTTTCAAGGTCAGTGAAGAAATGTGTTGGGATTTTGATGGGGATTGCATTGAATCTGTAGATTGCTTTGGCAAGATTGCCATTTATACTATGTTGATCCTGCCTATCCAAGAGCATGGGAGATCTTTCCATTTTCTCGTATCTTCTTTAATTTCTTTCTTTAAAGACTCAAAATTCTTATGGTACAGGTCTTTCACTTTTTTGGTTAGTGTTACTCCAAGGTATTTTATGTTGTTTGTGTCAATTGTAAAGGGTGATGCTTCTCTGATTTCTTTCTCCACCAATGTGTCATCTGTATATAGTAGGGCTACAGATTTTTTTTTTTAGTTAATCTTGTATCCCGCCACTTTGCTGAAGGTGTTTATCAGCTGTAGGAGTTCCCTGGTTGAGTTTTTTGGGTCACTTATGTAGTTATCATATCATCTGCAAATAGTGAGAGTTTGGCTTCTTCCTTTCCGACTTGTATTCCCTTGATCTCCTTTTGTTGTCTTATTGCTCTAGCTAGAACTTCAAGGACAATATTGAAGAGGTATGGAGAGAGTAGACAGCCTTGTCTTGTTCCTGATTTTAGAGGAATTGCATTGAGTTTCTCTCCATTTAATTTGATGTTGGCTGTTGGCTTGCTGTATATTGCTTTTATTATATTGAGGTATGTTCCTGTTAACCCTGATTTCTCCAGGACCTTTATCATGAAGGGGTGTAGTTTATAGCTTCCAGTTTAGTGTTTTCATGGGATTACTGAGGATGCAAATGAGTTTGTCTCCATTTCCTGTGCCTTCTCTTGGGGTCTTTTCTTCTGTTTGTTTTGTCCTATTCCAGTGTTTTACTTTTTGTCCTATTTTATTTTATTATTATCCTTTAGATAATAATATTATCCAATGGTTCTCAATCTTCTTACTGTTGTGACCCCTTAATACAGTTCTTCATGTTGTGGTGATTCCCCAACCATAAAATTATTCTCATTGCTACTTCATAACTGTAATTTTGATACTGTTATGAATCATAATGGAAATACCTGTGTTTTCAGATGGTCTTAAATGATCCCTGTGAAAGGGCTGTTCAATCCCTAAGGGGTTATAATCCACAGCTTCAGAACTAATGCTTTAGAAGTCTTATTTCCTAATTAGAGACAGAAAGGGGGTGGACCCACTGCCAGAGATACTAGTAAGACCCTAAAAGAGACAAACTTTGTCCCCTGGAGAAGGGGAAAGGGTCACCATCCCCTGAGCAAATTGTGAACATGGGAAGAGGGGGGAGGAAGCTATGAGAGTGAGAAGGGAAGAAAAGGAAGGATGCAGAGGTCATGAGGAAGCAGAAATTATGAGTCAGGTGTAGATTAGAAGAAAGGACATATGACAGATAGGTTTTTAGTTGGAGGAATGGTAGAGGAGGAAGGGAGGGAGAAGGGAACTGGGACTGTGATGTAATTCAATCTTGTTTGTAATTCAAATATAAAAAAAAATTTAAAAAAAGAAAGGGGGAGGACCAGGAATTGAGGGATGATGATGAGGAACTGGATGAGTAGACAGACAAAAAACTATAATCAGGATATATTGTGTGAGAAAAAAATGTGTTCTCAATAAAATACAGAAAACAAAAAAAAGAGGACAAGTATAAATATTTTCATTTAACACTTGGTTTTGAGGGACTGGAGAGGCAGCTCAGCAGTTAAAAAGCTCCACTTTAACTGTGTTTAACCTGTTTTAAGAGAACAATGTAACCATCAGCTTTAAATGCTTTGGATTTCCCATGTAGTCAGCTGTTACAACCTAAGCTAATACACAACAGCAATCTTAAGTTCGGTATTCTCCCATGCCCAGAGTAATACATGTGTGTTATGATAATCATTTTCTGAAAACAGAAAATCGGCTGAAAGTAGACTTATAGAATGAATATCCACCATAAATAGTGGACACAACATATGAACATTTCTTTATAAACTATGATATTTGTAATACTGTGACATTCCATACATTTATTTATACCTTGTATAATATTGAAGTCAAGATATTGCAGAGAGTTCAAGGAATCCAAAGAGGTCATAAATAAACACCCAAATGAACTTAAGCAATACAGGAATAAACAGGGAATGAAGTCAAAGAATACCCAAACAAATGGCTGACTGAAGTAATGAAGACAGTGTGGGATATGAGATTTTAATTCAGTAAAGAGGTAGGAATACTAAATAAAACCCAAACTGAAATGAAGATGGAAGTGAAAAATTCTATAAGTCAAAACAAACAAACAAACAAACAAACAAACAGTGCAACACAAAAAACCCAAACCAAAACCAAAACCTCAGTGGCAAGCCTCCCTGGCAGAATCTGGGTCAGTTGTGCTCCATGATTTAATCCCTTGTTAAAACTCCACTAAAGATTTCTGTAGTTTCCTTCATCCCTTTCCCATGTGATGCTTTCTGTGCTGTCCAATGAATATAGACTCTCAGACACAGGCAGACACACAGACACACTCAGACACATAGACACACTCAGACACACAGACATACTCAGACACAGGCAGACACACTCAGACATACAGACATGGATATGTGTATATTCATAGGATGGCATTCAAGCAGGCACAGATTCAGACTCATGCAAGAAACCGACAGAGCACAACAGATGAGAATGGGGAGCAAAATGGAGAATTGAAATCTGGGCTGCGTCTAGATCAAGAGACACTAAGGGGGAACATACTAATTCATTTCCTTAATGCCACTTGACTCATTATTGGTGACTCTGAGTGTGAACTTGAGACTATTTTTTTTTCCTATTCTGGTATGTTAGTTTGTCCCAAAAAGAAAATAAAATTGAATAAACAATCCCCTAGGCATTTACTTTCAGTTGAAGAGACTAAGCATTCAGAGTTTCCATTATTAAATGGTATTGGGTCAGTTCAGAGTCCGAGTGTCCCTACTGTCCCACATGAATGGATGCTACTTGACTGTCTAAAATGCACAATGACAGTAAAAATAAAAGCATGAGATACTGTAGTTGTTTGGGTAGGTGATAGACGGAAATAAATGGGATCATTCTCTCTGGTCTCTTTGTAGGTATACGAGTTTTTTGGCATATGTGACAGAGCATTAAATCATCTTTATGGCAACTTTGAAGAGTTTGAGGTCCTAAGAGGAGGTGAGTTGACTGGGAAATCTTTGTCCAGCAAGTTGTCAACTCACAAGCTTTATAGAAATTCTCTTGGCTTGCTGACAGGTCTGTAACACTCTTTTCTAGACATCTGGGATTCTGTCAGGCACCTGAGTAGGCTCTGGAGACTTCATATTTTATTATAAATACTATTACACTCTAAAGACAGAGATGATTATCTCTGTCAAGATGACTGAGTAGGCAATAACTCTTGCTGAATAGGCATGCGGACAAAAGTTCAAATCCCTAGAACCCGCAGAAAAAAACTGAGCACAGTACAGGTAATCCTAGCCCTGGTGGGGAGGTCAGGAGCAGGCAAAGATGAGAGATCTGCTAGGTCTTGCTGGCTGCCAGACACACACACACACACACACACACACACACACACACACACACACACACACACACACACACACACAGTGTTGAATTTTATGAGGAAGAAGAAACAAAAAACTACATACATAGTTCATGACAAAAAAATTCAGAAAAACAACTGTTAAGTATGTGAAATTCTAAATAAGTTTCATTCCTTATTTATATATATTTTTTTCTTTGAACAAGATTTTTCTAGAATCACTAGTTGTGGATGCAAATGAACTCACACAGAGAATAATCTGATAACCGTCGTTGGTGTGATCTTACCTGTTTATATAAGACCACTCACTGGCTTCAGGTCAACCCATCGTCTTTTCCAACACACAGCATTCTTGAGGTTCATTGATCTAGTTAGAAACTACAACAATCCCAGACTCAGATATGCAAATTGTTGTTATCATAAGCATGTGTTTCAGCTAGCCACCGTCATCTGTATTTAAAAAAAGCTTTACCTATTTTTGCTTTTTGTGGGTATGTTTGCATGAGTGTGTGTGTGTATGTGCACTACCTGCATGCAGGGGAGCCCACATAGAGGAAGATGGCATGGGATCCCCTGGAACTGGATTTAAATAACTCTGAACTGGCATTATTAGACCCCCGGAAAACTCAGGTATCTGGGGTCCCAGGCCACGATTGCGGTCACCCCAATCACCAGGTGGATTCGAGAGCTTGCTGCAAACTGCTTGAGGCTTTATTGTAATTTAACGAGCTAACCCCATGTTAGCTCGGGTCTTTCATCCACCCGCCATGGTGGATGGCTAGCAAAGACAGCTTGAACCCGCTGCATACCGATCTTGTAGGGCAGCGTAAGGGGAGTGTCTAGGGGTACGCACAGGCTCACTATTGGTGTGCCTCCAGCCTTGGAGGGCTTGCCCTGTGTTGATTGGTCAACTGGTTGTTATGGCCCATAGACCCTCCCAGGATGGTTGCTATGTTTTGTGTCATTGCTGTGTGCTTGTCCATAAAGCACACCCAGGGTCTTAAAGCATAGCGCCACCAGCGAACTTCTGATTGGTTCCTTGTCACAAGGCAGGCACTTGACCTCTAAGTGACCAAGGCAAGTTTATGGCAAGCATGTGTTCGGTTGTTATGGCTGCCGAAAGGGGAGCTGGTCCCTTCAGCATATGGGTGATGGGAACTGAACCTGGGTCATTTACAAAAGCAGCAAGTGCTGTTAACCACCAGGCAATCTGTCTAGTCCCATTATTTTCTACATTGATGAATTTGCCTACTTTAAAAACTGTCATAGCCTGGCATGTCTCAGTCCCAAACCACAGAAGCCACGAGGTTCAGCCTGAGTGGGGGTTCGTGGACTTGGAAATTCCTAGCAATCCAATGGCGATAAAGACCAGACTCAGGCATCTTGCCATCTTTAGAGAGCTGTCAGTTCCATGCTGCAAAACTGGAGTCTCTCCTTTATTCCAGCATCTCTCTGGCTGCTTTCTAACTGTTCTTCGTTCTTCTTCGGTGATAGCAGAGACTATTCTCCCTAACCTCTCCCTCAGCCCTCTAGCAGGCCTATTCAAATGCTTAGTTCTGTAGAGATGCAAAACTAGGGGACATTTTCCACTGAGGCTATGCCATTCAACAGCAAATCAGCTAGAATCTGCAATACAATGCAGACCGAAGCTCCCATATACTGGAACATACTGGAACCTTTTGGACCCTGAGAAATTCTCTAATGGAATTGTTCTCAGCTCCCACATAAAACTTCATTCTTAATCCACAAATAAATAATTTTGTGTTTTCACCATCCTTATAGGTATGTGCTATAAGTAACACAAAAATCTGTTATCTGCTACAATGTCCCCAGATGAGCAACCAAGGTAAAGCTCTGTCGTGTTTTTTCTTTAACTGCCATATTATAGGTAAGTATCTGCCTTAGATTCATTTCTATTATTATGATAAAATATCCTGACCAAAATCTACTTATGGAATTTATTTTGACTCACAACTATGGTTTACAGCCCACGGTTGTGACAAAGTTAAGGCAGGAATTTGAGCCAGCTAGTCCCATCACAGCCACACTAAGGAACAGAGAGAAATGAATGCATGCATGTCCACTTGCTTGTGCTCAGCTTTGCTCTCTTCTACTGCACAGTTCGGAACACCCTATCTAGGTGTTAGACCCCCCGAAAACTCAAGTATCCGGGGTCCCAGGCCATGTTCTCGGTCACCCCAATCACCAGGTGGATTCGAGAGCTTGCTGCAAACTGCACGAGGCTTTATTGTAATTTAACGAGCTAACCCCATGTTAGCTCGGGTCTTTCATCCACCCGCCATGGCGGATGGCCAGAAAAGATGACTCCTAGGGTCTTCCGAAAGATCTTATAGGGCAGCGTAAGGGGAGTGTCTAGGGGTACGCACAGGCTCACTATTGGTGTGCCTCCAGCCTTGGAGGGCTTGCCCTGTGTTGATTGGTCAACTGGTTGTTATGGCCCATAGGCCCTCCCAGGGTGGTTGCTATGCTCTCTACGTCATTGCTGTGTGCTTGTCCATAAAGCACACCCAGGGTCGTAAAGCATAGCGCCACCAGCGAACTTCTGATTGGTTCCTTGTCACGAGACAGGCATCTGACCTCTAAGTGACCAAGGCAAGTTTATGGCAAGCACGTGTTCGGCTGTTATGGCTGCCGAAAGGGAAGCTGGTCCCTTCATAGGGAATTGTGTTGCCCATAGTGGGATGGTTCTTTTCACATAAATAAATTGATTCAGACAACCACCCTCAGACATAGCCACAGGCCAACCCCATGGAGACAATCCTTCCTTGAAAGTCTCTTCCCAGGGAATTCTAGGTTGTGTCAAGTTAACAATTAAAATTAATCATCACAGAGTCCTTTTTTGAAGACCTGACCAAGGGAAGTGTTGGAGTACTGTCTACTCTAAACTCAAGAAGGTTGTACTGTGTCTTAGGTAGAAAGCTTGTGTCTTAGACAAGCTTTGTTAAAGTGTGAGTCACTGCTATTGGCTTTGAGCTCCATGCTATTAAATTGTCAATATATATTAAGTGAGGTGTTTAAATAGAAATGCACACAAAACTGGACAGTGATTGACCACTTTGTGGAAATGCAATTGGAAGCTCCTGGGATCTGAGTCCCGAATTTTCCCTAGGAAAAATGGCCCTATATTGGCTAAGTCAGTGTTCATGGTGATTTTACAGAACATACATATCATGAATAACAGGAAACTTTTTAAAAAGATTTATTTATTTATTTATTTATTTATTATGTATACAGTGTTCTGTCTGCATGTATGCTTCCACACCAGAAGATGGTACCAGGTCTCATTATAGACAGTTGTGAGCCACCATGTGGTTGCTGGGAATTGAACTCAGGACCTCTGGAAGAGCAGCTAGAACTCTTAACCTCTGAGATATCTCCCCTCTCCCTGAGATCCACTCCTCCTCCATTTCCCTCCAGAAAAGAGCAAGCCTCCCGGGGATAGCAACAGAATACAGCATAACAAGTTACAGTAAGACTAGGCACAAACCCTCATATCAAGAGTGGAGGAAAAGTATCCCAAGAGCAGACAAAAGAGTCAGAGCTCTTCCCACCCCACTACCACTATTAGAAGTGCCACAAAATACCAGGCTACACAACCATAACATATCTGCAGAGGCCCTAGATTAGACCCATGCTGGCTCTGTGATTGCTGCTTTAGTCTCTGTGAGTCCCTGTGAACGTTGCTTAGGTTATCCTGTGGGCTGTGTTTTCCTTGTGCCCTCCCACAATCCTTCCCCATCTTCTTCAGGGTTCCCCAAACTTCTCTTAATGTTTGGCTGTGGGTCTCTGCATCAGCTCCCTTCAGTTGCTGTATGAAGCTTCTCTGATGATGATTGGCTAGGTTCCAACCTCTTCTTCTTATGTCTGTTTTTTCTTTTTCTTTTTTTTCTTTATGTGGGTGCTGAGGATTTGAATTCAGGTCCTCCTGTATGAGTAGCAAGTGCTCTTACCTATTGAACCATCTCCTTATCCCTTACTGCAAGTATTTAAAATTTGGCTATAAAACATAATAGGTCACTACAACTTAAATGTTATACAGAAAAGAGCCATTTATCTATTGCTAAACCATTTCAGACTTCGTCAGTGATGGTTTGAGAATATTTGCCATATGGAAAAGATTTGAGGTGAATTTCTCACTTAGCATCTTTACTAACCGGCTTTTCTAAAGTGGTCTTTAGTATCCTTGAACACTTTTTAAAAGTCAATATTTCTCTCCCAGAGAAGGTTGTGACAAACTGTCAACTGACAAGCCTTAAAGTTAAGGAACACAGCAGAGTTTGATGTTACAAGCGAAGATATTTTTGAGGGCTTGGGCATTTCTATAAATACTCTCATGAATGGTCATTCTTGGATGTGTGTGTTTCAACTCAAGTCAATTTTACATTGGTCTTTTGATTGTGGTGTGGGAGGTATAAGTGGTTTCAGATGTGTTGGGAATTCTTTTTTCTTCTTCACTGGCTTTTGTTAAAACACTGCCTATAGAACATACATTTGCAGCCAGGCTCTTTTCTGTTCTAAGACAGTTTACAATTGCCAAAATGCCTTAAAATTTTTTCCACACCCAGTTTTATTGTTTGAAAGCAATTTGGGGTTATTGAGAGTAATGCCCTTGAGTGGTGTAGATATATGTTACATATTAAATTAGTCATTTTCTCTGACCTACAGAAAGGGAATATGTTGCTGGGAAAACACAGAAACCAATATATAAAATATAAAGTCCAACTGTGCTTCTATCAGAGCTGTTAAAGAGCTGTGTATTAAGAATTGTTTTTGAAAGTTTATTGTCAGCTGAATGAGTACCTGTGTTAAAGACTGGCCTTGTAAATTCCTAGAATACACAGGTGTTGGCTTTCCTAAGAAATGCATTTATATCAGAAAGTCCCCTTGACACTGCTGTGGTTCCAAGTCTAAACTGAATCATATATCATTATAAATAGGCATTTAGGATAATATTTCTTGAAGTCATTTGATTAATAATTTGAACTGAAATCCTGTCTAATTTTTATTTGCTATTTGACGTAGAGGGAGATTACCTACATTGTTGGTTGAAAGCAGTGAGTTGCTTAGTTTTATGGAGTAAATGGAATGTAAGGTCAGTAAAAGAAATGAAACTATTTTTAAAAGGTTCTAGGAGGGGAGAGGAGATAAACTACCTAGTTATAAATTTGGCATTATAGTTGTGAATTAAGTGGCTGGACTGCAGAGGGAAACCCTGTCTTTAAAAAATGAAAACAAAAAACAAAAAAGCCCAAAGGTAAATAACAATAGCAAAACCCATAAAATCATAGCAGAGAAAATATTTTAAATGTAAAAATGTGATTTTTATAAAGAATTTTTATTTCTTTTAATATGCATCAAACATTTCCAAAAGTTGAAATTAACAAAACAGGAAAACTTGTGGTAAGAATTGGAGGTAAGTAGAAACATATATTTGCCTTGGACCAAAAGTACTAGAAAATGAGTATCAGGAATATTCAACAAGATTTACCTGGAATGACTTTTAGCCCTAATATTCACATATATGACAGGCTGTCATTGAAAAATTCATGTTGAAACAATTCTCAGAAATGTTCAAACATTCTAGTGGATGTGTCAAACTGTGGACTTCACTCAGGATAAGCTATGTTTCTATAAAGGACTCACAGCCAAAGCAAGTGCTCGCAGATTGTACTGGAACATGTTTGAAGTCATTGTCTATTGTATAAAATGTGAACAGTTAAAACAAAACAGAACAAAACCCAGTGACACTTTACTGCCTGCAGCACTGCAGCAAGCTTCATACCTAATTACCAAGTATAGATCTATTCCGGTAGCAGCATACTTAGTGATCCTTAGCTTAGAAGACCCTGGCTATGGTAAACATCAAAGTATTATGAGTTCTCAGGAATTTGCTGTTAGCAGTAGGAAGTGACACCACAAGACCTTCTTTAATTGCACATGACATACAGATGTTATTAGGTGGAGCTGTTCACCCAGCAGCACTATTGATTATGTTTCTAAGATAAGTGTTCTTGATGGAATTTTGAAATCAATACATCTTTTAGCATTAGGGCTTTAAATCCTTTTTTTTTTTTTTAAGTGGAGGTGATGATGACTCATCTGGGAGTATAATTTGATAAATAATAGATTAGAACTTTGGCCAGATTTCATTGCTATCAGTCAGGATTTCCTGCAAGCTTGGGTTGGGTACCATTTCTAGAGATGTAGAATTAGGACTTGTATGTCACTAAATGAACATTCTAGTAATGATTCTTTTCTTTGTCAGGAAAGACTATGTTTTGAGGTTTGTAAGGCTGTGGTAGGATGATAGTAGTGACATCAGCAAAGGGGAATGGGGGGTGTGGAAAGTGGCAGGGTTTGTTTTTCTCCAGGGGATAAACGAGAAATTAACAACAATAAAGACCATGGCAGGTGCTGGAGAGATGGCTCAGTGGCTAAAGTTACCGTCTGCACCTCCAAAGGACCCAGCTTCTCTATTCCTGGCATCTACACAGTGGCTGTCAACTGTCTTCTTCTGAACTTCACAGGTACCACATCCATACATACACGCTGGGAAAATACTAATACGCATAAATCTTTTTTATTTTTATTTTTTTATTTTAATTACAAACAAGATTGAATTACATGACAATCTCAGTTCCCTTCTCCCTCCCTTCCTCCCCTACTACCCCCCAACTAAAACCCTACCTATCACACATCCTTTCTTCTAATCTACTCCTGACTTAACCTTTCTGCTCCCTCATGACCTCTGCACATAAATCTTTTTAAAAAAGGATATGGCAATTGGGCATGGTGGCTCATCTTTAATCCTAGCACTTGTGAGATTTAGACTGGAAATAGGTGAACTTGAGATTATCTTAGGCTACACAGTAAGTTGCAGGCCAACCTGGACTGCAGAGTGAGACCCAATTTTTTTTTTAATCTCCAAACCAAAGCAAAACAGAACTCAATGTAAAAACATGAAAGTCTCCCAAAACGCTAAAAATGTTCTAAATATGATTTAAATTTTTGTCATAAGGGGAAACCAGAATAGGAAGAATGAAATGAGGCTAGGAATGGGAGGGCAGAGTAAAGGAGGGAAACATAGGGATAACTAACACTTAAGGCCTTCTGAAAACCTATGGAAACCTACCACTCTAGAAGTTCCCCAAAACATATAAAAGAATTGAAATGGAATTACCATGTGGTAGGGGAGGAAAATACCTCACCCTGGGAGAGATGGAGGAAGGAGGATTCTTTAGGCCTATCAACTGCCAGGCTCAACCCTCCTGGAAAAAACGGTGAACTCCAGGTTCAGTGACTACCCTGTCTCAACAGAATATGGCAGACAGTGATAGAACAGGACAGCTGATGTCTTCCTCTGGTTTCTGCATGTGTGCCTGCCCATGCATGTATGCAGAGCACACACACACACACACACACACACACCACGAGTTCTTGTGCTGGGGATGGAGTTCTGTCTCCTCCCTCCTTCCTGTTACTCTTTTCTCTGTTTCTCCCTTTTGCTCTTTCCTTCTTCTCAGCTTTCTTAGCTGTAACTGGCAGATGAAAACCACACATCTCATTTAGGGTGTACTAGTTGAGATTTTCTCGTGCTCATTCACTGGGGTGTGACCACCACAATTACAAGCTAATTCATACACCATCACTTCACACAGCTGTGTGTCCCAGTGAACACTGTAGTCCACCTCACAGCAAGGTTCTGTCATGTACAGTCTCACCAATGTGTGTATCAGTCACAGAGCTTGTTCACTGGACACAACCGAAGCTTTGCTCTCTTGACTGGCATCTCACTCCTCTTTCTTCTCCCTCTGCCCCCAGACTCCCAGATCTGGCAACTGGCTTCTGCCCCATGTTTCTGTGAACTCCACTATTTTACACTCGATGTATAGTGACGTCATGAGATGCTTCTCTTTCCTTGCTGGTTTACTTAATTTTGCATAATGTCCTTGTGTTACAAATGACATTTTCTTTTTAAAGGCCAAGTAAAATTAATCCTCTCTTTCTATCTGCCTGTGTCCTACCCAAATGTCTTTTTCTTCCTGGTCCTCTGTTGCTATGGGAAGCTGGAGAACACACCTTTCTTGGAGAATTCCTTATAACCCACAACTCAGGTTTGGGATGGACTCAAATTTAGCAGTGGGACGTTCACAGAGACTGTTTTATTTCTCAACTAATCAAAGAGGCAAAAGGAGTTGCCTTGTCCAGATATTTCATGCATTGATTTGTTTTTATGATTCTCATTTTGGTAAATTTTTGAGGAAGCCACATATTCTGAGGTGAACCAGAATTTGAATTTCTGTTTAGTTTAATGAGTTTCTGGAGCTCTTTTCTCTATTATTTTTATTTTTATTTTGTTAATTACAGATTGTTGGTCTTTGTCTCCTCTCCCCCCCCCATCTCTTTCTTTCTTTCTTTCTTTCTTTCTTTCTTTCTTTCTTTCTTTCTTTTCTTTTTTTTTTTTTAAGACCAGATTTCACTGTGTAGCTTTGGGTATCCTGGAACTTACTCTAGACCAGACTGGCCTTGAACTCACAAAAGTCTGCCTACCGAGTACTGGCATTAAAGGCATGTATCACTATGTTGCTGTGCTTTTTAAAGTAACTTTTTGACACAAACAACAGATTAGATTATCAGAAAGACTGAATCTTTTGGACTAGTGAAAATAATTAAAGGAAAGGAATTGCATGCTGTAGTTTTGTGTTAGCAACAGTATGTTATATACAGTTTTGATATTTGTTCAGCCCTAAACTACCTTTACAATTATATAATTGTATTTACAGTATTAATTTGTAAGGTTTAGAGTGAGTGTTCTTATTAATTTTCACTTCATAGACAAGTGCTCTGTGGCTAGCCTCAGGAGGCCTTTGATCCCAGGAAGAGGAGAATCCTAAAAAATGCTTTCACAAAATAGGGATCACTTACTTGTTAGATCTGGAGACTTTAAATGCATAGCTTATGGCTGAATGAGAATGAGGGCATGACCGCACCAAGGTATGACTGAGGAGAAAGTTTTTATTATAAATGTGAGGGAGAGTACAGCCAGAGGCATCTGGAAGAGTCCGGAGAGGGAAAGTAGTGGACTAGATGTGACCAGCAGACTGAACCCGCCAAGAGAGGAGAGAGAGACGGGAGAGTGAGAGAAGACGAGAAGAGAGCAAGGAAGAGAAGAGAGGGAAAGTGGACCAAAAGAGGGGCAAGGGAAGGAAGAAAGGCCTGCCTAAAAGGCAGGGTTATACAGGAAAGAGAAGCAGGGGGGAAGGGAAGAGAAGCCCTTGGCAGGAGGGTTTTAAGGTGGGGGCGGGGTGAGAAGTGCTGAGAGATCCAGGGATACTGAGTGAGTCTGGAGGCCAAGTGGATGCTTTGGTATGCTAATAGGCACCGCAGTTAGCCAGGGCTTCTCTGGAACTTGACAATTACTTTATGTGTGTGATGGGTATTTTGTCTGCTAGAAATTGAACTCAGATCTTAGCTGGGGAACCATCTCTCTAGCCCCTGCAGACGGGTTCTTACCTGGCTCTGTGACTGAGGATTTTCCCCTTTCTCTCCTCCATCTCTGTCCTCTGTCATCTCAATCCATCCCCCCTTATGTCTTTCCTCATTCCATTCAAGAAATCCTAAACAGCACCCTAATACCCTTTTGGTCCTGACGTTTTCTGGAGGGCGGATGGCCAAGGCAATGGGATTATATGGAGAATGTCTTTAAGAAGTTTGCTGAGCATGAGACTATGGAGATTAACTCCACACCCGACACACACCACTTTCTTCCTTTCCACTCTCCTCCCCTTCCCTCTCCCATCTCCTCCGCTTTGTGGAATTTGTTTAGCTGGAACTACTTCTGACTTATTTAATCAATATTTACAAATGCTTTAATCCACTTGCCTGGAAATTTTCCTTCTCTAAATGCCAACCTGGCCCTGGGACTCTCACAGTAAACTCCAGAAGGCAGGACTGCAGCTTTAGGTGTATTGTTCTCAGTTTAGTACTGGTTGGTTCCTTAGCTACCCCAATTGGCAGTATAATTGGGGACAAAATTTACACTATTGTACACATGCTAGGTTTAAGGCATTATGAAAGGTATTGGGAATGGGTTGAAAAGGAAAATAGGCAATAAAAATCCTCTTCAGAAGTTTGCAACATAGTAAAAGTATTACAGGACCAAAAACTATGTGGCAGCTCATGGTTCCACTTCTCTTATAGCCTGGCAGGTAGAGGGTGGAGTACTGCCAGGCCCAGGGGATGTAGCAGTGAGTAGCAGTGCCTTGAGTCTCCCAGGTGTTGGGAATGTGCTTGAATGACATTCTCTGTGATGTAGATTTGGAGCTGGAAAAGGTTTTAAGGAAAAATACAATCTTCTTATTTCATACTTTCTCTTGTCAAATGTCTTACATTGTTTTCCATTTGGAAGTGATTTCAGCTTTATAGAAATGTTGTGGGAACAAAGCACACAAGGTGCTCGTGTCTACTTTATAAACATCACCTGATAGTGACACATAGCTGACTGTTGCTTCATCCACCTGTGTCTTTTGATTCCCTCTGTCTCTGTTTCTCTCTCCATGCACATAAATAATATTTCAAGCAATTTTAGACTTCAGTTTCCTCCATCATACTACTATACCCCTAATGATTTTAGTGGGCACTTCTTGTTTTGTTTTGAGACAGGATCTTGTAGCTCAGGCTAGCCTGGGACTTATTATCTAGCCCGTCAGTGTGTCTCTATAAGGGCATTCATTTGTGGAAGGTGAGTGTAGTGCCACATGACTGTAATCCTGGCATTGGAGAGACAGAGGCAGGACTGTCTGGCTACATAACAAATATTTTTATAAAATCCCAGTGCAATTAATATTAACACAATATGATAGAATTGAGCATCTGTTATTCCAACTTTGTCAGTTGACTCAAAATGTCCTCTAGAGTCCTGCCCCTCATGCACAGGAGAGTGTGAGATTGCATATGACATTTGACCATCCTATCTCTCTAGCTTTCTTTTTCCGGCCCATTTGAACAACCATTCTTTGTCTTCTACCATGGGGCATCAACATTTGTGAAGAATACAAAATGCCCCCTGTTGTAAAAGCTGTGTGCTTCTCATATTAGGGTCAACTGAAGCTTCTTCAGGGTCAGAATGAGATACATATGTTAGGCTGGAAGGTGAAAAGAATCAATGCCACTTTCTTAAAGTCTTGTTACTTTTGTTTACCTGGTCACAGCAGGATCCAATTTCTCCTCCCCCTTTCTCTTCTTTCTCCTACTATTCATCCCCCTCCTCCTCCTCCTCTTATTCTCATCTCCTCCTCTTCATTCATTGTGAAACTAACGAGTTTCCAAATTGAGAAGTCACCCCCAAATTGTGCAAATGTCCTATTTCTCTTCAGAAATTTCTATGGGATTTAGCCCTCACTGCTAATTCCCTCAAACCAGTCTTCATAATGACTGTGAAAAATGGCGATGAATACCTGTGAATCCTTTGCTCATTTCCCAGCCATCTTCAGTTCTAAGTGAAAATCCTCCCCTCTCATGACTCCTCTTCATTATTGACATGGACTCAAGGTATCTTACTTCCCCAATATTGCAGTTGGTCACTATGTCTAATTGTTTGGGGACATTTTCACCTCTGAGCTAACAATGAACTTTTTTGTTTCCGGGTTAGCCATGGAATGAGCTATTTGTGTGAGGATTCTGCTGCTTGTGTGGATGGTGCTAGAGACCAATGCCTCAGTATTAAAGTGTACACATTGCTATTTGTCTGGCTCTGGAGAAAGAAACATGAATGAATTCATATAAATATAGATCCAGACGAGCACAACGCACTCATGCATATTCATTCCCAACACATTTGCATGAATATATATGAGCACCTATGATTTCTAGTTAAGTTTTGGATCATGTGTTTTCACACTGCTTGCCATCATCCCCCTACAGACATGATTGTTCTCAGCACCTCTAGTTTGAACTTGGCTCTCAGAATCTCTGTCTGCTCTGTGCACAAGCTGGCAATATATCTGAAACAGCTTTGAAATTGCTTCTTCCCATCCTAAACAAACCCAATGTACTAAAGGGTTTGCCACTGCTCCCTTCCTCCTCCCTAGATGCTGCCCACATCTGAAGATATCTAATAGACACTGTGTCACACGTGACGTGGATTGGTTCCCTCATCCCTTTCTCCTGTGTGGCTATATTCTTCATTTTGCATGCCTTCAGTTTCAGTTTTTCCTCTTTCCCACACATTTTGACTTAATTTGATTTGTATATGTGTGAGCATTAACATCTCTCTGAAGCAAACATGACATGAAAGGGCTGGGAGGTGGCTCAGTGCTAAGAGTGATTGTTGTGCATGCATAAGGACCTGAGTTCAAATCCTCAGTACCCAGATAAAAAGCAGGCCATGGCCACTCAGACCTGTAACCCTAGTACTGTGAGTGCAGAGACAGCTGGCCCCCAGCTCAGCTCCAAATTCCATGAGAGAATCTAGGTCGGGAGTGATAGAAGAGGGCACCCAGTGTCTTTCCTGACCCCTGCATGCATGAATGGCACACATCTGCACAGACACCTTCATATAAACTATACCCATACCCAACCCATGCAATGCACACAGAATTGTTTTAAATCACAGTGATAATTATACTTACAGAAATATTGTTCTCTTTTATTATACTCACAAAAATGTACATCCTTCCTTTCCTGTTTCTTATCCTGCTAACCACTGCCTCTTACTTTGTGTGTGTGTGTGTGTGTGTGTGTGTCTGAATTTCTTCTGTCAGGCAGAATAAGCTGGTAAAATAATGCTTCCTCCCTGTCCCCATCTCCCCCTGTTTTACAGAGAGGGTCCAAACTGTATGTAGATACATATATAAGGATGCATATATGTTTGCTTTACCCCAAGATAACATATATCAGAAGCCCTACAT
This sequence comes from Cricetulus griseus, assembly GCF_003668045.3. Taxonomy (NCBI): domain Eukaryota; kingdom Metazoa; phylum Chordata; class Mammalia; order Rodentia; family Cricetidae; genus Cricetulus; species Cricetulus griseus. Next base: position 213,453,132 of record NC_048595.1, read on the forward strand.
ACCAGTTCATAAATTCAATCTTTATTCTTTTTCGTAGTTCCATCATAGTCAATTGTGTGTATGTAACAGACCAGGCTGGCCTCAAACTCAAAAGAGATCTGTCTTCCAAGTGCAGGATTATGGGTGTGCACTACCAGGCCTGCCTGTGTTTTTGCGTCTTATGCCAGTCTTTGTTCTTTGTAAGTCTTCAAGCAACAAGTGTTTCATTTGTCGTTTCTTTTGGATCATCTTTATTTACTTTTACTTTTGAATAATAATCTTGCTAGATACAAGACTCTAGCTCAACAGTTTATTTTCAGCACTTTGGGTATTCCATCCCAGTGACTCTGTTTGTTGAGAAATAAGCTGTTAATTCTATTGATTTCCTATGTAAGGGCAAGTTATTTTTTTCTTTATGCTTTAATTTTTTTTCTGTTTTGTCTTTGTATTTCAGGGCCAGTGTGTTGAAGGTTGGTTCTTCTTGTTTTACGTTATCTGGAGTGTTTGCCTTGCTTATTTATTTATTTTATGGTTTTATTAACATATTTCACTTTTATTTTTCAGGTTGTGTTAGTGTTCTATTGCTGTGCAGAGGCACTGTGACCATGGCAACACTTATAAAGGGAAGCATTTAACTGTGGGCTGACTTAATGATTTCAGAGGTTTAGTCTATTTTCATGTCAGAGACCATGGTGGCACGCAGGCAGACATGGTGCTGAAGAGGTAGTAGCTGAGAGTTCTACATCCAGGTCCACAGGCACCAGGCTTGAGGTTTTGAAACCCCAAAGCCCACCCCAGGGACACTCTTCCTCCAACAAGACCACACCTCCTAATCTCTTTCCCTAATGGCTAAGCTTTCAAATATACGAGTCTATGGTGGCCTTTCTTATCCAAACCACCACAGATTGCTTTTTCTTTTCTTAAATTTTCACTTGAATTTCATCTCAGGTAGCCTGTGTCTGTCCCATTTCTGACATATTTTGTCTCTTTTCCTCCTTCCTCATTTCTGTTCATAGTCTTTGTGACTCTAGAGCTTATCCATATTTGTAAATGTTTATGTGACTTCATTCAGTTTGGAGTGTTGAATCACAGTTTCTACAGCTTTGTGGGGCTCATTTGGGGATCAGGATTTTAGCTGCTATTTTTATTCCTATTTACTTTATGGTCAGTGTGATGCCTATTTTGATGACTCTCTGTTCTGACAGCTCTGTGATCTCCCAGGGTGGCACTTTATGGATGTGTGGATATGTCAGGAAGCCAATGGTTTGTGTAGTTTGATTCTCTATTTTGTATTTTATTTAACTTAGTAGAGGCTTTTAATTTTCCTTTTACTTCTTTCTTCTCCATCACTCCCATGCTTCCAAAAGTTATCTTTGATTCTGCAACAGTTCTCTATTGACACCTATGTTCTCTGTACCCACTCCCCAGCAATGCTCTTTAGAGATGGCAGCATCTGTGTCTAACACCCATTACCACTTGCCTTCATCTAGTACTAGAAATCACCCAAGTTCTTATAGGATCCAGGTTTTGGGTGCGTTCTCTTTCTAGGGATGATTCTAACAGTGTCACATCTAAGTTCTGGGCATCCCTTTGATATTTTCCTGGAACTCTATCAGGCCCTTTCCCTCTCCTTTATACACAGCCTTTCTTTCAGTGGTGTGTGGGTGTTGGGAGCTCAGCTGGAACTCCATTAATTACTCCACTCACAGCTAATCTTAGTGTCATGATATTTTCAGTCATAATACTGTTGAGCGTGTAGATTATGTGTGGTTTTATTTGCTTGGTCTTGTGATGCCCCCCCCCCCACAGGATTTAAGATGGCAAATTTTAAATCAATCTGTTACCATTAGTGAGTTCTCCAGGTTTTATCACATTGAAGTCAAGATGCTTCTCATTATTTATGCAATAAGAAAGCATTTGGTCATAGTCTAGGAGGTATGTTCTTTCTTATGAATTAAGGACTTAAGGAATTCTTATGAATTAAGAGGTGTGTACTTTCTTATGAATTAAGGACTTATGGAATTCTTATGAATTAAGAGGTATGTTCTTTCTTATGAATTAAGGACTTAAGGAATTCTTATGAATTAAGAGGTATGTTCTTTCTTATGAAATTAAGGGCTTAAGCAATTCTTATGAATTAAGAGGTGTGTTCTTTCTTATGAATTAAGGATAGTTGATAAGGTTTAGCATGTCTTTAAAAGATTGTTCTTTGTGCTCTAGGGATGTATTAGAGGTGGTAAGTGTGGAAACAGTCAAACTTCCATAGCAGTCTGAATAAGATGAGAGTAGAGACAGTAGATAGAGAGTAGTATGCAGAGGACTCTAAAGTCCTGGTGGGTGGGGAAATTATATTCAGGAAAAGCCTGAATCCCTGAATCACCATGTGAAGGAGAGCTGCTTGCCAACCAAGAACATTCTCATTCAGTTGTCCTATGGTCAAGAAACACTGTCACCAAATGAAATTTGGTGTTTGTTACATAGCTAACTCTCTTAACATACTTGGACACATTAAATGCCTCACGTAATATCCCTAGTTAAGTTAATGGTAGAGTGATGGCTAGAGTTCAGAGCATCCTCTTTGAGAAGTAAGTTGATGAGTCTCCATCACACAGGGAGGTTGGGATCTGTCGCAGATGATGATGCATTTTGTAGGGAACTCCACGAGACAGTTGCATCAAATGTTCATTAAAAAGCTAATTTCGGGGCTGGAGAGATGGCTCAGAGGTTAAGAGCACCGACTGCTTTTCCAGAGGTCCTGAGTTCAATTCCCAGCAACCACATGGTGGCTCACAACCATCCATTATGAGATCTGGTGCCCTTTTCTGGTGTGCAGATATACAAGGAAGCAGAATGCTGTATACATAATAAATAAGTAAAATCTTAAAAAAAAAAAGCTAATGGCTTCCTTCTTCCCTCCCACCCTCCTCCCTCCCTCCCTCCCTTCCTTTTTTGTGGCAATAAGAGATGACTCAGTGGTTGAGTACAGTTGCTCTTACAGAGGACCAGAGTTTGGCTCACAGCACCTACGTCAGGTGGCTCACAATCACTTGTAACTCTAGTTCCAAGGGATATGATGTCCCCCTCTGGCCATTATGAGTACATGAACAGATATGCACAGATGAAATTATTTAAAACAAAACTATAAATAAGTAAAAATAAGACACCTATCATGGATTTCTTAAAAATCTGCAGTTTTATGAAAAATAATGTCTTTTACCAGGAAATCATGACTTTGTGGTTGAAAACTTACATGCATGTCTAACAGTAAGATATCAACACAGCGCAGAACATTTGACAGCAGACGGTCCTCTCTGCCACTCTCACATGGCAACCAGCAGATTGTCTAGGAGATGTCTAAATACCACTTCCAGCCCTTGTGTTTGTAATCCCAGCACTCAGGAGGCTGAGACAAAGGCCTTGCTGTGAGTTCAAAGGCCGCCTGGGCTATATAGTGAATTCTAAGATAACCTGGACTACAGAGTGAGATCCTGTCATAGAAAGAAAGAAATAAGAAATAAGAAGGGATCATTTCAATCATTCTGTTGAAAAGTTTAGATTTGTTTTTAGGAGATGATTATCCTATTCACTGATAAACCCCAAGGGATTGTTATTACTTAAAAATAATAAAATAATTTCATGTGTGTGGGTGCTTCATCTGCATTCATGTCTGTGTACTATGTGCATGCCTGGTACCTTTGAGGTCAGAAGAGGGCACTGGATTCTCTGGACTTGGAGTTACAGATGGTTGTGAGCTGCTACATAAGTCCTGGGAATCATACACGGGTCCTGTAGAGGAGCAGCCAGGGATCTTAGCCATTGAGCTATCTCCTCTGAGAGATTATTATTAATGGACTTTTGGTACTTAGCATTTTACTCAGTACTCTTTCTAATATTTTCTTTTAAAATAATTACCCACCAGTAGATAAAATCATGCTAACACTTCTACAAATTGGCTCATCACTTTTAAAAAAGAAAATGCTGAGGGCTGATAAGATGGTGGCTGCCTCTGGCACCTGGGGGACCTCAGAGCAGCTTTAAGGAGCCTGAGAGACCCATATAGGCTCTGTGGGAAGATTTGGTGGAAGAGGAGTCTGTAGAGCATGCAGTGTCTCTGGAACAACTGAAAAAGGCAGGTCATATGGGAAGATGCTTTTAAAAATGGATTCACGCAACTGGAAGGAAAATGAAGGACATGGCATTACTGAATAGGGCAGGCCCTCAGCATGGAGCTACTAATGCTTGCCCGAGGCACAGCACTGCCAGCAGGCTGCAAGCACAACGCTCATGCATGGTGAGCCTTTAGGGCAGCCGTTAACAAGGGCAGGGAGGGATATGTGTGTGCCTGGATGCATTCCTGGCTGCTGCTCGACTAGCTGGGAAGAAGGGAGTAGAGGGCTGTGGTACTGCTCACAGGCTACAAGCACAATGGTTGTGCCCAGTAAGCCTTGGGCAGCTGGCACCAATGGAAGGGAGGTGTGGTGTGGCCTGGAGCTTGCTCAGATCCTGCCCCTGGATGCCCTGCCTAGCCACAAGATCATCCTCACTCTGGGCAACAGCAGGATATCCGTGACAGTCTTGGTGATGATCCAGTATTTATGGTGCTTCAGAAACCAGAGACCTTGAAGCAGACCAATGACTCATTGCAATGAGTATTTGCTTGTAAATCTGTTTGGGAAAAAAATGACTGGGTGACACATTGCAGTTTGCATTGCCATTTTGACAAACAAATATGTGATGGAAAGGGGGGAAAGACAGAGGAGCAGAGCGGTGCAGGCTTGGTGGAGAGAAGAGGAACTAGAGATTCTACAGTGGACAGGCATGGGAGAAGGCTGCAGAGGATGAGGGAATATGTTGTTGCCAAGTAAGGCTGGCAGGGTGGTGTGCAGCAGCCTGAAGCATACAAGGCTCTGCCCCTGCCCAGCCACACAATTGCCCTGGCTCTGAGCAATGATAGGGTGTCTGAGATGGAGAACGGTTCATTTTCTGGCTTGGGCCTCCTAGAAAGACCTCTATGTTTCTGTGTTGCAAAGGCTGTGGCCCCAGGGGTGCCCGTGGTATCTGTTGCAAGTCCATGGTGCTGCTGGAAGCCACGTTGGTGTCCATGGTCTGTTTTACCTCCAGAGGTCAAATGGATGTCTGTAGCCTGGGCTGCTGCCTGAGGTCATGTTTATATCTATGCTCCATGCTGCTTGACCAACATCTAAGACCATGTTGATGTCTGTGATCTGTGTGGCTACCTGAGGCCATGTCAATGTTCGTGGTCTGTGCTACTGCTGGAGGCCAGGTGGACATCCTTGGTCTGTGCTACTGTTGGAGGTCATGCTGATGTCTGTGGTCCATGCTGCTACTGTGGGCCATTTACTGTCATGGCTTGTGCTGCCACCGAGGGCCATGATAGTGACCATGGTCCATGCTACGCCTCAGGGCTTTGTTGATGTCTATGATCTGTGCTGCTGCTGGAGACCATATTGACGTCAGTGGACTGTACTGTCACCAGAGGTCACGTGAAAGTCCATGCTGCCACTGAATATAAAGAGCAAGAAAGCTTCTTTTACAGTGGTGTTGGTGACTGCAGACTCACAGTTGAGAGTGGGAGACTTAGAAGGCTTCTGTGACATCCCCTCACCCCACCCCCACCCAAACAAAAAAAGAAACATTCTAGACAGGAAGTCATTGAAGAGAAATCTTAAAAATTGTGATAGCGATGCTGAAGTGAAACTCTTCACAGCTGATGACTTCCGGCAGGGGTGTCAGTTTGACCACATGCTAGTGAATAAACAGGCAACACAATTTGGACTTGGCGTCTATATGTATTTTTCTCTCTTCCTCTTCTTCCTCCTCCTCCTTTTCTTCTCCTCCTCCTTTCCTCCTTCTCCTCCTTCTCCTTCTCCTCCTTCATTTTTGAGGGAGGTCACAAGGGTGGGGTGAACCTGGGAGGACTCTTGCATTATATGAAATTCCCAAGTAATCAATAAAAAATATGTTGGAAAATTCTCTCCCTCTTTTCTCTCTCTCTTCATTTCTGCAATCTGGATCTCTGTTGTCCGAGGTAGCTCTACGACCTCAGCAAACAAGCCAGACATTTTCCGAATAACTGGCAAAACCTCCCAGTGAGTTTGCCACGGTACATTTGATGACTTGGGAAGGACTCCACAGCACAGAGGGTGGGTGAGTACATGGATACAATGGAGAAACAAACACTGTCCTGGGGCATTTTGTTGGTAAGGAATACTTTTTCCCTATCATATATGGACACAGGCTGGTGGTTTTTCCTGGAGTCCTCATTCCTCTGGGGACTGAAAGCTTTTCTGAGCATAATCCTCTGCCTTATTGTGCAAGGTACCTTTCCACTGTGTTCAGGTGATTGTGTGTGTGTTAGCAGTTATGCATCGCTCTATGAAAGTTGGGGAAATAGCTGCATAGTATGCTGGGTCCTGGTGCAACTAGACCTGGGGTCAGGAGTGAAAACATGGGGTTAAAATGGAGTTAGGGGACAAGCTAAGTCAGAGGTAACACATGAAAGTTTAGATTCAAAATCCCAAGAAAAGTTCTAATAAAGCTACGACAGTATAATATAGTAAGATAAATCAGCTGGGCATATGGGGCATGCTCATAATTCTATTACTCCAGAGACAGAGGCAGACAAATTTTGAGTCCCAGGCTAATGTGGGCATCACAGTAAGTTCATGCCTCAAAAAATGAAAGCACAAAACCAAACAAGCATTACAAACAAAAACAAAACCCAACCAATCGCATAAATATATCTACAGTCACTCCTTAGTTCCTAGGTTCCTAACTGCTAACAACCTTGACGATGGGGCACCAGCAGAATCCTTGTTCTAACACTTGTTCTTGGGTTCCAGTTTCTGATACAGAGTCCTAAGACTTAAGGATTTGTCTAATGATAGGGATGTCCAACACATACAGTCCCAAATCCTGGAATTTTTTGTTGACAGGAACATCTTTGGCTTTAATGAACAGATTCTTGGTGCATGCCTTTGGAATCTTAGGATCTGTCTGGTTGCCAGGAAACCAACTGTGTGATTAGAAAGGTGGAATTTTTAGCTTCTTCTTCCAACCTAGAGGAGGGTGAGGGGCGAAGATTGAACTGATTGCCAATGATGGGCAATACAGTCTATCATGTCTTTATAATTTAAGCCTCTATAAGATCCAAGAAGGTCAAGTTTTCATGAACTGATGGTGGATAGACACATTGATTCCTAGAGGGTGATGACTATAAACAGTATGGGAGGGGGTGATTTTCTCCCAAATGCCTTACTTGAAGACATTTGGGTATTCGTTTATATCATTTGCTGTATATCCTTGATAATAACAGGGAATTCTGAGGAGGAGAATGGCAATCCCTGATGTATAAGCCACTGATCAGAAACACAGATAGGTGACAAAATCACTGCTTATGATTGGCACCTGAATTGGAGGCTGTCTTCTCAGACTGGGCTCACAACTTTTGGGTCTGAATCCATCTCTGGGCATGAGATTACATGATAGGACACATAACTGATTGGTGGATAGGGAAAAAGCCACATACATCTTGGTGACCAGATGTGAAATATTCTTATGTCTAGTGATGGATACTGTGAACACAGAAAAGGAGGCAGGTTTTATGTTTTAAATCTGAGACATGAAGACCCAAAGTGTGAATCAAAACAACTGTGTGGTGCAACTTCTCAGATGGAAGACAGTGGCATAAACAGAATAGGACTAGGACTTGAGTCACTGTTGAAGACCAAGGCCACAGCTCTAGGCCACAGCTCCCAAGAGTTCTTAACTCCCCTTTAACTGTTCTCCTCTTTGTCCTCTCTCTCTCTCTCTCTCTCTCTCTCTCTCTCGCTCTCTCTCTCTATCTCTCTCTCTCTCTCTCTCTCTCTCTCTCTCTGTTCCCCAATGGGGACATTTTTTCTGGATTCCATATTCCATGACACATGGCAGAAAGCACTTACTCTGCTGCAAACTGAACCCAGATTTGCTCTGATATTTTCATTCTTTCTTTCTCTGGGCTGTGTGATGAGCCCAGACATCGGAAAAGCAAAGCTGGGATTGTGGACTTGCGCATCCAGCTGGTAGCTGAACCGAAAGTCAAATTGTGATCAAAGGGATGCTTTCCACAGTAGATGAAGCTCTAGGAAACCAGCAGAAGCAGCAGTGTGTGCCAGACAGACTACAAAGGGCTAAGTCAGGTAGCAGGAGAGGTTTTGAAGCCTGGATGCTGCTTTGCTGGGGGCTGTATCTAGGGACAGAAATGTAATCAAAAGAGCATGGTTCTTAATCTGCTTAACTGCCTTTCTCAAGGCAACAGCAAAGGAGGTTTTCTTTTGTTTGATTTTACCAAAGGGGACCCCTCCCCACTTCACTGGCTTCTCCATATTTTTTGCATGAAAGAAAGCCCAGTTCTTGGTAGAGTGCTGCAGAGCTTGTGCACAGGTGAACTTCTAAGGTTTGTAGTGACAGATTGGGTTGCTGGGCTAAAGCAGGGTGGACCCAAGTGAGGAAAGGAGAGACTTCTAATGGGAATTTCCAAGTGAAAAAAGAAAGATAATAATTTTGCTTTCTTCAATTTTTTTTTCTTTAAATCTGATATCCTCCCTCTTCCTTGGTTTCGAAAACTACAATTAAGTTTACTTAAAAAGTTGGGTGGCTGTGAAGAACAGCTGTCATTTATGTGCGGCTCTGATTTCATTCTGTGGCATTGCCACTGTTAAAAATTAAAGAAGGTATGAGATCAGCAAGAACAACTTGTGAAAAGACATGTCATGTCTTTCTGAGGCAGGATAGAAAGGAGAAAAGTAAGGGGGCACTGGAATGGAAAGGGAGCCCCCCACTCTGGAATCTGGCTGGATCCTAAAGAATCCTAGCACGATCAACACTTTCTGTGAAGGTTGCCAGCAAAGAGACAGTCTTCCTTTTAAATGTTGCACAGCAATGAGCCATGCTTCAGGTCTAAGCCCATGTAACATCAAGCATGGCTTTTCTTTCAGATGATGTCTGTGATTTCTGAGGCTCTCATAGATAAGCTGTAACCCTAACAGTAAACAGCAGGTCTAACACCCTGTGCAACCCTTGTGACTCTTGGTGGTGCGTTATCAGTTTGGAATTCTATTCACGGGCATCAGAAACCACCCTAGACTCATTTGCCAGAGAAGACAATTTTTTAAAAACACTTTGAGATGTAACTTCGGAGGCCCCCAGAATCATCCATGTGGCTGCTGTGATGACACATGTGTGAATCTCTCTTGAGAAGTATTATGTCTGTATTTGGATATTGTGATGGTTATGCTGTTAATCTGACAAAAATCTAGAATCACCTGGTAGAAAGCCTCTGAGCAAGACACATGTGTTCCAATATTCTAATCAACTTGGTTGATGTGAGCAGTTTGCTCACTGTGGGTGGAGCCATTCCCTGACTGGGTCCTGGACTGGTGAGGAGGAACTGAGCAGTGAGCTTGTGTTCATTGCTCTGTCTTCTGACTGTAGATTTGATGTGAGCATCTGCTTCAATCTCCTACTGCCTTTCCTTCCCTGCCATGTTGAACTGTGCCTTGGATTATGAACTAAAATCAATCTTTTCTTCTTTATTTTCATTAGACTATTTTATCACAGCAGCAGGAAGAAGGACAGAGATCTGTACAATCATTTTCCTAAGCACCTCTCTCTTTTCATGTCTGTACCTAAAATTCCCCCCCCTCTCTCTTTCTGTGTATGAGCACTCATGTGTGATCCTAGCACCTGTGTATGTACAGATATACATGCATGTGTGCAAGCAGCTGGGGATGCCTGAGGTTCATGCCAGGAGTCTTCTTCAGTTGCTTTTCCACTTTATTCACTGAGTAGGGTCTCTCAAGTGAATGAAGAACTAGCCAGGATGGGTCATCTCCTAGCAGGCTTGCCCCGGGAATGGCTGTCTTTGCTTTCAGGGCAGTCTGGGATTGTAGGTGAGCTGCCTCCCCCATCTGGCATTTACACGGTTTGTGGGATCTGAACTCTGGTTCTCATGCTTATGCTGCAAGCACTTTAACCCCTGGGCCATTTCTCCAGCTCCTTAAAATGTCTCCCTAAGGAACTCGAACTCTGCTTTGTGAAAATTTTCTGAACATTCTTGCTCAGATCTCAGAGCACAGCTCTCATCTCATGCTATGTTGTTTGGGTTTGGCCTTTTTTTTTTTTTTTTTTTTTTTTTTTTTTGCTCAGAAAATACTAAGTGGAGAAATACACTTAGAATGTTGCTTAACTGTTGTGTTAGTTGATTTGTTGGTGTTGTTTCTTGATAAAATAACAAATAAAAAGCTTATTAAATGAGGAAATGGCTTTTGGCTCAGCTTGTGCATTCAGCCCCTCACATTAGGAAGTCACAGCGGCAGGGATGTGACCACATCCAGTCTGCAGTGGACGCGAAGCCACCAATACAGAAGCTCAGTTTCATGTCTCCTTTTCATCATTCACCCCGAGTTCCCAGCCTGTGTGGATTTCCCCACCGCTGGCAAAACTCTCTAGAAACGCCCATAGACGTGTCTCCTGGGTGGTTCTCATGTAGAATGCAGTTTCTTTTTGGTCCAGGGTAATGCAGCTGCAAAGTTTTCTAAACGTGTGTGAATGAGTCAGTGTGTCACTGATGCTGAAAGCAGTGATGGAATGAGCTATCTGGCCATCAAGACTGATCATCACAAATGTGAGCAGAAGCATCTGGCTGCTGTTGGAGCTTCTGGTCCACGGTTCATCGTGCTCATGTAGAAACTCACTTACCTCCACTCTACCACGCAGAGTTCTGTTCCACCTTGCTCATCCCAGGTAGAGTGTATAGGCAGAGTGCAGTTCTCATATTACCAACTTCTATTTTCTGCCCCCTCCCGTGAACTTCATATTACAAACTTCTGATGGGGAATAAGCTCCTTACCAAGCAAGCCTCTTATTTGAAGTTGAAGATGTACTGAATTGAATTTTACTCATACAGAATGCTGTTTCTTTTTAATTCATTATAGTGAGGTTTCAAAAAATTCTTTGCATTTGTGAATTGAATTCTCCTGTCACAAATGTTGAAGCAGTGGTTGAGCAATTATCTCCCTTTCAGAGAGAAATTTCAGTGGAAATGGATCTACAGGCAAGGGGAAAAACATGTTCCATTGAAACCAACCATGCTACCTGCCACATTCACTTTTACTGGTGACCCTTTTCAATATGTACAAGAAACGGGCTGTAGTATAAGTTCCTCTGTTCTGATTGTTGGCTGTTATTTGATCAAGTTTACTAAGGATGATATCAGGGCTGAAAGCATAAGCAATAGAGGAAAATTGTTATTCTTAAAGTAAGTAAGTAGATCAATAAGTTAAAAGATTCATGGGTGGGTAGATGAATGAATGAATGAATGAATGAATGAATGAATGAATGGAAACATAGTGGTAATGACTTCTTTGGATAATTCTCACAGTGACCCAGCCATGATGTTGTGACTGAAGAGTTATAGTTTCTTAGAAAATGGCTCATTATACTTGAAGAATAAATGGTTTCTTTCTTAAGCCTCAACAAGACAACACAGTATCATCTTGTGACCCACAGGTGGCTTGTGAACACTGTCTTATTTGTATTTCCATCTCATCTGGCATGTTCCACTCAAATCACAGTAAGGATAACAGACATCAAATCAAATTCTTATTATTATTTGCGTGGCCACCATTAAGTCATCTAATTTTCTCACTCAAGATATAAATTTTCAGATATAAAGCACAAATGACAATCTCTTGTCAGGACAGTTTTGAAGACGAAGGCTGACAACAGCTCTATTGTGAACTGTAGAGCTGAGAAGCAGAAAGAATAACAGACACTGATGACGTCCCTTCCTTTTCTCTCCTGCCTCCCTCCCCCCTCCCTGAGGCAGGTCTCACCTGTAGTCCTGGCTGGCCTGGAACTCAATATGTAAAGCATGGTGGCCTAGGACTCACAGAGATCTACCAATCTCTGCCTCCTGAGTGCTATGACTAAAGGCATGAGTTATCATTCGTGGTTCATCATTTTCTTTATATATTACAATGTCATTGTGGCTTTGTTTGAGTGTGATGTTCACTAGTATTTTTTTTTAAAGATTTATTTTCACTATTTTTAAAGTGTCTGTGTGTGTGTGTGTGTGTGTGTGTGTGTGTGTGTGTGTGTGTGTGTGTATTTGTATGTGTGTCGACATGTGACTGCAGGTGTTAGATCTCTGAGCTGCCTAGAATGGATGCAGGAAATCAAAACTCTGGTACTCTGCAAGAGCATCATGTGCCCATAACCTCTGAGCTGTCTCTCCAGCAAGTTTTTATTATTACAAATATTAAGTGATAGAAACAGTGATATGGTGGATCCTCCCACATCAATCATTAATTAAGAAAATGCTCCACTGGCATGCCCATGGAACAATCTGTTGGAGACAATTCGTCAATTGGCATTACCTCTTCCCGCACGTCAAGTTGTCAGCCATGATTAGCCACCACACTGACATAGAGGACTACCCGTCATCTGATATGAGAGATTCACTGTCTATGCTGAGCTTCTCATGTGTGTACATGCTAGGGATCCTCAGGGTTACTCATCTGCCTAACTGTGGGCTGCCCATAGTTTCCATCTAGTGAATCCAATTATTGATACTACTGAGTAGCATGGAGCCAAAATAATAAACACCAATTAAAAAACTGAAACCTTCATTGAGTTAAGGAAGTGGAAGAATCCTCGGCTCCCTCTAACAGACACAGTAGAGAGACTACAATGAAGCTACTGCTGCTTGCCCCAGCAGAAACCACCAAGCACATACCTCATCAAACTACCCTGGGCTAGGTCTACAAAGTCCAAGTTTCATATAGCATGACTTTTGTTGTCAGTAAAGAAACCCTCTGCTTCACCAGACCTGGAGGAAAGTGGTGGCTGGTTTTCAAACCAGAGGTGACACTAGCATCATGTGTATAATGGTTTGGGTTTGAAAAGGAGGCTCAGCCCAGAGTCACAGGGATCTGGCTCAGAAACACTGGGACCATTGTCTTCAGAGGCAACAAAAGGGTTTGTTGAAAAAAAACCAAGCTTTAATATGAAGCCAAAAATCTGTGCTTGTCATCTTGTGTTTGTTTGGCGTTCAAGTGTGGTAGTCATTTTCTGTACTTGGTGTTGTTTACATTTGGAGGAAGGCTCCCAGCCATGAAATAGAGGACAGCTTTTAATATCTCACTCCTAGAAAAACAAAAAGAAGAAGAAACCTGAAACCAAAACAACACCACCTCTAAAGTTTCTACTTGTGTGTCCCGTGACTTCTTGTCTGAATCTTTGGGCCTGGGGAGACAGTGTAAAATGGTAGCATTGAGGACTCTGTGACACAAGAGCCTGCTAACTCTTGCAGTTCATTCATAAACAGACACACATTTGGATTTGCCTGGAGGAAGGAGACAACATTCCTTTGCTATGGAATCAGATTTTCCTGCGCTCTCAAGTTTTTAGTTGTGTGGGCATTTCTTGTAAAACCGTGTGTGTGTGTGTGTGTGTGTGTGTGTGTGTGTGTGTGTGTGTGTGTGTACATGTATGTGTGTGTGTGTTCTGACATTATAGAATTTGTCTCCATCTTGGTAGTAGCTATATGGGCCTTGGGGAGAGGAACTGCTGCAGTCACATCATCATTACTCTAAGAGCTTGATGAGTAAGAGATGATGATGGCAGTAAACCTGAGAGTGGGCATGGCTTGTTACAGAACAAAGCAGACTCACTGAGATACTCAACTTGTGAGAGGGAAGCCCTCAGCAGTGGTGGCACAAGACTTTAATCCCAGCACTCAGCAGCCAGAAGCAGGTGGATCTGTGAGTTAGTGGCCAGTCTGGTCTATAGAGGGAGTTCCAGGCAGCCAAGGCACACAAAGAAACTCTGTCTCAAAAAATGGAGCCTAGGGGGCTGGAGAGATGGCTCAGAGGTAATGAGAATTGGCTGCTCTTCCAGAGGTCCTGAGTTCAATTCCCAGCAACCACATGGTGGCTCACAATCATCTGTAATGAGATCTTGTGCCCTCTTCTGGTGTACAGCAAATATGCAGGTAGAGCACTGTCTACATAAATAAATAAATAAATCTTACAAAGGGAAACAAACAAACAACAAACAAAAAAATGGAGCCTGAACTGGCCATGTCCTGCAACCAGGTAAGACTTCTAGTGGAGGGACTGGGGCACCAACCCAGCCACATAACCTTCAGGGGAGGAGGGGAGGGAGAGGGACCTGGGATTGACATGTAAAATAATTTTCTTTCTAATAAAAAAAAAGCACTTGATGACACCTTCAACCCAGAGGAATTAGTTTTCTCAACATATCCTTGTTGACGCTAAGCATCATGACTGGGCATGCTTTTCTTTGGAGTTATATCTTCTTCTTCTTCTTCTTCTTCTTCTTCTTCTTCTTCTTCTTCTTCTTCTTCTTCTTCTTCTTCTTCTTCTTTTGTTTTTTTGAGATAGGGTTTCTCTGTGGCTTTGGAGGCTGTCTTGGAACTAGCTCTTGTACACCAGGCTGGTCTCAAACTCACAGAGATCTATCTTCCTCTGCCTCTCGAGTGCTGGGATCAAAGGCATGCACCATCACCACCTGACACTTTTCTAAAGGTTTTTTATAAATGGACATTTAGCAAATGTTGAATATGAATATCTAAGGTACAAATTTATGAGAACTTCCTGATTCAAATTTCTTGCTTATTCTCCAGTGAGAATGTACAGTAACCAGTTTCAAAGTCTGCCTTGCATGCCTCTCAACAAGGGTTCCCTGGACAAGAATGAAGCAGACTGCCATCTCTGGGTCTGGCAGACTGGCATCACCTATGCATGCTGTCAACATTCCTTCGGAAACAGATGTTCCTACAGAGGAATGGTTATAACATCCTCTCTTACATTTGTTCAGCAAATGTTAATTGTGGAAGGTATGAGATTTAAGTTGGGGCTGGGAACAAGTTGTTGGGATATGCTCTTTTGAGAGGGAATAAAATAATTATTCTAGAACATTTTTTTCTTTTTCTAGTATTTCTCACTTTAAAAATTAGGTTTTCCCAGGGAGAAATTGCTTACATCCTCCCAAACACAGACGTGTCTATGTCAACATGAGGGTGAATAACTTGTAAATATTAGCAGCATTTTCTTTTCTTTTAAGCATTTATTTATGTGCTTATTTGTTTATGTGTGTGTATGCACAAGTGTATGTACATGATGATGCAAGTGTGAAGGTTAGAGGGAGGAACTGAGGCTTGGTAGCATGACTTGAGTCATGGGTAAACACTGCCCTTACCCATGGAGACATCTCACAGGTCCAGCCAGAAGTATTATCTAACATCTAAATATAAACTTTACTCCTTGTGATTATTTTTTTTTATGCAAACAGCAAGAGGTTTTATTGCAGTTGTTTAACGAGCTAACCCCATGTTAGCTTGGGCCTTTCAGCCATCCACCATAGCGGATGGCAGGGAAAGACACCGAGAAGCCACAGGATAGAGATCTTATAGGGCAGCATAAGGGGAGTGTCTAGGGATATGCACAGGCTCAAGATTGGTGTGCCTCCAGCCTTGGAGGGCTTGCCCTGTGTTGATTGGTCAACTGGCTGTTATGGCCCATAGGCCCTCCCAGGGTGATTCCATGATTGGAATCTCCAAAAAGAAAATGGGGGAATGAAGGGACCAGCTCCCCATTTCGGCAGCTGTAACAGCCTAACACATGCTTGCCTGACCTTGCCTTGGTCACTAGGAGGTCAGATGCCTGCCTCGTGGCAAGGAACCACTCCTTGTGATTTTAAAATTGTTTTTTTCAACCAAAAAAAAATGTGGACTAGTAACACAAAATCCCAAAGGGGGCAATTCCACTGTTGATTTACTTAAAATAAGGGCTCATAACAGCACCAGCCTTTAACCACTGTGATGAATGTGGCTATATGTGTAACAGGAAGATAATATGACTGACATGAGAGCAGCAGAGATTTTCAGCCTCTCTCTCTCTCTCTCTCTCTCTCTCTCTCTCTCTCTCTCTCTCTTCTCTCTTTCTCTCTCTCTCTCTGTGTGTGTATGTGTATGTGTCTATTAGTCTACTATATGGAACATAAACAGAGTAAAAATGAGACTGGTTTGTACTTGCTCAAATCTTCTGACAAAATAAGTCTAGATTAGCAATTGTTACTGTGCTGATGTCATTTTTAGATGAGTTTTCACCCATGCGTCATCAGTGGTGAACACTCAAAGGGGAACCATAGCCAACTCTGATGCCCCTCCCCTGGGGAGTCTTGGTGATGTCTTATGTACTCTGTGTTGTGTTCTAGTTTTCTCAACTGCCACAATTTATTTGTTTTCAGTTCTGGCATCCTGTAATCTCATGCACATATTACCATACTGTATTAGGTATTCCAGATGTGTGGAGATGGTTTCTTCACTGCTTCATGGTGTATATGAGTCTTTACACTGATTACTCTTCTTTGATTCAACCAATGGAGGGAATCTCTACAGGGCCCATTACATGTTCCCACTCAGAGCCTGGTGTGGCTTGAGTTTGAAATGGCCCCCACAGGTTTGTCTTCTGAATGCTGGTGGAGGCCATGGGACGTTAGGCGGTGGGAACTAGCTGAAAGAAGTGGGTTACTGGTGTCAGATGTTGGCATGTTTCTGCCCTTTTCCTTTTTCTCTCTCTCTCCCTCTCTCTCTCTCTCCCTCCTAGGTTGAGGTGATGTTGACTCTTCCACCCTGCATTCCTGCCTCCATGACTTGAGCTGCTTCTCTACACCTCCCCAACACTATGGACTAAACTCTGTGAAACTATGAGCCATAGTAGATCTCCCCTCTCTTAAGTTATGTGTGCTATTTTGTCACAGAAATGAGAAAGATAACTAACATAACTCAAACTCTTATGTTTCTTTCCAGATTGTTCTGTTGTCCAAAAGGGACAAACTGAACAAAGCAAGACAACGGTTGAAACAATGATAGAAACGAGACTGGATCCTGACCCCCTCTGTCTGAATGCATGTCTAAAGTACTTGCTTCCACTCTTGATGTACTGAACAATGTCTTCCTTTCAAAGGTAAAAAGAACACTAGTTAATAATCTCAGCAACATTTCTGAGGGGGCTCAGAAACATGTTGATTTTCATGGACAGTCTCTGGATTTTTTTTTTTTTTAAAAAACCAACAATATTAGTTATCCCCAGATTTGGTTTAACTTTAACATGTTCTTTATCATCTAGACTTCTGAATAGCTCTAACCCATGGCTATTTCACTCCAGAAAAAACCAAGGAAATCCACAGGATGACAGAGTACAGTCCTGTGAAAAAAGAAAAAAGAAAGATTAACTCATGGTAAACATTATCCTTAAAATGTTCTACTCTAGTCTTATATGCTTGAAATTTTAAATTATATTAACTAATTTATGTGCATTTTATTTATGTGCATGACTCTCTCTCTCTCTCTCTCTCTCTCTCTCTCTCTCTCTCTCTCTCCCTCTGTGTGTGTGTGTGTTTACTGGGACTCCGTATATACAGAGGTCATAGGACAAATTTTCTTTTCCTCCACCACGTGGGCCCTGGTGAGCAAGCTCAGGTCATGAAGCTTTGGTGGCAAACACTTTTACCCACTGAACCATCTAATGACCCTGATTGTACTTGCTTTATTGTACAGAATTCAGTGGAGACCTTTTCTTTGCCTCAATGTTGAAACATCCTTGCCTTGTTTTTGGGCAGACCAATCATTCTGCTAGGTTGAGAACTAAGGAGTTTCTCAGGACTTGGGGTCTTCAGTACTAAAACAGGTCAGACTCAAGCTATGCAACTGCATTCTGATAAAAGATGCTGGCTTGGCATCAGAAAATAAATCAGTGTCTTTCCCTCACAGGACAGGGAAGATGTCTACTGAATTTCAGAGATGGAGTCACCTGGGCAGCCTTCCACTTCTAGTGTGCACAGTCTGAACAGGGTCATCCATTGGAAACACAGCCATGAAGAATCCTGGCTGTGACTGCTGTTTGGAAGGAGAAGCCCAAGGATCACTGCACCCATTTCATTTCCCTCTGGACTTAGCACTCAGTGCCTGTGTCAGGAATTAGGTTTAGTGTTCCTACATGAGGAACAGACCCTGCTCTCATATGACTAGAAAGTGAACAGGCACTATTAACAACTCTGTCTTCTCTAGGCCATGCTTGTTTACCAGATTTTTTTGCTTTTGTTTTTTTCTTTTGTTTGTTTTTTTTTTTTTTTTTTTTTTTTTTTTTTGTTTTTTTGAGACTGGATTTCTCTGTGTAATAGCCTTGGCTGTCCTGGAACTCACTTTTCAGACCAGGCTGGCTTCAAACTAATAGAGATCTACCTGCCTCTGTCTTCCAAGTGCTTGGATCAAAGGAGTACACCACCACTTCCTGGCTTGTTTAACAGATTTGAAATAGAGAAATGTTTAATTTCTAGTCATTGATATGAAAGAAAAGGAGAGGAAGAACTGATTGCGCTGGGCTTCTGACATGTTCAGGTGTTTTGCTATGTGCTTTACATGTTCGGTTCCTTTAATTTGTTCTCACAGCAGACAATAGGTGCCATTAAGCAGAAGCATATTACCATAAATGACAAAACCATATTTAAGATTGTATTTATATATGTGCAGGGGGCAAGAGAGCTTTGAAATTTTATCCACTCTTTCTCTGAGAAGAGTGGAGGTAAATGGTACCCTGAAAGTAAGGAAAGAAGAGTTCCTGTTCCAAAGCTAACATCTCCACGCCCCCTCACTGGACCCATGGGGGAGCTAAGATCTCCACACCCCCTCACTGGACCTGTGGGAGAGCTAACACCTCCAAGCCCCTTCATTGGACCTTCAGGGGAGCATTTTCTGCTTTGACCTGGTTGTTTTAAGCTGATCCCAGTGTATAAATGTTCAGAGTTGTCTTTGTGGATCGATATATTCCCAAATGGGAAGGAAAACATGGAGGTGGCGTGGTGGAGGTGGGGGATAGTCTACCCTGTGGATTTATTATGTAGCACTACATTTTCTCTAAGGCCCTCAGCAAGAAAATAGCACAAATAGTCACCCGTTGATCAATGTTTCACTGGACATGTGGGAGATCGGAAAGCCTCTCAAGAGTGAAGACGCTGCTGGAAGCCACCATGTGAATTCATCAGCAGGGCTGTGCCATTGTTCTTCTGCCGCACCTATCAGCTGCCCTCAAGGCACTTGTTCCACTTATTTTGAAGTACTTATCATTTGGCTCCTGGTTTTTAAAAAGATCTTTATTTTATGTGAGTGTGTGTGCCTGAGTGAGTTTATGTGCACCATGTGAGTGGGTGCTTGAGGAGGCCAGAGGAGGACATTGGGTGGTTTGAGCCACAGTTTGGGTCTGTAAGAACAGTAGCACTCTTTGCCACTGACTGTCGCTGAGTCTCGGGCTCCTGACCACCCTCCTCACCCCGCCCTCCAAGATTTTCTGACCATTTCTTTTTGATCTCCCATGCCACCTGCAGGAAACACTCCTAAGATTCATAGCTCCATCACACTTCACTCTGGGATCCCAAGTCTAGCTTGTCTACATACTACTCTTCTACCTCGTGTATGTTTAATCTGCATTACAAATATGATGTCCAGAATCAAGCTACTGAAGATCCATGTCCAGAGGCTATTCCTCCTAGTTTCCTTAACTTCAGAAATGAAATAATTTTCTCCCAGTTACTTAAGCTCTCAACATATGGGGAGGCTAATTTAGGAATTCCAGACCCTTTACGTCTAGGCTCTTGGTCTTATCAATAAAAAAAAAAAAAATGTATGAAGGACACAGCAGGTCAGCAAGCAAAGTTTCTTTCTATATCCCCAAAGAAGTCCCATGAACTCCATGCAGATAAACACCATGGAAACTGCATTAAAAGCTGTTATAGCCAGGAAGGAGGTGGTGGTGTACACCTTTAATCCCAGCACTCAGGAGCCAGAGGCAGGCAGGTCTCTGTGAGTTTGAGGCCAGCCTGGTCTATAGAGTGAGTTCCAGGACAGCCAGGGCTGTTACACAGAGAAACCTTGTCTCGAAAAACAAAACAAAACAAAACAAAGCACCCCCCAAAATTCAAGACCTGTTACAACTGAACCATGGAAAGACAATATAAAGAGAAATTCTTGGAAGTAACAAAAGAAAAGATACTATTAATTAGAAAGGTTCACAGCTGATTACTCATCCAAACCTATAGAGGCCAAAAGCCAGTAGATGCCTATCCACCAAGAATTCTCTATCTGGCAACTTTTTTTTTTTTTTCAGAAATGAGGATCTTAATAAATTTCCAGATAAACAAAAGCCTGGGGTTTACTTGTTCTACCATGTATCCTAAAGGGGACCATCAAGTTGGAATGCAAGGATATTAAAGAGTAGTTTGAAGTTGTATGAAGGAACAAAGCCTTCAGTAAAGGACAAACACATCCTAGCACAGGAAGCTATACCTGGTCTTTTCATTGGGCTGCTGGCATGGAACTTCAAAAACTTGGAATTTCTTGTGTGGTAGGAATGTTTTGTTAACGCTAGTGAGACAACTCATTGTGGATCATCACATGCCTTCAGTATGGTCACCATGTGATCACATAAAGGAAACTCTGGGCAAGGCCAACCTCCAGAGGATGAGACTGACTTAACCACTTATGCTTTTGTCATGTAAACCTCTCCCCACATCTCTGGACACAAAGGTTCTGGCAGGCTCCTTGATGGCAAATGAATGCTTTTGTTACGACAGTGACATGGTCATATTTCCCAAGCAGTATACACAATTACCCTGTGTCTGTCCCAACTTGCCCTTCATGACTCTTCATTTAGCTGCTTCTGATCTGTAGTCTTTATAATAAAGCTATAACTGGTTTTCATAAAGACTTTTCAATGGATTCTGTGAATTGTTGTATTGAATTACCTAAGCTGAGGGGACATGGGAACTCCCTAATTCACAGTTGGTTAGAAGGAAGTATGGATAGTCCTACAGTCTTATGTTTGTTAGATTAGTAGCCCATCAAGCATCCTGCTCTAACTCTGAGTAGTTAATGTCCAAATTCAACCCCAAAATAGCCCCATGAAACAGATAGTTTGAAGGGCTAGCTTAGAATCCTAGGACCTGCGTGGAGCTACATGCACAGAAAGTAACTGGTTTCTTTGATTTAGCATCTCCTTATCATCTCCTAACAGCTTCCTCTTTATGGTCAAATATATTCTGGAGTACATTCTAGAACTAGAGGTGGCAAGCTTATCAAGCTTGAACTGGTTTTAGGTTCATGTTCAGTACACCAAATATTGACTTTTGAGTGAATGTTTAAGGAAAATCTCCTGTTTGTCATTTCATGCCAATCACTGGAACGAAAGGTGTTTGCTAAGAAACAATTCCATGAAAAGCAGCCACAGATTCCCCTGGGGTTCTAGACCATAAAGCTGGTCTGATTGGCTCCACCCTTATGTTTTGAAGGTGTGCCTGCTTCTAAGCTAGAGTAGCTACAAGAGAGTGCCAGGAAAACAGGATGTCAAAGAAGTCATTTTCTTAGTGACATTTATGTTTCAATGGCCAGACAGCCACCCCTTGCAGCATTACCTCTGGAGTGGTGCTACACGCAGGCACTGGGAAGTGAAGGAGCCAACCATAGACATTGTTTAGCAACTTGGGCAACTGTTACAGCGGATGGAGAGATGCAGAGTGTGTGTGACCTGCATTATATCCCATGCTTTGCTCTGTCCAAGACTAAACCAGTTGGAAAGGGAAGGAGAAAATTGTTATGTAACTTGACCCATAAATGTCTGACATTTTTAATGTTTTCTTTAAAGTGAGCACACACATAATTTTCAGTGCGCTATGGCTTAACAGTACAATCAAAAAAGAACTGCTTACTCACTCTTTAAAGACAATTTCTGATATCAGACATGTTCTCTACAGGTGCAGGGGGATGCAGGAAGGGTTGTGAGCAAATTGAAGCCTGTCCAGCTCAAGGACTTCTTATCTATCTGCCCAGCTACTCTAAACATCTATACAGGGAGCCTGGGCTAAACACAGTAGCCTAATCAACAAATTAGGAATATCATCCACTGCTAGGTATAAAGCAAAGGTTAACCAGACTACAGCCCACAACTCCAGAGGAGCTAGGTAACAAGGAGGACCCTAAGAGAAAGGAATGGGCATCCTTGTAAGGGGAAATAGATGACATCTCCTGGGTAAACTGGAGGGAGGGGGACAGCAGAGGGGAGGAGATGGGGGATGAGAACATGAGGGAATGGGGTGGTCAATGGGGAGGAACAGAGTGGGAGAGCAACTGATGAGATATTTTGATAGAGGAAGCCATTATGGGGTTAGGGAAAAACCTGGTGCTAGGGAATTTCCCAGGAATCCACAAGGATGACCCCAGCTAAGACTCCTAGCAATAGTGGAAAGGGTGCTTGAACTGACTGACCCTCCCATATAATCAGATAGGTGAATACCCTAACTGTCGTAATAGAGCCTTCATCCAACAACTGATGGAAGCAGATGCAGAGATCCACAGCCAAGCACCAGGCTGAGTTTCAGAATTTCAGTCGAAGAGAGGAAGGAGGGATTATATGAGCAAGGGAGTGTGTGGTGGTGGTGGTTGGGGGGGGGGGTCAAGACCATGATGGGGAAATCTATAGAAAGAGCTGAACCAAGCTCATGGGAACTTATGAGCTCTAGACTGACAGTTGTGGAGCCTGCATGGTGCCGAGCTGGGCCTCCTGCATGTGGGCAACAGTTATTTAACTTGGTCTATTTGAGGGGGCAGAACCTGGCAGTGGGACCAAGATCTGTCTATGGTGCATGAGTTAGCTTTTTGGAGCTCACTCCCTAATGATGGCACACCTTGCTCAGGCTTGATGCAGTGGGGGGGGGGGGGCTTCGTCCTGCCTCAATTTAATGTGCTAGGCTTTGTTGACTCCCCATGAGAGGCCTTACCATTTTGGAAGGGTGAATGAAGAATGGGTTGCAGGGAGCAGGGAGCAGGAGGAGGGATGGGAGGGGGAAATAGAATATCATCCATAACTCTACAGCTTAGACTTTGACTTTTGACTCTTTTTTTTTTTTTGTATTTTTCTTAATGGGAATAGGGGAACTAATTTGCTTTAGTTGTTCAACCTTCCACCATGTGGCAGGAACTGACCTGTCTGCCTTCTTTAAGAAGATTCCGTGTTGCTATAAGAAAGGTCCATTAAAACCAAGGGATAAAGAAAATCACAAGGTAATAGTGTTTTAAAAAACATTTTTAATGAAGAAATAATTCCATTCCAAAATATAGACGCACAATTAAATAGTTTAATCACTTCAAAATATAACATGTCCCCAGGAGGTTCTAACACACACACACACACACACACACACACACACACACACACACACACAAAACAATACTTGACAGCAATATCAACAAAACAAAACAACATATTATAGTAGTTTTGTTACAATACCAATGAATATTGTGAACTCTTTAGTGTTTCTGAATTGGTTATTTCAAATGGGGTCAAATTACAGTAGTCACAATTTAAATGTCTTATGTTAATTAGCTTCAATATGCAATGAATGTTTCTGTGTTTTTTTTCTCCTTTTTTTGGTTCAAAGTAAAAATGCCCCATCTTCTGACGACACAGTGGAGTTATTTGCTTGTGGCTCCTTGTGTGGAATCGAAACAAAGTGAGCATAGCAACCAAAGGTTGCCATATTTACAAGATCTATCTACACTTAACAGCCAAGAACTAATAATGGTGGACAAAGATGGTCAAAATAAAAGCAGACACCAGTGCTAAATTATATTGCAATAGTTTGGCTCATGCATATAAGAAAATACATAGTATATATCACACAAAGGCCACAATCTTAATGCAATTCAGTTCACATTACTACTTACAAATGAACCTTCCCTGCCTTATTATAGATCATCCGATATTCCACCTTCATAATCTCCAACACGTCTCCCTCTGACCAACCAAACTTACCCCAACTTCCATCCCGACAAACCACAACCAATTCCTGAATCCTATACAGTAGATTTCACCCACCTCCTGACCACAGTGCTGTGGGGGAGCTTGGAGGTGTTAGACCAGTGCTCATTCATAGGCCACCAGCTCTGATGGACATGGGTGTGCAATTCTTTGTGGGATAAGACAGAACAACCCCTGCGAGACACAGTTGAGTAGAATGGACAGGACAGACGAAACCTGCTGGGTTTGCATTTAGAACAGGCCCCAAAAGTAAACTTGGAAGGCCAAGGAAAGGAATCCACCGACAATCACAAAACCCCAGAACAACACACGCCATTTTGTCTCGTTTACAGGACAGGGGTGCTTGAATCTGGTCTCAGTGCTGACGCGGAGCTAAGAGAAAGAAAAGGTGGCTGGTTAGTGAGAAATTGCTCTCTGGGAGTGGTTTTCAGAGAGATCCTGTAATGGCTTTGTACAATGGGGTCGATACCATGGGATGGAGCTGCTTGGTGGTGGGAAGCTGTGACAAGAGGGAAGGTTTTCAGTAGAATGGTTCCAACCTTAGACACACATTTGATGTAGAAAACCAGAGAGACAACATGGGTCAGCTCAGTCCAGCCAGTGGCTGAGGGCCACCGGTGGGGTCTACGTTCTGATGTCCTATGTGGCTCTGATTCGAGCTGACAGAAATGCAGGTATCTGGCATGTAGTGGTTTTCAGTACTGAGTATGAGGCACCAGTGGCCACCTGCACCATCAAGAGAGGTGTGGTTTCACAGAGGATGGGCAGGGGAAGAGAGATGAACATTAAGACACGCCAACAAAACCCGCAATAAAATCCACCTGTGCAAAGAAATCAGAGAACTGTGCAGTTGTGGAACTTTGGTGCTAGCCTGTGCTCAGGGAATCTTGTGAAGCGGGTTTTCTCGAGAGAAATAGACTAAGAACACGCAGGGACAGCTCGGGGTCCTCTACCGATGCCAGCCAAGCCCTCAGCTATCCTCAAGGCAATGCTTTTGTTTAAAGGGCAGCCAAGGAGAAGGTTTCTGACCAAACGCAGAGGCAAGAACATCCAATAGCTCTCTGCAGACAGTGGGGTCAAAGAGTGAGTTCTTAGCCTCTCAAAACTGTCTAGGTGTGTGGGGTGGGAGAAGGCTTTTGCCAGCCCAGTGAGCAAATTAAATCTGAGGTCCACTTAGAACATTTCTCATTTATTCTGAACATTTTCCTCTTCCTTCAAGACAGGGTCTCATGCAGCCCAGGCTAGTCTCAAACTCACTGCAGCTGAGGATGGCCTCGAACTCCTGATCTTCTGGCCTCCATCTCCTGAGTGCTAGAAGCAGAGGCATGTGTCACCATGCCAGGTCTACAAGCTCTGGAAGCTTGAACCCACGGCTGTGTGTATGCTAGGCAAGCACTCAACCAACTGAGTTACAACTTAGCCTGGATAAGGCCTTTTCCAGTCCCTGCTTCACAACTGTACTCTAGAACCACGATTTTCATCTTATAGCTTACATCAGAACTACTAGGAGGGCTGATTAAAACATGGATTACTAGGCCAGGCCCAAGAGTTTTGGATTCAGTGGGTCTGTGTTGGAGCCTAGGAAACTGCATGGCTATGACTTTTGGGTGGCACAAACACTGCTGGTCTAAGGGACACAGTCTGAGAACCGTTGTTCTGCAATGATGTTCCCTTCTGTCTTTTAGAAGAAAAACCCAGGAATTCCAGAGAGGCTGCTAGTTTAAGATGGCCACCAGGTGTCTGGCTTTTTCTTTTCCTTATACATTAGATCTTGAAATAACCTATTACTTTTCCATTTTCCCCAGAATCACTAAGGGAGGCCCTTTTGAGATCTCTCTAACGAGGGGCCTCATGAAGGACCATCCACAGGCTTTATCGTCTTGTCTTTGACAGTTCTTTCACACACCAGCTTCAAACTGGGTGTGAGACACCAGTACCACACGGAAGAGCCTGTCTCCTTTCACATGACCACACAACGCTGCATGCAGAACAACAGGTGGCCAGGTAAGGCAATCAACATTCAGAAAGAAAAGTGAGGGAGCGAAGGTCTGCAAGCGCACTGTAAGCCCATACATTTAAAGCTGAAGGCTTCGGAACTACCCGATGAGAGAACTTGTCAATGAGCAGTGCTGGGTAAGACATGCTTCCTAAGGATACAATGTGGAGAGCAAGACCTGGAGGAGTGCAGATAACTGTAGTCCATTGGGGGATCTTATGGCACCTGTGGTTTATAAACAGCTTTCGTAACGAGGATTCCAAAACATAGTTCACAGTTTTTAAGAAGATCTGTGCTGATTTTAAAAACTAGATTCTATATCATTTGAATGTTGTCTTTCTCTCTCTCTCTTTGAATATGATATCTATTTGGAAAAAGTATTTACATTAAATTCTATGGCTGACTCATTAGAGTACCTTGAAGGAAAACAACCAAAAGTTGGAAATAAGCCTCCAAGAACCCATTATTCTGGGTGGTAGGTTTAGGTAATTTCTCAGAGGGACTTGGAGACATGGGCAGGCCAAGGACTCTGCTTGTCTTCTGGGTTCTGAGTGTGGACACTCGGAAACCAAATCCTATTGCAGATTGCTGT
The DNA here is from genome assembly GCF_003668045.3 of Cricetulus griseus. Classification (NCBI taxonomy): domain Eukaryota; kingdom Metazoa; phylum Chordata; class Mammalia; order Rodentia; family Cricetidae; genus Cricetulus; species Cricetulus griseus. The sequence continues at coordinate 213,479,650 of NC_048595.1, forward strand.
TTTCCCCCTTCAATTGCTGTGGGGGAAAATGTTTAGTATATAATAAAACTGTCTTTACTAAAATCTCAAAGAATCCAGAAATGCAACTTCTAGCTACAAACAGATTGATATTGTCATTGTAAACTGAACGGGTTCAACATTGTGTGCAAAGGTTTAAAGCGCTCGTTAATACTACTGTCCTGTGTAACAGCATCGGACTCTCCACCTGTGGATGTTTGCTTTGAACCTGGGATGGGCCATGTTACAGGAGATGGAGTTGATAAATTGTCTAGGAACAGAAGTCTCGTCCCCCCACCCCCTTCTAAAACACACACCTATGAACTACAAATCTTAGAACAGAAAGCTAGCTGCACTACAGGCATCAGAACACATCTTTAGGGGAGGGGTTGTTGGAGCTGCTGGATGTGGTGGCTCCTCTCTCCGAGCGAGGGTGAGGCTGCTGCCACGCTGCTGTCTTCCTCCTCTTTGTAGGTGCAGCTCTCTCCATCACCGGATGTCATGTAACTTTCATCATTTGTCTGACTATAGCTTGCCTGGGAATAAGGAGTGTGTAATTTTTTTTAAACAGGTGGAAATTGTTTCTAAATCAGGGCTAAGCAGTTTAGAGTCCCTCCCCCTGCCCCCCCTCAGCCCCCCTCCCACTCATTGTATTCCCTTCCTATGAAAATCAGGAACCAATGCCTTGGACACTGTGTGTCTTCTGGAAGAGATGTTGTAGAGTTCTCATTGAGCATCCTTCTTAAGGGATCCCTGGGGTTCCCCTGAGGCTCATGAACAGTTAAAGGCAGGCACACAATGGCTTACAAACAGGCCCATAGCCTGATTACAGGAAATCTTCCTGCTTCTTAGTTTCCGTGTTCTGCCCTTATTCATGAAGGACTCTACATGGGTAGTTGGCTGACTGATGCCAAGCCAATGAAGTTGGTTCAGGACCCTTTCATATGAGAGGCATGTACTTTGGGATAATTCTGGTATTGTAATATAGTCAGAAGGTCCAAACAAAAACATACTAATTATACAGATAGTTCTAAAATCGCAATTGTATTGATCTCATTAGGAACATCATAGGAGGGTAAAAGGAGTTATAAGGTGAAACAACGTTGTTATTTTTTTTTTTTTGTAGTATTCTGAAAGATTTTAAAAGCACTTTGCATCACTGGCTGATTTAGCAGCAGGCTGGCTTGTGTTTAGGCTCCTGCAGAATGCCATCTAATCAGTAAATGACAGAGGTCACACCTGTTTCATTTCTTACTACCAAATTTCCAAGAAAGTAAAAAGTGAAAAAAAATAAGCTTTTAGGTACAAAATGAACATGATGCAATTTTTATGTGTGTTTATAGCAAGGCCATTTTATCTTAAAAAATGAATGATTTTCTAAGAAGAAGCCTCTGATGTTTAAATAATACACAGAACAAAATGATTAAATTGTTGGAGCTAAGAGAAAGAAAATGCTATTAAGGAAAAGCCTTTTCCTTTGGGACTAGATTTGCTATAAACGGAGTGAGTATTTTCAGAAACAGCTCCTGGGAATATTTTTCACTGTAGTCATCGTGAATTAGGAGAGGGTGTAGTGTTCCATTTTTAAATGCAAGGGACAGGCAAGTAGAGCACTCTTGTAAGATCCTGTCTAACAGCTCAGAAGGTCTGCCTTATTGGTGCAGTCTTATTCACTTGTTGTGAACCTGGAGGTGGAGCTAGGATGCTTGTAGAGTTTGACCTAGTGTGTATTCATTACTACTTGAAACGTTGCTAAAGAAATAAGTTCATTCCTAAAATTAGCAACTAGGGTTGGCAGAGTGAATTATCAGCTACACTGTAGACTCATGAGATTGCACGGTTGGGAAGGATTATGTAACTACGCTAGACACAAATCCATTGGTCAGGCCAGCCTGATTGCTGTGGGAAGTGCATGAACTTAGGCTTTGATGAGGGACCATCAAATAGCCATTAGCTAGAGCTAGAGAAGCCATTTAGACTTATGGGACAGTGGACTCCACTGTTATTGCAGGTATCTGAGTCGTGGCCTGTTTATAAAAGCTGAAATAACAAGGTCATTCTGAGTCCCATGGCTTCACTACACTTCTGTGAGAACTGTAGCAGCTCCCCAGTACTGCATGGGTTCTGGAGCATGTGGAGGTATGCACACATGTGCCTGTCCACAACAAATTATGGTGTGTCAAGCTCTTTATATATCCTACATAACCACCTCCTCTGTGTGAGGTAGGTAAATTACCATGATGTACAGAGGAAACTCATAAAGGCTTAATAGTTTGTCCAAATTATGGTAAGTTTCAGTGACATTTGTATTTCAAAATGTTTCTAATAAAATGCATAACTCAAGACTTAGATAATGAAACCCAAGTGATTTTAACAGTCTGGCACCAGTATTTCAATGATAAAGAAAAAAGTGACTTGAGAATTTGGCCCATTATTAGGCAAATCTTTAGAGTGGGATGAAATAACCGAAAGGACAACTTGAGTTAACTTGTATCTCACTGAACTTCTCAGTGGATTTGAATTAGTCACCCTCAAAACACAAGGCTGCCGGAATTTTTTTCCCATTTTGATTGTGTTGTCTCTTGCTACAGGGCACACATTTGTTCTTTGGGGACTAAAGAGCTGACATCCAGGCATGCTGAAGTAGTTTGTTTTTTTTCCTTCTCTGATGTCACTGCTGATGTGGCCACGGAGGGTCTGGTGCACCTCAGGTGCCATGGAAGTTTCTGGGACAACTGCCCTAATCAACAAGTAAAAAGTCTACTCCAGGGGTGTCTGGGAGATTTCCACAGGATTATAATGAACTCTGTGGTGGGAGTTACCACTCTGATAGCAGCAGGGAAGGCGAATACTACATCACACAGAGAGTGATTGTGAGCTTAGGTTTAGAGTCATCACAGCTCAGCCTACAGTGTCCATGCTTCCTCCCAAACAACAGGATACTTACTTGAGAGGAGAGTGAGAAAAGGATATTGCATTCAGCCTTGCAAGCTGACCTGTGGGTGACAAAGGACACAAACAAGAAAGGTGACATGTCAAGTCAGTGAGGCAGTCAAGCTGGTGAATTATTTGGCTGGAAGCCATGCACAGAGACACACAGAGAGGGAGAGAGTCCGGAGGTCGACAGATGCATTCCATCCATCCTGTCACCTTCTGCTTACACAGCCTTTGAAGAAAACCACTCCACCAGATTCCAGGACACGAATTTGAGTGAGAGCACATGGGCCCCTCCCCTGCTCTTTTCCTTGAGATCCTCAAGCACAGAGTGGCAAGAAGAGAGAGAGAGAAACCAGAGATTTACTGGGCATGGCAAAACTCCAGTTAATCTTGTCATTGATAGAACCCCCCCTTTACTTTGCTCATGTAACATTAACTAATACTTCATTAAGAATCTAATATTGGGGGACCAGAGAGATGGCTCAGTGGTTAAGAACACTGACTATGTTTCCAGAGGACCAGGGTTCAATTCCCAGCACTCACATGGAGCTTACAATTGTCAACACCAGTTCCAGAGAGTCCAGAATCCTCACACAAACATATATACAGGCAAAACACCAATGCACATAATAACATAAATAAATAGTAACAAACAAAAACAAAAAAGAATCTAACATTTGTTATAGACTGGAGAAAAGTCATCTAAAAAAATCTAGAATTATGGTTAAAGTAAACCCCAGAAACTGAAGATAAGCTTGAAGAACAGGACCTGGCAGGCATCTCCAATAGCCCAAATGGGATGTTGATGAGCTAGCCTCATCTTTCTCTTCCATGTGCAGATAGACCTACATGAGATGCATATAGGAAATCACACCGTAGGCTTCCCAGAGACTCCCAGCTGGGGCTTCATAGGAGGCTAGTTTCTTTCTATGGATGAGCCACAAAAGTCACAAAGAATGAGCATTCAGCACGGCTTTGTAATCAGGTGACTGTGTAGCACAGGGGCATGGCTCTACACATTATTATTATTATTACTATTACTATTATTATTATTGTTTTCTCACTGTCTTTGAAAGGCAGCTTCTAGGCTGAAAAGGCAAAAGCACTTGTCAAGCAACACTTTGTTCAGGTGAACTTGGGCATTGGTTTCTCTGCTGCCACAGTCCTCTTGGGAACATTTCAAGGCTCGTTCTATCATAACACAGAAGTCAGACCCAGTTGGCTCTCACCAATTCTCTGTCATTCACTGACAGAGTAAGAGAGGGCCACTGGTGACCCAAGACTGTGGAGAAAGCTTGTATAGCCACAAGACAAAAAGTCTAATAGGAAAACAATAACCAGCTGGGGCTGAGACCAGCTGGTTTCTATCAGAAAAACATCCCCCGAGTCCCCAGAGCCCAACCACACACCTGTGGAGAAGCAGGCAGTGGAGTACCCCTGAGGGGCAAATTCATTACTTTTGGCAAGAGTAAGCAATTATATTATTGTTAGTTGTATGAGCTATGTTCTGAGAATTCTCAGATGGGCTAGTATACTTCAGCCTCTTTCAGTGTCTACCTATCTGCTCCTTGCTGAACAGGGGCTTACAGGTCCCTCATTGTTCCTCAGGAAGTTTTGTCACCTTCTGACTTAGGTTTGATGTGATGCAGGCGATGAGGAAGTCAGAGACAATTCAGGGGAGGAAGTGGATTGGTGTTTATTCATTTTTCTTGTGCCATGTGTTCTTTATATAATTATCACTATTTTTCATCTCTTTATTTGATATGTGAGCTTCAATTTTTACATATGTTCGCTTGTGTGGTGTGTGTGTATGCAAGTACACATGTATGCATGTTTGTGGGTGTATGTGTTGGTGCAAGCATATGGGAGCCCAAGGTTGATGTTGGGAGTCTTCCTCTATTGCTCTCCACCTTATTCACTGAGGTCTAACTGAACCCAACACTCGACGATTCGACTATCGTGGCTAGCCTGCTTGCTCCAGGGAGCTCTTGCTTCTGAATTGCTGGTGTTTTAGGCTGGGCCGCCATGCCTACCAGATTCTGAGAACCCAAACTCTAGTCTTCACACTTGCTCGACCAGTGAGTGCCTTATCCCTGAATCATTTCCCTAGGTCCCTCCATTTTAACTTAGGAGAAAAGACCTCTAACAACCCTGAGGTATTTGTGTTGGTTGTCACCATGATTCCGCCAACGTCACAAAGGCCTGTTTCATGTTCCAGATCAGAATTTGGAAGAATCGACAGCTACACGAAGCATTTTAAAACATTGCTGTATGGGATGAATGGACTGAGGAATACCACCAGAATATTCCGGTAAAGTAGGGAAGAGGAAAGAAGTCCTGTGTTTTCAAGGAATGGGAAGGCACCAGTGTGGAGGGCTGTGTGTGTGTGTGTGTGTGTGTGTGTGTGTGTGTGTGTGTGTGTGTGAGTGTGCATGTGTATGTGAGTGTGTGTGTATGTATGTATGTGTGTGTGTGGGGGGGGGCACAGGTGCTGCTGTCTCAGGTACCTGGTAGGCTTCATCCTGCAGCTTCTGCTTCAGGTATTCCTCCATCTGCAGCTCATTCTCCAGCTGCCGCACAGACTCATTCTCGTAGTTCTCATCCTCGTGTTGCACATAAGGGTCCCCGTCTTCTGGGACGCTGAGGAAAAAGTGAGAGGTGTTTGGGAGTAGTCGTAACAGCACAGGGTGGGTGCAATTCCTGTGCTGTGTTTCACTTTTTTCCTTCATGTGTTTTCTGAGTCCCCCAGTTCACTTTCATGTCTTCCTTTGACTCAAAGAAAAACAAAACAAAACAACAAGAAAGAAAGACGGAAGAAAGATAGAAAGAAAAGCCTGAAGTTTGAAGAAATATTTATTAAAATGTTTTCATTTTAATCAAAACTAGTGGGAAAGTCATTGGCCATTTATGTTTTCATAGGGCATACAGAAAAGACAGCACTTAAAATGTTCTGCAACCGTAAACAAGGCAAATTTGTCTTTAGAGGTAATGTATAGTTTTACAGCATGAGATTTCCATTTTCCTTTCTGAAAGGCGAGTGGGCCCTCTAGTGTAATAAAGCTTAAGGAAATGTGCACATGGTTTAATGCTTCTTGTGCTGTATCACATACATACTTAAACATACACACACACACACACACACACACACACACACACACACACACACACACGTTCACACACAAACATACACAGGCACAATAAATCTTATAATTTCAGTGACTTGATACTAGGATATATACCTATAGCTCTTGACATTACAAAAGTCTACTAGCACCGAATCTGAAGAATCCATTTGCATTGTTCAAATTCATTATAAGCAAATAAGAATGACATCATTTAGTAATGGGGAGTTTTTCCTACTTATTTCTCCCATGTGTAAAGGACTCACAGGGCTGAACACAGGTTCACTACCTAAACCAAATCACATTCTTGGGATTAAAACAGCACATTTTAAAAATTTTATTTATTTTTTTGTTGGTTTGCTTGCTTTATTTTTTTAGGCAGTGTTGACAGTAAAACACCTTCCAAAATGAAAAGATGGGTTAAAGAAAGGTTTTGGGGATGGACATTAAATGTCATTTATCATGTTTATCTTATTTATGGGGCATATTATTTTTGGAGGCTTAGGGCCAACCTACAAGAGTCTGGAGGACATGTATGAAGTCTGTATCTTCAACGAGCAGATCATTTGCTGGAAGCTGGTTGTGGTTCCCGGCAACCAGGGAGAGTGGTTGGAAGCGAGGAGGCCTTTCACAGTCTTGAGTTTTAGGGCTGGGGTAAAGGTGTGTCACAGAGCTACTACAAAATGCATAGTAATAAAATATATGTTTATTAGAAAAATATGTCAGTTCACCACTTGGGATACCATATTATGCAATTCTAGATGTTATAGGAAAGGACAAGACAACAAACTAAAAATAGAACCAGTCACACACTGTCATTTTAAATGATGCTGTAGCTATTTTGTTCTGCTCTTACAGGACGCTGCTTCACAGCTGGCTTTCAAAACAGGTCTTTATGACTCTGTTACTTCTGGCCTTTAACACATTACTTAGAATTAGAGCCAGAACACCAGAAGGACTTCTAGTTAGTTTCATCATTGGGCCTGTAAAACAGCCAGTTTATTTTGTAGACTAGTTTGAAGTACTGTGCACATGGAGCACATCCTTCTGTTGTGATTTTAGTGCTTCCAGCCATGCTCACATTTATCAGCACTCTGGCCCCTAGCACCCCACTTCCTTCTCTTCCTTCTTACTTTGTTCCTTCCTGTACTGGGCTCTTCAGTTAGGTCCCTCATTTGTCCTTATAGTTCAGCCTTGGTTTCCTTTTTTGATGGGGGGGGGGAGGGGAGCGCATGTCACAGCCAGCAAATCTGGAATGTCACTGCTGCTGCTGGCTTTAGTCGAATAATACAAACCTAGTCAGGTAAGGAGATGGATGAGAGGAGCCAGTTCTTTCTGAGGGTGTTTGGTTAGGAATCAAACATTCTTAAACACTGTTGGGAATGTTAATTCCTAGTCTTTAGTGTAAGCAGTCTTTACTTGTTTTCCTATGAATGAACACAATTGTAGGGAATTGGCTATTTGGCCCTCTGAAGGACAGCCCTTCTCTTATTGGCTGTCTTGAGTGGGAAGCTAGCAGCCAAGCAGCATCATTGGCAAGTGGCCAGATTGCAATTCTGGAAGTCTGGCTGTTTTGAACTCTGCACTGTTACTCTGAAGGAACACAACTCCGGCAGCCAAAGATTGCTGCAACCATGGGGACTGTGAGAGCCACAGTTCCTGTCTTAAGAGTCCTTCCTCCAGTCATACATACTCTAGGCAACTCCCGTTGGCTTTGGAGGACTCCATTCTCTGAACTCTGTAACACTAAACAACTGCCCAACTGACATTGGTTGCTCAGGATGGGAAAGGGACAACCTGTCCCATGACTCAGCAAAAAGTCAGCCAGCACTTGGTACCATTTGAGGCTTGTGACTGGCTCATAAGTAAGGGTTGAGAGACATATATACCTGTGCGTGTGTGTGTGTGTGTGTGTGTGTGTGTGTGTGTGTGTGTGTGTGTGTGTGTCTCCTGTCAGAGTCATCTGGAAGATCTCTCCCTTGGTCATTATCCAAATGCTTCCCCTGAATGGTCTTTTGCCTACTTACGGTCCTGGTATAGGTAGGATGGGCTGTGTTGGTTGCATTAGAGCCCAACCCCATAATGGTAGCAATAATAAAGAGGTGGCTGAAGAGTTGGAGGAAGCCATTGGGAGCTAAGGCTCTTGATTCATTGTTTAAAACTCTAGGCTGTAACACCAGGAGGCACAAAAAGAGCTCCAGAGAAGGATCAAGGGCAGAACGTGAGTAAGGGTAGAACAAATGGTGGAAGCATCAAGAGGACAACATACAGTAGAGAAGCTGAGAGTATGGAAGATGAGAATCTGTGAAGAACTGATGGCAGGTACCAACACTATGAGGACTATAGATCGAAAGAACTGTCACAGGTCAAATATCTGAGGGGTCTGACTTCAGGCTCAGTGTCACTGTAGCCCCTGAACACTGATACTTAAACCCAGACTATAAACCTCCAAATTTGAAAGTGTGGTGCCTTTAGTTCTCAAGGGTTAGAACCATGAGCTTTGGAATTTGTCATCTGAGCCCTGAGCCTCTGGAACTCAGGGCCACCAGTGCTTAGGGAGCTGCCCCTTGCCCATCTATGACTTTTATTCATTTAGAGGAAAATAATCCCCAGTTGTTTGTGATGACAAACTCTGCAAATGGTTTCTGACAGACTTAGCTCTATACTTATTTAATGAGTCAATCAAACTGGGTTCCTTTATAAAGAGATTCTTTGTGTTTAATGACTTCTATCCAATGCCATTCTAGCACCAGGATTGTCCCCTAAGTAACAAATCCAAGAGACAAGATGACTTATCTTCTGAAGTGGCATATGTGGCCTGGGAGAATGCTTTCTCTCTTATTTACTACAAGTGACTTGCGACTTAGGGTTTTGTTTCCAATTTTGCCGTGATACAGATGTGATATGCATTCATACGGCGACCATACTTTGAGTTTTGAATTAGTATCTCCACCAAACTACACTGTCTTGGGATTTGGCGTCACCAGTAAGTTGCAGCCCTCTGTCAGTCACATGGGTCAGAAGGCTAATGCTTGATTGACACCATATAGTGTGCTATCAGCATTGCTAGGTCACAACACACTATGGCTTAGTTGTATTAGATGTGTTTTTGACTTACAGGAAGTTTACTAGAGTATGGCTGCATCAGAGGAGCCAGGCTTTCTTTAAGCACTCATTGTTTTAGGTTGCTGAGTACTCTGGAAGTTGTTTTGCTCGCAGTAACAAACCTAAATGCAGCACTCTTCTGCCTCTTCTGGTGGAATGAGGTACTGCACCCTTTCTGTGTCCATTTTTTTTTTTTTTTTAAACGTTCTAGAGGTCCCCTACAAATTGTTCCCAAAGGAGAAAATGCTTCCAAGAACAAGATACTCACATGTCACCGTGCCTGGTACTTGTAGCTCCACCATGAATGTACCCGGGTTTTCGGGCGTGGATTTGGGCTAGAAAAGCTTTTTCAGAGGTTGGTGATGGAACCAGACCTTCAAACTGAGTTCTTGCAAATTCGGAATCCACAGTGCTTTCTGTTTCGCTCGCCACCTCTAGTGGGCAAAGGAAGACACAGAGAAGCTTATGACCTAGAAATAAAGGTGAAGGCTCCCCAGGAAGCTAGGGCCTAGAAACAATTCCCCGGCTTCCACATGCAGCAACATCAGTGCATCAGACATCAGCCAGTTGTTGTTGTTTTGTTTTGTTTTGTTTTTTTTTCCTAAAGTGAGGGTTGATACTGAAATGAATTAACCATAAAGTAGTTTGGTATTCAGCGTTTTCTTTCTTTATTCAGGGTTGGAGAAGTGACTCTGTGGTTAAGAACGCTTTCTGCTGTTGTAGAAAGTTCCAGTCCAAGCACCGATGCTGGGAAACTCACAACCATCTACAACCCAAGCTCCAGGGGATCAGAAGGTCTTGTCATAGACATAGACAAAGCATAGACAAAGCATGTGCACAGGCACACTTATCCACACACACACACATGTGCAGACACATACATGCACACACAGAAGTAAAAACATTCCTTTAAAATGTTAAAACCTCCTTTTGTATTTGACAATGATCAGGTCTCCAAAGAGGGACCCCAAGCATAAAGATCTTCTTACAGCAAACCCACAAGTCACAGGACCCCAAAACACACCTGAATTCAGCTCTTTCACAAGAGAGGACATGGTGTTAGTGATGGAATCTGCGGCTACCAGCAAGTCATTCCTTAAATTCCTTCTTGAACCTTCAATGAAGAAGCAACAATTTAAAAGTGTTACAGCCTTTCCTTCACAACCAGTTTTATGTTGCTTGTCTATCAACTCCTCTGAAAACCTATAGCAAGACCAGGAGCTTTGGTTCCTTTCCTGAATGGAAAAACAAAACCACACTGGCACTGAGCTAAAAAGAGGCAGAGAACGACAAGGCTTATCGATTTCATTATTCCAACTGGGGGTTTTGAAAGCGAAAGGGTCGGCATTGGTAAGGCAAGGTGACCGGGTTCAAGCCTCAGCATTCCCCGTGAATCAGAAGGTGTACACACTCTACTGAGGACAACCCACATTGCAGGAGAGTCTAGTTTTCCAGCAGCTGTTGTGGTCTCAGCCTTTACCTGGTGGCTGAGCACACTGGAGCCTGCTCTCTGGCAGCAAAGGCTCTGCCCCCTACTGGTGCTTCCAGAGATCTCCATTCCAGGACGGATAGGGACATCATGTTCTGAACGCACCCAGAGTGTGGAAAAGGGGTGAGGATTTTTGCTTCTGCTCTTAAGATACTGGGCAGATGAATACCTGGTACCTTTAACGTGGACTTACACTGCTAGGTAGTCCATGGTACAAAAGATTGTTCTTACATATCAGGTACACAAAGGGTTAAATGGGTATTTGTAGGGTGGCACGGGAGTGGGTAAGGTGGAGATGGTTTGGAAGAAAGGGTTCAAGATTCCAAATATGCCACTTACAAAAGAAGTTAAATAATTAATTGCATGAGTGTTTCATGGAATTGGGGCTGCCTGTTGTTGACATACCATTGTCATTTCTCACAAAGTCACGTCAAATGAATAAAACAATACATATATTTAAATTAGAAAATCAAAGAGACTAAGCAAAAACATTAACCATAATATAAAGCACCACAGATTTGGCACACTATAGGTTCTTTAAAATCTGGTTCAGATGAAGGACACTTTCCCTTCTAAAGATTTAAAAAAAAAAACATGTTTTATGAATTACATAGGTAGCTCTTGGGTAATATTCATGCTTGGAAGAGCCTTGATTTGTAGCCTCCGTTTTCTACCACAGAAGAAAACAGTCTGTTAGCTTTGCTTGTTAAAATGTGTTAATATTTTATTCCCATACATGATGGATGAGAGGGTTTGTTTCCACACATGGTTGCTATCCTTAGACATGGCTGATGTCAAAAAACATTTTTAAAATACTGCTAGTCAAATGATGATTCCGATTAAAATATATATTTCTTTGAATACTAGTGAGATTGTGCATCTTTCCTTTGTTGGTAATTTGTATTTCTGTCTGCCGATTCCTTTCATCTGTTTTTGTTTGGGAGGAAAGCCTCCATATTTTTATGTGTAGCTGGTTATAAAATTTGATTGGCACACACACCAGAGATGGTTCATTGGAATCTATTATTTGATTCCTGTCTTTGTTTATGTTTTTCTTTGATTTAAAATAGCGAGTCATAGCCAGGCGGTGGTGGCACAGGCCTTTAATCCCAGCGCTCGGGAGGCAGAGGCAGGTGGATCTCTGTGAGTTCGAGACCAGCCTGGTCTACAAGAGCTAGTTCCAGGACAGCCTCCAAAGCCACAGAGAAACCCTGTCTCGAAAAACCAAAAAAAAAAAAAAAAAAAAAAAAAGCCAGTCAAACCATTTTCTTCCTTATGTCATCAGATGACTGCAGGATATTTATAATACATTTCTAATTTAAAGAAAAGGCAAAAAGCAGAGCCAGGTGCAACACACAGTCTAATTTATGTGAAGAAAGAAGAGTTTATAAACTATAAACACACATGAACACTGGTATTTACACAAAAATATTGGAACAAGCCTATGTATTCATGGTGGTCACTTCTAGTAGTGATGGCCTGATTGGAAAGGCTTACAGGAGGGGTATTCCTTAATATCGACAAACTTTTAAAATGATAGAAAGAGGAAGGAACAATCACTTGGTTTGGGGTGCCTATGATGGTTAGTGTTGCTTTTCAATGAGACAAAACCTAGAGTCACCCCATAAATGGACCTGTGAAGTATTGTCTAGATTAAATTAGCCTCCTAGAATGTTTGTGAGGGATTATCTTGGTTTTTTTAAATTTATGTGGAAAACCCATCTTAAGAGTGTTTGGGGACATTGCCCAGAATATGGCTCCTAGGATGTAACGTGGAGAGACTGACATAACACCAGCACACGTCAGATCATTGCCTGCTTTCTGACTGTGGCCAGGGTATGACCAGATGCTTCAAGCTTCTGATGCCTTGACTGCCCCACCTGGACCTGTGAGATAAAATAAATGCATTGTCTCATCTGCTGTTTTTGTCAAATTTTTATCTATCAGTGGAAAAAGGAAGGGAGACAGGGATCCTCTATGGAGAAGGCTGGTCATCAGTCCCACTCTTTTCTACTGAGCATACAGCCTTAGCCCTGTAGCTCTGATTACAGAAACCTGGATGCAACTCTCTAGAGCATCTCAATGTGAAATCTGGAAAATGATGACTTGTTCTCCCTCACCTCAAATTTGGGATTATTAATCCTTGTCTTGACTTTGATGATGACATGAAATAAGAGTAGCAGGATGGATTAAAGTTATAACGTCTTCATGAAACATTATAAAGAAGTTCTTGTGCCTTGAGACTCCAAGATTTACTAAAAAGTGGGGCAGGGCAACAGAAGATAAAAGAAGACCAAATGGTAAAGCAAGGGAGAGCACCAAGAGACTTTCTACAATGCATAGGCCAGGCTCTGATACAAGGTATAGGAACCCTAGCACAGATGTCCAACCCATCATCTGTAGGACACATGCGGCTCAGATGACCTTGAACACAGCCCAACACCAAACTACAAACTCACTGAAACATTATGAGGTTTTCTTTGTAATTTGACTCTATAGTTTTTCAAGTGTAAGTTTTGTAGATAACAAATGTGGCAGCCCAAAGTTGGACACTCCTGTGAGTGTCCACACGTGGTGGTTGGGATGACTCTCAATTGCCTACTGCTCAATGGATCTTGGTGAACTGTTAGGCAGGCGCAAAAAGAACATGGGAAAGGAGAGAGTACTTACTTTGTGCAAATGCCTCTTGCACATCTCCCCCTACCCCAGTGAGGGAATCCTGAGGGGTGTGCGCTGGTGTGGAGCAGGCAGATGCTGACCGGATGGGCATGGGGATTGGCCTGCTGATGGTGTGGCTGGGGGAGGAGCGAGGGGAGCCCGCCCCCTGGGTCTGCAGAAACAAGACACTTCATTAGTTTGCTGTCACAAGAAAAGCCCATATGCCTTCTCTAAAGTCTCAGGCCCCATGTTATAAATAGTGACAACATCATTCCAAAACAGGAGCAAATCTTAGGAAACCAAGGAGACTCCCCTAAACCTAGTTGCAAATATATACTAATTTAGGGAGTTGCCATACATAATCTGAAGTCTGTGTTCATATTGATTGTTCTACAATATGATATCTTTGTCCTTTCCACAAAGCTGTTGTTAAACAGATACTTGCAATGTGTGTATATTTCTCTGGGAAGCATGTCCTACAGAGAATAATAGACACAAAAGAGAAAGTTTTCAGTACAGATATGGTAAATTTATTCCCTAATTTCCAACCTGCTTTGGTCTCATTTTTAGGCACAACTCAGAACATGTCTTAGAATATTTCATACTGTCTAAAATAACTGCACTGAGATGTACATTGCTTAATCTCTATTTACAATAATCCTGACATTGTGAAATTACTTTGCAAATCAATGATATGAATGGGGAAGAAGGAAAAGAAATCTTGGTGTCTTTTTATTCTTTCCTTCATTGATTGATTTTATCTGATATCACACACACACACACACACACACACACACACACACACACACACATATATGTTAAATGTTCAACCCCAGGTGAATATATCTATTCAAGTGTCTATCATTTCTTCATGATGAAAACATTCAAAATGCTTTCTTCTGGCTTTTTAAAAATAACTTTTTGTTTTTTGAAATTGTAATATAATTATATTATTTGCCCCCTTCTCCATTCTCCAAATCTTTTTATGTACCCCACCCCCTTACTCTTCTCAAATTTATGGCCTATTTTGAAATCATCAGTACACTGTTGTTATCTGTAGTCATGCCACTATGCAGTAGCATTCCAGAGCATCTCTTGTGTAATTGCATCTTAGTACCCACCCTTCAACATTTCCCTATCATTTTCTTTGCTCTGCTCTTCCCAGCTTCTGATAAGTACTGTTCTACTTTCCATTTCTTAGCATTGGCTTTTATTTTTCACATATGAGTAAGCTTATGTGGGACTTGTCTTTTTGCACGAGACCTATTTTATCTAACATATGATCTTCAGTTCTACCTATGTTGTTGCAATGACAGGATTTTTGTAGGCTGAATCATATTCCGCTACAACACACACACACACACACACACACACACACACACAGACACACACATGGGCACACACACGGGCACACACATGGGCACACACAGAGACATACATAGACATACAAACACACACATAGACACACACACATAGACTCACACACAGACATACACATAGACACACACACACAGACACATACAGACACACACACACACACACACACACACACACACACACACACACCCTGAATTTTTTTTATACATTCATGAATTGATGGTCACTTTTGATTCTTTGATTATTGTGAACAGAACTGTGATAAGCATGTGAGGTAGATACCTCTTCCATACATCAATTTTATTTCCTTTGGTATTGCTGAATCACAGAGCAGTTCTAACCTACTATTTTCTACAATGGCTGTACTAACTTAATTCCTACCAGCAGTTTCTTCTCTCTGTGTCCTAGCCCACACCTGTCAGTTTTTGTCTCTCTTATAATAATCTTTCTTACTAGAAGAAGGTGCTAGCTCATTGAGGTTTCGATTTGCAAGAGTTGTGGTCTCTAATTTTTGGTGACTGCTTTCTGAGGGCAACACCCTTTCTTTAGACCTTTGAGAAAGCTGTAGTTTAGCAGAAGAGTGAGATTAGCAGGATTTAAAAAGGAGTAAAACAAGGAAAGAGTAGAAAACAACTAGAATACTTATTTCTGCATTGAGATCTTTGGTATGAGACTTTGAATTTGAAAGCTTTGTTTTTACAATGAGGCCCTTGAAAACAGACTCCTTGTTTCAATAATTAGTAGAAAAGGAAGAAAGCCAAACATGCATGTACAACATGCAGGGAGACCCTGGAGTACACACACAGTGGACCATGCAGTCTTAGCAGTCCCTCCCAGTCTGCTGACTTTAGCCAGCCACAGTGAGAACTCTTTCTACAGAAAAACCCAGAGAGTAATTGCCTACCTGTTCACACTCTTACTCCTGCAGCATGAGAGCACTGCTCTGGAATATTCTACTTAGATATATGTTTTGGCTTTGGCTGCTGGCAATTAGACACCCCCACCACCACACATTCGCGCTCACACATACACACACCATTCCTGTAAAATACCATGCTGTTAGCTCTCCAGGGCTCAGCAGCATACATAACTGTCAAATCTTTAAAGTGAAAAAACCCAGAAACAAAAACAAGGCAAACCAGAGCATCGCACGGAACTCGTGTGCTGCCCCACGGGGGCTGTGGATTCCTCTTACACTTGTAACAGTACCTGTTTGCATGGTCTGTCCAGGCTCAGGGAGGAGGACTTGGGTGTTGATGCTTTTGCCTGCTTTCCTCAGCCTGCTCAAAGAGGGGCCTGGGTTTTCCAGAAAACAGCAGCTCAGCCCCATTTCTTTAAAACCTTCTGCATCTGAGCTAACCCTGCATTTCGCTCTCATGAAACGACGAATAGTTTCTCTGTGGAGCTGAGCGTTCTTCTGCCCAAAGGGTTTTAAAAACAGCCCGTGGGTCTCTCCCCATGACCCATAAAGTGGTTATCATCACTCTAGGTGTGCAATTGTGGATCCCAGGGCTCTGAAAGTGAAAATGATTGCCCTGGGGAGGTAGAGAATAGTACCTGAGCCTGTGTGGCTGAGCCCAGGGACTCTGAGTCCTCTGGGCTGCAGAACTGGTGGAGTGTCAGTCAGAGAATAGACATTGGTTAGGTGCCTTGGGGGTGCCTAGTGCACCCTGTCCAAGGTGGAGCTTAGGAAGCACTCCTCGACTGTTCTTATCTGTCTTCATTACCAAAGACTTCAGCCACAGGAGGGATTGGTGACAGGGGATGGGGAGTAAAGTAGGACAGAGGGTGGTAGAAATAGGCTCCACTTGGCTGTCCAGCATGGATCACCGGTTCAACCGTGGGAAGCCAGATCTTCTTCGTTAGAAAGTTCACACCAATAAAATGACTCCAATTTTTTCTTTTTCCTTTTGCACTTTACAGGCTATTTTATCACACATTGTTCTATTTCATTTTCCTAATACAGTAAAAAAAAAAGATAATACTATATCTGAATAGTAGTTTGGAATCTATAAAGCACTTTAACCCCAGAGACTAACTCTCTTACAAGTCAATGAGGTGCGATTATTCTCATCTAGTAGGTAAATACACCGAGGATTAGAAAGGATGGCTGACACATTTACACCAAGCAGAGGTAAGTCTGGGCCTTTCCCATAGCATCCCAGGACCTTTTCAGGATGTGACCAGCATCACATACTTCCAGCTGTTTTATTAAATTTTGGAAATTTTAGCAACTAAAGGCTGAGAAGCTTCCACTACGGCCACAGCATGGTGTCCCAGGCCTCACAGCAGGGCAGGTAACATATTTTCCTTGTTGGTTTGTGAAGAGGTGTGGGTGCCCAGTGTGGCAGGAGGGCTTTTGAGCTATCAGTCAGGTCTATAAGTTCTTGTACGTAAGTCAGAAATCTAAACAGGTCTAACAGACACACATTTCACTATTGATGTAGTTACATCATGTTACTCTTCAAAAGCCTGAAAAAAATTCAGAATTCTGCAACATGGTTGTACCAGGTGCTTTCAGCTATGGTGATATAGTCACATTGCAGTATTTGACACCCAGTAGTGCCACCCAGTTCTGCTTACATATGCTGTGTCAGAGTCCTGTTGGCTGTGCCATACTCTTTAGCATAGAGTCCTCATGGGGCTCTTACCTCTGGTGACATTTGTAGGGAGGTGTGTACTTTGGCTTCATCTCCCCGAGTGAGAGCCTGCCTGCTATAGTACACTGGGCTCTCTTAGGCATTTGTGTGCCTGAAGCATTGCCAACCCATATATTCCTGCTTAACACCCATTCGTCAAGTAACTTTTCCATCCCCTTTCTGTTTCTTGTTCCCCAAACTCCCAGCAGTGGATCTGTGTTAGAGGAAAATAACTGGCTGTGATTATTGTAAAGAGAAAAGTTGCTGACTGAATCTAAATTACACCAATGTATGAATGGCTAACAGCCATCCTGCCCAATCATATTCAAGTGAATATTTAATTGTTGCAATTTCAAGTAGTCTGATTATATAAATAATTTTGGTGGGAGATTCAGTGGTTGCCAAAAAGATTTAACTCCATCTTTTCTGCAACTTGCACTTCCCATCTTTTACCAAGAGTTCTTTGAGTAGGATGCTGGTTGCCTGGTAACCATGCCCCCATCTATCTATGATAGGACACTGCCCAGTTTGATACTTAGAACCTACTATAGGAAACGACTTCTCTGGTGTTCCTTATGTCCCACTCTTAAAGGGCAATGGGACAGATCACTGAGTTTCATTTTCACAGGTTCTCTGTAGCCTGCTCATCCAGCATGGCTGTTTGCTATGAACTTTAGAGTAAGTTTCAGCAAATTCTCTGAGAAAACTCTTCCCTGGAAATTACTCGATGATTAATGGTGGAAAGACCTAAGAAACAGTGGTCCATGCAGATCAATATATGGATCCAACATTCCCAAGGAGGGTTGATTTATGGATGAAGGAAAACATATATCACAGTTGGCAATTTAAAATAGCTCTCTTCCTAGAGAATAAATGAAAAATTAATTTCTACATGCATCTTCTGACTTTGCCCCACCCGCTTCACATCAATTTTTTAAAAGCCTGGTAAGATCCATAAATTTTCCATTTCTTACAGGAAGTATTTTAGTTTCTACTCAGCTCTAGAGACAAAGGCTACTTCAAAGAACTGCTGAGCAAACTGACCCTGAAGAAGTGCAGAGTGTTTGCTTCCCATCCTTTTACTACAACCAGCACAGCCTGCCTCCAAGGTCTAGCTGAGGGTACTACCTGGCCTTGCATCTTACAGCCTGGTCCCAACAAATTGTGCCCCACATCCTGGGAAAATGAGGAAGTACAAAGTCACCAACTGTTATCATCATCATCATTATCATCTTCATCATCAAAATTTTGACTACTGGGCTTTTTAAAGGACTGCAGTATACAAAACCTAACAGGCAACTGAGGACATGGTGGATTTCAAATGGTCAGGAATAGGCGTTGTTTGAATCAGGTTTTTATAGGGAAGATATCTGAGCAGGAAAGGTGATGGTATGAAGAGGAGAGAAAAATGTCTGACTTTTGGAGAAGCGTGAGTGAGACTTGGGACTCATGAAGAGCATCAGAGACATGGCAGACACACCACAGGTGCTGAAGCTAGTTCCAGGCTTCATATGAGGAGTAGAGGAAAATAAGGAAGCTGAGGGGAGGAGCTAGTCTTAGGAGCCTTCAGTGTAGATGGTGTCTTGAGTGAGAAGGTCAGTGTCCACCAGTTATGAATAAAGGTACCCTTTCTCCCAACTTCTGTAGAATCAATCAACCACAACTTCAAAAGTAAGATTATAAATGTACGTGTGTGTGTGTGTGTGTGTGTGTGTGTGTGTTATAGTCTGGTAAAGCACACTGTATATTTTTGAATACTAGGTACTAGTTTCTATATGTAGACATCATCTCAAGGTAAATTCTCCTCCCTCCCTTTCTATGGAGGACTTATCAACTCTGTAGGAAGTTCACCAATAGAAAAAGGAAGGCTGATAATGGAAGGTGAAACCAAGGTTGGAAAGTTGGCTCCTTGGGGCCTGCTCATAGTCCATATTGCATTTGAATGGGAGCAAGACATGGCATTTTGAATGATGCCAGACTCTGCCACAAACCAAATAGGAACCAATTTGATTCCAAAGTTTAAAATGTAGTAGTTTTCAGATTAAGTCTTGTTGTGAATCCAAAGAAAGAAAGATTACTGAAAACAAACACAAACCTGATTTGTGAGTATTAATTACTCTATACTAATTAACTCTTTTATGGAATAAATATGTTAAAGGCACTGACATACTCAGCCATTCAGTCTACTATCTATTAAAAACGTACTCAGGAGCTGGGCGTTGGTGACACACGCCTTTAATCCAAGCACTCAGGAGGCAGAGGCGGGCAGATCTCTGTGAGTTAGAGGCCAGCCTGGTTTCCAGAGTGAGTGCCAGGATAGGCTCCAAAGCTATACAGAGAAACCCTGTCTCAAAAAACCAAAAAAAAAAAAAAAATGTACCCAGGAATGTGTTCTTATTGGGATGTTTCTGTAACTTCTGAAGCATAAGGGTTGTTTTCTACTGTTAAAGGTAATTACAAGAGAGCTAAGCAAATTGAAAGTCATGTTCAGACTTCTTCCACAGACTGAGACTCTGTTAGTAAACTCCTAGGAAAAAAAATAAGTGAATAGGTATGTGTATTCAAAAATTTGAAAAGTTTATATATGACTGTTTAACTATGCCTACAGATACTTGCTCTTATATTTGATATTCAGATAGCATTTTCACAGAATGTTTTCACACCCACTGTCTTTTAAAATATCCACAGTAATCTTGTGAGGTACACACTATCAGAATGTTTGAAATGGTCAGGAAGTTAGTTTACTTTCCCAGCATCTTTATCAGTGTGAGCTAGAGCAGGGGCCTCTGTAGTTCAGGCCAATCTGCTGTAATCTTTCTAAATTAGTGAGACTTTATTATGCAAACTCAAAGTTAACATACTCGGTTTTAGACATATACATAATAGCTGGGACTGGGAATATACCAGAAACTCTAGGCCATATTGTTACTGCCACTACAGGCATCTGTTTTCACTCTTAAGATACTTTTTGTGAGTGTTCATTTTATAGCTCCTTCAATAAATCTTAAGAGTACACAAGGAAGAAAGAGGGTAGGATAACTTTGATTCCAGTTTTGTAAAAAACACAATTTATTGCTTGTGATACCATAATCATATTATATTACAGGCACTATTTTTTAAAATTCATGTTCTCTCCTCAAGGGGGATAGTTTCATGCATTGCCTATAACAAGAAACAGTATATGTGAGGAAGATAAATACCAGCATAATAAAATACTACATTGAACCACACACATTTATGATAAAGCAGAGGTTATTAAATCAAGCATGATTTGTTGTATGGGGCATTTGAGTTTGATTTTTTTATAAAGAGAATGTTCCCGAAGGGGAAAGACTCATAAAACAGAATTTAGAAGTAGATGCCGATCTAAAACCTCTAAATTCTCTCCTTAGATCATGTTATAACACAAGAACTCAATTTGGAAGGCATTTGCTCATTTTCTTACTGATCCAACTCAGTGGGGCTGGATTTCATGGGGTTCTGTCTTTAGTTTTGACTAAAGGTCAGTATAAGCCAGGGCCACTTGCACTCTATGACTACATTTTTCTATTGTATTGTTTAATACTTTTCTCTAAAGCTCTTAACGAATGCTTGCTTTAATGCTTAACAAAGTAGATATTCCGAATTTCTGAGAAGTGGTATGTCTATGCTGATAAAACCCCGGATGACGATTTCCCTCTTCTGTTGCTAATGGTTCAGAAGAGCTCCCTGTCCCATTCTCTCTCCCTCACATTCTTCTATTTCCATGTCATGGAGCTGCCGTTCATATGCTGTGGTGTAAGTGACCTTGACCTCAGGTCAGTGTAAGGAGAAGCCTGAGTAGAAACAAAGCAGGTGGGAATGACACAGTGTGTTACCCACATTTGGGTGGTACTGAAGGATGACCTCGATCAGTGCAGCAGTCCCCACAGCTGTCAAAGACCCTTCAAAGTGCAGAGGCTGGGAGGGGCTTCACAGGTGTCAAGGATCTACCTAAAGGGCGCTCCCACAGCCTGGCTCTATGCAGGCAGCAATAGAAGGCTTTCAGAATATACTGCTTGGAAAAAGGAGGGAAAGGGTCCTTGGGGGAAATGAATTTTAAAGCAAGACAGTTGTCCTTTCTGGCCAATGGGAGGAGAAGTTAAACTAGAGCAGTATTTTCTGTTTCCATGAACATGCAGGGAAAAGCCTGTTTGCAAAGAGAGCTACCAAGGACTGGGCATTTGCTCTGCCATGATCTAAGTCAGTGGCCACACCCCAGGGATGCAGGGATGGACAATGATACAGGCTACAAATACAGTGCATCTTTAACACAAGGGAGTCATCCCTGGTGAAAATTTGGCGTCAGCTCAATAAAGTAATTTTTTCATAATATACAAAATAATGCCGCACGTTGCCTTTATTATTTGAATTACAGATTTGTTTAACATGGTTCTTCTCTTTTCTTATTCTTTTACAGACGTTGGGAATGAAGAGTTAAAAAGTTTCCAGTGTTTTGCAAACATTCTTTGTTATACACAAACACACAGAATGAATAATAGAAAAGAGCATACAGAAGAATTAACAGATCTGTTGAGATTGGACAGGTTGAAGTTCTAATTAACCATGGATAAAATGTTAAATCTTTAAATAATGTGAGTAACTGGGACACACCATCAGACGCTTTGGTACATGCACAGGTATTCAAGCTGCTTTTCTTTTGTTCTAGCTTAGTGGGATTTCTCTCAGCATCCTGTTCCTTCTGAACCTGACCACAAGGTCACACATAGGGCTTCAGGGTATGACATGTCAGACAGTCAAGATGCCTCTATCTCCAGAGGGAAAAAATGTGTGGAATGACCTTATGAAACCACAGAGCAGAAAGGTCCTTGGTAAGAGTGGAAGGGAAGGAAGTTACCTATTTTTCATAGAATCTTGTTAACAAGCAGCTTTGGAGGAAACTAAAGACACGTGAGGTGGACAGTCGGCTCCCAAGCCTCATCTTATACAATTGAACACATCTTTGAGCACAGGGCAGAGGGCATGGTCTTGTAGTTATGCGACAGAAAGGGATTTATTACCTGATTCTTACAAAAGAGTTTCTACACCCTTTTGGAGAAATGGAAGCTGAACTGAATGTTCACAGTGTGGAGGTTTGCTCTTGTGGCCTGCGGCTTGTGAGACAACAGAGACCTTGGTGTAGCTCTAATGACTGATCTTCTATTACTAGAAGATAACCCCAGAGAGCATAACATGGAATTGAAACTTAACACCCTTGGGGATCTAAAACTTTCCCAACAAATCACAAGTTGTTCTCCCTTCTAAACATGAAACAGGTCTTCATTTGTTGCCGACATCAGTGACAGTTACAACAGAATGCTGAATTTTATCATCTCAATTCAAGCACTACATTGAAATGGAAGCAAATTAGTATGATTTTTTTTTTCTTTCCAAACTGAAGCACGAACATACATTAGAGGCCAAAGCAATGAGAACGCCAGCAGGACGGCAGCCCTCCACTGTTAGTTAAGACCTGCAGTAGGGGACATAACTTACTCCCTGCTTCAATTCTTCTTCCTACAGAAAGATTGAATCGATAACAATTAGATTACCCAAGGTTCCAACCAGAGCATGTACATAGTGAAGGAAGGCAAGAGACTGGAGGCATCAACATGGCTTGAACGCTTCTCCTGGCCTCTGCCACCCCTGTGACTTTAGTTCCAAGCCTATTTAGGTATTTGAGACAACAGACCCATTCCTTTCCCCTGTGTATGTGATCTGTCTGTCTATCCCAGTACTTGTATATCTTGGTACAAAGTCGGTGTTCAGTTGGGTGGGGTTGATTCATGATGGCTGCTGGCCAGTAGACTCCTATCTCATCACTACAGTGGAAGAAGTGTAGGAATTCCAGCAGAGATTTGTCAGAATTTCCTGCCATTCAGGGAAGGGCAAGATTGGTTCAGAACTTTTCACCCGATGTATTTTCAAAGGGAAACAGAAAAGAGATTTTCTGTTGCATCAAATGAGATAATAGGCTAGAAACAAGTTACTAATGATCCAGTCTTATCAAAGACAGAACCAATATCAACCAACCAAACCCCCGGCTCTACACTTCATATGTCTAGCAACTGGAAGTAAATTTTGTTGAGTAATGATAAAGCATTTCCCAAATGGATTATTAAAGAAGGTTCTGATGGCCAAAAATGTTGGCTAAGTTATAAAACGGAGCAAAGAAAACAAACGAAAGAAATGCTACAAGTGCAGTGTCTGGGACAGAAAGCTTCACAGAATTGTTTTTAAAAAGCATTTGAACAAAGAAAGAGAAAGGGGGAGAAAAAGGAGTAAGAAAGGAAAGAGAAGGAGAAAGAAAGAAAGAAAGGACAACAGAGAAACCACAAATGTTGGTTGGGGGAAGGGTGGGAATGCATGGGCTGAAAACCAAACTGTGAAATTCCTGTCTCACAGTGAATGCACAGGGCCATTCATTCCCTCTGTGGCTCTCCAGTCAGAAGTCCCAGTTGCTGCCTTTGGCACATGGCAGTTCCTGTTTATATTGGTTCCCACTGTTTCCCTTAGGCCAGATGACCATGGAGCATGGACACTGCTATTGGCCTGAGTGTCCATATGTCCATCTGTTGTTAACTTGGAAAGCAATTTAGCATAAACTGCTGACAGAAGTGCGATCTTATTAAAGGAGATTGCTACTTCCAATGAAATAGCAGCCTACTTCATCCTACTGGACTTCTATCATTTGGTACTTTTCCCTCAGAAGAGAGAGGAAATATCCCACTTACAGTTTGCACTTGAGACCCACAGAAGTCATATGACTTGTTGGAGCCACAGAAATGCAGTAAAATATTTACTATTACTGTCAAGACATGTTAGTCACGATTTCTTAATTTTACGAATTAGACATTAGCCTGTGTTCAAGCCAGTCAGAATTGCCAAAACTGACAGAAAGCATTTATAAACAAATCCAGTTTTATAATATTAAAGGACATAAGAGACTGAAAATAAACAAAGAATTTGCCCTATGGTCCATAGCAGCCTAGTTCCAGAAAGTGCATGAGAATGAGAGCTATTATTGATCTACTGCTGCTGTTTCACATGCTTAAGAAATGGTTCCATATCTGATTTCACAACATTTGGGAAGGAAATTGCATACAGTGATTGGAAAAGCCATTGAAAGTTATGTGCAAACAATTTTGAAACACCATAATAGTAGGTCAGAAACATTGATGTGAAATGCCTTACCTTCAGTAGCTTCATGAGACCTTCCAACTGGACCATCAGCTCTCTCCGGCTCTCCTGGAGAGCAGACATCCTCTGTTCTAGCTCGTCCTTGCGCTGTCTAAGAAATAAGCCACCATCATCAGAAAAACATTCAAGTAGAGCTAATTCTATTTTCTGGTTTTGTGGTTGTGTAGTGGAATGTCTCTAAGGGGGTATGCCTAGTCTTTGATATTGTTACCATGTAGATAACTGTCTTCAAGTGGGGAAATGATTGTAATGTGAGGGGGACTGTTATTTGGGAAAAGTCACACAAAATTCAAGGATAGAAATCTTTCTTGGCATTGCCACATTTTGTTTGTTATCTGGCTAGCTTTGTTCTGAACGATTGGCTTCAGAAATCAAACACAAACCTAATTGTCACTGAAAAGGGCCAGCCCACACATCTTCAAAATGCAAAACAATTACTACAAATTCATATAAAATTTACTATGACCTATGGAAATCTGATGTAGAGATGCAGTTTAAATTCTGTTCTAGCATGTGTGAGATTGGTACTCCTCTGAGCTGAAACTGTAATGACCATAACTGGTTATAACCATTTTGAAGTGTTTGGTGAAGTCAGGATAACATGCTCCCACATACTTGTTCTATAACTGAAAATGATGAATAGAGCTTGTGTTTTACTGAACTTCTATTAAATTATCAGCAGAGTGGAAACTAATGTGCAGTCTATCATTTATGTTGACATTAAAAGTATGACAAAGTCTTCAAAAGGGGGAAAGAAATGAAACAGCAGGAAAAGTAGTGTTAGCTAGGCCTAGGGGTGCAGGCCTGTAATCCAGCTCCCTGGGAGATAGAGCCAAGAGGATCACAAACTCAAGGCTTGCCTGGGCTACAGAATAGGTCCAAGGCTAGCCTGCAGAAGGTAGCAAGACCTTATCTTCTTCTTCTTCTTCTTCTTCTTCTTCTTCTTCTTCTTCTTCTTCTTCTTCTTCTTCTTCTTCTTCTTCTTCTTCTTCTTCTCCCTCTCCTTCTTCTTCTTCTTCTTCTTCTTCTTCTTCTTCTTCTTCTTCTTCTTCTTCTTCTTCTTCTTCTTCTTCTTCTTCTTTATTATTTTACATCCTGACAATAGTTTCCCCTCCCTCCTCTCTTCCCAATCCCCCCAACCCTCCTCTGATATTCCCCACAGTCTACTCTTTCTCTGTTTCTTTCCAGAAGAGGGTGGGACTTCCATGGAAATCAACCAAACATGGCATATCAAGTTGCAATAAGACTAGGCACCTCCCCTCATAGTAAGGCTAGATGAGGCAATCCAGTCTGAGGAAAAGGGTCCCACAAGTAGGCAATAAGAGTCAGAGACAGCTCTTGCTCTGTCTGTTAGGAGTCCCACAAGAAGACCAAGTTACACAACTGTAACATATATGCCTAGGTCATTCCCATGCAGGCTCCCTGGTTGTTGGTTCAGTCTCTGTGAACCCCTATGAACCAAGGTTAGTTGATTCTCTGGGGTTTCTTGAGATGTCCTTGACGACCCCCCCCTAATTCCTACAATTCTCCCCCCTCTTCTGCAGGATTCCCTGAGCTCCACCAAATAGCAAACTCAAGGTTTTATGCTCAGTTCTCAGGACTACAAAAATGAAATCAAATGTGGGACTGGAGAGCTGTGTCAGTGCTTAAAATCACTCGTTGCTCTTCCAGAGGAGCTGGGTTTGATTCCCAGCACCACGTGGTGGCTTAAAACCACATGTAACTCTAGTTCCAGGGGATCAAATGCCTTCTTTTGACCTCTGTGGGCCCTGTAAGCATGTAGTATACAAACATACATGCAGACAAACACCCATGTATGCCAAATAAAATAAAACTAAAGTTAGCAAATATAAAAACACAAAATAAATGAAGCAACAACATATTCCTTCAGATTTGTGACACATATGCATGTTTTCCAACCAGATACCACATTCATTATTTTGTGATAATTTGTGAGCAAATTAATATATATTTTCCTTGTTTCCACAGGGATCTTTTGCTTGCTTTGAAATATCAAAGCTTATATTTTTAAAAAAATGACTGGATTCCTTAGCAACATGCATTGATGTATGAACACATATGTCTTAATGGCATAGACACTGTATTAGCTAGACTTACAGCAGGGTCTGTGTGGGGGGGAACTGACAGTATAATAGATATCTCAGTGAGTTAAGCTGTGACTTATTCAGCTGAAAGATATTTACTTGGAGGGGGACAGGTTAGGGACATAAATGAAACACTCAAATATGCTTTTGTATGGGAATTGTTTAAAAAGACTTAAAAACAAGCTTATAAATATCTTAGCCTTTGCTGCACATATACAAGAACACATATGTACATGTTTTTTTTCCTTTTTCAACTTTTATTTTAAGTGTAGAGTGTCTTGCCTGCATGTGTGTCTGGGAGCCATGGGTATGCCTGGTGCTCCAGAAGCCAGAGGAGGCCTTCCGAGCCCCTGGAACTAAGTTACAGATGTTTGTGAGCCGTGACATGGATGCTGGGGATTGAACATGAGTCCTCTAGATGAGAAGCCAGATATCTTAACTGCTAAGCAATCTCTCCACCTCCCCCCCCCCAGACTGTTTCCTTAAACAATTCTTCCTTTAACTTCCTTTTCTGAAGAAAAGGAAACATCACATGTTATATAGGTCTATGACAGCTTATTTTGCTTGCTGCCTCCTTGGCAGAAGCTTTGTAATTTTGTATGTTTCATCTCATCCCAAAGTATCCTTCAATGACAAACATTTAGACTGTTTTTCTATGACCTTATCTGCACACAGTATTCTCTTAATATTTACAATAGGACTTCGCACAATATTCCTGATTTACACTCAGTTTTCACCTCATGATTTCTTTGTAATTTTTGGCCACAGGAATCCATTGAGGTCAGTGAAAAATCCTACTATTGTAGGTAAAAAATACTGAGAGACATTTAAATCCTTAGAAAGAATGAACTGCTATTAACTTACCATTAGCCAACATAGATCAGTCTTATTGTACATTCATAATATAATAGCAATCTTAAAAACACGACACTCAATTCTATTAAAGTCATTTAATGATGCCTTTGTTCACTCTTCTCTCCAAGTGTTTAGAGCAACAGTTGCCAATGACACCTAATTACCAATGCATGTTACAGCCTCCACATTCAAGGTGGTCAAGCAACATATTAAATAAAAGACTAAATAATGATTTTGATTTCCTTCTGCTAAGTGTATGAATTTCTAAATAAATGACTTTTATTCTGAAATTCTGTGAGATTATTTTTAATTTAGTGTCTATGTGTTGGAATCTACTTCCTTTTAAGATAGATTTAGGACAATAACATTTTAATATGAATTATATAGGAGTTGTATCCACAGTACTTTCTGAATTTGAGGATTGGGTCATGGTTATAAAAGAAAATGTTTTCTTAGGAAGTACATGCATATATACTTAGTGGTCTAGGGTCATGATATCTGCCACATTTATTAACTTTATTGAATCTTAGTTTTCTTATCTATGAAAGGAGTATAAGAGAGCCTTTCTTCCAGGCTTGTTATTGCATTCAGTGGTACAGCATATATGGAGGTTGGCACATAGGAAGTCCTAATTATAATCCCATCAGGTCTGCTAATGTGGCTTTTGGTTTCCTTGTGGCTTAAGGAAAAAGGGAAACATAATCATTTAGAAAGGACATAGTGAGTTTAATACTAAAAATAAAACTGAGTATTTGTTAAAGCAAGTTCATGATTGACACAGTAAGACTTGCATGGATGCTGTTCATTCCTAGGAAGTACGGCCAAAGTAACTTTGTAAGAGGCCGCTGTCTTAGAACCCCTTGAAAGTCTGAAATAACAAAAGATGAAAGCACAGAATTCCCAGGCTATTTATTTATTTATTTATTTAAATCTAGGTGTCAGTATATCAGTGCAATCTCCAAATTCTGGAGATGCTTAGCACAGAGCAAGAAGGGGTAACTGACATATGTGGTATGTGACACAGATATCTAGAGAAATAGCCTTCTAGAAAGGACAATTCTTCCTTCAGCATAGAGAAATATATAGAACATAGAGGCAGACTATAAGCCAGTTGGGCACCAGCTGAAGGGAAGTGCCACTGGCAAAGAAGTTACTGGTGATTCTAATTCCTTAGGAAGTAAGGTTTTGTGCTCAGCCGAGGTCATGGGACACCCACATTTGGGGCACAGGAGGGTGGTTAGAATTGTGACTGTTCTGTGATGGCTCCATGAGGATGGGGAAATACCAACTGGAAAAACATCTCAGTGATCCAGGCTCATCCCACCATCTTTCTAGGCTGTCCTCCACATGAAACAGAACACTTTGAGAAGCAAAAGCTCCACAGGAGAACCATCAAAATTGCTTATGAAAATTCCTCTCCCAAATCTCTCCTATAGAGAACAGGGTGAAGAGATAGAAGTGGTAATTCAGACAGACCAGGTCCTACCCTGATCCTGGCAGACCAATAACCATTCCATTTCCCCATGACTGTCAACAGTCATTTGCTTTTAAAATATATTTGATGAAGATGATTAAAAAACACCATTATCTTTCTCTTCTACTCATTTTTCATCTCTTCTAAGAAATAATGTAGTAGAGCATGTAAGAATTTGTAGTAGTCAGAATAGAATGGAATCAGAATAAAAGCCACATAGGTATCTGGAAGAATTTCTATTTCTATTAATTAAGTCATTATGCTGTTAATAACTAAATTGTTAATTGAGTAATTAACTATTGATTAAATTATTCAAAAGTATAAGGAAATCACTCTACATGAAGCAGCATGTGTAAATTTTGCCAATTTCCTTTCAAGTGAGGCCTTGATAGATTTGCTCTAGTCATAGGCCTGGGAGAAGCAGGGCCTGCAACCTGAGCAAGGGCTCCTCTGGTGTTCATGAGTCTGAAGAGCCGAGATTGGATGGAATCCTGAGCAGCATCAAAGGTGGCATGCAACTGGGACTTTATAACAAGGGCAGGAGAAACCTATTGAATTTAGTTTCTGTTTGGAGGAAGAAAAGAGATTTCATTTTGATGAGTTTCTTTGAGGAGGCACCTGTACTCACTGCAGAAACTGTAGCTCACAGGGTGATAGGTACACATGGAG
Source organism: Cricetulus griseus (assembly GCF_003668045.3). NCBI lineage: Eukaryota > Metazoa > Chordata > Mammalia > Rodentia > Cricetidae > Cricetulus > Cricetulus griseus. Next base: position 213,509,295 of record NC_048595.1, read on the forward strand.
TAAACTCAGCATATGAACTGAAGGATAAGAACATGTAATTCTCTGTAGCTAAAGCTTCCTTCTGAAAGACCAATATGGTCTTCCTTGAGGGAATTCACTTCTCTGCTATTTGCTCCATAAATACACCTGAGAACTTGTCATATCCAAGGCATGATGCCAAGTCAGTTTCATGAGAGGAACCTATAATAACACCTACATTTTGCAGCATAGAAGTAGTGGCAACAGCTGCAGCCCTCATCCAAGGCAGACTACTTTAGCTTTCTGCCTGAGAAGGCAGTGACACCCAAGAGAGTAGTCATGACCTTCCACAGTCCCTCCAACTCAAGTATCCTAAATTGGCAGATTAGATTAGATTAGGTTTTCCCATCCAAGGAACAACAGAGGCATGACATATCTGTTTTAGAAGACCCCAGCCCTCCCATGTTCTGTATAAAAGTTCTACCAGTGAGATAATTACCACCTAGGCTAGTCTTGAACTTGAGTCTAGGCCTTCCCATCTCAGCATCTATGTTGGCTCAGATTCCAGGCATGTACCACAAAGCAATGGTTCTTTTGAAGACATGATTTAGAGAAAAGCAGACTCTGCTTTGTGGGCTATATATCAATCCTTCAATTTAGAAACCTGTGATATTTATTTAGCTGCTTATGTGTTTGGTTTTAATGTACACACATTTTGATAGTACAAATGACTAAAAACAGCCAAGTGAAACTTTTTTTCCCCCAGTGAAGGTATTTTGCTTTTGATCTAAGGAACACTTTGTCCTTTTCTCTGTGTCTAGCAAAAAAAAAAAAAAAAGTATAACTTCTCAAAATTGTTCAGATCTTAGTGATCAATTATGTTTTATTGAAAAGAAAGATCATCAGCAGCTATGTTGGTTCAGGGCTGTGTGCCAGCCAGCTGCTGCCAGGTGGTACAAAAGAGTTCAAACACTGGGGCTGGGGCCATGGCTCAGTGCATAAAGACTTGTCACACAAGCATGAGAGCCAGATGTCATATTCTCAGCTCTTACATGAATGTCAGGTGGGCATGGTGGCCCACTGGTAATCTCAATACTCTTCAGAAAGAGTCAGAGGATCCTGGGAGCAAGCTGGCTGGGCACAGTAGCCTCATTGGTGAGCTCTGGTCGAGTGAGGAACACTTCTTCCATATATAAGGCAGGACATGATGGAAAGAGATTGCCAGTAGCTAACCTCAAAACCCAACGAGTGCACCCATACACATATGTACAGGTATGCATGCATACAGACGCTCCCACAAGACACATAACAAAACCAGATCTTTAACATATGTTCCCTGGGAAAATTTGGGTCCTTCTCTTACCTGAGGAGCCGCAGTTCTGCCAGCAAGGTTGGGTTCTGCTGAGCCTTCTCTGGTGTGGGCTGAGAAGCTTGCTCATGTTCTAGCCGAAGTCTCTGGATCTCTTGTAAGATTTCTCTTGGGGAGAGGAGGAAGGGAAGAATTAGTGTCAGTACTTCCCTGGATGTCGACATGTGAACACACCAGGTCAGCAGAACGGAGAGAAGTAGGGTTGTCCTGTGGTTAAGAATAGAGCTGACTTTCCTCTGCCAGGGGATGTCCTGCTCCAGTGTAGTTTGGGTAGGTTAGGGGAAGGCTCGCCCTATCCTTAGCACAACCAAACAATGCAGACTGTGCAGTGTGCCTCCAAGAGTTATCACTAAGGCCTGTCTTCTCTCCGGTAAGTAATGCGGTGTTGTGGTAACACGTCCAACATTGGTGAGTGCAAAGTTTGGTATCTCATATCATTTATGATCACACTCTGACACCACAAAATACCCATGAATAGCACATGAGAGGTACTGGAGAGAGAAGAAAGTATAAATGCTGCTCATTTGACAAAAATACACATCTTTATTCTTTTACCAAGAAGAAATTTTCTTGCTGAAATTATCAGGGAAATCCCAAAGTCATATTTTAAAAAAAAGTCTTTTTGCTTTATATATTTAGCTTTAACCATGAATCACAAAGAAGGCAGCCTTACAAGGAAAGGCTTTTAAACAGATTCATTGTAATTGATCCTGTGACATAAAGAGCTATTGGTGGAACATCTGTCAGGCAATGAAATATCTCAGCTTATTATTGATGCTAGAATGCCCTGCACTTGGTGGGCATTAGGCGGCCATCAGTGACGCAAAACTGTGCACAGCAAATTAAATGTAAGTAGATTTGAAGAAATTAAGTAGGATTATTAGTCATATACTCTTAGGGGACATGGAAGAGTCAGGTTTGTACTTAACAAAAGGCCCAATGGTCAGTAAGACATCACAAAACACTTAGAAATGAGAACAAACCTGCTGAGCAGGTTAGGGGTGGGGTGGCAGTCCATGTTTCAAGATTTTAAATTGACAAACAATCGTTCATGCTTATGGAGTAACATATTAACATGATACATACATACAACGAGTAATGATTAAATTAGGCAATCGAGCATCTTTTTTTTGGGGGGAGTATCAGACTTCTCTAAGTCAGGTGATGGGTACCAACATATAGACAGTACAGGTCAAGCTGGAGCGTTCTGTAACACATAAGGGTGGTTGTAGTTTTGCATGATTATTTGAGAATCAGGAGTCCAGTCCACCTTTCCTGGGAATAGTGACAAGTTTGGATCCTAACCCTTCCTTGTCTTCTCCCTTATATTCTGGTAGAAATATCTATTTAAAGGAATATTTCATGGAAACTTATCTTCCTTATAAAAGAGAAGAGGGAGCCACCATGGTTATAGAAAGGGTAGTTCTATGTGCTGTTAGCCCTTTTCTCCTTCTTCTGCCACTCAGGGCTCCTTGGGTGCCAGATATCTAAGCCTGAAAATGAGTGAATTTCCACAGTGCAAAAGCAGAACCAAGATGGGCTTAAAAGAGGTGAAATTAGGATGGATGAGTTGTTCCTCAGGGATGGGACAGGGAATTCTAGGAATCATTCATGCCCAAGGGCAGGGGGGAGCTCTCCTCTCCTCTTCTCCCTCCCCTCCCCTCCCATCCTCTCCTCTCCCCTCCGCTCCCCTGCCCTCTCCTCCTCTCTTCTCCCTCCCCCTCTCTATTTTTCTCTCAGGTCTACAAGCATGTGTTTTAGGGGTTCACTATACAAAAACGCCTAGAAACAAGCAGTAAAATGGTGTCAAGGCACAGCCAGGGCTGTGAAAACATTTACAGCACTTCCTGCTGATTGTAGAACAGGACAAGACCCAGACGAAGGCAGATTAAATGGGGAAGCAGAGCATTGGTTACAAACCTAAGTGCTCTGGAGAGGTGAAAAGGCAGATGAGTGGAGCAGCCTAGATGAATTGTTTATGGGTTAGTGGGCAGGTGGATGAGTGCATCGTTTCCCCCTCTGTCTGTAAAGGGTACAGGAGGAGCCTGAAGTGTGTGGATCTCAGGCCAGGTTTGACCTTTTCTCCTTATGCTGCACAGGCACCGTTCTTGACCCTGACATTCTTTTCCTCATTCCCAGTCCCAACCACCTCTTTGTATCAGGCAAGTAAGAGGAAGAAGAAGTGAGTAGAAGAAAAGAGGTCCGTTAGAGAGCCTAGATGTGTTCAGATTGTTACTGGGGAATCAGGAGTGGTAATGGAAAGTACAGAGGAGGGCAGAACCCCTCAGGTGGAGCTCTTAAAAACAATTCCACTATAGTTATTCTTTCGTCTAATCATCTTCTGCATGGGTTATTTTAATGCTATTTCTGGCATCATCTATTCACCATTGGACTTTTCACTTCTCCCCAGCATCTACTCAACCCTGTGAAAATGCACTCTGCATATTAGTCAGTTACTCCGTCAGAAACATGTAGACATCTTATCAATGTCTGACTGACGCTCTTCATTGCTACAGTGTAAATTTCATTTTTGTGCCTTGGGGTCATCTTGGATACTGATACTTCTATTTTTCCCTTCATCTGAGTTCTTTGGATTTATTCTGGCAAGTATTCCTCAAAGATTATTTGTATTTTTACCTGCAATTCTTTTGTCTTTCATGGTCATATTTCTCTATCTTGACATGTCCAACTAACACATCACCTCTAAAAAGCATTTACACCCCCCAACCTGGACCATGGTGATAATGTAAAGTAGGTCACAGTAGGGAAAAGAGGGAGACAGGATGTTTTATGTAGGGGACGCTGTAGCCAAGCCTGCTTCTGACACCAGATAATGTGGGAAATTGCCAATACAGAGCCAGGTAAAAATACAAGGGAATTTAATAGGGAAAAGCCTTACTTACAGAGCAACCTAGCCAGCTGGTGGGGCAGCAGTCCATACAGCAAGCAGAAGATGAAAGCGAAAGCAGGCCACCATGTACTTACTCTTTTAAACTTTCCCACTGACCACGTGTAGCCAACCCTTAAGCAGGCGTGGTTACAGCATCCCCTACAATATTTTTAATATTAATTTGTTTGACAGATGATATAATAAGATATAAATACACAAGTCCACAATGCTCTGTCCTTAACATCTCAAAGCAACTGTTAGTTTTCTTGATTTTGTCACCTGGAAACTTGGTTGGATGCTATTAATCATGACTTTAGACCTCTCTTTCAGATGAGTGGATTCTTCCTGGTTAGCAGCTACAGTGTGCCCTAGAAGAGGGCTGGAGAAGGGATGCATGTGTGGTGATGTCTGTTGGGAACTCTGAATGAATGAAAGGATTGCATAGCAAAATTCTTCCCTGAAGAGTGGCTTCAACTTGCCTATTGTTCAGTTAGCCACAGGTCCTGCAGTCTTGGATATCCCACCTTCCTTGTCTTCTTAGCTCCTTCTTATGAATGGCTCATTCACTGATATATTGACATTTATTAATTCCAGACTAGCTTATTTGGAGTAACCTTTCATAGCACATATTATAAGTTTACTTTGTTACTGAACATAAAATAAACTCTTTTGAGTTCCAGTTTTAATATTTGCTCTGTTTTTCTAAAGGAACTTGTCAAGAACTTAAAAAATGGGGTACTTTTTCTTTCTTTCTACTCACTTTCTGATGTTCAAATTGATGGAAAGATTCCAGACAACATAGAACATGGCCCCTCTGTCTTCTGCTTCCCATCCCTGTCAGCACCCACACACCCAGTGGAGACCTCTGGGTTCACATGGATCTTTTGCACTGTTGGCTTCAAACTCTCAGCTGACTGGCTTGCTCACAAGCTTTCTTCATGGCCTCTGGTCCCACTCAACCCCCTCACTTCTTTCCCTTCATCTACTATTCTCCTGTATTTTCTCTGCATGGGTTTTAGGTGTCTTTGTTCATTTTAAGGGAACCCACTCATCAACGCTTGCTATGATTCCACCCAGTTATCTTCACATACCATCTGGAAAAAGTGCTATGTAACCCAGGCAGCAATTCATGAACTGGTAACTATCCTGAGCAAATTCTGACCTCTGTAGCTACCTTTTCCATTTGTCTAATACTTCATAGTGCCTCTTTTTTCTCCCTCTTTGACTCTTGCTTCCTATCACACTGTAAATTAGAGGAATCCTGTAATGAATATCTGCTTGGTGGGTGGGGCCAGTAGAGAGGAGTACTTTCAAAGACCATGAAGTCATGATGTCATAGCTAGTATAGTACCTCCACTCTGATTTGTGGTTTCCTGATGATGATAGCCAGGTCCTGGGACAATTCAGTCAAAAGAGTGTTTATCACAAAACACATAAAATTGTGCTAAGCCTCTTAATTCTTACTTGTAGCATCTTAAAGGATGTTTTGATCATTTATCCAAACATGTTAGGCTAAATTCTACAGACATGAAATAATGACCAATTACCCCCTTTACCACTACCACATCAAATACGACATTAGCATTAAGAATGGGATGAAATATTAAGACATTTTATATTGTTCCAAGAAATCTAGAATGGACAAATTGTTCCCATAAAGAGCTTGCTTAGAACTGAGTATGAGCTTTGCCTTGCCTACTTGTTATTTTCTCATTTTAACACCTTATTCAGCAACTACAATGTTAGGGACACTCCTGAACCCATGCAGGTTTTTGCTATGACCTCTGTTCTTAGAGAACTTCCATTTCATTCAGGGAAGGTAGGGTTAGAATAAGTAGAGGCATAAGGAGGATTATTTCAGACATTGAGGAAACACACACACACACACACACACACACACACACACACACACACACACACACACACAGAGGAAATAGTCTTAAGGGGTAATGCCCCTGATAATGATGCAGGGCTATTATGCAGAGCTCCATAGAAAAGCTTCCTAGGCTAAAGGCGGGGCTACTAGGAAGTAAAAGAAGCCACAGGAGGCTGGAGTGTGATAGTCATGGGCACTATCACTGAAAAGTCATGAAGGACTCTAGGGAGCTGGCACCTTGCAGGCCATGATGACCTGAGAGGGTTTTAATCAAAATGTCACAGAGCATCCAGAAGGTTTTGTCATGGGAAAAGTATGATATGATTTATGTTTCAAAAGTGACAGGTTGGTTGGTAGCTGGTGGTAGAGATGAAGTGGGTAGCTTTGGGGGAGATGCTGCAGAGACAGAATCAGTGGGGTTAATCTGTGTTAGTGGAGATGAGACCTGTTGATATAGAGATATTTGGATTGAACAATGGGATGAAGTGATGCTGCCCTGAGTGTTTCCTTAGCCTTATAGGAGGACTTCTTAGTGAGATTCCTACTCATCCCTGAGCAACAGAGACCCATTCCACCTTGTACCCAGGATGATCCTCCTGAACTGCAGCTTGTTAAGAAAACTAGAAAAAGGGAAATGAGAGCTGTCCAGAATTGTCCAACATTAATCATGTTGATAGTTCTGAAATATACACCCACAGACACACATACATGCACACAAACACTCCCCCACATACATATACTCATACACACACACACACACACACACACACACACGTACACATACACACACATGCACTCAAATACCCTATCACAGAAGGCACACACACACACACACACACACACACACACACACACACACACACCACAGGCACACCATCCACACACACACACACATGCACGTACACATACACACACATGCACTCCAATACCCTATCACAGAAGGCACACACACACACACACACACACACACACACACACACACACACACCACAGGCACACCATCCACACACACACATGCACGTACACATACACTCACATGCACTCAAACATACACACCCACAAAAGGCACACTATATGTACACACTCACACACACACAGAGACACCACTTTTATTATGAAGCTCCATTTCCCATCTTCACAGACTTGCAGTATCCTCCCTTAAATAAGCATGTAAGGAAATTCCAAAAACTTAAAGTACCATCCCCAAGCCCTACCTGTTCTTGTTTTCTAGCTCTGCAATCAGCTGCCTTTGTTGCTTATTTGCATCGATGGTGAAGGAGATGTCAGGAGCACTCCTCTGCTGAGTTGGCTGCTGCAAAACATGGAGTTGACACTATTAGGAAAGTGAGTTCACATGTGAGATGCGAGTCACTGGATATGAAGACAAGGAAGAAGAAATTATTCCGTGGGGTGGGATGCGGGGCAAGAACAGAAAATTAAATTGCTATTCATTCTAAGAACAAACTGTTCTACAGATCTCCAATATACCTACCTACACAACGGGAAACAAAACCCTGCTTCAGGTTCTCAGATATGACAATGAGATTGGGTAAAGGGGAGGCATGTGGGACATTTGAGTATATCACACTACTGTAGAGGCTTTCTTCCTTAGTCTATCATATTTTTAAAATTGACAATGCATTGCCAAGACATCATAATTATAGCAACAAAGACAAGAACAACAAAAAAGTACCAATTCCCTCACTAATTAGCACTGGGCATAATGATAGCAGTGGACTAGGGCATTTGCAATTCAAAGATGCTGGGGGCCAACAGGGGTTTCCTTTCATTCTACTTACAGATGAGGAGGACTCTGCTGCCAGGCGTGCAGCATACCTGGCGATCAGCCTGTGTTCTTCATCAAGCCGGTTTGAACTCTCAAGCATACTACAGAGAACAAAGCAAAAAGGAGACTGTTAGGCCACTGAGAGAGACTGATGTCTTTCTATCGCAGCTAGGGGCTTCAGCCATTTCAATGCCAAATATTTTCAAGCTCTCAAATATCTCTTAGAGTAATGATCTTCAATTTGGGTTCATGCGATGTGATCCAATGTGTGTTTGGGAAGGTCAATAACAAGTCCTTTGCCCAGTCAGGTCAGTTATCTTATTAAGAAGGCTCCAATGAGAAGTGACAGGAGTTTTCTGGTGATTCAGATCCAAGAATACTTTCTCTCTAATTTAATTTTATTGCTCTTAATATTTTTATTTCATTTACAAATAACTTATGTCAAAAGTGACAAAATTGGAAATACGAAAGCATGCAGGAAGGATAAAGACCTAGCTGTATTGTTGTTGATCCAATGGCTCCTGCCTGCTGGCACTCATATCCTTATGTAATCGCCCCCCTTTTCTGTGGTCTGCTACTTGCTGACTTCCATTTGATGAACAGGATATGGCAGACAAATGGAATGTCACTTCTAACATACAGTTTTAAAAGACTGTGACTTCCATCTTGGGTGACCTATTTCTTAAAATCTCTTGTGATACTTGTCCTGAGGGGTTCTGGATTTCATGTAGTAATCTGCCAGTGTGATGAGGACCCAAACCAACTAGGAACCATGTGAATGGATTCCTACCAGTTGAGGCTGTTGTTGGTCCCAGAGCAAGAGAGGAGAGATGGGCTATCTCCCCACAAACATCCTTGAGTCAAGAGTATCTTGCTAAGCTAAGCCCAGATTCCTTCATGAAACTATGAGATGATGCTTGTTGCATTAATTTGTTAACCTCTAGGGTAATATGCTACATTGCAAGAGATGGCTTACATGGTTGTTAACTATAATGCTACTTCTGAGACAACCCATGCTTTCTATTTGTTTCCAAAGACATAAGATTAAGTGGTGCCTCCCAGTGGCATTAATAGAAAGTATTTAGTGGCTCCTATCATGTCATACATAGAAGCCACTCACACTAGACTAAGACTATCTGAGTCCCTGAAACCAAGTACAAGCACAAGTAGTAAAAGCCTCTCATATTTCAGAAAACTTCATCTTCTGAAACCCTTCACTTGAGACTACATTTGGGTGATGCTGAGGAAAGTTGAATGAGACATCCCACTAACACTAATCTCATTAATGGGTAGCTCTTGGCTTGTTTTTCTCCATTAGTATGATGTGGATGAGGTCAGAATCAAGTTTATAAAATGCTTCTCATTCCCAATCATATTTATATCATTATCCACTGGCCCTTACACTTTGTTGTTAAAATAAAAATAATAATAAGGGGCAGAGAGATTTGGTACCCTCTTTTGGCCTCTGGAAACAGGCGCACAACAGTGAACAAACATACATGGATACAAAACACTCATATACATACATAAATAAAAATTAAATGATAATGATATTTGTGATTGCTCATGAAAACACACCCTCTTATGCCAGTATTGTTAAGAGTTTTCCATTGTGAAGACTCACATCCATAAAGGAATATACAGTTGTCCTATATGTACGCTTGCGTATAAAAGTAGCATGCAACATGGTCTATTAAATGTTGTTTTCAGCTGAGAAGATGAGTGGATCTCTTAATTTTTACCAAGCTTGGCCCTGTTTAGCTGAATTTGTCATTGCAAAAGTTTTGCTCAGGCATCTGGACTATCTTCTATGCCACTTAATGTATGTTCTTATCTATATCCCTTACACCTGTCAAACCTACCAGTTTTATTCTTGAACTGTTCCATTCTAGACTTAGACATTTTCTGTGGACTATAGTAAGTAAACATTCCTGAGTCCCCCTACTTTACCAACCCGTCTCCATCCACAGAGAGGAGGGATGTTCTTTCTGACTGTCCATCTGAGGTAATAAATGCAATAAGTATCCAGTCAGCACACTGTCTGGAACACATCATGTGATCAAAAAATGTTAGCTTTACCTCTAGTTAACTTTATGAATCACATTAACAATTCTTGTCTCTTAAGCAATCTCAGCCACTATGTGAACCATCCAGAGCTGGGAGTCTCAGACTTTCAAGTCTAAACATGCCACTCAGAGATGTGAAGCTGGTGGGACTGGCTGAGGTTTGGGGGTGTAATCTGAGGGTCTGCATGATACTTCAGAAGATAGTACTTCTGGTTTCAGAAGATCGCTGAGCAGAACAATCTAGAAGATCTGACAATTTAAACCAAACATCTGCATACAAGAAATAAGGACTGTATCTAAACCATATAAATTATTCCATTTTGTGAGGGTTTGACTGATACCTAGATATCAGTCAATTTGATATTTTACAGACATTTTCCTGAGACAAGAAAATTCTAGAGTGCAGAATTCATATGATGTATAATATCAATCCCAAAGTTGACAGGACATAAGTTTTAACAGAATAAGCCAGAATTATTTATGGAAGCTGATGCTTGAATGTAGATGTGTATCTTGATAAAGTAGTGTCTGCGGTATGTAGAGCTTAAGATGGCCACTGTTTTAATTACAACTTCAAGAGAAAGGAAAAGTTACACCATCTTTGCTTAAAGAGATGCCTGACCTGCTAAGAGACCATTTAGTTTGATTTTAACATGCCTATCATTTCCAGCTGGTGTGTTGGAGATAACTGCCTAATTCATAGTGTGTGCAGGCTAAAGTACCCAGTGTTGTGAGCTTAAAACTGAGACCATCCATTTCAGTGCTTGAAAGTGACTTTGTCATGAACACGTGTGAGTGCTTTGATAAATATATAATAAAAAACCTTGATAAAGAACTTCATGGTAAAAGTAGTTTTTATTATGAATGACCTGCAAGCAAATAAAGTATGAAGGTTATATTAAAAATCCTCCTGGCAATGCAGGCCGTAAAGATATGAGATTCTGTCTCATAAGTGATAACTCATATCCCAGGCCTTTCTTCATCCAACATGGAGTAAATGAGCACTGGTGTGATACATCACTCGGTTTTGCATCCAAATGATTTATGAGTCTACATGAGCTTTTTAGGATGTTCAAATTACACCCTGGTGAATGGGACACTCCTCTGATAAATTCCATTATTTCAAGACCTCAGTTATATGCAATTGAAAATAAATGACCAATAACCTGTAGATCATTTAAATAAAACCCACCCAGCTTTTTCTCGACTATTCATTTGAAGACTACAAAATGATGATGCACCAAAAGGGGAAACGTTGCTCTGCTGGCTGCATTTTGAAAGCTCTTTGATTTCTATATTAAGGGCAGGGACATTGTCCTTTACAAGGGATTTCAGATGGCATTTCTGGGTGACACCTAGTCAGGGCTTACTAAATTGAGCTTTTGCAAAGATTTCTGAGAACTCAGGTCTGTTCCATTTCCTTGATGCTTTTGGAGGTGGGTGGGCCTGATTTGATATCCAGGGTGGGGCAGTCAGTGAAAAATGACATAATTCGTAGAAGAAACACTTCCACATTCTCTCTGAATAGGCTTTGTTTGAATAAAGGCACTACAGATAGATTTTAAGGTTATCAAGTCTGATGTTTTACTCCTCTATTAAAATGAAAGCAGCTGACGGGAGACTCACCCCAGAAGTACTATAACTCTGGGAGGCCCATCCAAGAAGTTGTTATAACTTCTAAGAAGAAGATTTAAAATGTGGTGTGTGTGTGTGTGTGTGTGTGTGTGTGTGTGTGTGTGTGTGTGTGTGTGAGAGAGAGAGAGAGAGAGAGAGAGAGAGAGAGAGAGAGAGGTGCTCACATGCATGCCACAGATCTTAAGACAGTCTGTGATTGTGGAAGTCAGTTTGCTCCTTCCACCATGTGATCTCCTGAGATTAAACCCAGGTCATCAAGTTTGGTGGCAAGCACTTTTACCTGCTGAACAGCCTGGAATTTTTTTTAAATGAGATTATATCCTATATTTTATGGGTAGATGAGAACAACATGTTATGGATAGATAGTACTGTCTAAGGAATTGGAAGATAGTGAGCATAAGTAAGTTAAGGTGGAAAAGAATGAAGTGATTCTAGGGCCTGGCAGTGTTTTCATGTGACTAAGAAATGGGGAAAGAAAGAGCTAAGTTTTGAAGTTTATTACCTTGATCTAGCAGTTTGCAAGGAAAAGGCAGGAACTCATGGAATAATATTATTAGATTACAACAATGGAAACTTGTACAGTGGCTTCTCCTAAGTCTGTTTTCAAATACCCTATTGAGACCTTAACTTTACAACCTGATAAGTTATAACAAATGTTATACAGTCAATCAACTTTTAGCCTACACATTAAAAATACAGACACATAGGCTAAGTGGAGTCTGGGTTGGAGTATGTTATGGAGTGAATTGAATCTTCTTTCAGATTTATTTGTTATAGCCTCAATACCCCACTAACTTTAGACTATGACTATCTTTACCAAGGCCTTTAAAACAGTATTTAAAGTTACATGAAATCATAAGACATAGGTGCTAATTCAATATGACTGGTGCCCATCAAGAAGAGGTTCCTAAAATATAAAATACTATGGTGATTTTTATTGTATTTATTTTATTGTTTATTTTTCTTGAGACAAGGTCTCATGTAGCCCAGGCTGGCCTCAAACTCACTGATTGACTAGGTATCGTCATGAACCTCTGATCCATCTGCTTCCACTTCCAGGAGTGTTAGATTACAAGCCTGTGCCCCTATGTCTAGTTTATATAGTGCTGGAGATCAAACCTGGGGATGCGTGCAAGCCAGGTAAGTACTCAATCAACTAAGCTACATCCCTAGTTCTAAGGGACAATTTAAAATCAGTTGTATTCCAAATGCATTTATCAATAAATCTACGTGTAATATAATATATAGTTTCTTGTACTCAAGAACAAGAACAGATCAGTTTTAACTTTGTTGTAGATCAGGAGTCGAATCCAGAGACAGCAACTGATTGTGACAGCAAATTCCAGTTGGCCTTTAGCTATTCCCCTTTCTTCCCTAGCAGAGTTTTAAGCAGCATACTAGACCATCTGAAAAATATATATATAGAATGCGATTGTGGTTAGAAGCAGAAGTTCTGGATTTGTTTTCAGTCTTTTGTTCTGCCTGTCACAGATACTTTCCACAACTACTGGGGTGTCCAGGTAGGTGGTAAGCTTTACAGAGGGCAGACAGCACAAGGTCTCAGTGTGTTTCCATGTGAGACAGTGTCCTCCCTCCATGGAAAATGCCCTTACAAACCACAAAACATCTAGGAAGGCATGGTGTGAGCTAGTGGCCCAAAGAAAAATCTATCTACAATCATGCATTTTCATTGAGTTGCCATTTACTTGTTTGGTTTGTTTCTTTAACTTGGAAGCATAATATTTACAATGAGCCAGTTTTCCACTGTTTACATATTTACCACAGTGCATCTCACATCTCAGTAAGGGTAGAAAGAGAATGGTTTCTGAGTCAGAAAACCTGTGTGGTGCAAGCCCTCACCACCATTCAATCTCGGATCATTCCTTACATCTTGCATTAAGCCCACATTTTCTTTCTTTCTTTGTATTTATTCTTTGTGTCTTTGACATCATGCATCTCATTCATTTCCATGTCCCTTCATACCCACCCTCTTCCCTTGCAACCCCCACCCCCTATAAAATAAAATAAAATTTAAGAGAAAAAGGAAAAAAAAGACAGAAGGAAAACATCAATCTTGTCATGGAAGCTGTAGTGTGACACAGTGATATATATATATATATATATAATATATATATATATATATATACATATATATCAGCAAAATGGAAACAATACTTCTAAAGAAGCAAGCTAAAGAGTTTAGTATGGCAAACAGAGCTGTAATTTTTGTAACTTTTTACAAATTTAAGACTTATTGCTATTCTGGTTGATTTGTCCATAAACAGACCATAGAGAAAATTCTTGCCTATTTAAATCTTAAAATTAAAATGAAATAAAATAAAAATAAAACCATGGTACTAATTCATAAAGGATAGTAGCTACTATGCTTATTGATAATACACTTAAAATATTTGCTGAAAGGAAATAAAAATAGCGTAATAGAAAGTAGATTTGGTAAGTGGACACATGGAGGCTGTCAGCTAGATGGAGATGCTATCCATGGAAGCTGTCTGGAGGACATACGTTGACAAGGGTTTTGTAATAAGTGATGTAGCATAGTGGTTATGGATGGGGTGGACAATGTTTAAAATCTCTGTTCCCTGTTTAGCTAGCAGCTATATGATGGGGGAGGTGGGTAAACTCCCTAAAATGATATTTAATAATGAGGATGAGTTTATTTACTCTATGGGCTTTCTCTCAGGATTAGAAGAACTCATGTACCTAAAGCTTTTTAACAGGGATGTTAACATGAGGCAAGTGATAGTTACCTGTTATTATGCACCATTATCGCTTACCATAACCAATGGTAAAGGGTTTTGGCTACACTGGAGAGATCATTGTCTCGCCTTTATTATCATGACAGGTGTTAGCAGCTCATGATTCTAACTTCTGACTAAACACAAAGGAAAGTAAGGAAAATATGAGAAATCTGAAGATGTTGGAACTTCATAAGGACACAAACTATAAGTAACATGTTTTCCCACAGAGTCAGCCTTGCCCATCAGGCTTAAGGCCTGCTTTGTATCACTGTGAAAGCCTCTCCTGGCTTTTACCAAGCAGATGTAAGGTGTCTTTGCTGGACAGTTTTATGGTCTAAAATGAAAATGGAGTCAATACGATTAATCACTTGAGTAGGGAAAATGATGGGAAGTGACAAACTCTGAGCTTTTCTCTTTGGGGACTTCTTTGTTGCAACCTTCATCAAGAAAAGGTCAAGGAATGAGGTGGAAATGGTTGGGACATGTGTAGAATTATTCAGGCAGGGACAGGGTGAAATAAACTGTTGCTGTCTTCTCATTGGCTCCATACTGACTGCATTAGAGATGACTAATACGATTTTTTAAAAAGTAATTCAGTATTAAGCTTCAGTTTTTCAGTCACTGTTTAACATTGGGATACAACATTTGTTGTAAATAAGGTTAAAGTAACACATAGCTTCGAGAGGATGTTAAGAGAAAGCAGACACTGATGAATTTAGAAGCTCAGGAAATTTGAGCAAGGTGGAAAGTGACGTTTTGTCTCTTCAGGGAGTAGAACACAGGATGAGATTAAACCAGTGTGGCAGCTGTGTATATATTAAAAATACAAATTAACATGCTCATTATCTATACTTATTGAGACAAATAATGTTCACTAGTCCATCAGTTATAAGACTCTCTCATGTCCCAATCTTGCAAAAAACACTCTAAGGACTCAGAAACAGCAATAGGAATGAAGTTTGCAAACAATCACGGGAGGAGAATGTTCTAGAAACAGAGTCCCACAACAGAGTGGTGAGAGCTATAGCATAGATGTGTGTCTGTTGTGTGATTGAGAGATGCTATGGGGATTACTTTTAAAAATTACTTAAAATTTTGACCATATCATACAATGTGTTGTGGTCACATTCACTCTTCAATGTCTATTCTTACTCTCCCCCACTCCTAATGACTCCCTCCTTTCCATCTTGTTCCTCTCATAAGATGGCTAATTTTGACTATCAAACTGACTGCATTAGGAAATGCCCAGGGGAGTGGAGATGGACAGATATACCTGTTAAAGTATTTCCAGAAACAACTAAATTCTAGACACTTTGAAACAATGAAAAGATGAACTAATCCTTTGATGGATTCATCAGATGTCATTGTTGGGAAGTGATGAAAGGCAGGAGTTGGTGCCCCGTTGAAGGGGATAAGCCAGTAAGAGAAGGTCTACAGGAGCTTTACCTTACCCCAACTCCTTCCTGTAGTCCCTTTTATCTACATACTATAAGCCATGAAGCAACTCTTGACTACATGTTCCCGCAACCATGCTATTTTGTCTCACAATGGGTCCAGAGACACGGTGCCAAGTGAGCATGGACTACATTCTCTGAAACCGTGAGCTAAAATAAATTACTGTTTTGGATAAGTATTTGGTAACAGTGGTAAGGTGAGCCACTAAAACACTTTCCTTGCAGTAAAGAAAAGGCAAAGGACCCGCTGTACTGGATGTGTAAGCCACATTAGTGGGAACTAAAACCAAAGCTTCTCTTAATAATTATAATATCACAAACCCCACAGGTCCTCAATTCAGAGACAATTGGAGTTTTTAGGATGTTTGTAAAGAATTTGTTGGCTAAATATGTTTGTGTAACAGTAGTCCAAACCAAATTGGAACATACATACAGTCTGCTTTTACTTCAATTCAAATTTCAAATGAATATTTGTTATTAAAGTGAATAACTTTAATCAATCTCCCATGTCACAATTAAAAGAGTGAAAAGCTTTGCAAATGATTTTCTCTTAATACTAGAACCGTGCAAATACTTGATCTATCTAAAATAAACTTTACATTTTCTATGATTTGAAAGCAGGTTTCATTAGGATGGCTACTCTGATATATTTGTCAGTGAGAAAACTGTCAAAAGACAATTTCTCCCATGCTATCATTGTTAAATGATTTCTGTTTTATGATCACATAACTTTTCTGAAGATTTGCTTTTATCAGAAATGAATAAAACACTATTTATCAGATCAGCTTCACATCCTTGAAGTAATCCTCCATGTTGTACTAATATGACACTTGAAACAGAACCTTCTGTGGACCTCTGACTCCTGCAAGATGGTGCTACTAGATGGTATTACTAAATGATAATAGTTATTATCAACGCCATTCACACCAGTTTTCACTTTAGCCAAGACAAAGCAAAGATGAGAACTCTGTGATACAGTGGTGGGACATATCTAGAACACCACCACAAAAGACTTGGTTAATTGAACCAGGTGAAAAGTTCCTGATTCACCCTTGACTTGCAGCTCCCTAAATAGTTAAGACTTCTTGTCAGTAACCCAGGCTGTTCCCATCTGTAAGGACAGGCTAGCAGTCAAGCCTATCCATGATGCACTAACCATGATGGGTTGTTCCGGAGCATGTTGACATACAACCCAATGAGAACATGTTCATCAGCTAGCCTGTCTGCCACGTTCAGGCTGTACTGTATCCTAAAACAGGGCAGGGGGAAAGAGGAATTAAGAGAGGTGGACAGAAATAAGCAGACACAGTAGGTGTGAGTTTGTGGTAGGAAAGGCACTCAGAAAACAAAGCCAGTAAAGGGAGACTATATGTGACGTTCTATGAAAAGCCCAAGCAAAACCCAGGCAAGGAATCCATAACTTCATTCCACTAACTTTCAAAACATCGAGTAACTTTTTAGAAAACAGATTTGCATTCTTTGAAGACCAAGGAACTTTTCTGCATGGAAAACACGTTGAAACACGTCACAACAAAGATTAAATATCGTCTGGGAAATTGGGTTAGTCATGTAAAATTAAGATAAAAGAAAAGGGTAAGTGGAGTCAGAAATAACACTAGTGTGTCTACTTGGAGTGATGACTCGGTGCTGTTAGTGAGTTATAAGACAGCTGCTAGTCTAGGTCAAAGGCCTTTCACACGCAAACCATTTACAACAAAAGAAATGCCATCTTTAGTTGTGTTAATTCAGGATCCCAGCACACTCTGGCTTGAACTTACCCTTTGCCCTTCAGAAAGGCTGGAGCAGCCCTAGCCAGCATTTTGTTCTGTTCTACTTCACTGTCCTTGGGAGGAGAGCTAGTTAATAAGATGGGAAAGCCAAGAAGAGGGTAAACACAGCGACACATTGAGACTAGAAACCGGCATCAGAAACTTCCTAGTCTAGATCCACATTCTGTGTGGACACGTGGCTTAGGATTTTGAAATGCTCAAGATGTCTCCAGATTTCCATAGAGTTTAATTAAAAGAAGAAACCTATTTGAGAGCCACAATAGCTACCTCAGGCTTGGCCTCTGCTATTTAACAAGGAACACTTGTATTGCATATGGCTAGACATCATGAGAATCCATCTAACATTTATTCCGGGGTATGAGGGAAACAGCCCAGTACATCATAAAATCCTGCCAGTGTTTAGATGCCTCTTAAGAGATTTGCTTCCAGGCTGCAGAGATAGCTCAGCTGTTAAAAGTATGTCCAGCTCCTTCGTAGGACTCAGGTTTGGTTCCCAATACTCACACCAGGTGGCTCACAGCCACCTGTGACTCTAGCTCTGGGGGATCTGACTCCTCTGGCTTCTGTGGGCACCAGCACATATGTGGAGATGTTCACACATGGGACACACCCATCCATATAATTAAAAATAAAATAAATCTTAGAAAAATGCTTGCTTTTCGGTTTCCCTAAATTCTTCAGTCATTTTTCCAATGCAGATGTGAGCATTACAGAAAGATGGCTACCATAACAGATGTGTTTCAGTGTTCTCAATGACCTGGCCTTGGCCATGAAGCTATAAAGAAAAGTTTCAGATAAAAAGAAATACAGTTTGGAGCAATTTTAGTAATGCTGATGGTCATTAATGAATATCTAATGGACAGATTAATTTTTGACATCTTACATTTATTTTTTTGTTTAGTAATTTAAATGGCAGTTTTAAGGTTTCAGTGTGGTTTTTATTAAAGGCCAACCATTGTATTGTAGCCTATATGTCAGTGCACTTAAAACTAAGTCCCCACATTTGTGGAAAATACGAAATTAAACATCTGTGTTTACAAGATTCATTTTTATTTTGTGGGTATGGTATTTTGCCTGCATGTATGTCTATGCACCACATTCATGCATTGGCCTCAAGGCCAGAAGAGGGTGTGAGATCTCCAGGGGCTGGACTTACAGGTGGTTGTGAGCCACCATATGGATGCTTGGAACCAAACTTCAGTCCTGTAAGAACAGCAAATGCTCTTAACTACTGATCCATCTCTCTATTCACCTGATTATTCAGATAAAACATTTAACAGCTGGAATCTAAACTATGAGAGACCACAAATTTCCAGGAAGTTCTAAGCCACATATATATCATGTTTGTATACCACATATACATTATAGGCATATATCACATACCAGGTATTACAAAATAATTTAAACCATGTAAAATGTACAGATTTTAAGGTTGTATCACAATGTACCACACTCTTTCAGACTAAAATCCTAAAACCATAGAAATTTGTTTGTGGTCATGTGAGAGGACCAACAGGCAGCATTGAAACTCATGGAACATGGCTGGGCAGTTGGCAAAGCCATGCCTGAATGAGACTTGGAGAGGCAAAGCCCTGAGGACCTCATGCTGTTATTGAGCATAGCTCTGATTGTTGTCTTTGAGCTCACTGCATCCCTCATAATCTGTGGGTTGTATGAAAACTCTCAGGGGTTTCCAGCCCCTCACTGGGCAGTGTCACTGGTACTTAAGTAATAGTGATTTTTCTTCCAAGCATTGCTGCTGGAGATTAATGATTCAACCACCATCCTTAGAAAGAATTTTGACATGTAGTTGATTGTAAAATTAGGTGAAGATGTTTTTGTTAATGGCTTTGAGGTAGAAAATCTTGGGGAACAATTTAAGGTTTAGAAAGGCATACTTTTTAGTAGTTGAGTCAGGAACTCATTGAAGTCAGGGAACAAAACAATGGCAGCCTAGCTATTGCTGGCTGACATACCTTTCTTGCTAGGGTGGGTTGGTGATCAAAGGTGATGATTAACTCCTTATGCCAATTTCTGTCTTCAGCTTCATGATATAAAAAAATATGGTTTGAGGGTTTGAAGTAGAAATACAAATAGAGCTGACTGATAATTTTTCATATACAAAAGTTTAGATTTGTGATTCTTTTAAGATGTTTTATAAGATTACCATTTCAGATAAATAATAAAATAATTTATCCTTTCTTTGTAACTACAAAAAGTAGCCTGCCAGTAAAAGGACTGGCTGAGAAAATTTGTTTATGCTGCTTTTGTTAATGATGTAAAGATGTGTTACATTGTTTTACTGCATTAGTTTAATTATGTAAAGATGTGTTGCATTTGTTTTCACCTTGCCTGCCTAAGGCACCTGATTGGTCTAATGAAAAGCTGAATGACCAATAGCTAGGCAGTGGAGGGATAGGCAGGGCTGGCAGGCAGGGAGAATAAGTAGTAGAGAAGAAAAGAGAATGAGGGAGAAAGAGTGGGAGACACCCTGGGACAGTCAGCCAGACATGGAGCAAGCTGGGAATAGGACATACAGAATGAAAGAAAGGTAAAAAGCCCTGAAGTAAAACATAGATGAAGAGAAACAGGTTAAGTTATAAGAGCTGGCAAGAAATGAGTCTAAGCTAAGGCTGAGCATTCGTAACTAGTAAGTCTCTGTGTCATAACTGGGGAGCTGCATGGTGGCCCAAAAGAAAGCCTGTCACAAATTAGCATAGCCACATTTCACATACTTATTTTGCATACTTGTAATATTTAAAGTCTACTCTTCCAGCAACTTTGAAATATTGAATACATTATTATTAATGATTGCCACAGTACCCACAACAGATCACTATGACTTTAAAACTGATACATGAGATACTGTTCTAGAGGACCTGATTTCCCTATGGTCTTAATGATGTTTCCCAGGATATTGATTTTTATCCCCTAGGCTCTAAGGAGCATCCCACCATGGTCAATAACTACCTTAACCCATGTAGTTGGTGTTTACTGTAATGTTCCATAATTCCACACACAGCTTTCTAAACTTTGTCCCTGAAGGAAGTCAACACACATTGCTTATCCAAAAATCACAGTTTTCTTCCTTCTTCTCAGTGTTTCCTCAACCATTTTCTCTAGCTGAGGGCAGATGCATCTGTTACAGATTTCAGATGTCCACAAACCATTCACTACACTGTGAGAAATATCAGCCACTCCTCCTCCACACAAGAGTTCCTTGTCCTCTAATATCTTCTTGCTCTTTGGATATCAGAAATTATAGCAATAACTCCTTAAACCAAGTACTATTAGCCTTATTAAATTATTCAGGTATCTCTTCTGATGTTGAATGCAAGATTTAAAACAAATATTCAGTAGAGACAACTAATGGGTTTTGGGGGATCAAACACTTTCAAAATCTTTCATATATAGTTAAAATTCTACTGTTAGTTTTGAAGGTTGACAACTTATGTCATGATTTTTACTCTAATGAAAGAATTCGTGGGATGTCTTAAGGTGAAATTCTACATGAATGCTCACTAGATTTTTCTGAAACCTGGAATTTTTGTTTTAAACTAACTCTGCATAGGTTAGAATATCTTATTAGACTCTGACCAAGGAAATTTGTTTTTCTCTTATTGAATATAATATCAAAGGATTGTATTTAATCTTAGGGAATGTAAAATATTCCATATCACAGTGGTTAAAAGGGAAACAATATTTTACTCGTTGTAGATTTAAAAAGCACAAATCTAGTTTCTATGAATTCTTAAATAACTGACAGACTGTGAAGAATTCTTGGGAAGTCGGCTCCTTCTTCAAGAGATTTTCAACAGTAAAAAGTGGCTTTTCACTAATTTATTCAATAGTGATAAGTTCATTAAACTGACACACTCAATAATAAGAGTCCTCTCATTACTTTAGTGAAGGGAAAGTTTCTTGAAACATTCTATTTTACTTTCTTACATTTCTACAGCTCAGATTGAAATATAAAACTCTGATATATGCAAATCAAAATTATGCATAAAAATAGGTTAGTGTCCCAGCAGGAAGATTTAGTTATCCATGGGGATGGACAGAAAGCTCAGTAGTTAAGAGTTTTTACTGCTCATGCAGACCACCTGGAGTTAGTTCCCAATACCCACCTAGTAGCTCAGAATAGATTGTAACTACAATTTCCAGGCATCTTATTTTTGCCTCCATGGGCAGCAAGCATGTGATGCATATAAACTCACACAGGCATACACACATACACATGACTAAAATAAACAAATCTTTAAAAAAGAAAATTAACTATCCATCAATTCAGGCTGGCATAAATACTAAGCCATCTAAAGACGCATCATATAAGACTTGAAGAGTTCTGAGGTCAATTTTGCTTGGTTACATTTGTTATATTGTTCCCTAATATCACCCCAAGTTGTGTCAATTGTATGTTTGTCAAGAGAGTTCATAGAAAAGTCTTCTGTGTACAGAACATGTGCAAACAGAACTAAAGATTCCCAGTGAGAAAGGAAAGGTCAAGAAAGTGAGATGACCTTAGTACGTGCTGACATATTTATATGGATATTAGAACTTTGTTTGAAGACTGTAAGTTCTAACTTCTTAATTATGCGTTGACATGTTCATATGTAAATCAGAGCTTTGTTTGAAGACTATTAATTTTAGCTTATAAATGAATTGAAATAAAGATTGCCTATGGAGTATGGCCATTTTATTTATAGAATTTCATGCAACATACACAGGAATAGTGAAGATACTGAGAAAATCGTCAAGGCAGTGCCAGGCACTGATTGATAAATTTGCCTGTTTTTGTTGCCATAGGTTTATGAGTTCCATTCTTAGTCAACATCAGCCATGGGAAAACCTTTCAGAAGCAAAAGCTGAATCCAGTATAATTCTGTTAACTACTTTGGATGGCCAAATCACAAATGCCTATAACATAATTTGATTTTTTTAAGTCAGGTTAAAAGCTGGGCCATTAAATAATCTTTGGGTGAGCAGAAGTGTTTGATGTAAAAAACAGAAACAAAGAATTAGTCCTTTTTTGGATGGAAAACATAAGTCAGGAAAACAAATGACTAACAAGTCAGGCGAGGAAAATGTCACATAAGGCTGTCCCTCTGGGAAGAATCAGGATTTGGGAGCTAGTTGGGGTGTAACATAGTGGGTGCCTCCGTAGGTGCCCTTCTCACAGATACTACAGGGCTTTATGCAGTGGCAGTAATAAAAAATGGAAAATGGAAAAAGTATGTTAGATTGTATTCAGAAGCAATATAAGCAATTTTCTAATATTTAAAGAAGGGTAAGATCTGGCTAGGTGCTATATATAATAGTCAAGGTGGTTATTAAATATATACAATATTTTTGTGAATATTGCCCCTTTAAAAGTTATAACCATGAAAATTCTTATGAAATCCTTAAACCATGCTCTCAATATTAAAAATAAAAGAAACTAGCCATTCATACTTTTAAGTGGCATTGTGGTTAGGGAAGAGGATGGGCCATAATTAAAGCAGCTTATTTAACATGGGAAAGAGGTAGATGACTTTTGTTTACACACTAAACAAGGAATGGGGCATATCCTTAAGATTTTACAAGAAAGGTATGATGCCAAAAGAGAAAGTGGATCTTATGGGGCACTATGCCATGAATGAAATGAATTGGTCTATGAATTTGTTGTTTTACCCACTTCTGACTCAATTGCTAACTAGCGTTGAGTATAGATTTGTTCAAACAATACACAGATGTTATGCCTGAAGACTTCCCAGGACTGTGGGTGGGTGCCTTTAAGAATTCCATCTTCCTTTTAGCTAATGGAAAAGTGAGTTGAGTATCTAGTTGGAAAAGAGTATAAGAACCGGGGAGATGGCAGATGGTGGTGCGTTCAGAGCTCCAATCTGCACGAGGCAGGTCACTAGAATGGCAAAGGACTTCAAAGGCACATCTAGTGCCTTCTGAAGATCAAAGCAGCAGGCTTGTAAAGGACTGGAGGGGGTGATGCCAGGAAGGGCTCTGCCGTGAGGACCTTGCTTTAGTGATTTCAGCTTGCTCACAGTCTGCTTCATCATCCTCTGATCACCAAGATTCCTAAGTACCAACTGTCAGCACTGTCTCCATAAAATATCTGTGCAAGTTTTCCTAAAACTGTCTGGCTCTATTAAGGGGCCATTGGGACGTGATGGAAGTGGGGACTAGGTTCTAGATCATGTTTCATTAGTCTGCCTCTAGTTATAGAAGGAAAAGGACCTTTAATTATGCCTTTAATTGGCATGATGTAGTTGCATCCACCTTAGTGTGTATTGTGGTAAAGAAAGCAGAAGCCAGTCAATACCAGCATCATCAAGTGAGAGAGACAGCATCAGCAACAAGAAACCAGCTCCCAAATCACTTCTTCAGAGCCGTTCAGATTATTTTCCTTTTACATAAAAATGGCCCTGGCTCAGTGGACAGAAAAGTTTTAAAGCTTGTTAAATCCTTGGCTCTTTAGCTTCACTAAGGTCTGGCCAGAGGCCCTTGTTCTTGCCTCATTCATTTAGTGATTACCCATTCCTCAAGGATCCTTAATTCGAGAGTCTTAGAAATTATCTTCTAGGGTCTTGCAAATGATACAGAGCCCAGCTTGGTACTTTTTGTTTACATGCACCTCACACTAACACAAAGCCTTCCCTTGAAGACCCACCACCTCCACTGAAAGACTAAAGATTTTCAAACTGGGGTAGAAACTCAGCTTTCTAACAACCATTTAACAGCTGCTATCATTAAAGACTTGAAATGGGGGTACCAAGAATCCCCAAGGTTAAGCTGATTTGTATACAGCTTTCTGGGTAGATGCCGAGCAGTGGGGCTGCACTTAAGTCAAGTGACCTGAGTTGCAGACAATGAAACCTCCCACGGACAGAGTGAGGCCCACTCACAGAGGATGGGTGATCAGTATACACAGCTTTATTGAGCAACACCCTAAAAACAAAAACTGAAGTCCAATCTCTGCAGTGGCAAGAACCACAAGTTTTATACAAATTTGTGGTTCATAGGGAACAAGAAAAAGGGACTGAAAATAGAAATGGAAGCAATCAAATTTTAGATTAATAGAGGAGGCAGAAAAGCTCAAAGTATTCTAGGACTATTTTAGGGTACAGGAAGTCATGTTATCCATCTAGACGCATCCACCATAAGCGCCGTCCGAGCTGAAATGATATAAAATGACCTTCAGTAAGGATGGGGTCTGCCTTGGTGTGAGGTTGCAGAATGCAGAGCTTCCTAAAACACACAGCATCTTTCTAAGCATCACACTAGATAGATACACAGGTCTCCTACTGACCATACAATTTTTTTTCCTTTCGGAACGATGGCTTTATGTGCTGATGGTTATAAAAAAGGATGGTCACAAGAAGTTACTAAATGACAGAATCTCATTATTTTGCTGTGCACATTCTGTGGTATAAATGTCTCACAGTTAGTATTTAGGACAGATTTAATTTATATATTACAAACACCGTGGAAACATATTCTCTTTGTTCTGCTTATTATAAGGAAAGGGAACTTTTTCATCTCAGGTTCCAGCTGATGGGCATATATAGAGATGCATGGGAAAAATTAGAAGTGGGATTGGTAAGTCTTTCTCACTTAAACCTTCTCTAGAATGTGCCAGAACATTGTGGAGTGAAGTTGGCACCTACTCATCCCCTCAGGGAGAAGGGGAGGGGTTGTTCTGCAAGGCACATGGGGACTTGTGCTTAATCTCTTGGTCATTTTCCTTACCTTTTTTCTTGCTTTCCTGTGAGAGTATCCATGTAATTACTACATAACTCCCTAGCGTAGATCTGTGATATTTCACCAAATGAACCAGAGCACTTCTTGAGCCTGTGTGTCCTAACACTAACGCTCAGAGGAATGTATAGGTCTCCTGGTCCTTGAACACATGGAGTGGATTTTGTGCCAAACAATGAGCCACATAACCACATCTTTGGAAAGTTCTTGATATTATCCATGTGGGTATTTGTATGGAAACGGTATTTTAGGTTTGGTCCTCAGCCCTGGCCTCAGAGACTCCAGAGGTTATCCAGAGAGTGTTCATTTACACCTGGAGCCTTAAATCATGAGTCATTTTAGACACTTTATAATAATACACCCACATATATGTATATGTACATATATGTGGGTGTATTATTATATGTATACACCATATATATGGGTGTATTATTATATATATTATACATATTATATTTATTACATATATTTTATATATATGTAATATATATATATATATATATATATATATATATATATATATGTAATAAAATTGAAGAATACCCCACATTCTTACTGTGGGGAAGGCTATTATGCAGGATCTCAGAAGTTTCATAAACCCTCAAGAGCCAACCCAGCCCTCTATGTATGTTCATGTGAGGGAAATTGAGAAAAAATGATATGGGTATTTCCAAACTCTTTTCCAATAATGATAATAATGTTCTGCATTTGTTGCACAGTAGAGTATTTTTCTCACCACAGTATCAAGCTTATTCAGAAAGGGATGGGTATTTAGTGACAGGATTGGGAACTTACCTCCTAGTGATGAAAGGACTTCCTGAGGAGGGAACTGAGTGGGAGAAGAGTGTGTCATTCATGCTGGTTACAGGTCTTGGAGGCCTGAAACAAAACACGATGCGTATGAAAAAGTTAAGGCAAAGTAACAAGTTCAAAGTTCCTACCATCCATGGAGGGAAAGGATGAGAATCAGAGTTGTCTGTAGTCCCAGATCCATAGGAAAGCTTATATATGCCAACCGAGTTATTTTAATGGTATAAAGTTGCAATTCCTTGAGCACACAGAGACATAAACACTAGGGAGGATCATGGGTAACAGGGGAATATTTTTCCATGAGCTATGAGCCTCGGTGCCTTCTTGAGTCATGTTTCTGAGCAGTTCTAGGATTCTGAAGGTTCTGTGTGCTCCTCATGATATGGTCCTCTATAATATGCTGCCCTGAAAGGACACACGCCAAAGCAAAATCACATCTGGTTTCATTTGTCCTCTATCTGAATGCAGATGCAATGAAGCAGAATCAAGACTCCTGTTTGTGGTACTTGGCAGACCCAGGTGAAAGGTTATGTGGTGTCAATCATGCTATAAGCTTCATTGGACTCTTAACAGTCCTGAGGGAAAACAGTGACCAGTGTTCCTCAGAACTGCCCATGGGCCTGTACACCACATGCATTGGGTCTGCCTTCCTCTGTTTTATCTCCATTTCATCTCATCATTGTCTTTATCGTATAAAAACACAGAATCCAAGTCCCTTATCTCATCTCCTAAACATTTTTGTCTTATTTTAGGTTAAATGTAAGATACTGAACACTAATTTAGAGCTCAGAAGATGAAGGATGTACTAAGGCATCATTCATAGTAAGAGGAAACTTATTCATTTTCCTATTGAGATGGGGTCTCATGTAGCCCAGGCTAGCCTCACACTCATTATGCTGCTGAAGTGATCTTGAACTTCTGATTCTCCTGCCTTGACCTCCTGAATGCTGGGATCAAGTGCATGTGCCCCGTTGCTGGGTTTATGTGGTGCTGGGAATCCAACTCAGGGTTTTGTGTATGCTAGGCAAGCACTCTACCCACTGAGTTATATTTCAAGCACCAAGAAGAAATGCTAGTTTTACTCTAATTCTACATTTGCAGTTGACAGTACAGAATATTTTGGAGATGAGACATTAGTTTCAGAGAGCTGATTAACAGCTAATGTAAATGGTTTACATTAATCCAAGTTAGTTGTTAATTTTTGCCTTTAACAGCAAAACGTGGACTCATTTATCCTGTTTGGTGTTAGGCACTGCAGGCCTTAAAATATCAGTGTTGGCTGTGAAAATTCACTGAAAGTTGTTCCTGGTAGCTGAAGCTGGACCACATTTCAAGATTTTGTCTGGCATGTCACTTCTTGGATGAGGTCAGAACAACAGATTCACGACCTCATTCACTCTGGATTTATCAACCAGGGTTCAGGAAACAATCTGAGAACTTCAGGTTATTTACCTAGGAAGCATCTTTGTGGTGGGGAGCAACATGAGGGTAGTTAAAAATAATTGTGCTTTAATGTGAATAACTTAATTTTATAAGGGGGTGATCAGTGTATCCAAATGTCCTCGTAATTAGGAAGGTAGGCACATTAGATTTACTATTTATTTATTTATTTATTTATTTATTTTGGTTTTTCTAGACAGAGTTTCTCTGTGTAGCTTTGGAGCCTATCCTGGCACTCGCTCTGGAGACCAGGCTGGCGCCTGCCTCTGCCTCCTGAGTGCTGGGATTAAAGGCGTGTGCCACCAATGCCCAGCTGGCACATTAGATTTTAAAACAGCAATTGGGATGAAATTCGTTCATTATAACTTACAAAAAGTTAAAATTGACCCCACATTTCTTGTTTTCTTTTCATAAAAGAAAAAAAGCTTTCCAATTTTGCTCTATGTCTAGGAGATGGAAAACAAATGAATTGAGAATGCTTTTTTAATTAACTAAGCCAGTTGTTTTTTAATTGAACCTGGTCACCGAAAAACTAAAATTGGGGTTTCTTAGCAAATTGCTTCATGTTTAAGGGTCACCAATCAATTGAACCAGGAGCAGCAAATAGCAGCTTTGAGAGAGACTGAAGTCCCTACCTTCCTCCATCACCAAATGGCCAAGTCTGCTTCCTCAGCATAAGCACCCCCTGGGAGATGTTAATGTGTTAATTCTTACTAAAATGAAGCAGCCCCACATGAACAACGAGTCTCAGAGGCATCGCACAGAGACTTTTCTGCATAGATCTTAGCAGAGAACGTATAAACACCTAACACTGACTTGGCATCCTCCTCCTAAGTGTAAAGGGCTCAGAGCCCAACTAGTTTTAAGCTAGCCTTATACAGCTCACTTGTTTTCCATCTCATAACTACTTATCATTACGATTGTCAATTTGTGTAAGTATGTGTGTGGGGTGTTCATCACTTACCAAGTATCACTTTTGGCAGCAGGGAAGTGAAACAGAATAGAAAATGTTAATCATGGCAACATTTACAAGCAATAGGATAGTTAAGCGCACATGCCACCACCTGTTCATTTCCATTGAAGAACTAATTCATGACTGGCAGTGTCATTTTGCTACACGTGCATAAAATCCCCTGGCTCTTGAAGGCAATAGCATTTTCTTTGTCATGTGATTCATTTCTATTTGCAAAGTTAGTAGCACCCCAACCTGATTTGTTGTTGTTATGTTGCTATTCTTGTTGTTGTTGTTGTTGTTGTTGTTGTTTTTTTTTTTTTGAGATGGGATCTCCCTGTATATCTTAGGCTGGCCTTGAATTCACAGAGATCTACCTACCTCTGCCTCCTGAGTGCTGAGACTGAAAGTCTGTGACACCACACCGGGCTGTTTAAAAGTTCTAGTGATTCAGTCTCTCCTTATCTAAGCTTCTTGCAAAATGCTTATTTAGTTACACAGTCTTACTACCATCATGTTTGACATTTTCCATAGTTAAGAGCTGAGAGGATTTTCTAATTAATTTATTATGTATAATTAAGCACAAGCCATGTGTTTTTATCTCAGTTTTTACTTATGGAACTTAGAACGACTATTCTCTGCTCACAGCTGGATACACTTTTCAGACATTACCATCAGGCTTTAACACTAACACAGCAAGATGCGCTTGAAGAGGACAGTATTACATTCTAAACACACGGGCCTCCTACCACAGTCATGTTCCATATCACATGAAGACATCTTCTCACAAATATTCAATTTATGTGTTAGTCATTTGCAGATTAATATGCTTTTCATACTAACAAGCAACAAATGCTTTATTTTGAGTTTGCGCTGTATTTCTCAGTGCCCCAGCCTTTAGGACACTCAGCCCATGACACAACATGTCCATTGATGCTCCCGGCCCCCACCCACTGACTCTGCCTGTGAGTTTATTGTGTGCATAGGTGGTACACTGGGATATTTACATACTGGCAGATGTATATGAACATACATCCACACAATAAAAAGATGTGGCTTGTAATTAATGAAACAATTCATAAATTATTTCAGGATGGTCTTTGGTAGAGAATAAAAATAAAAAAAATTCATACTATTTATGTTTTTGTACTATGGCCCTAGTACTCTGTTTGAGATCTTTCTGCTTTTTAAAAAGATATTTTATTAATAAGTTTATTTTATGTGTGTGAGTGTTTGTCTAGATGTGTATAAGTATACCACATGCATGCCTGGTGCCTGGGGAGGCCAGAAGTGGGAATTGGGTCCCTTGAAATGGGAATTAGTTACAGATAGTTGTGAGCTGCTGGGTGGGTTCTGGGAGCCAAACTTGGTCTTCTGCAGTAGCAGTCAGTATTAGTAACTTCTGAGTCTTCTCTCTAGCCCCAGATATTTTTGTTTTAAGTCATATTTGGGAATAAGATATTAAAAGCATTAAGTGTGCAGGGAGGTATTAGTGTTTGGTATTTATTAAAGTATTCATTCTCTTATTTTCATTATATAATCCTCTATAAAAGGCTTGTGATGAGAGAACTTGCTACTAAATGTCATATATTTTATAAAGCACATTAAAATATGTATTCACATAGACACATACACATACATATTCAAATGTACACTCATGCACACACACATTCACATTTGTAAACACATATACACACATGCATACATATAAACACACACATATACACATACACACGCATAACACATGTATACACACACACACACACACACACACACACACACACACACACACACACACAAACATACACACAATCCCAAGTGCTGACAGTACAAGACCCTGGGCTGGGTAAGTATAGTGTGGCTCACTTTTCTGTGAGCAGCACCCTTACTCTGCAATACTTCAGTGCTCTCAGCATCAGGCCCTTGCCATTCACTCTCTGCCTCCATGACCAGCAGCTTGGAAGTGGGAGAAGTCAGTGGAAAGTGAGTCTCTGCAGAGTTCACACAGCACAGACTCATTCTACCTTGTGCTCCTTCATGAACAACTCAGATGTTTTGTCTCCAAGGGCAAGAGCAGACTTTAACTCAAAGCTCCTGGGCAAGTCATCACTATAAGCAGTTACTCCCTTGGGACACTCCTCTTGTTTGTATATTCCTGCTTTATTTATTGGACCATAATTTTAAAAAAGTATAAAGTAAGTTAGCCACAGTCTACAGGGTAGGCTTTATATTGGTTTTGTGGTTGTTTGGCCTATGCCAGCATTGTATTGCTTTTATACTTAAAATATTAGAACTTACGTGTGTGTGTGTGTGTGTGTGTGTGTGTGTGTGTGTGTGTGTGTGTGTGATGAAAACAAAAAGGGTGAAGGGCACCAGCAAGAAGGGGAACAAAGTGCAATGATATATATGTGATAAGTTTAAAATGAAACTCGTTTCTTTGTATGCTAACCAAAATAAAAGGAATAGAAGAATAAATAAAACTTGGTCCCTGACAAAGGATGTGCAGTTGTCTTGGTATGAATTTCCAGACATGTGTGAATAAAGGAGGACACATTTTAGTTTGGGGTCAGAGATACTCACACGATATGAGCCAAGTTGAGTGGCTTTTCAGGCTGATCAGGGAACATGGGATGCAAAGGTTCACGGCTTGAAGCACAGCTCAGGGACTTGCTTAATGCATTCGTTAGCTTCTTAGCAGGTGATTTCTAGAAAGAGAATAATAACAACTTTTATCTTACCCTTTATCAGATGAATTCAACATTTTTACTAATAGTTGCATATTCATTCACTCATTTCTTGATCGATTCATTTATTGAAGAACTCTGTTTGGAACACCTGCCCTCTAAGTCAGGAAGTTTGTTAGAGGAAACAAATGCAAGCTGGAACAAGCCATCAGGCTATCCACCCCTGCTCAAAGTCCCTGCAAGGTGCTATGCTGAAGGGAAGAAGTCCTTCTGTGGGAAAGCACATGTTGAGGTTTATGAGACGATCTTAGGGGATGGGAAGCTAATCCCTCATGGGAGGGATAACAACTGTAAAGGGAGGAAGGAGAGGAGAACTCATTCTAGAGAGGACAGTTTGAGGCCGCCAAGTTCCTGTTGAGTAGATAGATGTTAGTTCATGTCTCCTCAGGAACAAACACAATGTGTGTGTATATAGAAATATTTGGCGAGTTACCCTTTACATAAAGCCAACATGGTACATTTAAATATTATTTATACTACTTTGCATTCTTGTGATTGAACCATTTTAATCAGTTCAATTGGCTTGGCTAGTGGTAGAGTCAACAGCAACCAATCCAGGCACAAAACAGTAGATGTCGGAGAAATGGTGAGAACTGAACTTTGAGTTTAATTGAGGTAGTTCAGAAAACAGAGAGCCATGTAAAACAGTAAGCACACAGTGTTTACTCCACAGAGCAAGTGCCACAGCCTCCTGCCTCATGGGCACTCACAGGCCACGTTAGCACCAAGTTAACCACTCACAGTATGAAAAGATGATTTTAAGACCACAAATTTCCCTCTCCATTCCTTTGAAAAAAATATCTGAAACTGTACCAGTTTTTTGACCTCATATTACCATATTCCTGTCTAGTCATTCACTTGAAAGAAATTAGGGAATCTCAGTATTTTTTTTTATCAATTTGCACAGAAATAAAACAAAGTGAAAATTAGTAAGACACATCTTTTACAGTAAAATAAGTGATCTAGAGCTGCCTGACTTTCAGTTCATTAGATCAGCATTGACCTGTCTATATCCTGAGAAGAAGCATAGTTTGGTTCTTCTAGTATTTTAAGTCTGAGAAAGCCATACATGGCTCAGGTACAAACAGTTAGAGATCCCAGTAGGATGTGATATGGTAGGGAAGGGGGAAGGAATGTTGGAACAGAAGATAAGTTTGCCTTAATTCCATCATCATCTGTTCTGGTTAGCTTTTTTGTTTATCAACTTGACACAAGTCAGGGTCATCAGGCAAGAGGGAACCACAGCCAAGAACATGCCTCCATCAGATCATCCTATTGTCCAGTGTGTGGGGCATTTTCTTGATTAACAATTTATGTGGGAGGGTCCAGCCCTCTGTGGAGAATGTTGTCCTGTGGAGGTGGACCTGGGTGCTATAAGAAAGCATGTTGAGTAATCCATATAAGCAAGACAATAAACAAGGTTCCTCCATGGCCTTTGCTTCAGTTCCCGCCTCTAGGTTCCTACTGAAGTTCTTTCCCTGACTTCCCTCAGTGATGATTTGTGACCTGGGAGTTTCTTCCAGGAGTGGCCTTTTGTATTGGTCTCCATCACAGCAACAGAGAAACTTAACCAATGTACCGTAACATTCATGCATCCAGTTTCAAACACTGCTAGACCTCACTTACCCATGATGTATACTCTTTCATTTGGTGCTGGTTGCTATGGGAACCTCCTGCATGGCCCCTCCAGAAACAGTCCTGGCAAAGCTGGTAGTTGTGACATTGTTGGCATCGGTAGCGAAATCCCATCATGCTCTCACTATGACAGTAGGAACACTCAACTGGATGGAAGACTAGGAAGGAAGTAAATGAGGAAAACACTAGGAAAAGCGTGAACTAAACTAAAGAAAAACACAACTTACAAGGAATTCTATTTTTCAGCTGTGTACTGTGGTGATTTCAGACCATGGTCCATTTTGATCCAGTTAATTCCTGGAACTATACTTTTCAAGCATGTGTGTGGGAGGGGAGTAGGTATGAAATAGGATGAAGAATAAGTGTCCTCTGGCAACACAAATCTCTGTAATGCCTTTTGTTCTTCTGACCCCTATTTCTTAAGTCATATGAATGTAAATTATCCAGACTGACTAGTCTTTTCCACACACCATCTCCCAGAGACCAGCAGAGGTCATGAAGACACAGAAGCACAATGGATGAATACAGTTAAGTATTCAGCAGGCAAGGGGCAAATGTTAATGAAATAGAAAATGGAGGAAAAAAGAAAAAGAAATGAAATAGGGGAATAATAAAACTAGATGAGAGATTTGAGTTCCTTAAAAAAATGGAGTAGCTAATGGGCTTACTTAATGAGTGATATTGCCTTTATCTAACATACATACACTTTTCTGGGGGCAGAAGGCTAGGTCCCCAAAAGATAAATTATTTGA
The DNA here is from genome assembly GCF_003668045.3 of Cricetulus griseus. Taxonomy (NCBI): domain Eukaryota; kingdom Metazoa; phylum Chordata; class Mammalia; order Rodentia; family Cricetidae; genus Cricetulus; species Cricetulus griseus. The sequence continues at coordinate 213,542,963 of NC_048595.1, forward strand.
ACACAGTTCTGACTTAGACTGTTTGAGAGACACCTCACTTATCTTGCCAGGAAATTCGAACTGCCAAGATGGCCATGTCAGATCTTGGAGATCTGAAACTAATATATAATCAGATCCAAATTGTCCTGTTACCATGAATTAAAGATACCAAAACAGCAGCTGCAGCAACAGTTGCAACAATAACAATAATTCCTGTTTGTTTTTAAAGTTATCTGATTAGCTGGGTAAGAAATGTATTATAGATGAAAGTAAACAAGATATGAAGTAAAGTGTGAGAAAAGACCCATGATGCATTCCAGATATGCTGCTGTCTAAGGGACAGCCCCTCTCCTGGCACCCAGGAAAGCTAAGGACTGAGTTAAGCCTGGGTAGAACTGCCTTGGACAGATCCTAAGAAGCAGATCTTCTGCGATAGGAAACACACAGATGTCAGAGCTGAAACTATAGCATTGGGATTGGTCCATGATGCCTTCTGGGATACTGATCAGAGCTCTGAACCCATCCTGTGTCACAGTAGGCACTTACGGGCTCTTGGCTCTTGCATCCATATGATTCTTAGTAATTAAAGAGGAACTAATAAACTCATTCATTAAATTTTGTCCAAAACCAAAATAGAATAAACTTATAACCCTGAGAGACAACAAAGTCAGATGATAAATATTCCAAATGAGAATTTAAAACAAAGCCAACTTTATCCCTAAAGCTTATTAAAGCAACACATAGACATGGGATATATTATTTTTTATTCAATTTGACAATAAAACTACAAACATTAGATAGAGGTTTTAGTCTGATCTATGTGTAAATTTCTTTAAACCTGCCCTAGGTTGTATTTTATATTTAAACTTGAGTATGTCAATGACAAACAGTTCTTATATTAGAAATTTTTGCTAATTTTGAAAAGAAACATGCAGCGAAGTTTACATTACTCTTGTCTTTAACAATATATACTTTATGGACATGTATAACCTTGAACACGTGCCTTAAGGTGAGCAAGTTGCTACCATTTATTGCTTTCATTTATTTCCTTGCCATTTCTTTCACCTATTCCTGGCTGATCTCTTAAGAAAAAATGGTCAGTGTCATAGATACCAACATGGGAAATTTACATCTAAGACACATCTTAGAAAATGTTTTTTGTTTAAATTTTTTAAATGTTTTATTTTCTTTATTTTTATATTGTGTGCATGTATGTCTGAGTGAGGGTGTCAGGTTGCATGGAACTGAGGTTACAGACAGCTGCAAGCTGTCGTGTGGGTGCTGGGAGTTGAACTCAAGTCCTCTGGAAGAGCAGGTTTTACCCCTGAACCATCTCTCCAGTTCCCCAAAAATGTCCTTTATTGGGATCTTTGTATTGAACACAGATAGCTTGTAATTATCTGTTGCAATGCAATTGAGGTTTATTTATTTATTTATTGTAACATATAACATTTGGTAGGCCAGGAGGTAGGTTGGTTAAGTGATCCACTAAACAAATTTCCCTAAAACTACACGAACTTCATAACTATGAACTTGGTGGGTCCACGTTGACCAATTTAAGTACCATCTTTTGGCTCAGCAGTAACTACTCACCATTTTCTACATTCGCCAGTCGATGCAGAAGAGGCAGCCAGACCAGGCACTGTGGAGGAGGGTCTGACATGAGCGTATCCAAGAAGCCATTTAATGTGACCTTTTTCTGCATCAGAAGAAAAACCACAAAAGTGTAGGTCAGAGAATAATCTGAACTCTTGGGCTAGCCACATGTCACTTGACAAAGAAACAAAGCATCCAATTAACTCCTTATCTAGGGAGACACAGAACTTGCCAAAGGGCACGGTTGCACTTGTTTACAACCAAGGACATCCACTGCTTTTTGTGCCTAATTGTCATGAGACCATATCATCTGCACGAGTCTAGTCAGGGGACAATCAGAGGAGTCTGTGCCTCTGTCTCAGAGATGAAGGGTGTTGTGAAAACAAGGAAAGGCAAAGAGCTGGAATCTACACTAACTCAGAAGTCCTCATGACACAGACTGTATGTTGTTCCCTTCGGGTTGGGCTGTTTGTGAATGATGCATTTCCTCTATTGCTTACACACTGAATATTTAATTGCTAATGTGAACAGTTCCACTGGAATTCTGAAATAGCAGGAATTGTGTGGTCAAATGTTAAAATTATTTTATTTGAAAATTTGAACCAGGATATCAAGGTGGATAGGACCATAATAGTTTTGGTAACAGTCCCAAAGAGGTGTAGTGTTTTTAAGGCCCATATTGTGGGATAAACCTTGCATCTCACTAATAACAGATTCTGGATTGATGTTTTTCTGTCAACTTTGTGGCTTCACATGAATCTACTGATGTTTTAATTATTGTCTGTGGTCCCACAGCCCCCTCAGTCAGTGCACTGCTGGCCACTCTGGCCAAGGCCTGGAGGGGCCTCTGGTCTCTAGGCCCTGGCTCTGCTGTTGCTGCTATATGTAGGTTTAAATTAAGTCTCTATTATTCTAGTTATCAATAAAACTCAGAAGTCAAAGGCTGGGGTGAAAACTTGCTAGCTCAGAGAGGCTTAGTAGCAACTAGTTGACCTTACTTATTTGCTGGAGATATCTCTCTTCCCTTGTCCTAGAACCCAGAGGAAGCCCAAACTCTCCTCCCCTCCCTTTCCTTCCAGTGTGTCTTCTTTCTCCAAATTGCTGGCTTCTTTATGGCCAATTCTGTCTGTCAGTCACTGGCATTGCCCCCTATTGGACAGTCTCAGGAGTGCCATATAAAATATCCCACATCACTGGATCATTGGTCAGGAGACAAGATTTTTAAAAGATTTCAGAATTTATATGTCTAAAAGATAATTTTCCTTAAAAGCTATTACTCTGCATTGTATGGACTTTTCCCCCAGTGAAATATTTCAAACACACTTGGAATTTCAGTCATTTATTTATTTATTTCTTATGTGTATGGGTGCTTTGACTATGTGTATGTCTGTGTGCATACATATGAGTGCCTGGTGCCCATTGAGGCTAGAAGAGGGAGCCAGATCTCCTGGGACCACAGTTGCAGACAGTTGGAAGCCTCCATGTGGGTGTTGGGAATTGTGCTGGGAATTGAACACAGATCCTCTGCAAGAGTAGTCAGTGCTCTTAACCACTAAGCCATCTCTCTAGTCATCTCCTCCTTGCTCCTGTATTTTAGCCTTTTAAATTGTGGATATAAAAACATTAAATTAAAAATAAAGTGTTTGTGTATGTGCCACTTCCTAAAATTTTCAGATGACCTTATCCACTTTGGTTACTTAATCATATTGGCTAAATTATAATTGATCCTGAATTTTCCAAGAGATTGCTGTAACTTGGATGTGTATAAATTTCTCATCATTAATGCTCAGCATAATTTGAAAGGAGCTTTTAGCATGAGAATATTTTATTTAATAGTTTTTAAACATACAAGTCATTTTATGTTTGAAGGTCAGGTGTAGAAAGACAAACACTATGTGTTTTCACTCCTGTAGAAGCTAAAATGCTCATCCCAGAGAGTAAAAGAGGCTGGAAGGGGAGGAACAGAAGGAGAGGGAGGAAGAGGGATGGAGAAACAATGGACAATGGGTACCAGAATGCAGCTAGGAGAAATACCAAATCCAAATTGAAGTCACTGAGAGAAAAACTGTACTAACTCAGGGCAGAGCGGAGGTGGAGGAATGTTCAGGAGCAGCTAAGCCCTGAATGTAGGAGCTGGGACTGTGATGATGACATCAGGGCTTCCTTTGCCTAGATAGCACAGGAGCAGAGTTAGTATCTAATGCAGCCTGCAGTGCATGTCTTTACTCATCAGGAGGTTAGTTAGATTTCTACAGATGTATGATAGGAGTGACACTTGATGCAGTTTCAACTTTGCAGATGGCCAAGTAAATGCAGAATGAGGATGTCACTATCTGGGTGTACAGTGTGGTTTTCCAGTAGCTGCTGTGCACAATTATTTTCCCTTAAACTTCATTTAATGTTTTAATTAAACAGACCACTTAAGAAAGCATACCTGGTTAGTTTAAACTATATGGCTGTAAATGAACATTTTCTGCATGAATTTAGAAATTACTGCTATATTTTATTGGGGAATGAATGTATGGTCTTTCCAAAGAGGTATAAGCTGGAGATGTGGTAAACTAAGCACCTTCCCTAGCAACAAGGTCAGCTGAAAGCATCACTACGACATATTGTGAAAGATTTAGGCACCAGTGTGCACCATGTATTGGACCATCCTGACAGTCATGTGGCATGTGAGGACATCATTTATTGGACCACCCCAACAGCCATGTGGCATGTGAGGAAACTCCTCTCCTTTGATGAATGTTGGTAAAACTTAGTGTGGGGCCAGACATTCCTCATTTGGGACTGAGTGACAATTCAGTTCTTTTGATAATATAGTGATATTAATGATAAGGATACTGAGGATATATTATATATATATATAATATATATATATATATATATATATTGCTGCAAAGACTAAATTAGGCAGTAGACATCATTAGCATGATGTGTGCCTTTTGGTCAATGAGCACTAGTAATTATTACTATTCATGTATAAGTTATAATTACATGTATCAGTTATATGTAAATATATGTTAGTTGCTGGATCACAAGCCATTTGTCACAGGTTGGAAAAATACACCCCAGGCTTCTGTCATGAAGAATTTGGGCACCTGAGCCAGAAGTCACACACAGAAGAGAACAACGGTGTTAGGAAGGTTTCCTTAACAATGTTACCTGTTGGGAGAAACAGGATCTGGCTGACTGTTCTGTGTAACCAAACGAAGGACCTTCAAAAACCGCTGTGGGAAGTTTGAGAACTTCCCGAAGGAACTGGTCATATCTCCCATAAACCATCACTCCACTGGAGTCAGAGATCATTGAGAAAATATCTGATGGAAAGAAAGGGTGAAGGTATTTACCACATAAGCATGCTAAAGCTCTATCTCAACATCTCTTGTATTAATAATGCAGAGCAAGTATATTATTGATGAAAACATAACATGAAACCTGATTTTTCTGCCGAAATAGTCTCAGCATGATATCCATATCCAGTGTTTTCTTCTTGTTGTTCTTTCAAGACAGGGACTTGCTAAATGTCTGGTGTCTTTTTGAAGGTGAGTTGTAATTTGGGTAATATTAGCATATTTTGATAAGACAGAGAACATGATTTTGTCTTGAGGTTAGTTATCAACTCACATATAATGCTGCAAAGGTAAATTTTGTATATATGATACATACTGCTGTGGTTTGCAAGTGAAATGTTCCCCCACAGGCTCATGAGTTTGAACACCTGGCCCCTATCTGCCATGGGTGGTGCTGTGAAGGCTGTGGAACCCTCAGGAAGTGGAGCCTTGCTGGAGGAAGTCTGTCAGTGGCTGTGGACTTTGAGGTTCTATTGTCTGGTGCCACTTGCTGTTCTTTCCTTGCTACTGGACTGCTGATGCAGTAACAGGCTTGTCTCTTGCTCCTGCTACCGTGTGTTCTCTCCCACAACAAAGGGATCCCTCGGGAACTGTGAACTGAAATAAACCCGTCTCCCCTTAAGTTGTTTCAGTCAGGACATTTTATCATGGCAACAGAAAAGTAAGACAAAATTGCCAACATCTTAGGAAACAGAATGAAATTGTCACTGTAGCGGAACTGGGGGAGGTCCATGTATCATTTATCTAATTAGCAATTTATCCATTTGTGTCATTATTAAACATTTAGGGTTTGATTCATTGTCTTTGAAAAAATAAAGGGCACAATAGAGATAAGGATAAAAAGAAAGAAGCTAAAACGTAGTAACTTCCCAAAGAGGCAGAAAATTTTATAGACCACACTGTCCAACAGGGTGGAGGGCATGTGACTTATCAGGAAAGGTCTTTGTGTGGTGAAGAGGAGCCTGGCCTCACAGACGATCTATGAGGTAAAATCAGGCTTTCAGATTATTCCCCAGAGTACCTCTGCCTTCACTGAGCTGTGACCTCCCTTCTGCCATGATGTGAACTTAATGAACACTAACAGCTGAATTCCCAAGGTGCTTCCTAATCCTTTCCACCCCTCCCCCCAATTATCAGAATGAAAGGACTTGTCATCAGTTTATCTAATGCTAATTAAACAGCATTCAGCCAGTGTAGCTGCTGGGACAAGCTACAGTAAGTTCAATGTGCTACCTCTGTTCATTTTGAATGTAGCCAAGGCTATCACAAGCCATGGCTGTAACATTTACACTGTAATTCTATGTCACATATTGCAAGGTTTTACTAGGCTATGGTTTTAGGATGTGAATCAACTCTCATCATGTGAAATCTTCCCAATAAAAATGACGTTTCACAATTGACATTAATGGTGATATTGTAGACATTCTGAGGCTAATGTCCAAAATATATAAGGAGCTCAAATAACTCAATAGTATGAAAAAAAAAACCTTACTGAAAATGAGCCAAGGAGTCAAATAGATATTTCCTGCAAGAAGGCATACAAATTTGTTAGAGGGTTATTAAAATGCTCAGTGTCAATGATCATCTAGTAAATGCAGATGAAAGCCATGGCCAGCTACATCTCTAGTAAAAATGAGAAAAAAAAAAGTACAAAAGAGAAGCAGTGTGGGAGAGAACTTGGGGAAAGGGAATAGTTGTAAACTGTTGTGGAAATAAAAATTTCAGCCATTTTGGAGGTAAATAACACAATTAGAAAACATAGAATCATGACATGATCCAGCAATTCTATGCCTGGGCTTGCATCTAAAGGTGAGTAGTTTGTGGATGAAATATCTGTGCTTCCAAGTTTATGATGACATCCCAAACAGTGAAGATGTATGGTAACATAAGTGTCCTTCAACAAATAAATGGATAAGTAAGAGTAGCCCATCCGCAGTGGAATGTTGCTCAGCCATAGAAGGAGGAAATCTTACCACCTTCAACAATATTGATGAGCTCCGGGGGTATGCTGTTGAGTGAAATGAGCCCACACACAGTGATGAATATTACATGTTTAGACTCAAACAGAAAATAGACATGTTGATTTCAGAACTAGAGTATAGAATGGTTACTACTAGCACCTAGAGTACTTAAAAGACAGGCAGGGATGTCAACATGTTGTCAATGAATATGTAGTTATAGCTAAGAAACAGTTCAAGAGAGAGCCTTCACAGAAGGGTGACAAGGTCATGAAATATGTGTTAGTACAGTTGATGAATGTGTATGTTCTTGTCACAAAATACTGTATAAAATGGTGCATATATTAATCAGATAGATGTAACCATTTCACAGATAGATTAAACCATTTAATTTATATTAATTAAAAAAGAAATTCAATTTAAACCAAAGTGCTGTCTTCATCATCTCTGCAATGTTGCTTGCTTGCTGAGTTTTATCTCAGGCTCTAGTCAAACTGTTCAAGAATAAATAAATCAAAAAGAAGCTGCCAACAGGACAATATGTTGATTAATTCTGTATGTAAATGCTGAAACATTCCAATGAGCAGGGAGACAAGAAAACTTGGGAAAATCAGACTGGCTTTTCCATGGAAGCTGCCATCTTGCTTGCTTTGAGGAAGGTGGATGGTCCTAACAGGGTCACCCTGTGTCTCTTGAGGCTCTGAGTACCTTTTCAAATCACTAAGTGAAAGAATTCAGGCAAAGTTTCTATTCTGGTTTGAATGTGAACTAACTCCTTCCCTCTTGCTAATTTTTGAATATTCGGCATGTAGCTGTTGGTATTGCTTTGGTAGGTCATGGAACCTCTGGGGTGGGAGGCATTGTCTGCAGGTATAGCTTGTCAGGGCTGGACCTTAAAGGATAGCCCACCTCTGGTTCTACTGCTGACTTCTCCTGCCTCCTTATCTGACACATTATTAACAAGGCACCTCACACTCTCATTGTTATGGACAGAAGCCTGTCCTGCCACTAAGCCTTCCTCAATAGTAGACTGTTTTCTCTGAACTGTGAACCCAAGTAAATCATTTCCCCTTAAGTGTTCGGGCACACTATGAAGTATTTGGGCACAGTGAAAGGTAATGGATTTAATCTCTAACTAGAACAAAAAGCAGGAATATCCATAATGACCTTCGACATACTTGACACTAAAATGAGAGAGAATGAACTTCATTTGTGTCAAGGGAGGTCATCTTAAAGCCCAAGTAAGTGTGGACCACAGGGATTATCTGAAAGTGGCTATGGATGGCTTACTCAAGTCTTTAAAAAGAAATGAAGGAACTCCTGATGTTGATGTGAAAATAATACATGCTTATATCTTAGTTTTGGGCTTGATAAGTATGCATATATAATAAAAAGGATTATTCTCAGGATTCACCCAGTTAATAGATGTAAAGTATCCATAATAATACTTTACTTGTGGGACACCGTGTATATATTCTAGATATTTTCATTATTAATTTCATTATGTATTTTATTCTGTTGCTGACATCATTCATTCATATGAAATCCACAGTGGGAGTTTTCCTTGTGGCTCCAGATCATATTATAACCCCGTTTGTGTTTCCTACAGCAACATAACATGAATTTGCCATCATTGGTTCATTCAGCTACAGTCAACCTGATACATACTAAATGGGTAGCATTTTGCTAATCAGCGAATATACAGGAAACCATGATGCAGTTCTTGCCCTCCAGGAGGCTTGGAAGATTGAGAAAAGCTTGAAGTTAACATCCTGGTGTGAATACTGGGAGAGCAGGGTGGATGCCATGCAGAGGAGGAGCCGGTCAGGTAAAGTGTAAAGGCCACTGAGCAGTCAGCACAAAGGAGAGAATTGGTTTAAGGAAATGTGGTCAGGACAAAAGGGACTGCAAGCACAAGGCTCACAAGGAATCCGAATAGTCAGGGAGTGGGGTACAGACACCAGGGTACTGTGGATGGTGATAGCAGATAAAACACATTGAAACTTCTGCTATGGAATTCAAATTGGGGCTGGATGGTATCAAGGGGTGTGATGAGGGATTTAAAGCAAGCCAGTAAGTTACGGGCACAACCCTGGAGGTAGTTATAGAGGTAAACCAACCCATTTAGAGAGAGAAATTTGATAAAGACAAGGTGTTTGCTAAAGCGTGGGTCTTCTGAACTAAAGAAAAAGAAAGTGCTCAACAAGTATAGATAAAATAAGACATCCCAGGCTTATGGTCTTGGACTTGGAATTCCTTTAGATCTGGATTATTGGGGTTGAAGAGTTGCCTGGGTTGGTGCAGTGTTTGGCTTGCAAGCATAAGACCTTTGTTTGCACCCTAGAACTATGGAAAATTCTGGGTGTGGTGGTGCATGGTTGTAATTTCAGCACCAGAAGGGCAGAAACAGAAGGACCCTTGGAACTCACTTGCAAGTTTAATTGGTGAGCAACAGTCCAAAGAGAAACCCTGTCGCAAAGATGGACAAAATTCCTCCATATGGCTACTATGGTGTCTTCTATCACACATATGCCCAAGCACACATGCACACAGATGGGAGTATGCATATATCACATCCATACTTGTATGGGGACACACATGAACACACTTAAGAAAAATCAACCAACAATATTGTCTAAGAGACAAGTGTTCCCAACACATTAAAGCAGCTAATTACAAGACGAGAACAATTAAACCAAAAAGGAGGTCACTCTATGCTTATGGTGCTCTGCCATATGCCCACAGAAAGTACCCTTCTTTCTATAGGTTGTCTCAATCGTGCCACCAGGAGTAATGTGGTGAACACCACACTTATTGGGTGGTGGTGGCCCTAAGTAGTTATAAAATGGAATTAGTATCCTCTTTATTGCATTTTAAAGCATTTAACCACCTTTGCTTAATTTTTTCTGTTGTAAAATGTGCTCCTGTTGTTAGTTAATTGCCTATCAACCATGCATTTGATGTATATTTTAATATTTTACTTTGTGTGTATGTATGCGTGTATGCCTTGTGTGTGTGTGTGTGTGTGTGTGTGTGTGTGTGTGTGTGTGTGTGTGTGTGTGAAGATGAGGAAAAATCCTAGGGCTGGTTCTCCCTGTCTACTTTGTGTAATCCTATGATTTAATTTAGGTCGCCAGGCCTGTGTGAAGTCACCTCTCACCGCTGTCATCTTGCCAACCTTCTGTTTAAATCTGATCCTGCCTTAGAGGAAGAGTGGCTCTTCCCAGCCCAGGATCTGAAGATGAATGATAAGGTTGCCACAGTTTTCTTTTACCAGTAACTGCTTTAGTGACTGTTCTGAGATGAACAATAAGACTGGACAGAGAGAGAGAGAGAGAGAGAGAGAGAGAGAGAGAGAGAGAGAGAGAGAGAGAGAGAGAGAGAGAGAGAGAAAGGACATCTGACACAAGGAGAGCTGAAGCAGAAGAGCCTGGGTCCTCCAGGACAAGGACTCACTGGCTTCAGGAAAGGCTCAGAGGGTCTTCATGTTTAGAAGATTGCCTTTCATTATTTTGGCTCAAATTTATTCTAATATAGAACTAGAGAAATGGCTCAGTGGTTAAGAACACACTAGTTGCTCTTCCAAAGGTTCTGAGTTCAATTCTCAGCAACCACATGGTGACTCACAACCATCTGTGATGCCCTCTTCTGACTTGCAGGACACTGTATACATAATAAAATAAATCTTAAAATACTAGGACTTGTGTCTATGAATACCACATTGAATGAGTATTTGAAGATGCTTTCAAAGATTTTAAGTTTTTGAAACATTTCTCTAATGTCCTTGGCATAAATGGCTGATTGTGACATGAAGGCAGCAGCCAAGCTCTTCTGGGTTTTCCCTCTTGTTTCTTTCATTTTGTTAAATTTTCTTTTCTTAGCCTAATCTTGAAGAAAGTGCCTCCTAGATAATTCTGAAGCTACTTAGAGAGTGACGAGAAAGCCACCGGTTCCTGGAACTTCTAATTTATTGTCTCCCAGTTTAACAGTGAAGTAGATAGTTTTCAAGTTCTTTATCTCCTAGGCTAACCAAAGAGAAACAGACTGGCCCAGGTTCTGGGTGGGTGTCTCTGAATTCTGGCTGTATTGGCCAGTCCACAAAAGAAATCACAGATGTGAAGGAAACAGATGCCACCTCAGTTTTGCCATCCTGTCACTAATCTGGTTAGCCAGTGAGAAAATGTTCATCCAGTATGTATGGCTTGACTCCAAAGGATTAAAGAAGTGAAATTATGTCCACAGTGTAACTTAGCAAATCAATGTCATTGCTGGACTCACAACTTGGATTATCAATGCCAATTGTCATGGCCTTTCTAACACAGCATTACATGCCATACTCACAATATTTAGGGTAAAAGACACGATGAAATCACAATATCAACAACATTTTAAATTAGTGAAAATTGAGCACTTTAGTATCAGAAAGATTCTACTAAGAGATAGGCAGTTATAAATCATGATAACTTGAAAGTAGAGGGGAATGCTCATTTCATTAAAATTTACCTAATGTGGAAATATTTTTATTATAAAATTTAAAGGACAAAGAAGACTGCATTTGAAATGGCTCTACAGAATGAAGGGGAGGCAGAGATAGACAGGGGACTTGGCAAGACTAAGAGAGAGGATGTAAGGCACACAGCAGAAACAAGCAAGGAGGTGGGAGTGGGGATAACTTACATCTTAACTTGTCCATGATCTTCCCTCCACACAATGTGGCCAAAGCCATTTTGACAGCAAATACTGAGATTTTACCATGGCCTTCCCTGTTTAATGATAGCAGAAAAAAAGATGATGTTATTTAGGGTATGTCCAATAAAGAATGTTGACATTTTCTACTCTGTAGAAATTGTAGGATACATGACTGCATGCATTATTCATTTTAGAAAAGGTTGTGAATACAATTCAACACATATTGCTGATAAACTGTCTGTTTGATGCTTTTGTTTTTCAAGAGACATCAGAGTCTCCTAGTTTTTTCATTGTATATGTCACTTGCTTAAAGTATAGACTGGTAGCCAGAGAAATATGCTCTAGATAACTGTGGGTTTAAATAGAAGATCATGCTTTTTTTCTTTGGGTTTCATGAAATAATTTTATGCATGATTTCAGTTTCTATAATTTATTCAAACAGACTTCAGAAACTTCATATTGTATTTCCTTAGAGAATTATTAAATTTAAGTTAGGCTGAGTATGTGGGCTTTTTTTCCAAGTTCAACTTTTATTTTTATTATTTATGGCATTTTATTTTATTTTTTATTGAAATTATTCTTCTCTTATACAATTCATCCCAACCACAGTTTCCCCTCCCTACACTCTCCCTAGTTTCCCCTTACCTCCCCTGCCATTACCCGGCAGAAAAGAGTAGGTCTCCAAGAGACAACTTTTAAGAACACATTTTTGTCAACTACTATTTTCTAAACAAATTGTATATATATATATATATATATATATATATATATATATATATATATACAGCTAGTATTTTAAGAGAAAGTAAGAGCTGGTCTGGAGAGATGCCTCATTGAAGTGCTTGCTATGGAAGCATGAGAACCTGAGCTTGGATCCCCAACACCTACATAAAGGCTCGATATGGTGGCACATACTTGTAATGTCACCATCTAAGAAGCAGAGCCAGACAGATCATTGGCCAGCCTAGTCAAATCAATGAGCTCGAGGATCAGTGAGAGAACTTGTCTAAAAAAATGGATAGATATGCCTTCTGAACACACGTGCAGGATTTCTCAATAAAATACTTGGAAACAGAATCCAGGAACATATCCAAACGATTTTCCACCATGATCAAGTTGGCTTCATCCCAGAGATTCAGGGATGGTTTAGCATACATAAATCGATAAATGTAATCCACCACATACATAAACTGAAAGACAAAAATACCTCATCTAATTAAATGCAGAAAAGGCCTTTGACAAAAATCCAACACTCCTTTATAAAAGAAGTTCTGGAGACATTAGGGTTACAAGGGAGATACCCCAACATAACAAAGGCAATGCATAGTAAGTCCACAGGCAACATCAACCAAAATAGAAAGAGAAATGGGAAACATTTCCTCTAAAATCATGAACAAGATAAGGGTGCCCACTCTCTCCATACTTGTTCAGTATAGTATTTGAAGTCTTAGCTAGAGCAATAAGACATCTGTAAAAGGCCAAGAGTACAAATAGGAAAGGAAGGAGAAAATATTCTTACTTGCAGATGATATGGTTTTATATTTAAGACCCTAAAGACTCCAGCAGGAAACTTCGATAGTTGATAAATACTTTTAGGAAACTATCAGTTCATGAAATCAACACAGGAAATCAGTAGCCTTCTTACATACAAATGACAAACATACTGAGAAACAAACCATGGAAACAATACCTATTACAAACAAAACAAAACAAAACAAAAAATAGCTTCAAAAATATTTTGGAATAACTCTAATTAAAGGTGTGATAGACTTGTTCAATAAAAACTTTAAGGTATTAAAGAAAGAAATTGAAGAAGACCCCAGGATATGGAAAGATCTCCTATGCTCATGGATCAGTAGGATTAATATCTTGAAAATGCCTATCCTATCAAAAGCAAACTAAAGATTCAGTGCAATCCCCATCAAAATTACAACTAAATTCTTCACAGTTGAAAACAACCTTCAGCTTCATATGGAAACTCAAAAGACAAACAAAAAAACAAAACCCAGGATAGTTAAAGCAATCCTGAATAATAAAAGACCTGCTGGAAGTTTTACCATCCCATATTTCACATTACACTACAGAGCTATAGTAAAAAATTCAGTATGGTGTTGCATAAAAACAGACATATTGATCAATGGAACAGAACAGAAGACCTGAGCACAACTGCATAGCTGTAAACACTTGAAGTCAAAATTATACACTGGAGAAAAGATTCCATCTTCAACAAATGGTGCTGGTCAAAGTGGATGTCTGTATGTAGAAGAATACAAATTGATCCTCATTTATCACTTTGAATAAAATCTCAACTCCATATAGATCAAGGTTTTTAGGATAAGGCCAAATTCCCTGAAACTTAAAGAAAAGAGAATATGTAATTCATTTGATCTACATTGTCACAAGAAAGGCCTCTCTGACCAGGCCCCCAAAGCATAGACACAAAGACTAACATTAGTAAATGGGACCTCGTGAAGGTAAAAAGCTTTTGCATAGCAAAGGACACCATCATTCAAGCAAAGCAGAATGGGACAAAAACTGTATACATCTGACAGAAGGCTTGTTTTTGAATATACAAAGAACTAAAAAATACCAAAAACCAAAACCAAAACCTAAAACCAAAACCTGAACATTTACACAATGGAATACTACTCAGCAGAAAAAACAATGGAATCTTGAAATTTGCAGGAAAACAGATGGAACTGGAAGAAACCATTCTGGGCGAGGTGACCCAATCACAAAAAGACAAACATGATATGTACTCACTCATATGTGGATTTTAGACATAGAGTAAGAGATTACCATCCTACAACCCACACTGCCAGAGAAACTAGTAAACAAGGAGGATCCTAAAAGAGACAAACTTTGTCCCCTGGAGAAGGGAAAAGGGTCACCATCCCCTGAGCAAATTGAGAACACAGGAAGAGGGGGGAGGGAGCTATGAGAATGAGAAGGGAAGAAAAGGAAGAATGCAGAGGTCATGAGGGAGCAGAAAGGTTGAGTCAGGTGTAGATTAGAAGAAAGGATATGTGATAGGTAGGGTTTTAGTTGGAGGGGTGGTAGGGGAGGAAGGGAGGGAGAAGGGAACTGGGATTGTCATGTAAATCAATCTTGTTTGTAATTCAAACAAAAAAAAAAGTCAAAAAAAGAAATCCCCCCAAATCAACAAAAATATTATGTTGGAAAAAAAGTATTCCATCTTCCCAGATGAGCCTAACTCTTGTCAAACTGACAACTAACCAGCACACTGCTTTTGCAGAGGTCTGAAGGCTGATTCCCATCACCCATATCTTTGACTCACAGGCACCTATAGCTTGAGTTTCGGGGATCCCACACCTGTGGCCTCTGTGGGTACCTGCACACATATACTTCCTGATATACAAATAATTAAAAGTAATAAAATTAAATATTTTAAAAATCATCTATAAAAAAGCTGAACATCAAGAAAGCAATTCAACTTTTAAAAAATGGGTTACAGTACTAAATAGAGTTCTCATTTCTCAAAATATGAAACACAAATGGCTAACACTTGAAAGTTTTCAACATCCATAGCCACCAGAGAAATGAAAATTAAAACTCTTTTGAGATTTCATCTTACACTAATCAGAATGGCCAAGACTAATAAAACAGATGTTGGCGCATACTGTCAAGGATGTGGGGAAAGGGGAACACTTATTCACTGCTAGGAGTGAAAACTGGTACAACCCATAGAAATCTGCATGGAAGTTCCTCAAAAAGCTGAAAATATATCTACCAGAAAATTCAGCTATACCACCCTTGGGCATATACCCAAAGAACTCTACATCACTACAGAGATACTTGCTTATTCATGTTCATTGCTGCTCTATTCATAAAAGCCAGAAATTGCAAACAGCCTAGATGTCCATCAACTGATGAATGGATACTGAAAATGTGCTCACATTTACACAATGGACTATTATTAAAGTGTTAAGAAAAAAGAAATTATGAAATTTGCTAGTGAATGGATAGAGCTAGAAACACTCATCCTGAGTGAGACAAATATTACATGTTTTTCTTGCATATAAATGTTAGCTTTTAAGCTTTCAATATGTGTGACACAATTTGAATAACACAGAGGCTAGGTACCTTGGAAGGGACCAGGGAGGAAGAGATCTCCCAGGGAAGGGAACATAGAATATAGTGTTATTGAGACATAAAGGGGAAACTAGACTAGTAGGACTAAATGGAGTAGGAGTGACAGAGCAGGGTAAAGGAGAGAATATGGGGAGGGACAATTAACACTAAAAAACCACATGAAAGCCTAGCACTTTGGAAAATCCCTAAATATATACATATATGAAAGGAAGTTAAATGGAGTCACCATATAATGGGATAAGCAATGCCCAAACTAGACATCATATGTTATGAAATAAATCCTCCAATATCAGGAATGAGTAACATCTTGTTGAGCTGTTCGCCTAGGGAGTCCCACAGACCCTGCTCAACACCACAGGCTACTGTCAATGCTGTTGGTTACCTTCAACAACATGACATTAAGGCCCTGTTGCTGAAGATACCACTTACACATGTCATTGAGCTTATGCCCAACTAGAAGCATCACCCTACTGACTAGTGATTATGGTACAGGAATTTACTCTTCATACTGTGGAAGAAGGGAAGTATTCATCATTGTCACACAACTAGGAACTCTATGACCTGCAACAGCATCTGCCTGCAAGATATACTGGTACAATAGTTGCACAAATGTGTTGGGGTGACCAGTCAGTTTTTGGATTGGAGTCAAGGTCCACTCCATAAGATGAAACCCATTTCTGTCACTTCTAAAGTGACCAAAACCCCGAGACTAGATACATTGTTCCCCTAGGGAAAAAACTACTACTATTATTCTGCTAAAGGAACACAACAATAAAATGAGTCTTAATGACATAGTGCTGTACCTATTTATCAGTGTGCCACTCAGCCCTCTTACAGTAGATGGTAATTGACAGAGACCCACAACTGGGCAAAGGGCAGAAAGTGAGAGACTTTGGAGCACTCAGCTCTGAATGGGATCTCTTGTCAAATCCCCCCTGAAGCATCAGGGGTCTATGTGGAAGTAGAGGTAGAAAGATTGTAAGAGCCAAAGGTGGTGGATGACTCCAAAGAAAAAGTGTCACCCAGACACAATAGTACTGATGCACTTATGAACTCACATAGACTGTGACAGCATGCAAAAGACCTGCCCAATTTCAAACCAGACAAATCCCAGCACAGAGAAGTGGAAGTAAGCACCAAGTTCTACTCCTAAGAAGCTATTTGCAATTGCTACTGGCTAAGAAAGGACAATGATGTTTTTCCAATGGAGTGCCCCTGAGTATATTATTTACACTCCAGGGTAAGCTGTGTGACCAGGATTAGTTGGTCAGCACCAAACAGACTCCATGGTTTTGTGTGATTTTTGTTTTGTTTTGGCATTTCTGCTTTTTATTTTTTTTTGAGGGAGAAAGAACAAGAAGGGAAATAGGGAGGATCAGGAGGAATTGAGGGAGGGGAAATGTGATCAACATACATTGTATGAAACACATTTTTAAAAAGTATGTATGTATTTTAAAATACATTTTAAAAAATGTATGAAATACATTTTCAAATAAGTGGACAGTGTAAGAGGAAGGCTCTTATTAACAACCTCTGACTTACACACACACACACACACACACACACACACACTCACATACACACACACATACACACATATACACACACAAACACACAGATACACATACACACACTCACATACACACATATACACACACTCACATACACACATATACACACACTCACACACATACACACATATACACACACTCACACACATACACACATATACACACACTCACACACATACACACATATACACACACTCACACACATACACACATATACACACACTCACACACATACACACATATACACACACTCACACACATACACACATATACACATACACACACTCACATACACACATATACACACACAAACACAAACACACATATATACACACATACACACAGATACACATAAATACACACAGATATTCACACAATACACATATACATATATACATACACACCCTTGCATGAACATGTACACATGGCTCTGACATATATAGAAATAGGAGTTTTGTTTGGACAGTTCCATTTCTTCCAAAACTAATAGAGATGCTGCCAAATCATTGACTTAGGGAATATAATGAACAAGTCATTCTCAAAATACATAAGGAGTATATAGAGTGCAATGTTTCACTGAAACTATATACCATTTGGAATAAATGGTCAATTGTCACATCTCAAGAATCATAAAAATAATACATTAGATATTCACGGCTATGAGGACAGAACAGAGCAGGCTGTCTTGAGAGCACTGCATGCATCCTGGCATGCATCCCGGCATGCGTCGTTGTTTGCATCCTGGCTTGCATGATGGAATATGACTTCAGGAATAGTAATTAGAGAGATGATCACACTGGCTTTTTTTTTTTTTTGTGTGTGTGAATTCAAGCTCTGAGAGCAATTGATTCCTCACTAGTATGAAAGGCACAGAAAAATGCCCTAAAAAGAATTCACAATTAGTGTGCCAATTCTTTTTTTTTTTTTTTTTTTTTTTTTTTTTTTTTTTTTGAGACAGGGTTTCTCTGTGGCTTTGGAGCCTGTCCTGGAACTAGCTCTTGTAGACCAGGCTGGTCTTGAACTCACAGAGATCCACCTGCCTCTGCCTTCCAAGTGCGGGGATTAAAGGCTTGCGCCAACGCCAGGCCTAGTGTGCCAATTCTTATTAAATGATAATTTCATTTTAAAAACAAATCAGGGAGATTGCCCTTGTTGTAATGTTTTCCCTTTCAATATGCAGAGGCCATGCATACAGTCCATAATGTGTATTTGCTCACTTTTCTCCACTATTGTCTTTGGGTGCAATGGAAAATATTCTGGTTTTATGTCAGTTATCCCAGACTTCTGTCCTTTTCAAGCTGTTCCTTTGTGTTACAGTTTGATGTCAAAATAGTATATCAAATTGTTCTCTTAGTACTTAATATCCAACAAGATATTTCTAAGAGTTGAGTTGGCTAAATCTGAGAAAAATTATCGAAGGTACAATCTGAAATTGCTTCATTAAATCCATGTTTTCTTAAACTTTTTCTTTCCTTGATATTTTGTTGTTACTCTGAGGAATCATGAAAGTTTTCCTAAACAATGGGAAGAGGAGGGTGAGTAATACTCTTTGTCTAAAACATATATGGATATCTGTGGACTCTATATTAAAACCAGGAATTATGTTAAAGTTGACTTCATTATAATAAAAAATAAGCAAGTGTTTTCCTCTGGGCTGGGCTTTCCAAGACTCCACCTAGAGACAAGCTGGCTGGCTTCAGCTAGGGTGTTATTTTTAGGGGAAGCTCCTGGCAAGGAACATCTGATTTTGAGAAGAAAGAAAACAACACAGATCTTGATAGATCTACACTGCCAGCCTGTGCTTAGTACAGAGCGTTTGCGCTCTCTGCCTTGCCAAGGGAGTTTCCTGTCTGAAGTTACAGAATCTGGCGCCAAATTTCACTCCCTGAAGTGAGCTCTGGATTCTGAGGAAAGCTTTCTTGAACAGGCAGAAAACATCAGCCTTCATTTAGAAGTTCTGAAAACAGGGAGGTTTCATTCACACATTTTATACATGGCATCTCATATGTTTTTGGGCCACTATTTGTCCCCAGCTATTATAGCACACATAGGAAGCTCTTTGCATGCTAGCTATACTAGTGAATGCATAAATAAAACAGCAATCTTCTGATTGATGGTATTAGACGTGTTTGGCTTTATGCTCCTTAATGCCTTAAAGTGGAAGTGATGATCTCTCTCTCTCATTCTCTCTCTTTCATATATTTTGAGGCTAATGAAAGTATTAATGTATGAACGAACACAAGCCCTCTGATTGACCCTGACACCTCTCTGGACTTCCTATAAATTTAAACGACAGGGAAATCCTTTTCCTGGTCTCCAGCAAGGTGCATTTACCCGAAGTTCTGCAGCTGGAGTGGAATTCTATCTCCTCCCATTCAAAGTGCAAGTCTGACAAAAGATGAGGGGGAGTAAGAACATTCAGTCTATTTATTACTATAAATATTCCTTGGGAATTGACTTTATTGTACCTCAAATAAAAGATTTTCCATGATAACAAGGCAGTGGCAGTCACTAGAGCAGAACACTGTATGGCTAATTTGAACTTAGGACTTAGAAAAAAAAACCCACTATTCACAACTACTAGTAATAGTCACAGTAATAGCAGAAGAAACAAGAGATGTTGGGTGTACACCCCCCTCTGTGCTTCCTTTGCTGTCACATGTCCTTGCAGTCTCACCAGTGAACAATACATTTTGCAGGCACATAGAGGATTGACTGTGCACTTCATAGTATACACCAGAATCTTTAAAATTCAAAAGGCAGAGAATGGTTTTGGCAGAATTTCAGGGTAATTTTACATCCAAGCAACTGACGGTGCCCTGGTCCTTTTCCAAAAGTGCCCAGGGCTCAGCACTGGGCTTGACTGCTCAGTAGGCTCTGCAAGGTATGACATGTGACACAGAGCAGTGTCTGGCAGGATTCAGCATTCACTGCATAAGGCCATCATATGATGGGCAGTCTTTCATACTAGTCACAAAACAGACTATGCTATAATGTGCAACAGTTCAGATGTTTCTTTCCCATATGCTCTGCCAGTATAATTGGAAAGGTTACATGTATGAGTGTTATCCTAATATTCTGAAACACACAGACTAAGTCTGGGAGGGGAAAAACCACATAGATTTTCCCATTTAAAATATGAGACAGAAATGTAAAGTCAGATTAATTGGAATCAATTCCTAGAAGAAAAAGATCATTACTTTTCATTTATACCATCTACCATAATGCTACATCGCCTGAAATTACTTAGTCTCTGAGTGTCTCAGTGACATCCCCCCCCCCCCCGGAACATTATGATATCAGTGCTAAATCAGTACCTTTGTTGGCTTGTAGTGAATGCTGGGTGGTTCTCACCTATTACTACAACTGCCACACTGTTCTCCTCAGCTGTTACGTTTGCTTGGGAAATGCTCCCTACAGGTTCATGGGTTCGAATATTTGATTGCCAGCTGGTGGTGCTGTTTAGGTATAGAAGGCAGTGGCTGGTTGGAGGAAGGGAAGACAGGCCTTGAGGATTATGGTCAGCCTTACTGTGGAGCTCTCCCTGCCGCCTGGTGAGCACCATCTATCCACCTGTGCCGCAAACTCCTGCAGTTGCTGACAGTGCAACCCCATCCACCATGATGGATGCTGTCTCCTCAAATTGTGAGTCAAGATAAACCTGCCCTTCTCCAAGGTTGTTTCTGTCATGTGCTTTGTCACCAAATGAGAAAAGCAGCCCATATGTCATCATCGAAGAGTCTGTATTAAAAATGCAGCCTGTTGTTTGCAAACTGGGAATGCCACTTCTGGAAATATTGGTCACTGCCATACTGGTGCTTTTGAGTGGCCAGATATGTATGGGAATGAGGTTGGCTAAAAAAGGAAAAACAAAAAGCAAAAACCAGGCCACTGCCATATAACGAACTGTAAGGAAACATCTTAAGGGAAAGATAGGACTGGACTGAAAGCTCAGAATATTATGATTGAGTTGCTGTTAGTATTTTTCAGGCAAAGTAGGAAGAAAATAAGAGAATCACATTGGCCCAATAAGAAAAAAAACACACAATTGTCCATATCAATAGCCAGTAACACACGGTACATAGGGTGTGACTCAACGCTCATAGCATTTGCTAGTTTCTGGAGGGGATATGGCAATTGGACACTAAATCTACAAAAAAAAAAAAAAAAAAAAAAAAAAGGAAGAAAGGAGACGGCACGACCTGAGAGAGGCCAGCCTTTGGTTTTTGCTCAACTCATTGTCATGTTGTGTATGGTCCCAGGGGCTATTGATGAGAAGAAGAATGGGTTACAGATCCACTGGTAGCATCTTGTGGGAGATGGCCAAATAAGTGTTTAAACACGCTCCCTGAGGGAGTAGGAGAATTGTGCGCAATGAGCAGAAGGACCAGAGAATGATGATTGACTTGACCGCGCTGCACAGAGCCAATGACCCTCCACCAAGGCTGGATAGCTTCGAAACCTAAGAATTATCTTCATCTTACAACTTAACGCCATGTTATTTCTCTTTTGCTTTACTATATCCTAGTATAAAAATATAATAGCAGCAGCAAATCTCCCTTAAGCTCTTCAAAGGGGTTTCCTCAACTGGGATATGAACAAAAGGTGACTGTGATAGCTGGTTGGCATTTGACAGTGAATTCGGAAGGAGAACGTGACAGATGATGGCTCCTGACAGCAGAGAGCAGGTGACAGGCCACCTCCTGAGGGTTTGTAGAAAGAAGAAAGAAGAGGAAGCGCCTGGTTCAAGCTTTGACTCCGTCTTAATGTGTCCTCTTCCCTCCCAGCCCGTTTCTATCTTTTGACACCTCTTTTCCCATTCTTTCCAGGACTGTCCATACTTTTCTATATATACTCTAAGAAAGTAAGATGGTGGCCGTGGGACAGATCTGTTCAGGAATTTCCCAGGGAAATAGCCATTTTGAGATGGAAAGTCAAGAAGAATAGAATTTCTTTAGATTCAAGGGCTTGTCTCTTCAGTGACAGAGTGGCAAGTGTGGGACTAAGCCAATGAGTCCTGACAGCAAGATGTCCTCCATAGGTACCAGTGTCTTTTTGGCTATAGAGCTGGTTGTTGTCTGTGGGAAGTACACTGCATGTGAACTCATATCCAGATATTTGGGCCGTGGGGGAAATGCTATTCTAGGGGACCTATGGTGGTAGGAAGGTAAATGTAGTTTCCTAGGATACAGCCAATTGAAGAGGGCTTTAGTGAGAATTTCAGAGTCCAAATGGCCGAGTCTGGTGAATTTTAAGGCCCTGCCAAAAGAATGAGCACAGTTCTCTGAATGCAAATTCTCATTGAACATGCTTGTAATTGTTCTTCTGTCTTTCCTTCCCTGTTTTAAAAAAATGTGACCTCTTTAGAGTGTAGGGTCTCAAGGTACCTTTGAATTTTCTTATTTGATTTTCCAATTTAAAAATGTGTTCATTTAAAATGGGAGACAACTCCTGAGAGATGTCAGCAAGTATAGAACAGCAGCAGCACTTCTTTGTTTTACTAGCATCAGACTCATTCTATCTGTCAAAATAGAATACGTTGCTTTAAACACAGGCTCTGTAGTGGGTGGCAGGAAGTGACATCAGGTCTCCATATTGGAGCTCATTTGGGTAAGCATAAGTTTACTATTATAAGAAATAGAAATGAACACTTATTTCATTCTTTAGTTTCTCTTCTTATACTCACTTAAGATACATTTGTAGTGAGCAGAACTTCCTGATGGCTTGCATTTCTTGCTGAAATTCCAAAAACTATCAGATGGAAAAGCCTAGGCGCCAGTAAAACATCCCACATAGATGTTCTATTTCAGGGGAGTGAAAGCACGAATGCTTCCAGAATAGAGTGCCAGTTGCATATGTTTACAAATCTCCTTCAGTGGGGATTAATCAAATATCCAAGGGCTTCTGATCTATAGGAAGAGCTAGTGATAAGCACGTTTCTCTGCAGTTCTGTGAGTGACTTCTTACCAAAGGATAGCAGTCAACTTAGAATCCATCTGGCCTCGAAATAATACTGCAATAGTATCAGTAGCTATTTAGGGAACACACAGCTTTGCTTTGTAAAATAATCTAACTGGTGTTTCTAAACAAATGGGAAACTTCTAACCCTAATGGGTTGAATGCCATATATTTCATAAGACAATCCCTTCATTACTACTAATCTGGTAATCTGGTCCTGTTTCTGTATTTATTGATTAGGGAACAAATTATGTTTTAACATTGATTCTCTGTGCATTTCCAGAAATATTTTAGAACTTAGGAGGAAATGATATTTCTTTTAAAAATACTTATATCTGTGAGCCTTTTGTCTGCATTTATGTATGTGCACCATGTGTGTGCCTGGTGCCCATGGGGGGTGTTGGATGTCTTGGAACTGCAGTTATAAAGTGGGTTCTGGGAACTGAATCTGAGTTCTCTGCAAAAGTGGCAAGTTCTCTTAACCACTAAGATATCTCTCCAGTCCCATATTTATTTTAGTATTTTCTGTCAACACATTTGGTTGTGATTTAGATTCCACCCTCACACCCCCAGTTCATATACTAAAGACTTGGTTGGCAGACTGTGACACTCTTAGGAAATGATAGAACCTTTACAAGTAGAACCAAGTGAAACTTAAGTCATGGAGTGTGAGCCCTTAAAAGGAACATGGGACCTCCCGTGCCTTCTCCTTGCTTCCCAGACATCACAAGTTAACAGACATCTTCTGGTACACTGCCTTACCCATAGGCCCCAAGGCAATGGTGCCAAGTGAACATGGACCAAAGCCATGGAAACTGTGAGCCAAAATTACCTCCTCTGGAAATTACTTATCTCACGTATTTGACTCAGCAATAGGATGCTGGATAGCACACATTTAAAACAAATGGGTCCCACTCAGCCTTTAGTGACACATTTGGACTCCAGTGTGTTCTTGTTAAGCGGTCAGAATGGGAATTGTGTTACAGAAATTCCATGATCCAATTCCATTTTATCATCTGCCATGTGGAACCACAGCTCTCTTTCAGTGTCCCTTCTCAGATTCCCACAGTGGTCAGACCAGAGCAGATCATCTGGTTCTAAAATATGCACAAGGAAAAAAATCTGTCTCTTTGGAAAAAGTTGATCTTAAAAACAGTTATTTTCAACTCACAAATTTCTCACAATGTAGTCATCATGGAGACGATAATATGTGCTGATCAAACTGGGCAGGAACAGTTCTAGGTTCCAAAGTGACAGCTGGTGATTTTGGTGAGTAGGAAAATGCCAATAGCATGACTGGAACATCTCCATTGCCATAGTACATGTCCACTTGGACAGGGACTAAGCAAAGTATGATTGTGTAAAGGTCAGTGCTGCACTTTCCCTTTTTAATATTCAAAACATGGCAAAAGCTAAGCTAGGTAGAGATGTTGTGTCAACACTAGGGCCTCGGATAAAAGCCCCTTTGAAATCCCAGGCTGATCAGGTAATTCCTGAAGTTTTCACATGCCATTTGGCTGTCATGTACATCTTAGAAAGAGAAACACTAGCAGAATACCCAAGTCTTCATGGATATGTTACTGAGAACTGGCTAAGTGACAATCTCTTTGTGCTTCAGGCTCTTCATCTGTGAAATGAGATTTGTGTGGATACTCTTCAAGATGTCAGCCAGCTCTGAGGCTCTCTGGCTCTATTAGGGGAAGTTATGAGATAATGAGGCTACAGTTCAGCTGTGGTGCATGACAGGGCACACTGTTTCATTGTGTCATACATCTGACTTGTCCACGTGACACCAGTCATTGTTACTTTTCTAGGCTTAGCCAAGAACCTCTTCAGCTTCTTTCCTGTTGGCTAGGTGTTGTTATGATACTTCAGAAACCACAGTCTATGTTAAATTGCAAAGAATCACGTTAGAGATATCCTCACTCTCTGCGCCTTACCAAATCACACTGTGTGCAAGCCATCATACCACATTCTGGAGCAACCACACAAACTGTAACTCATGACATTATGGGGTAAATCAAGGTTTTCTCATAAGGTATAGCTGTCCTCTCACAACCATGTGTTTGTTTACTCTCTAATCCCTATGGCTTTTAAAGTTTTACTTATGAATGTAAAATCTGATGAAGAAAAACTATAATATCATTTGGGAAAATGACGAAGAAAGGCACAAAAGAAAATAGAACTCAAACACAGAGAGAGCAATTGACAGTCACAGGGGGCTCACGGGTCAAAGGCTGCGAGCAGGAAGTTCAGCAGGAGACTGATGGACTGCTCCACATGAATTTGGTGGGTGGTTGGCATCCGTTTGTTGAGCTGGTAAAAAATGGTAGAGAGCACAGCCTCCAGGCGGGCCACATTGAGTTCTATGTTTGGGTCCAGGTTGTTCAAAGCGTTTTCCCGCAATGCTTCGATGACGTTCCAGATGTCCACCAGGTGCACTACGATAGAACCAGAGTGAACATGTCAGCTCAAAGCACATGGGAGGCGGCGGCTGCTTTACACTATCCTGGGTTGTCTGGGTTCTAACATATGCTCAGCTGCTGTGAAGGTGCATATGAGTGACGTCTACCTCCAGGACTTGAAGACCATGCACTTAGCAACAATGACTTACTGAACACCAAGTGCATTTCTTGGTAATACTTTCTCATTGTGACAAAATCTCCAACAAAAGCAACTTTGAGAAGAAAGGGTATGGTCCACAATGGTGAAGCCATGGTAGCTGGCCACATTGCATCCACAATTAGGAAGCATGGAAAGACCAGTGTTGCTGTTCAGTTCAATCACTCCATTTTATTCAGTCCAGGACCCCATCCTATAGAATGATGCTGCCCATACAACAGCATGGCCTTCCATCTCAATTAACCAAGCCTGCAAGCTCCTTCATATGTGCGTCTACAGGTGTATATCCTAGGTGAGGCTGGACCTTGTCAAGTTAGCAATTACTGTTATCATCTTCTTTGTTAACCTACCTTTGCAACATGGCCATTATTCCAATGTTACAGGCAGGAAAATTGAGGGACAGGGGAGTTAACAGTCAATGAAAGAATAGTCACTAGCAAAATTGGTAGTCAAATTCAAGTCTATCAGACTTAAAAAAAAAACCTCCCCACTGAACACAGTGACTGCTTGAAATGAGAAAACAAGAACTCTAAGTGCCCAAAGAGATCAGAATTTTAAGTATTTAAAATGAATTATTTCCATACATATATATTTACACACACACACACACACACACACACACACACACACACACACACACACTGAAATAAGAGGTGAGTCAGGAAGTAAAGCAGAGATGGACAAGGCACATAACAGCACAAATAAGTCAGATTACTTAACCAACCTGGTCAAAAATTATGTTCTTGGTTACTTTCTCCTGAAATATTCAGGAAGTATTTTCTCTTTGAACTGAAGTATGACTACACCATCCCAGTAGCCCTCACCACTACCAGTGTTCATGTGTGCCCCTAGAATCCATTCTTCGAAATCAGACAACTCTGCTTTTCTTGCTCTCTATTACAAATTTATTGAATTCTAGATAACTAGAATTCCATTTGTTCACCTGGATTCTTCTACTTAGCATTAGTATTTAGGAGCCATCTTTATTGGGCATGTACTGACAATTCACTCCTTTTTGTTGCTGAGTAATGCTATCCTACATGGAAACATCACAGTTTGGTTCCTGACTCATCTGTTGATGGGTATTTGAGTTGATCCAGGTTGTGGATATTACAAATAAAGTCATTATGAGTAATTATGTTCAAGCCTTTGGATTGTCATGTGCTTCTATTTTATTGGTAAATACTTATAAATGAAGAGGCTAGACTGGATGGAGACAAATGTTTGTGTGTGTATGTGTGTGTGTGTGTGTGTGTGTGTGTGTGTGTGTGTGTGTGTACGCGTGCAGAATTTGATAGCCAGTATCTTTCCTGCATTATTTTGTATCTTATTATTTTTAAAAGATTAATTTGCTTTTATTTCATGGGTATGAGTGTTTTCCCTACATATATGCATGTACCACATGCATGCAAATGCCCACGAAGGCCGGAAGAGGGAGTTGAATCCCCAGGAACTGGAGATTTAGATGGCTGTGAGCTGCCATGTTTGTGTTGGAAACCCAATCCTGGTCTTCACCTCTGTGCTCTTCGCCTCTGAGTCATCTCTCCAGACCACTTTTATCTAAGTTTATTTAGCATTGCAAGGCACTCCCAGAGAAGTAGCATTTATCAATGAAGTATTTGGGGGGGTGGTGGTGGCAGTGTTGACTTTCATTCTTGAGTGTTAACATTTGTGATTCCTGTCATTATTTGTTCACTCTGTGAGCCTGCTCCTCAGAATGTGTCTGCACAATGTAAGGGCAACAGGAGTTAGACTGGACTGACTTCAGTTTTTAATTGCCATATGACATGCCCTTTCATAATTTCTCATTTATGTGACATCCAAACATGTCTTAAAAGGGCTTCTGTTTGTTTAAATTCGGCCTCTGAATTTCTCATTTATGTCTCACTCACCATACCTCAGCATCAACACCACATCTTCAAGGATGTCTTTCTGGCTTCATATCCAGTTTTTGTACCCCAGGCATGTGCCTCTTTTGAACATGGCTGTCTGCTTCTGTACTGTAAGGAAGTCTGTGTGTGCTGTGATAAATGTTCACCTC
The DNA here is from genome assembly GCF_003668045.3 of Cricetulus griseus. Classification (NCBI taxonomy): domain Eukaryota; kingdom Metazoa; phylum Chordata; class Mammalia; order Rodentia; family Cricetidae; genus Cricetulus; species Cricetulus griseus. The sequence continues at coordinate 213,570,843 of NC_048595.1, forward strand.
TCTAGCACCCATTACAGTCACTTAAAATCATGGGAGAATAATCACACATCTGATGACTAAGTGAGAAAATGCCAAAGTAACTCACCAATGGAGCAATGGTTTCTAAGGACATTTGAATTGAAAAAGACAACATGGTTTGAATCACCATACTTCAGTACAGTCAATTTTCAGAGTGTTGCTAATATCTTCATCCATTAAAAGAGTCAATCCCTGGGAAATACTTGGCATGCCACAGGAAATAATGACTTACTCTTATGGGCAAATAAAACATGCAGAGGTCATATTGAAGTCATTTAATGTAAAAGTGCTTAGTGTTTGTGTTTTCCCACACCCAAGGCCTCGAAACGCTGAAAAGCAAAGCAGTGATTCTAGCCAATTGTAAGGACAGATAATTACAAATGATCCAAGCAAAACTGGGTTTCTATTAGGAGTAAGGTACTGTGAGGCTCGAAGGTGTAAGGCAAAAAATGTGGTTCCTGTTTCACATGAGGCCCTACTCCTGTTAAGGACACAGTGTCACTCTGTCATACAGGTAGTAAAACTAATAGCATATAGAAAGACGCAGAGCACTAGGTAAAGAATAGAATCACAACAGCTGTGCTGGAGCCAGGAGGACAAGGTCACAATGGGGACACATTGTAGCTATAAGCAGGATCTGATGTTTGTGCCAAGTATGGACACATCAAAGCTATGAGCAGGATTTATGTTTGTGCCAAGTATGAAGACACAGGTTTGTAAGGAGAGCTATATGATGAGGTCCAGCTTGAAAATTTATTTCTGAATCCAATGGAAGAAAGATATGGCAACAGGTAGGCAAGAAGCAGGAACAGCTAAACCTGTTGCTAGAGACCAAATAAATGACACAGGGCATAGTGATGTGCAGAAATACTTATCACTGTCCCGGAACTCACTGTGTAGACCAGGCTGGCCCTAAACCCAAATATCAACCCACCTCAAGGACTGCAGGAATCGAAGGCTCTTGATACTATGCCCAGCCTAATCCAGTCCATTTTACTGTATGTGTGCCTATGACACTATGATTAGCCATTTCTTCTTAGTGTTTATCTCCTCACAATGCTTCTGTAGTTTTCTGGTTATTGCTGTTAATTTTATGTTTTAAGCTTTTTGGGGGTTTTCAAGACAGAGTTTCTGTGTAGCATTGGAGCCTTTCCTGGAACTTGCTCTGTATACCAGGCTGGCCTTGAACTAACAGAGATCCCTCCTGAGTGCTGGGATTAAAGGCGTGTGCCACAACCTCCAGGCTGCTTTTTATTTTCAATGTTTATAGGTGTTTTGCCTACATGTATGTCTATGTACCAGACATGTGCCTGGTACCCAGAAGAGGGCATTGGATCCTTCTAGACTGAAAGTATAGTCAGTTGTGAGCAGCCATGTGGGTGCTGGGAATTGAACCCAGGTCTGTTGGAAAAGCAGCCAGTGCTGTTAACTGCTCCAAACTAACTACTGAAAAAGAAGTATTGTCAGTTTTTTTCCATTGTAGGAGCACTAAGAAATGTTAAGTTGGGATTCAGTGGGAAATCATCAGGGAGTCTGTTTCAGGCCTAACTGTTGTCATCTCAATTCCAGAAAAATGAGTTAGGATATGCAATCATGACAGTGGACCACTAGATGGCACTGTGCACATTTTACTGAATACCTATCAAGCATTAAGGACTCTTGAGAGCACTTGATACTTGGCTAAATCAAGAGTAAGTTGGGCTTCCTCATCTATGCAACTAGATGTGCTTTATGTTGCTATTCTTGGCAAGGCAGCATTCTGAATAACAGCCCCCCACATTAACCATATCAAGAATGAAAAAATAAAAACATGTTCTTATACTTCATATAATAATGTTATTAGTATTGATTTCAGGGATGAGTTTTCAATACCAAAGAGTTTGAACTTATAAATCAATGTACACAGACAAAGGTCCACTGGTTTTCTATACACCCAGCGACTACAGGTAGAAACTTTGGGTTGGGGATGAAAGAAATAGAGGAAATGATTGCTATGTTTGTATGCTGTTTGCTGATGTCACATACACTTTTTTCTTTAAAACAGAACACAGAGTGTGAGTCTATTAGGCCAACTTAAATCCAGGTATCTGTTGGGAAATTACCAAGGATAGACACAAGGAAGGAAGGGAGGGAGGGAGGAAGGAGGGAAGAATGCAGTAGTTATCAGGGATAAATAACTAAGCATCCTCTGATGTATTCTGAGAGATTTTGGCTTTGCTGCATCAAGTGGGGTACTGGCCAGCAATAGTAACATTGCTAAGGAACTATTTGATGACCTTATAATTTATTATAATGTGTGTAAGCCCAATTACGTCCAACTGGAGATGCCTAATGTCATAAACACCAGAGGGAGAAATGATAAGAATATAAACAACTTGGGGAGTAGTGTATGTCATGATGTAGTTCCAGCCTTTACTCAGAGAAACAAAAGCTATTTCATAACAACATCTCCAGGCAAATATATTCACATCAAAGAATACAAAGCACTGCCTGAAGTCTGTCTTTTTTGGTCCTTTGGTGTGAAGAGAGTCTGGTATGTCCTAAAACAGGAGAACTGTTGTAAGAATTTGATTGGTATCAACTCATGGGGTTTAGGAATTATTTATATAATTATGTGCATATTATTTTAGAGAGCTCTGAAGTTAAACATCTATAAGCAGGACATCACTGCATTAATTTTTTTTAATTTGGAAAAAAGGAAATTGGAGGTAGACTGAGAATGTATATATAATTTGTCAATGTATACATTCTACAAGCATATGGTGTGTGTACACACCAATAAACATGCCCCTCCAACACTTATCCATGCCTCCAAAAGCTGCACAGAGAAACCCTGTCTTGAAAAACAAAACAAAACCAGACAAACAGAAAAGATCTCTCTCTCTCTCTCTCTCTCTCTCTCTCTCTCTCTCTCTCTCTCTCTGTGTCTCTCTCTCTCTGTCTCTCTCTCTCTGTCTCTCTCTGTCTCTGTGTCTCTGTCTCTCTCTCTCTCTCTCTCTCTCTCTCACACACACACACACACACACACACACACACACACACACACTGTAGGAAATGTCTTTTCCCCATGAAAATTCTCAAATGAAATATTTCATTCAGTATTCTAAGGGACAAGGAGTTTTACAGGCCTCATAGAAGTGGGGTGTGAGGCGGCCTCAAGAGTTGAGTCCCTAGTCATGTGGGTGTGTCAGGAACCAATGAAGCCCCTCCCCCTTCAGCTCAGGCCACTACCAGAGTGTCTTTCTTAGCTATCCTGTCAGAGGCTCAAAACTTCCTTATTAGGCCTTGTTCTGTAATGATGTTCTGTTTTATAGAACCATAATGTGCAAAATAGATTTCTTAAATATGGTAAGAAAAGGAGAGAGGGAAGGAAGGAAGGATGGAGACACACACACACACACACACACACACACACACACACACAGAGAGAGAGAGAAGGCAAACATATACTGAAGATATAATAATGATGTGTTTTCTCTTTTTTGTTTTAAAATATATAATTGTACACAATGTATATGATTACCTCATACACAACTGTGCTGGATATGGTTTTATATCAATAAGCTAAACTCATCTGTGCAGAGAAAGCCTCAATTGAGAAAATGACTCCATAAGATTGGGCTAGGCAAGTCTGTAGGACATTTTATTAATAAGTGATTAATGTGGAGAGGTCCACTGTAGAGGGGCCACCTCTGGGGTTGTGGTCCTGGGTTCAATAAGAAAGCAGGCTCAGCAAGCCAGGAATCAAAATTCCTCTATGGCCTCAGCTTCTGCCTCCAGGTTCCTGCTCTAACTTCCTTGATGATGAACTGTGTTGTGGAAGTGTGAACAAAATAAACTCTTTTCTCCTTATCTTGATTTTGCTTTTGGTGTTTCATCACAGCAATAGGAAACCAAACTAATACAAAAACACAGTGATTTGATGTTTGTTGTAATCAAAACTCTATGCAGAAGTCTATTTTCTCCTATAGGAAAAGTGGGTGTAGGTAGCAGACTGCACCTTCATTTTATAAGAGAAACAAAGATATATACCTCTGTCAGCTCTGAGGAGCAATAAAAATTTTCATAGGAAAATGGTGAACTATAAAGCACTATATATATTTTAGGCAGCGCTCTCATTTTTGAGAGAAAACAGAGAAGCACTAAAATTTACTATCATTCTCAGGTAGAATTACAAAACTCTGGTTTCCCTCAAATTCTTGCAATTCTTTCTTCATGTGTAAGTTTTCTTCTATGACTTCATTTTGGTTTTGCTTTCAACGGGTAAAAAATGTGTCGTATGAGACTTGTCGCCATGATTACTAGGTAAGTTCAACTTGAGGTCACATACTTATCCGGGGACAGTAAGAGGGAGCAGTAGGCAAAGGCACTTGCTGCTACGATAGATTAACTGAGTTCAATTCCGGAACCCACATGGTGTAAGGAGAGAAACAACTCCATGAAGTTGTCCTCTAACTTCCATAAGTATGTGGAAGGATGTGCAATGCCCCCAATAAATAAACAAACACATATTTCAAAACATTTCTCTTGAGATTTACGGGTTCAACTCATTCATGAGAAGACAGGATATTGTAATGCGTTATTACTAACCATATATCTATTGCACATTGTGGCTGTAGCATATGGAGAAAGGTTGCCATATGCTTATATTTACAGAGTTAGAAAAGGAAATGAGATTCCATAATAATTTGAAAGAAATAAAATCCAATGGTTAATTCTTTAGGGATCTGGAATGCGCCATGGTTGGTGTTATCTGTGATTGACATGAAATCATAACCACAGAGGTGGTAACTCCCATGGGGAGGATGACAGTCAGACTCACCTGAAGGTTGGCACAAAACCCTGAGTTATAATAAGTCCACAAGTCCATATGCATAATGAAAGAAATGGGACTGCTTATACAGGCTTGCTCTACATACAGGCTGCCATCATTGAGTGGAAACTTGGGACTACCTGGAGGAGGAGGAGGAGGAGGAGGAGGAGGAGGAGGAGGAGGTAAACCTCACAGTGACTCCTAAAGCGCAGTGGGAAAGCACAGCTGGAGAGGTCATGTCCCAGGATCACCCAGAGATGAAAAACACACAACATGGAGGGAAGAGGATGGCTCAGATTCTGTCCTGACATGACGCAGCTAGAGACTTCTGATCTGGCACTGAAAGCAAGGCCTGTAACTGAGAAATCTCTTACATTCCTTATTATAATAAACGGACGATTCTTTTTAAAAATGGATGCATATTTATTTGTACTTTTTATTAAGAATTTGCATTTTATACATATTAACACCTTTTTCTTTTCTAACGGTCATGTCAAATAACTTCCACAGTTGCAGCCAAAGAACTGGTGGTGTAAACCAGAGCTGTTCTTCAGAGCAGTGGATAGGGTTCAAACTATGGTAAATCTTTGCACGGCCTTGGTGTGGTAAGGGCATTATTACATTCAAACATCACTCCAGGTGATTGTGATGGACAACACAGTTCCAGAATGAAGGGGATGGGGCATGACTTAAGGAAGGAGTTAGAAATGAGAGAACCTGACTTAATGCTCACTTGATCCAGAGGAACTTATTTTTAAAATGTCCGTAAAGTCTTGGAAGCATTGTGGTCAAGAAAGGCATGTGTGAATTAGCCAGTTATTGAGATTTTTTTCCAAATCTTTTATTTCTATGTCTTACTAAGACTCCTTCACAAAATAATGTTCACAAACCCAGTGGGAGGGAAGAACTGGTTAAGTGGGATGCCTTGGCAGAGTCCACAGAGGTATTTTCTGTGATCACACTGCAGATACTGGGCACCACTCACATTGACAAGCATTTAGTTTGTAAAGAAAATGTTTAGATTTGCTTTTGATTAGTGGTCTCGAGGTAAGCCCTTATAAGACGTGAAAACAAATAACTCCTAAGAAGCATACCAGTTTTATTCTACCCCTTCTGTGTTCTAAGAAAACAATTTTATCACCAAGATAGTTTTTTTTTTTCTTAGAGTCCTCTGAGAGAAACATCACATCTCACAGAGATAATGCCTCAGCTTCATTTTAATTTCCTGGATAAGGAGTTATAATAAAGCGTCACGAAAAAGGCCTGCCATGCATTTTCATGTAAAATCAAATTGAGCATCCTGCCAATCCTCAAAGTCCTTGCCAGAACATATACTGCCTATCAGGAAAAAAAATAGTCAGTGCTTCTTAAATTATGTTTATAGACTGACATCATTATTAAAATGAGATAATAATTATTGGCTCAGTAACCGTCACACTATAAATTTAACTAAATTCAATCCATCAAGCACTTCTTATGCCTATCATTTTAAAGTATTGTACCAAGAATTGTAAAAGTAAGAGAATGTAAATGGAAAAAGAACAGTATCTAACTTCTCCCAGTTTTAGCTTGTACAGAATATGTTTAATAATTTTAGAAGCAAGAAAGCCTAACACATCTCTCCTGTGGCTGGTCACTTTGTATAGGGCTTTTGGATAATTATGTATATTTTTCTTTTATGTGGCTTTAACATTCTGTATATTGTAATATCCCAGGTTGGGTTTTTACTGCCTTTTTGGAAGCAAGCCTCCCATTCACATCTAATTTCTTTCCCTTTCTATTCATCCCAAGAAACAGTGTGCAGCTCAGTTATGGCCAGGCCATTCTCCATTGTCCACTGAACAATACCCAAGAGACTTACATTGAGAACATGTGCTTGAACTCTGGCTTACTGATTGTTGGTCTTGCCTCTCAGTACTCTTCAGCTTCTTCAAAGTATCCTATATTTCAGGTACACTGGACTTCTGACAATTCCAGAATATGCCCGATATTTTTATATATGCCTTCACTGAGTCTGTTCCTTCCATAAAATGTAGCCTTTGATCCATTAACCTTCAAGGTAGTTCACACGTGCCATACCCCTGGGAAGCCCATTCTGATATCTTCAGACAACTATGTATTCTTTTTTTGTAGTTCCCAGAAACTTTCACACATCTGTTAGACCATTTATAGAATTCTGAATTTTCCAGTTTTCCAGACATTAGTACACAGATTTTTGTTGTCTCTTCAAATTGGTTTATGATTGGAGTTTGGAGTAGGGGGATTTATGAGCCACATGTTCTCTGTGTGTGTGGTTACATATATTGTGGGAAGGGGACATCTTATGGATTGCATCAGATCTCAAGAAGATACCTGGGAAGAAAGTTTATGGACCAGAGAACCAAATGATAACCACCTTGATGGCACTATGTCTTGTTTATGTTCATAATCTTTATAATACCTTGTTCAAACAAGATGCTCAATAACGCATAGTGAATTGAGTAGATTAGAGCACCTACAGCAAATCAAGTACCATATAAAATTCCTTGAAGCTTTTTATGTACCTTGGTAGTCTACCAAACCTTGTGTCTTTTGTTGAAATTGGTTTTATATTTACTTTCTATTCCCTATGCACTATGGCATGAGATGGCCAGAATCCTAGATGCTAGAAGTCATATACAGAAAGAAAGTGTAGCCACAGCTCTGGCACCCGTGAGGAATTGTCTTCTGCTTTTCCTTTATAGCCTTTAATCTTTTTGACTCTGTTAGAAGTGCCCATGGTCATCATGAACACTAGATACAGGACAGGGCACACTGGAAATCACAAGTGAATAGAATCTAGAAATTGAAGTCTTAGTTTTTCTGCTCTGAAATTATATCCTTTAAATATATCATTGTCTGTGCAGTGAGAGTCAATAATAAAACAAGCAGTATTCCCGTTATTTACTCAGAAATTAGCTATGGTCTAGCTTCCAAGTGCATATGGCATTGCTTGGGTAATGACACTAGCACTGGAATGAAGAGGCCTCTAGTTGGTTAATAAGCAGTATAAGGATTTATAGTTATCTTGGTGAGGTCATAGATATAGCCACATACTATAAAGACTATAAAAGGTATCTTTTATTTATTATTTACTACTACTACTACTATTACTACTATTATTGGTTTTTCAAGACAGGGTTTCTCTGTGGCTTTGGAGGCTGTCTTGGAACTAGCTCTTGTAGACCAGGCTGGTCTTGAACTCACAGACCAGCCTGGCCTCTGCCTCCCGAGTGCTGGGATTAAAGGCATGCACCACCAACACCCAGCTAAAAGGTATCTTTTATTAGAAAAGAAATCTTCAAAAACCATGAGATTAAGGATTTGGCTTAAGAGTTCTTGTCTTCCAGGTGCAAGGCCTGGGTTTGAAAGAAGTATGGAATAAGTTCTAGTGACACACAGCTGAGTAGGATGACTATAGTTAGCTGAAGTACTGTCGAGTTAAAAACTGCTAAAGGAGTACAATTTAAATGTTCTCATCAGAAATACATCTTATGTCTGTGTGATAGTTAATTTGACTGGATTAAGAAACATCTAGAGTATTAATAAGATGCACTTGTGAGTGTATCTTTGAGGAATTTCCAGAGAGGATCAACTAAGGAAGGAAGACCCACCCAGTATGTGAGCAGAATAAATGAAAATACAGAACAAGAAGGGCAACTGAGCACATAGTTTACCCGTCTCGACCTTCTGGTCTGCTGAGATGTGGGCAGGCAGTATCTTATGCTTCTACTGCCATGGAGCTGTCCGATGCAATGGAATAATCCTATTGTACAGTACAAAGACTTGCCACTCGAATTGATTTAATGAAATGCTGATTGGTCAGTAACCAGGCAGGAAGTATAGGCAGGATGACCAAACTAAGGATGATGGGAAGGAGAAGGGCAGAGTCAGGAGTCGCCAGCCAGATGCAGAGGGAGCAGGAGACGAATGTGCTGTGTTCATAAAGATATTAAGCCATGCAGCAAAGTATAGATAGAAATAAGGGTTAATTTAAGGGTAAGAGTTAGCTAGTATCAAGTCTGAGCTATCACCGAGCATTTATAAGTAATATTAAGCTTCTGTGTTGGTTATTTGGTAACTGGCAGGCAGGAGAGAAACGTCCGCCTATGGCCCACCACTGTATGCTCTCCACTATGATATGACTGTATGCTCTCAAATCATGAGCCAAAAATGAACCTTCTCCTCAAGTTATTTATTTATTTATTTATTTATTTATTTTGATTTTTCGAGACAGGGTTTCTCTGTGGCTTTGGAGGCTGTCCTGGAACTAGCTCTTGTAGACTAGGCTGGTCTCGAACTCACAGAGATCCACCTGCCTCTGCCTCCGGAGTGTTGGGATTAAAGGTGTGCGCCATCAATGTCCAGCTTCCTCAAGTTATTTTTATGTCCCATACTTGGTCACAACAATAAGGAGCTAATATAGTGTATGAAGGAATTTATGTGTTAATTAATCTTTGATAATCCCACAAAGCAAACATGTAGTATAATGTTACACTGTGCTCTACAAATGCATATTATTTGTCAATTCACAATAAAATAAAAAGCATTAGCAATGGGAAATAGTGATGAGCTGTGAAAGTCAAACAAGTACTAGGTGGTGTTTCAGACCTAGCTGTTGAACTTTTCAAAGTTCTCTTCCTGGAGACATTGACAATTGAGGGCTCTGGAGCAATGGCTTTGCATTTAAGAGTCTCTACTGCTCTTTCAGAGAACCTGAGTTCAACTCCTAGCCCTTATTTCAGGCAGTTCACACTGTAGCTCCACCTCTAAGGTGAGCTGATGCCTCTGGCCTTCTCAGGCATTGCATTCATGTGCACCTACCCACATACAGACATGCAAACATACGCATAAGCAAAGAAATCAAACCTACCATTTCATTCAGGACTGATAGGACTGATATCAGTTTATGCAGTGAAGTTTTTAGAAAGTAGATTGAGGTTCATAAAATCCAGATCTGTACTAAGTAGAACAGACCATTAGGTTATTTCCCTTGAATAACCATGGGGTTATTGTCTTCCTACATTTTGACACTAGGGAAGGTAACTATTGAAGCTATCCTAAAGTACCAGGCTCATCTCACATTGCAGTTTTCAGTCACACTGTCCAGTTGTGAAAGCAGATTATTATTTCAACAACTAGCAGTGTGAATGTCAGTCATATTAAGTGTTCTTGAAGATGCAAGAATGTTGTTTTTGGAAAGGGAGACCTTCAGGGGGAAGGAAACTAATAACTTTCTTTGGACACTGCACGTTTTCAGCTTGCTAGCTCTGTTGAGCATTTTGAAGCTTTTCAAGTAAATTGTGCTGAGTAGAGATTTGGGAAAGGCCTGAAAATATAACTGGAAAAACATATACAAATTAATAAGTAAATTAAAAGCCAAAGAGAATGCTGGGTAAGTTACCAAGCAGCTATCTCTTAAATGCTAGCAATGTGCCATCCATACCAGGTTCTTATGATCACCTGCAAGTTCCTTAAGGTGAATCTTTGAATATGAATCACACTCATGTCCTTCAGGGTACCAAGGGAAATGTCCTATACAGAAATGTCACTCAATGGACATGTTACAAACCTACCTGTTGGTGAGTATGGATTCAGTGTTTGCTCCGTGTTGCATACCACAGGGGACACAAGCAATGAGACGAAGTCCGTTCTTACCTGTTTGGTATAGATTACTTACTTCTATCTAAAATAATTCTCTTTCCTAGACTTTGTAATGGGAGGTTTTATTTTTTTCTGTTTTATTATTGCTCTATGCACAGAACATCATGCTTAGGCATGGTAGTCTGATAGACATGTTTCCTGAATGAATTTAGTAACAGCCTAAGGGACATTTTCCTAGTACATACAATACTAAACAGGTACTTGACTTTTGGGTGCCTTACTTTACATACTACAGTGGAACATGTTTGGTGTCCACAACTTGGGACAAAATGTCTTAGACAACATTTCTATGGCATTTAAAAATTAATGGGAGCTGGTAAAATGACACAGCAGGTAACAGTCACTTGCCATTAAGACAGACAGCCAGAGTTTAGACTCCAGGACCCATAAGGTGGAAGGAGAGAACCGATTCCCATTAGTAGTCCTTTGACTTCCACATGTGTGCTGTGGAATGCATGTGTGAGCATGCATGCACTCTCATGCATGCACCTGAATACACACACACAGACACAAATAAAAAAAAAGCCACGTGAATGAAGGAGCTAGAGAGATAGATCAGTGGTTAAAAGCACTTGCTGTTCTTGTACAGGATCCAGGTTCAGTTCTCCAGCAACCACATGGTGCCTCACAATTCCCTGTAACTCCTGTTTCTGGTGATCTGATGCCCTCTTCTGGCCTCTGCAGACATCAGGCACACACATGGTGTATACATACACATGCAGACAAACACTTATGCATATAAAATAAAAATAATAAATCTTTAAAAATTTAATTAAATTATTGTTAAATTGATGGCCATTACATTTTCTTTGGCATGTGCAAAAGTTCTGGGCATGGGTGGTTATGTTTGAGCAACTTTGTGAATGTATTTAATGGAAGTCATATACACTGAAGATGGCATAAGTGATAACCTTTATGTTACATATTTTAAAACAATTTTAAGAAAGCCATGGGATGTATTTAAGTCTATGTTAAAGTAAGTATGAGGTGGAGATAATTAATATCATACTTCACTGAACCTTCACCAACAAAAAAATGCAATAGTATACTCAAAGACATTAGCTATTAATTTTAAGGTAATAAAGTAGCTTATTTTATAGGTATTTACACTTTTGTGGTTTACTGTATCCATATTTTCTATAGTAATGTGTACATCAATTTGGAATACACTTAAGATTCAATCATATTCTAACATTTCTCTAATCATGGAAAAGGAACTGCTATAGAACTTTCACCCCATAAAACTCGGAAATACACAGGGCTTTCTCTGTAAGGGTTTTGTGTCGAACTCCTTCCTTCATGGCTTCACATAACTACTGCTGCTTTCTTACAAACAAATAGATAGATGAAAGTCACATGTTTGGAAACCCTTGTCACAAGGAAATTCAAATTGATTGCTTATGATGTTTTAAGAAGAAAAAAATTGAGGTTCCAAGCACTGAGCTAAGCTTAGAACAAATATTTTTATTCAGATTTTATTTCTATGTTTTAATTATGTATATATGTATGTGTCTATATGTGGATTTGTGCATGCAAGTGCTGTGATATTGGAAATCCGAAAAGGGTGTTGGGTCACCTGGAGCTGGAGTTAGAGGAGGTTATGAACCATTCAGTGTGGGTGCTGGGGTCAGATTCTGGGTTCTCTGAAAGCAAAGTACACACTCATAACCACCTGAGCCATCTCTTAGCTCCAACAAATCCTTTTCACTTTTGAAACACAGTATTAATGACTAATGAGCAGGGTATCTGTGATATTTTATTCACTTAAATTAATAGGTATGAAACCATGCATGTTATTGCCAGCATTTACTTGATGGTAGGATCCCTTCCCATGACTCAAAAGGTTCATCTATCTGAATAAGTATCTGTAAATACATATGTGCCAGGAGCTGCTGATTCATTGATATATGAAACACATACTAATCTCTGTCCTTGAGAAGCTCACATCTGAGCTGGGGAGACATAAACAACAACAAAGTAAATTATAGACCACAGAGTATATTAGAATGTGATAAGTATTTTAGGGAGAAAAGAAAAAAGTACCAGGGGGATAAGTTTAATTTTCATTTAAATGCCCTGCAGAAAATTTGTTCCAAATATTTATTCTTTCTGTTATCAGAGTTCAGTGTCTTATGGCCTTTCTTGCTAGCCTACCAACAGTTAGGAATTAAGCATGCTTTCCCCTTTATCTTCAAGACAGCAGTGGCATGTCCAACCTTTGAAATCTTTGGCTTTCCTGGGGCATTATTACTCAGGGGATCAGAGATAATGGGGGCCATTTCAGGCTGCAATCCAGGTAATCTTAAAACTCAAAGCAACTGCACTTACATCCACATTTAAATTGTCTGGATGTTACATAGCTTTACTTTGCCTGAAGAAACTCTGCTTTTAAATGGCTTACATAGTCAGGTCAGTACTAGCCAGATCATCCCTCTACTTTAAGGTCAATTGTACAATAACATAATGTAGAAGCAGTAGTAAATTCTCTCCCACTTACAGTCCTGGAGATCCCGTCTGGCGTTATCCAGTGGATGGGAAAGTTTGAGGGTCATTTTACACTGTGAAGTACTTTTGATCAGATGTGTAGAGTCAGCTCAGAAAGGTGATGAGAACTTAGGTGTGTAGATCCACAGCTGGTCAGATGTTATGATATTTACATTTTGAGGTGGGAGAAGAATTTAAAGATGATTCCCAAATTCATGACCAGGGGAAATGACCTCCCACTGCTCTATCACCAACTTCTAAGTCTTTTGTTTTTCTCTATTTTTACACGTGACCATATAGATTGGAAGGGAGAATCCACTCACTGAAATTTTGTGAAAGGGAAATATGCAAACGGGAGGATTTCTGAATTTTCTACTTTTCACCCACACTTTTTGCTGGTGTCAAGCTTGCTGAGCAGTAAATGTTTAGTCCCTATTTGTTGAATGCATATTTAATTGTTCCTTAACAACAATATGCATTAAGGAAACCTCAGTGGAGAACACACAGGGCGACACTGGGATTAAATTTCCATTAGAACAACTGGTAGCTTCATGGGAGAGACCGCTTGCATCCCGGACCTGAGAATCTCTGCTTTCTTTTGTGTGCTTTTGGGTTCTACGCATGTTCTTTGTGGGAGGAGACTTCCCAGGCATCCCTTCACCATTCTGTTGACTGATTTAGGGTTTGTGGCAGAAATTTCCAGAAAGGAAACTACGAAATCTCAAGGGGAAGGGCATTAAATCTTGCCCTGGCACTTGTTAAATACAGTTGGGGAAGTTTAATACACTAGGAATGCATCATCTTCCCTCAACTACAAGTACATTAAAGATGACATGCCTCACTGCACGGTATCCAGGCACCGCCCAGGAGCAGACAAGAGGCAAGGGAGCCAATATCCACAGTATCCCACCTTAGAAAGAAGAACATAGGTCCAGGCTTAATCCACAGACTACTGGGGTGAGACCCTTAGCAAACGGGTCAACATTCTTTACAACAACAACAAAAAAATCACCAAGAAAACAAACAATCCATTTCCTTTATCAAATAAAAATAAACAAATAAATAAACAAACAAATAGAAGCAACTACATTGAAATCCACATCTAAACTGCCAGAACACTAAAGTCATAGCTACATTCTGTCAGAGGCTTGATCTGATGGAGAAGCCACTTCCACATAGGTGCAGGGTTCTCAGAGAGTTTTTCCCTTCCCCACACGCATCTTAAATGGGTGTCATTAATAAGTTTGTCTATGCTCCGCTGCTTCCCTAACAAGAAAATTTTGAGAACATCATATTTTTACACAATACACTTTTCTTTATTCTAAATAAGTGCCTAAAACATTGAACACCAATACTAAAAATACTCACAGAAAACATTTGAAACAACACAAAGGCAATTATGCTCCATGTTAGGCATCTGTCCATTATGTGTTTAATTGTGGGGCTTCCTGCCTCTCCTCCTGGGAGACCATGGGAAGCCCCTGCTTTCCTTCTTTTCTCATCTTTTAACTTAATTTATTTTAACATTCAAGGCTATGATTTGGAAAAAAGAAAATCTATGTTCTTGGGCATTGTGGTAGAGAGACTCCTAAGATTGCTGGCCCATTGGTGTCACTTGTCTTCTCTCAGGTCTTCAATGGAACCTATATCATGATACTCTGCTGAGAGGAGTTTTACAGGTAGACTTTGGGTAACCTTACAATCTGAAGATCATCTGGTTAGTCCTGGCAGAAATGACTAACTTGCCCTTTTGAATACAAAGGCTGTTTGGTAACAGAAGAGGAATTTCGAGATGAGCTCCAGCATAATTATCTGGCGTCCACAAGGGTCAAATAGCAAGGAATCAAGAAATCTCTAAGAACTGAAAACAGTTCTCAGCTGGCACCCAGCAAGAAAACAGGGACATCAGTCCCACAACCACAAGGACGAGAATTGCGCCAACAAGCCAATGCACTTGGAAGAGGACTTCAAGTCCTGATGCAAGCTGCAGATTTCAGCCCAGTGTGATGCTAAGAACTGAGTGTGTAGCAACAAAACTGATCCAGAGAGCCACAATTGCACACACTGAACTATGAGGTAAGGAGACCAGATATACTAGTGCACTCCTTTGAAGAAAGGAGTCAGTACTAACAACTAAACACATCTTTGAATTTCTCTTACTGTGTAATGCTAGTCACTTGGCTAGTGAAATAATGAATCTACTTCGTATCTACTCATCTAAGAAACTTTATTAGGAACTACTTGGAATGTGATATTCTCAGACTAATTCTGCTGTAACAGAGAGACAGATCTATAGTGATGCCTACACATCCCCCCAAAAGTTTCCAGACCTTAATGTAAACAGAAGCATGTGTTCCAACAGACTCTTTCTGAATGGAGGGTATTTTCAAAAGGCATTTCACTAGGTAAGAAAAGATAATTTGAGAAACTATGAAAGACCAGATGCAACTATAGACACTTTCACCTCTTTTCCTTTAAAAGAAAAGTTTAATTGTTGCTACTGACAGAAAACAAAATAAAGCTGAGGCTGGTAGGATGGGGGATGGGCCACTCCTGCTGTGGGAGGCAGTGTTTTGTTCCCTTTATTACACAGGAGTGACCCCATGGTTCTGAATTGTTTCTAATGTTGCCTTTTCATTGATCATGAACTTGGGGCTATGTTTCATTGACTCCGAAGTAATTTTTGAAGGGGAAAAATGTGCTGACATTGCAGGGTACCTGGATCATTAAGCTTGCCATTGCTGACCAAAGAAACACTGGTCTAGAAGGAAGCATTTATTTGCTTAAAATAAAGATGGAGAGGTTGTCACCTCACAGAGCTTAGCAATGGTTTATAGGCTGTTTAGTTTTTGTAGACACTTAAATAATCTAGAAACTAAAGAAAATATTGTGAATGGCAGAGTGTGTAAGAAATCTTATTTTCTACACTCTGTCCCCTTCTTTCCAGGACATAAAATAGCCAGCTTGATGTCTCTTATGTTTTAGAGACATCCATTCTCTAATTCTATTAGGGAGTGTGTTATTATATCACAGAGAGGGAAGTAAGTTATAGCTGAATACAAGGATGAGCAATTAGCAGAAGTATTGATGTGGAAAATAATTCCCATGGAGAAATGCTGAAAGTCTTCTGCCCATAAAAGATGAGATGGGTTTCTTACAGCTATTCTTTTATCAGAAAGATTGGTAAATGTGTTAATGGGTGAAGAAAACTATGAAGAAAAGGGTTTCTTTAAGTCTGAGGGATGCCAAGCTACTTTATAGTCTAGAAAGAGTGAAGGATGTTACACAGCCATATACAAGACAGAATGTCTACAACATTTTTTAATTGATGAAATCAAACACTTAATGAGTAAGTTGAAATTTTCTTCCAATGAGGATCAAATTCTTTTTGGGGAAACAATTTTTTAAAAGGGGATACATATTATTGTTCTTTGTTAGCAAATTTATTACAAATACCTATCTTTCAAAACTGTTCTTTGTTCCTGGTTTATACAAAAAGAGGCACTAGCTTGTCTTTAAGTTCTTTTATCCAGTACTGGGAGCTTTATTCTCAACATCCATCAGGACTTGTACCAGGAAATGGACTTGGCGTCATTAATGGGAATCTGTGCTCCATGTGGGTAGGATGGATAATTAACTAATCTGTGGTCTTTGATTTCAGTAAATAAAAATAATCCATACACTACTGCTGTATTTGGGTAATTTTCCCTCTATGGGATAATTTCATAAGAGCCAATTTTATATGCTTTTCTTCTATGTTACAGGTTTTAAATTTAGTTTGGCTAATATGCTGAATAAATTTTACCTCTAAAGAAGTTCTGTATCTAAAAATGAACAACCTGCCTGTTCTTGGTTACAATCCATTGATTTCTGTGAAATAAATGCCATAACAAGCTGTCCTATGCTTGACCTAGTTATTTATGTCTATCTTCCTGCCTCCAACAACACATGGAAACTTAATCTCCAATGTGACAGTAGTAGGAGTTGGGACCTTCAGGAAAGTAATTAAGTTCTTAAACTGGAGCCTCATAGTGGGGACTAAGGCCCTTATGAAAGAGGCTGTACAGTGTGACACTGCCCCCTCAGTCATAGGAGGGCTCCTGGGAGGGAAGAGGCCATCTACGAAAGAAATTGGGCCCACAGTAGACACTAAGTGGAAGGGTGCCTTCATCTTGGACTTCCGAACCACTGTAGCTAGGCAAATAAATACATTTCTATTGTTTACAAACTATCTAGATTATGGCATTTTTTGTAATAGCATCTCAGGTAGGCCAAGATGCCTCAGTAACTCTATTAGCAGGTGCTAGGCAACTGCTACTGGGACAATCATTTCTTTGCCACTTGCACTGACTTTAAGCAAGCATGGAGTTGCTTTGTGTTACAGATCAGACCTGCTCTTATCTCCTTTTTGGGTCCTTGCTGCAAGTAGTGAACCTCTGATTTTTCACTTAGGTCCTGGAAATGATCAAAATCTTTGTGCTCTGCAGAGGCAAACCAACTACATTCTGATTTTTATCTTATGCCCTTTGTTGTAGAGTAAAACTCCATTACAAGGCACCGTAATTCACTGTGTCAGCTTTTATTGTAGACTAGAATTACCTTGCTCTAATGCAAGGATGTAAATTCAGTGTCCACGAATGTTATGCTACCAAAATGATCACCCTTTTTGGATAATTTTCTAGAAGATTTCGATATTGATTAAGACAAGCCAAGATCAATTGTGTTAACATTTCACAAGCAACTCTGAATATCACACTGCTTCATTTGTTGTTAGGAAAGAAAATAGAGCAAAGAGGCGGCTCTGGATTTGATCCTGTGATCAATGTAGAAAGCATTAAAAAAGCTTAATTTTAGTGCAACATTCCAGTCATGAGTGCTTTGTGCTTTTCTTTTCTGAGCTTTAACTTTAACTAGTTATTTTAGACTGTGTTTTTTTTCTTATCCTAAAATACATAAAACCTATCAGGTACAGGTACTTTTTTTTTTTTTTTAATCAGGCACCATTGTAAAGCACATAATGGTTTTCTGCTTGCTTAATATCTACTGAGTCTCTTATATCCAGTCCAGGTTTTTCTTCAAGAAAGTCTCTTCCTCACATTAGAGCACTGTCTGGTCAGGACTCCCAAGTGTCATGTCAATATTCCTGATGTGGGCTTATGCACCTCCAACAATCCAATTACCCATTCAGACTCTGAGAAACTTTAAGTTTGCATTGCATGGCCAGTCACACCGTCTCTGCTTCCTGACCCAGGGCCAGATACATAGCAGGAACTTATAGATGCTTATTAAGTTAAGAGGAAATTGAACAGACGATGCCAGGGGGACACTAGACAGGATTGGGGTTCCCAGGTTTCCCTTAAATGGACTATTGCCCCCTCTGCTTCATACAAATTTCCAAGTAGGCCTGTGTGCGTGGGGCCCAATTTTGGGTGGAGAATAAGGGTGAGACTTAAAAAAGAACAGGAAGAGGAAAAAAGAAATTTGCAAGAAGGAGAATAGGCTTTTTCAGAGTAGGAGGAATGGGGTATGATACACAGGATGCCACAGCACCAGCCAAGGATCACGCAGTGTGTGCATGTTGCAGTGTTGCCTGTAGGGTGGCCAGCTACTATTACTATCCCTTCTTGCCTCCTCCATTCCTTTCTCTATCTTCTCTCCTGTTTATTTTCTCATTCTTCCCAACCATCTTGTGGTCTTTCTGGAAGTCCCCACCTTTACTGATAGAAGCCTAAGAATAGCTTGACAAACGTTTAAGGGGGTTGATGCAATTCTCATCCCATTCTCCCCACTCCTCCCGAGTCTGAAAGGCCATGGAGTGGAAATAAGTCGTAAGAATGCAGGAGAGGTTCCTCACTTTGGGGATTCCTCATTTGTTCTATTTTGGATAGCATGGCAGGGGTGGGGTGGGTAGCGTGGAGGTAGGGGCAGGGGAGCCTTTTCCTTCCCACTAACTCCAGCACAGGGAAGGCTTTTACTGGCTCATTCATCCTGAAAATACAAATATAGCTATGTCTTTTTAAAATAAGGGTTAATTACTTAATTATTGAAAACAGGGTCTTCTTTAGTCTAGGAGAGCCTCAAATTCGCTATGTAGCCAACACTGGCCTTGGACTTCTGGTCCTTCTGCTCATGTACCACCTGACTAAGGTGGTGAAAGGGACTTCATGCATGCTAAGCAAGAACTACACACATACACACATGTTAGTTAGTTTTCTTCTTTTTTCTTTTGTGTGTATGTGTGTGTTTTCTCCTCCTTCATCCTATCCCAAATCTTGGCCTATTACATCCTGGCTGGGGAAATGATTTAAGCACCTCAAGGGATTGATTCACCTTGCCATCTTTGTAGTCATGATCCAGAAGTGTGGGGCTGCCCCAGGCTCTGGGAAATACCCGTGGAGACTCTGGCAGACTAGACCTGGGGAAGTGGCTAACTCTGCATTCACTAAGAGTCTAATTACCATGTTAGCTATTCCAGAACTATATGTACACTCTGGGTAGAATGTTAGAGCTTACATAAAAAAATGAAACAAAACCTATTCTTTACTAATTAGAAAATGAGAAGCTATTAATTTTGAATGGGAGTCAATTCTTTAAAAAGAACAGAATAAACTGACACAAATGAACCATGAAGTAGTATTTTTTTTGCCAGAGAAAACAGTTGTGACAGCATGAAGGGGTGTGCCCACCCACAGGGAGCACTGAACTGTTCATAGGGTTGGTGCTCAGCTTGCTGGGTGTAGTTTACAATCCGCAGCAAACAGAAGTGGGTCCTGTGGTTTTTAAAGCTATGTATCTTCTGCAACTCTTGCCCACAAATGTAATCAACACATTGATTATTTTGGTTGATTTTATAGTTTCAGAAAGGAGCGCTAATGTATTTTAGATGTTTCTAAACCCTGATAGTAATAAATAGACATATAGAGAGGATTTTATGTGTGATCATTTATGAAGTACCTGGATATCATTTAAAATGCCTTGGGTAGTAAAGACAGAAAACACTCGAAGCAGAGCGTAGAAATCTTTCTCTCTTTCTTTCTAGATTGACTTATCTATCCTCTACCTGCATATCTATCATCTATCTATCTATCTGACCTATCATATATACATATGCACATATCTGCGTCTATCATCTCTATATACATATATATATATACATGTGTATCTATATCTATCTATTATCATCTCTCTATATATTTATATATATAGAGAAAGAGAGGTAGATAAATGCAAATATACATATAGATATAGATCTCAAGAGGCTCCTCCATTCTAAGACTTTGGTAATTAAGACTAAATCAGACCTCAGAGTTGCTTAGCAACAGTTTCTTTACCATTCATGACCTCTTTATTCTCGTGTAAACATATGTTTATCAATCTTTGTAGGAAAACCTGGTTTTAGTAAACCAAGTAACAAGCATAAATGTTAGTACTCATGTAGGTAATTAGCACAAACAAGTGGCACACTTACAATTGCATTTCTTCTGCACAAATCTCAGCTTGCATGCTGTTCTGTAGGTGGAGAGTCGGATGCGATCCAGATCTTGAGCCCCTAGTATGGGAAAAAGGATATACATATGGTATGCCATTTGTATAGATAGGAGCTTGTAACGTTTGTAAATAAAACACCTGCAGATATAATCCATATGCTTATTGGTACTTTTGTTGAAATATAAATATTAGTTTAAGACTCAGAAAGGTCTATCCAATATTCAAGTTCCCAGGGAAGAGAGCTCTGGTGTTCAACAGGACTGCCAACCATGATCATGGACCAAGGAAAATCACCTCTCCCTGCTGTGTCTCCCACTTCCTAGAACAATATACTCAAGCTGTAACTTGAGTAACAGCAAGATGAGATCAGAAATGATCACTGAATAAATGAGCTTTTAAATTCATCATTGTTGTCATTAGAACACAGCTGCTAGTGACAACACATTGGATATTGAGTATTTTCTCTGTGAGACCTTCAACCAAGTGCTTTAGGAAACCTCAGCTTTCCCACTAACAAGGGCAGAATAATGATACAGTGGCTATTTCTCATGATTTCTGTAAGGGCAAATGAAGGAGCACTTCTAATGTTCTAGTGGAAGAATTCTCTATTTGTATTAATGTATATCTTGAGACCTCAGAAGGAGACTCCTTTCCAAAACCAACTTATGCTCTTATTATATGGCCTCCAGGTCCACCCTGGCTTTGGAGGAACATGTCCCAACATTCTTACTGCTGTCCTTATTCTACTCTTCCATTCAGGAAATCATCATGACTCTTGATGACAAGATACCAGTTCTGAAAACCTTGCTCAGAGTCCAAGTCTCACCACTGTTTTATCATCTTACCCTCCCAGTAATATTTCCTACCAGCCCATCTAGAGCCCTACTGGGCTTGGGATGGCCCCTCATAGCCCACTAAGTTTCTTTGTCCCTCTTACCCACCCCAAATGGGCCAATTGCTAGGCCATCTCCCAAATAAGCAAGACTCTAAACAGATGTCTGCTTTTAAGCATTTTGTTTTTCACAACTGAAACAAAAGCACAAAGCTATATTTGGACATGTCTTGGAGTTTTTTCTTCATGAATGGTGCCCACATATAACTGCTATACAAATGCTTGAGAATGGAACAGCAGGTATATGGACTCTTTTGGAAGCATGGGGACTAGCTCATGAATTTTTTTTCTCAAAGAATCAGGATGGCTTTGTATGGTACCCACCACTGATGGAGTTCCACTCTTCCTTGACTATTTAGAGTCACTTGACCTATTGTTGTCTACTATTCAGTTACTGGATTGTTAAGGTCAATCACTAACCGCTCATTCTTAAAATTGTATTGCTTGACAAACAGGCTTCTTGATACCATGGTGATATCTACTCAGTACAGGATTTCCAATAAAAATATTCTTAGGAAATGGACATTCAACCAATGGTCACGTAGGATTATTTACAAGAAAAGGAAAATCAGAATTTAGTAAAATTATGTATTTTTCTGCCTTTAATAATTAATTATATAACTTATTTGTGTGAACTTCAGCAAGGTTTTACTTTTCATCTCTAGATGGTCAAGTATGAGATGGGGGTGGGGGGATGGGGAGTGGGGGGAGATGAACTTGACTTAGGAATAGTTGTGTAGTCCTGAGCTCTGTTCTAGGTAGATAGTGAACAATGAAAGCAAATGTTTTCTTAAAATGCTTCTTGTACTAGTTCTGAACAGCAATGGACAACAGAAATTATTGCCTTACATTTGAGTTTTCCTCTATCTCCTGTCACTTCAGCCCCCCCTTAGTCCAGTTGTCACATGTGGAACTGCAGAAATGTTTCTACTTGATAATTGACAATTCATTTCTCAATATTGGGTGGCCGCTGTCATTATCATAAGCATTGTAATTATAGACAAGAGTCTTTGTCACTGTGAACTTTAATGTTTAGCTTTAGCTTGACAGATGTTAGTTTGAAGATGTTCAGCTTTGGTCATGCCAGGCATTCACAGTGTTCATCATACAGTGCTGCACACAAAGGGCATGCATACATGGAGTTGCCACTATTGTTATATAGACATGGTCTTGAGGTCCATAAGCATTGTAGTCACTCTGTCCTGTGGATATCTAGTATTTCCTTAAAATGAGATGAACAAAAGTTAAATGTCATAGTGACTGCCTTCCAATTATTGAACACATAAAGAACAATGATGTCATCTTGGATGGGAACAACTATGAACACAGTAAATATTTTAATAGGTGGTTCATTCTTAGTAAACTTTCAGTTAATTCAAGGCTGGTTAAAAAAATCTTATGTGTTTTTTTCCTTTTTATTAATTATATTTTTCATTTACTTTTACATACAGACCCTTCTTCCTCTCCTCCAATCCCCACCAACCTCTTCCCTGCCACCCCCTCATCTATGCCTTCTCTCTTTCTGTTCAGAAAGGAGCAGGCCTCCCATGGATGTCAACAAAGCATGGCATATCAAGTTGAGATAGGACTAAGCTCCTCCCTTTGCATTGAGGCTGGGTGAGGCAACCCAGCATGAGGAACAGGTTTCCAAAGCCAGCCCAAGTGTTAGGGACAGGCCCTGATCCCACTGCTAGGAATCCCACAAGAAGACTAAGCTACACAACTGTCACACATATTCAGAGGGCCTAGGTCTGTCCCATACAGGGTCCCTAGTTATTGGTCTGTGAGCTCCTATGAGTCACAGTTGTTTCTGTGGGTTCCCTTGTAATGACCTTGAGCCCCTCTGGCTCCTACAATCTATCCTCCCTCTCTTCAACAGGATTCCTGGAGCTCAGCCCAGTACTTGGTTATGGATCTCTGCATATATAAAAATTTGTTTCTCTTTTCTAGCTTTGCAGGATAAAATTTTGTATTTATTTAGATTGTTCTTTATTTTAATTTCCTGTTCTAATTAACCTGTATATCTTTTTAAAAGATTTATCATTTTCTGCAGGCATGTCAAAAATCCTTCTCAGGTTAAAGTATTTGGTCAATCTGATAGGGCCTTGTAGGAAACAAGCTACCTAGGATGGCAATGGCAGAGTATTAAGACACACCTGTGTGCTGAATTTGCCTTTGTACTGCATGAAATTTTACTGGTGTCTAGCTTGGCTTAGCAGTAAAGAGTCTCCATATCTGTAAATTATGCTTTCAAAGAAAAAAATTAGGAGGTGTATTTTATTTGAATATGTTCTTCAAGAACAATACATTAAAGCTGGTCATGATTGTATCTACCTGTCATCTTATCACTAATGAGGCTTAAGTGGGAGGAACTTGTTTAAGGCTATACTGGACAACAGAGCCTGTATCAAAACAAACAAACAAACAAACAAATAAACAAACAAACAAGAGCAGAGATGGAGACGTAGACTCAATTGGGAGAGTACTTTCGTAGCATGCACAAGCCTTGGCTTTGATACCTATTGCCGCCACCCCCCCCCCCACA
The DNA here is from genome assembly GCF_003668045.3 of Cricetulus griseus. NCBI lineage: Eukaryota > Metazoa > Chordata > Mammalia > Rodentia > Cricetidae > Cricetulus > Cricetulus griseus. The sequence continues at coordinate 213,594,765 of NC_048595.1, forward strand.
TTGGAGTTCAACTCTCTGGAGTTGGTTGCAGGAAGAACGTTAGAAGGTCAAGGTCATTCTGAGCTACACAGAAATTTTGAGGTCAGCCTGGGGTGGCCTACAAAAGACCCTGTATCAAAATGGCAACAACAAACAAACAAAACAGAGCAATGAGTTAAATACCAGTTTGTACACCAAGATCGGGATCTAACACATAATGATGTTCCTTAATTTCAGCAAGACCTTAGACAGGGTCTGAGAATTGTAACCTTTGTACTTCTGTGCCTGTCTCCCATGCAGAGGTCCCAGGGCATTTTTGCAAATGTACATTTCTACAGGATGTGGTAAAGAAGGAGACAAAGATGATGTGTGGGGACATGGAATCATCTATGGCTTTCTTCTTGTCACTATTATGTAGGCCTAACTGATGCTGAAGAACAAGATAAAGGGACTTAGCGGTCTTTAAATGGTTCCTATCTGTGTACATTCTTCTTGATTGATGATGTAAAGACTCAGCTAAAGGGCTTTTGATAAACAAGCAACGAAACCTAGCTTTGCAGATACAATCGCATGCTGCTTCACACAGACAATGGGGATGGTGCTAATGGAACCATGTTGGATTTGGAGAACAGACACTGTGGCATGCTGCATAAAGGTTTTATTTTTAAACCTCTGAAGAATATATTTAGCTTTCTCTGACTTAATACATTATCAACTTAATTTAATTTTACTTGTGTGGGCTTTTGTTGAATGCCTATGAGTGTTCTCTATGTCTTTGTCCAAGGCATTGATTAAAACCAATGACCCAAACAGAGTCACAAATGGAGTCCTTGTGTTCCTGGAGGTCAACCTTCCTCCAAGGTTGACTGAACCTTTAGTTGCTGCTCTATATGATCATGACACTACCTGTAAGTCTACTTTAATGTGGCCCAGTTCACATTTGGACAACATATGCACAGCCAAAGAGCCTTTGTTAATACTTGATCGAAATTAAGGTTAATATTTATGTAATGGCATTTTTCTGATCTATAGTTCTGAAAGACCACCGACCCACGTTTGGGAGGTAAGTGTTGTGCGGATCCGCTGTTTTGTCTTGTCTGGTCTCGTCTTGCCTGTCTGTCTGAATCCGTCTTGTGAGTTGCGCTTGCGTTTGTAGTATACAGCTGTGTACATTTGTATTTGGCGGCTCCGAGGTTTTCTTTTTTATAGAAAATATTAATAATCATTTTATGTCTGGCAAGACATTTGCCATGATGGAGTTTGCCTAGATGGTAAGACAAGCTTTCGTCACCAAATGCATTGCTCTTTTCCCCTTGTATTTTAATTATGCAAATTGATATTTTCCTTTAAAGACTTTTTTTTTTTTTTTTTTTTTTTTTTTGAGACAGGGTTTCTCTGTGACTTTGGAGGCTGTGCTGGAACTAGCTCTTGTAGACCAGGCTGGTCTCAAACTCACAGAGATCCACTTGCCTCTGCCTCCTGAGTGCTGGGATTAAAGGTGTGCGCCACCACTGCATGGCTAAAGATTTTGTTTTGAATTAAAAATAATTCAGTGTATTTGTGGTACATGCTATACTGTTATGATCCATGTAGAAAGATTTACTCTAGCTAACTAACATTCCACAATTTATTTATTTATTGGTGGGGATAATATAAAATATCTATTCCTTCTGAAAATTTGAAAGATGCAATACATCATTAACGACAGTATAGTAGTTTATTAAAATTTATTCCTCTGGTCTAACCAAGATCTTGGAAGACTGTAGCCAGAGGCATGCCTACAAAAAAGCCACAATTTCAGGGAGACCAGTCATTTCAGAAATAAAGACTTGTGTCAATCACAGCAGGGGATCGTGGCAAGTCTCAGTTGAAGCTCTCACAGACACTTAAGAATCTGCAAGTGCAAGCTAGGCGTGGTGGTGCAAGCCTAGAGGCAGGGGCCTGTTGATCTCTGTGAGTTTGAGGCCAGCCTGGTTTACAGAGTGAGTCCCGGAACAGCCTAAGCTACATAGAGAAACATTGTCTCAAAAAACAAACAAACAAACAAACAAACAAACAAACAAACAAACAAAGGTTCTGTAAGTGCAAAGGCCAGCAGATGTCTGGGACTTCCCACATCAATTTTTACTCTTTCCTCTATCAATTATAACCCCACACAAGTGCCAGCAGATGACTGGAAAATGATCCCACCTCTCATTATTAGGGAACTTTTGTTTTTACTACCCAACCTCCATTCCTGCCAACCATATCCCATTTTCAGTATAAATTTCTTTTCCTTCCCAGGGGACAGAGCTTACAAGTCACTCCTGAGCACTCTGAACAACTAAAACTCACAGAAGAAGAGAACCAAAATGTTTTCTCTATAACATTTAAGTTGAGAAGGATGTTTTTCCTCTCTCTCTCTCTTTTTTTTAATGGACAATCAAACTGGTCTATAAGGGAGACACCATGAGTACCAACTACACAGCAATCATACATGTTCACAGACTAATCACCAGAAAATACCATCAGTGCTTGTGGCCCCCTAAGTGTGTCATTCACAACTGCTTTTATCTTTTGTTAGCCTTTGCTTTTTTTTTTTTAATGGTTTTTGGGACAGACTGCCTTCCAAAAGATGTCCAAATGACAGCTTACAGTGTTTCCTTACAGTCCAGTTTGGTCAGCCTCCCCATTTCGTATTTGAATGTATTATATCATTTTCCAGTGAAGACATTCAGAAATGTGTTTCTCTGGTTTTATTCTATGGCAGCCATTTGATAGTACAGGCAGGTGGGTGCAGACTTTGGATATTAGTGGACTGTATTGAAGTCAAGTATGTCTGCCTATGTGTAAATACACAGACCCAGAGACTTTTTTTTTAGCTTATGAAAGAGTGTAGAAGAAAACTATAATAAATCAGCAACTGATTTAATTCTCACCTAATGAGAGGCTGACATGGCCAAGTGCATAGTTTATGCAAGGTTCTGATTTTTCTGGAGAAGCCCAGATGCGCTAAGCACTACATGGTTATTTCTGGCTTTTCCATGAATATTCATTCAATGAACACAGAAGGGAGTTCCTTAAAAGTTCCATACTCACTCATCTCTGCAAACAGCTGTCTTCTCTCTGCCATGGTATTTCCTCTTTTCCCACTATCTTCAATCATTCTGTGAACGAAATTGTGACAACATGTGTTAGTCTTCCACTAAGCAGGCAAACAGCCATTTCTATGGAAGTACATTAAAGGTGCTTGTGTCACTGACAAAAATCATTTATTGAACTTGTTTATTTGAAAGTACAGTGTTCTGGGAAGATGGCTCAGTAGAAAAGTCTCTTGCCCTGTAGATAGTAAGACCAGGATTTGGATCCTCAGAACCTAAGTGAAGACAGGACAGGCCTGGATGCTGCTTCTATTCCCATTACTTGGGAAATGGAGACAGGGGACTTCCTGAAGCAAGACACTTGATCTCAACTTAAGGCCTCCACACAGATCACTTAACACATATAAACCACACAAAGGAATATCCTTTATACTTTTATACATTTATAAATGAAATATATCATTCATTTAGACTATCATACATATTTCCTATATGTTATATAGTTGTTGAAAGGGATATAAATGTTTTTATTTCCTAACATGTGGGGAATCACGGAGTTGGCCTGGTCTAGCCCCCTTGAGAGGCATGTGTCATAGGCTTTTCAGGTTAGAGTCTGTGGCTCCTGAGGCACTCAATGTTTGCCTTTCAGTTCCTGAGAAACCTAGGCACTCCCTCAGGCAGTAAAGTAACCAGCATTCCTGTTTATCTCTGCATTTCCTAGAAGTCAGCAAAACATACAGAAGTTTGGTTGGACAATCAGTCTTAGACACTAACTTTGTGTACCCTGTATGGCTTGTAAGCATCATTATACCCTGGCAACTACAATTGTATTCTTCCTGGCAACCACCATTATATTCTGTTTCTGATAAGGGTATAAGAAGTCTGGTTGCTTGCGATAAACTTGTCTCAGCTTCAGGCTTTCAGTGACCCCTCTGACTCAGCCTGGTTGACATAACCAGGCTTGGTACTTTAGTGCTGGTGTTTATATTAACATAAAGGTTACTAAGTAGCATATGACCCAAATACTATAACCGAATACAACCTACAACCGTTGTGGTGGTTTGAATGACAATGGCCCCATAGGCACATATATTTGAATACTTGATCTCTAGTTAGGGGAATTTAGGGGTAGGTGTAGCCTTGTTGGAGGAGGTGTGTTGTGTCACTGGGTGTGTGAGGGGGCAAGGGGGTGAGTTTTGAAGTTTCAAAAGCCCACAGCATTCCTGGTTAGTATTCTCTTTCTCTGCCTCCTACTTGTGGATCACATGTAAGCTCTCAGCTATTGCTCTGGTGTCAAGTCTGCCTACCTGCTGCCATGCTTCCTGCCTCACAAGTTTTGATTCTCACTCAATAGAACTTTGAACCCAAATAAATGTTTTCTTTTATAAGTTTCCTTGGTCGTGGTGTCTTACCACAACTATAGAAAAGCAACTAAAACAGCCACCTATTTAATGGTAGGTGCCTTACTTCATATCACATACCTCTTACAATTCTGAGAATACCTATTTAGATTAGAGACCAAATTTCTTGGCTCCCATGCAGCAGATGAGGACTCAGGGATTTTGTAAATGAAGGCTGTGGAACCCCAGAGCTCCAGGCTCTCTCTTGCTGCTTGTCACAACCTCAGTTTAGAAGTAGGTGATTTTCTATTGTTAATTCTTAAGTGTAACTTACAAAACCTTCCTGCACATAATTATTTGAGCAAGTGGTTGGGTTTTTCTTTCTTCAACCATACCATTATCTCCAATAGACCATTTTTAAAAATGCTATTAAAATACAAACAACTAAAACAGAGAATAAATAATTGGACCTCAGGAAGAATGTAATGAGAGAGTTAATAGAAGTACTGTTTAGTAACAGGGATAGCTTTATGATAAATACCGAGAGTTGATGAGTTGAGTTTGATTTTTATTATAAAAAAACTTTAGAAACATGAACTCACGTCTTACATGTGTGGTCAGTCTCAGGGCTAAGTCCAGCTGTGACTTACTCTGAAATGAACCCCAACTCTACAATGGCCTCGATTCTGAGCCTTTATAGTGCACAGAGCCTTCCTCTTGATGATGTCTCTGCTCCCCAGAGCTTTGTCCGGGACCATCTATCCCCCGGGGGTATACTGAGCCCTGGGTGAAACAGCTGCTGAATCACAGCTCCTCCTTGCAGCCTGCTAACTCCGGAGTGAAAGTGGTCCAGGAGCAGGTGATCTTGAGAAGAAGCTTTCCTCTCTGACTCACTTCCCATCTCTTTCACTGCAGAGGAAGTGAGGAGATAACACCTGACATCCACAAAGTCATCCGGATAGTGCCTCCCGTTTTTAATTTCAAGGGCTCAGAAATAGACGGGAAGCAGTGGGTGAGACAGGGAACAGAGCCAGTGGTGCAGTCCTGCATCTGTCTATGTGCTGGGGCAGGATGGAAAGGACGTTTAGAATAAACATGAAGGAATGCAGGCTGTGACTGACTGAGCATATCTGTGAGGTTAGGAGTGGCAACTGAGGTCATCGCTCTGCATGGACCACTCACTTGCACTGAAACGTCTCATTTCTAAGTTAACTGCATTTCAGAAGGTAGTTGAGGATAGAAACCTCATCCATTTAAGATTCTTCACAGGTGGCAGTGTTTATTGAAGAAATGAATGAATAAGGAATGTAAAAATCTAGAAAGAGGCAAGAAAAACAATAGCTATGCTTTCTTTACATAAATCAAATTATACTTCACAATTTGATATAAAAATGAAATTCAAACTGTACTCATTTCAGAGGTTCATTATGTGAAAAATGAGAAAATAAATTTATTTATGTTTATCGAAATCCACGACTATAAATTTTTTTAATCAAAATCATGTCTCATGAAGTAGAAGTTGAAAAAGTTGCAAATTCCATGAGTGTCAACTTCTGGTTTGTTCATCACCACTTTTGTTGTTATTGTTATTTATTAATTCATGAATAAAAGAACCATAAGATACATAATAATTATTAATTTTTACTTTGGAGTAAAGCATATATCTTATGAGGTAAAACTCATTGGCATTAAGTCTTAGGAGTCATAGAAAATACAGTATCAGATAAAAAGGAAAACGATGTGCTTCTCATTATCTCCAGAGATCATGGGAAGCATCAAGCTAAATTAAACTGATAATCTTCACTTTCTTCACTCATTACAGCCAAGGAAGGAATGGGCATGCTAGCTAGCTTCCATCTCAAACTGATTCAGTGGATGGTGTGTGAGACTCTCTCTCTCTCTAGTAATGTCTTCCTTGATCATTCTCCACATTATCCTTTGAGACAGGCTCCCACGTGCAACCTGGAGCTGGCCTGTGAGTCCAGAATGGTGGCCAGTGAGCCTGGGGATTCCTGTGTCTGCCTTTCCAGTGCTGGTGACAAAGGTGCCACCACCACGCCCACCTGTTTTACACCAGTACAGGGGATCTCAAGCCTTCATGTAGCAAGCACTTCATGTACAGGTTGAGCCATCTCCCCAGTCCCTCAACAGGGACAGCTCTTGAAGTGTGTTCAAGAATCAGACAGATGGGTATCAACATTGTGGGCTCTGTGGCTTGCAGTCTAACTTATCAGTGGAACTGGCATTTTAATGCTCTACCACATTTTGTCACCTTAGAAACAGAACAGCAAGGGCCTTGATACACTGAATATTTCTATATGTGTGCAGTTTTGCTTGGAAAGCAGTGGGACTTGGGAAAGATCTCTAGTTTTCATGAATTTTAGTAAAACAACAGTAGTCCAAAGTCATATTGTGGAGGTGAAGGGACAGTATTATTGTTTGTCACAAGGTGTGGCTCACTTACACATCTCATTTGTTCAACTTACGTCTTTCCTTGTAGATGGGGCAGTCGAAAACTTAAGCTCTTGTGTAAGTGTTGCTAGTATGGCAGGAAAGAACAGTAACAAATGAATGATGAGCTCCTGCTTTCTCCCGATTAAAGTTCAGCTCCCAGGACTATACAGAGTACCTGCTGTCTTCACTCACTAACCCTCAGCCGTTCATTTAGGAAATACTTATAAAGTGGGAACTCCAACATGCATCTTGCTCTGCTTCCTGACTGCATACAGTGTGAGCAGCCATCTCATGCTCCTATCATCACGTCTTCCAACCACAACAGGTGACTTCTGCAAACCATGAGTCCCAGTAAAATCCTCCTTCCTTAAAAATATTTGAAAAGGATCTGTAAGTTGTCACACACTTCATAGTCTCATAAGATCCGACGATTAAAAAGACATGACTTTTTGGAGCACTGCACTTTCTAAGAACTCAGCTTAGAAATGGAAAACATTGTTTTTTCTAGTATTTATGGCTTTGTGTAATGTATACTACATGAAAGCATGAACTGCTAGAAGTAGTAGCTTCTTTATGAGATCTGAGAATGACATCAAAGAAAGGGTGATTCTGGCATAGGAGGATAAAGAACAAACAGTATTTTTTTTTTTTTTGACATGGAAAAATACAAGAAAAGTAACTACAGTTGGAAGGAATCATGGGAAGCACATAGATTTCCAGAGGGTATTGCCCACTGGGAAACTGGGAATTAGCCAGCATCTCTGTGTGCAAGTGTTAGTGGAGACGTGGAGAAACGAAGCAGCATCAAATCTGGAAAGTCTCATGTCTAGACCACATAGGTGCCTTCTTCCTACAGGAGGGAGCCAGTGTTTAAGCAGAGAGTTCACACACAGAGATTTAGATTTTGGCAAGATAATGCTATCAGGTTAAGTGGCAGAAAGACTGATGGGCAGGAGATTAGGTGTGGGAGCCTCTGGTTACAAGAAGTGTAACAGGGGTCTTTGAACAAGACTGGTATGCACATAGTTATCCAATGGAGGCTTCACCTTGATGCCTGTGCTGGACAGTGTTACGTCAATTTGACACAAGCTAGAGTTATCTGAAGGGAAGGAACCTCAGTTAAAAAAATGTCCCCATAAGATATGGAAATGAGGCATTTTCTTGATTAGCGATTGATGGGAGAGGGCCTAGCCCATTGTGGGTGGTGCCATTCTTGGGCTCGTGGTCCTGGGTTTTAGAAGAAAGCAGGTCAAACAAGCCATGGGGAGCAGGTCAGTAAGCAGCATCCCTCCATAGCCTCTGTATCAGCTCCTGCCTCCAGGTTCCTGTCCTGCTTGAGTTCCTGTTCTGACTTCCTTTGGTGATGAACTCTGATGTGGAAGTATAATAAACCCTTTCCTCTCCAACTTGCTTTTTGATCATAGTGTTTCACTGCAGCATAGAAAGTCTAACTAAGACAGTGCCCATCAACAGAAGAACAGATAAGGAAAATGTGCCATATATAAATGATGGAGTGTTCATCATCCATAAGGAAGATTATGTTAGGTCATTTGCAGGAGAATGGATGAACTGGAGACACTTATATTAAGCAAAAGAAGCTCAACTTAGAAGGACAAATACTGTGTGTTTTCTCTCAGATGTGGAATGTAGACTTTTGTTGTTAAAGACATGAAAATAGGAAGGGAATAATGGAAGTTTGTAGGAGGGACAAGATTGGGCACTAGAGGGTTAAATGGTGTCAAAGGATATTATATATAGGTATGGTGTGTCAAAATGAAACTAATCTATGCTAATTATTTTTTTTTAACGATAAGGAAACTACAATGTGTTAAGAAGGGCCCCAACTGTCTGTATCTGTGGGGAGCTTTGAAATGAAGCATTAAACAGCTTGGGGCCCAGTAAGAAAGGAAGAATAAATCTGTAGAGGCTATATAAGAAGAAGGACTGCAAAACACTGTTTTCTAGGCAAGACACAGCCTGTGTATATTTGGTCTCACAGAAATTCTGGATGCCTGAACTCGCTGGGCCTGCAGAAGACTCTGCCTGCTAACAGCCTATCATAGAGGGGCTCAAGGGGCCATACATATCCCTTCTCATCTATTGACAACTGATGGATCCTCTGGGAGGGGAAAGACAGCCATCATCTTTAGGTGTGCACCAGCAAGCCAACCATGTACCAATGGCCAGTTCCAAACCCATGGTCACACAGATGGCCCTGGCTAAAATCAATGGGTCACAAAACAAAAAGACAGGAATGAGGCTCGGGGCCTTACAGAAAGAAGGGGATGGCAGGAGTGGGAGGGACTCGAGAGGGGAGTGGGTGAGAGTAAACAGAATGTGTTCTATACATGTATAAAACTATCAAAGAGCAAAGTTCACTGAAAAAAGTACAAAAATTATACATGTGGATACAGAGTTTTAGAAGAAATATGAATTATATTTTAGAAGGGTGGGAATAAGTTCATACTGAAATGCCACACTCTCAAACTATTTCTGGAGTGGCATCACTTTAATGCAACACCGTCCACAATAAATGTTTAATTTATTACACATAATATATAAGAAGTTTGAAAGGACCATCTTAGACTGATGGTGTCTTACACTTGCATAACTTACTTAAAAATCACAACTTTGAGAAGAAGTCGAGGAACATTATGGTTCCTGGGTTATAACCAAACAGCTTGGGACTCAAGCAGGTAAAGTTAAACAGTTCAGTTTTCTTTCAGGGCATATCATCAACTCCATTTATATTTTGTTTTTAATTTTAAAATTCCTAGACTTGCATGGGTCCAATTGCCAGTAACAATATTCTTGTTTCTGCATGATGCAGATTAAGGTTTCCTGAAACGGGTAAGCTGAAACGAATGTAATAAGACTGGGTGACTTAACGGAAAAGAGCCTCAGACCTCTCAAGTACTGGGAAATGCCTTGGTATGTCATTTCTTAATGACTACCTCCTGTTTGAAAGTATTGTTATACTGGAAATAACTGTGGAGAGTAAAACAGTCCCGGGCATCCAGGTTTATGTAACCCCAGACATATGTAAACATGCCAGATCACACACGAATTCACATTCACAATTGAAAGCTGCATGAGCCTGCAGTGTTTGAAGAACTGTCTGGCTCGCCTCTGCTTTTGCTCCACTTTAGCAAGTGCTTGCAGACTGTGTGTTTAATATGGCGAAACCCAACCAACAGTTTATTTTCTTTCCTTTTGCTCCAGGTGGTGAAAAAATGCTGGGGTCAGCCATCCTTCCTTACTGCAATCCAGGAGTTAATAACAGAGTAAACCATCACTCATTCTCTTCTTCTTTCACTGGTTTATTGGTGTCATATGAACACCTGTTGCTACTTTTGTTATGAAGGAAGACTTCTCATATGACCTTTGTAGATTTGCATTCTAGTTATAACCTTTGCCAATATAAAAAAGTATTCAGAAATTTTTCTTTTTTAAATTTTTCATTTGAATTAGAAAGATTATTTTACATGTCAATCTCAGTGCCCCTCCCTCTCCTCATCCCCAGGAATTTTTCTTTAGTCCAAGTGTAATTGTGTTTGTTTTTCCTCCCCAGGCCTTTATCTAAATGAACCTGTGGCAGTAGTAAAATCCTGTAGTTAATATAAATGTTTGTTTGTTGTATCATCTATCTATCTATCTATCTATCTATCTATCTATCTATCTATCTATCATCTACCTATCTACCATCGATTATTTTCTATTATCCATCCATCAAATATCTATTTGTTTGCAATCTGTTATCTATTTTCTATCATCTATTCTTATATCTCTTATCTATTCATCTATAATTTATCCATCTACCTACCTACCTACCTACCCATCTACTTACCTGTGTACTTATCTTCTTAGGAGGGAGCAGATATACTCCTTTAGTGTAATGGCCAGCCAGGTGGGTTCCTAGCAATTTGTTCTATAAAGTATCCAATGTAGTACTTCTCAACTCAACTGCCCATCAGCCAAGTCCAGAGACCTTATCCAGAATACCAATCCTTTGTCTATGGAATGAGGTCATGAGGAACACTTGAGCCTTTCAGATATACCCTAGAAAGTTAGGATATGCAGCAAGAGTTTGAAACAGACATTTAGAAACTTCACTTGCTTAAAAGTATCTATGCCTCACTTGGGCTTGTAAGATACTAAAAAACAAAACAAAACCCACATGCCTCTGTTCTTATTCTGTTTGTAGTTAGCTGAAAACACAGAGTAAGCCACTACCCTTAAGCTCTACTTGAATCACCTTGAATTTCAAGAAAAGCCAGGGCTCATAAAGTATGGGCTCATATGCAGAGCCCATACCCCCATATGAAGGCAACTGGTTGTGAGAGCAAGGATGTACCTCAGCCAATAATGGATTAACAGTTCATTGGGCCACTTTGTGAGACAGACAAGGACTGAGACAATGAGGGGCGGGACCATGCTTTGACCAAGTTCCATAGCTGTGATTGTGTTTTACTTTTTATTTATTTTTAGCTTTCTTTTCATTTATTCTGTGTGTCTTTCACATCACACATCTTGATCCCACTTATTTTCCCATCCCTTCATATCTGCCCTCTGCTCTTGCAACCCCCCACCCAATAAAATTTAGGAGAAAAAAGAAGAAAAAAAGGAAAATCTCATCATGGAAGCTGTAGTGTGACACAGTGAGTTATGGAGTTAGGCAGTAAACACACACACACACACACACACACACACACACACACACACACACATATATATATATATGGTTTTTGGAGACAGGGTTTCTCTGTGGCTTTGGAGGCTGTCCTGCTACTAGTTCTTGTAGACCAGGCTGGTCTCGAACTCACAGAGATCCACCTGCTTCTACCTAAGCCTGGCGGTGGTGGTGCATGCCTTTTGTCCATATTTTCACTTGCAAGTGCTCATCTCAAAGAGTCATTAGTCTTGCTTGAGGTCACTGATTTCTGTTACAATATCAATACTGAACTCTCACTGGGACTCCTTTTGGATATCCTGCTGTTGCCTTGTGCCATGGAGATCCAGCAGCTTTGGGTCTGCAGGACTGGCCTCCTTCAGGTGCTCCAGCAGATTATAGATTAGGTGGATGTTGGGGTGGGCCAATTTATAACCCTGTTTCTAGGACTGGGTAGTTGCAGGGTTAGTCAGCCTGCCTGCTCTCGGTTGTCATCACCACCAGGGTGAGCTCTCCAGCACTGCCAGGGTTAGTGCACCCTTTGAAGTGATGGGCAAGGGGCAGGGCCAGTTCTCCTGCTTTCAGGCCCTCAGGGTCAGCTCATATTGTTTTTTTTTTTTTCTTTTGGTTAACACCTAAACCTCATTTCAGTCCCCTGAAAATATAGACTTGGAGTCACTTGAGCCTGTTATAAGTTCCTTTTCCCAAAGTAGTATCCTGCATAAATCTCTGTCTGATTTTCACTATTACTAGTCTGTTTAATTGGCCAGTTGGGGACAGTGATTGAGCGTATCCTGCTGGGACTACTGGAAGCTGAGCTTTGACCTTAAAAACCCTGGTAACAGGCTGAACTAGAAATACGATGCTAGTTGAATTTAAGTATGAACTTACTTGTATACTAGAGTGGCATTCTTAGGTTACTTTGCAATCTATTTTTGCACTTCTGAAGAATTTGTGAAATGTACCTTGAGCCAATGGAGAAGATAATTAATTCCTCTGGGGGATGTAACTATGCATAAACATATACATATATTGATACAGGCACCTAAAGAGGCAGTCTTTACAAACTAGGAAATGCCATTTAAAAGCAAGAACCGCAGTTTTATTCTAGAAAGAACTACTCTCCATCTTTCTTTTGATTCAGGAAGGAACCTTCAGTACTCAGGGCGCACAAGATGTTTCAGGAGAGCTTTTATTTGGTTTCATTTAGTTGTATTTGGCAAGAGAGGATACTGGTTCCCTTTACTGGTACAGGCTGCAGAGTGGGGCTGGTACAAATTGGCATAGATCAAATGGAAGCTTTTGGAAGAATAAAAAAAAACTCAGACTTCTCCTTGTGAAATTCAGTTTCCAGAATGTTTCTGAAGGACCCAAGAGCTCTGGGTAAGGTTAATCTGGAAAGAAAATTTAAGGCTCCCAAGGGGGGGTGACTATAAGGAAGAAGTCCTGTGACCTGCTGTTGCAGGTCTGGCATTGGAACACCAGAGCCTTTTCAGATGACTGTGCCTTGGACAACGATTGCAGTCTGTGTCTATGTTTTTAATGAATGAAGACATCATAGGAATTGACCTATTTTGTCCTGATGCATGAACCTAATGATGGGCATTTCCTTGTCTTTCTTGTGGGACTGCTAACTACTTTGAAATATTTATGTATCTATTTAATTGCCAGGGCCATGGTGTATAGCTCAGGCTGACCTCAAGGTTGCTATTCTCACACCTTTGTCTTCTGAGGACTGGGATTACAGACCTGGGCCAACAGACCCTGCACTCTGCTTTCACCTTTAAAGAAAAGTTCAGTACAGGGAATTGGACCTAGTGGTTTTCAGATGGTAGGGGACAACCTTCAAGCTATGTCAACAGCATGGATTGTTCATTCTTTACCCTCCGTGCAGGAACTAGGAATGATGACCTTCAAATTACTTGCTGCTTTCTCAACTTAGTATTCAATGTCCCTACTCTTAAACACACTTCTAATCACTTTTCCTAAATATCTAATAAATAAAAATAAATGAATAAATGAATAAATAAATAAATAAAATAAATAAATAAATGAAAAAAATTTTCATTAGTCTAGCAATAAGCCAATTTCAAATTTTGCAATTGAATTTTTGAACTCCATTTATCTCACCATAATGGGAACATATTACATTTATTCATAATCTAGAAGTAAAATATTCTGAAAAGCTTTAAGAACTATAATTCTATTTTTTCAAGTGACTAAGCTAAATTTAGTTTTCTGGCACAGTGGCTGCAACAGAGCCAATGAATTTAGCTGAAGATGTTACACAATCTTGTCTCAAATTTCTCTTAAGACTTGGTCTTAATGAAATGATAAAAGAAACAGACTCTCACCCCATTAAAATCTTCACACCCATAGACAAATGAAACAGGTCCTTTTACGGACTGCTTTGGGGTGAGAAAGTCAGGATTTGATGAGGATTAAGGGAACTTTTTATTTCATGTGAGTACCAACTAGCAATGAAAGGGAACAGCCAACTCTACTGAGCCTATGACAAAGCACGTGCCTACAGGAATATGGAATTGGGTTGCTAGGGTGGTCCAACACTCATGCAAAGAGTACCAAGGGGCTTCTCCTGTCGTAGGAATCAGAGTGCTGGGGTATAAGGCCAATAGTCATATGTCAGATAGAGTAAGTACCTGGAAGAACCAAAATGATTTGTGTTATCAACACGACTCCTGAGACTTATAGGATTTGTTCTTTTGTTTAGAAAATACTAGGAAGGGTAGGGAAAAAACCAGGTTTTCCCTTGATCAACTCTAATATTCTGAAGAAGATATAAACAAAAACCCAGGGCTGCTCAGGACTAATTGTTATCTGGACTTCTGGGAGAAGGATTCCTGCAGGAGACTGAGTAAAAAGTGAATGAAATAAGAGTAGGGCAGAGATGTGTTTGCACATGCATCCCAGGGAAGCCTGTGGTCTTTACATGTTTTGTTCTTTTGTTGTTTGAGACAGAGGCTCTTGTAGCCCAGACTGGCCTTAATCTCCCTAGACAGCTGAAGAAGACCTTCAGTTTTGATCATCTCTCTCCAACTCCTAAAGATGCCAGGTATGCATCACTGTCTGATCTGTGTGCGACAGGGTATTCAAACAGGGCTTTATGTGCACTCAGCAAGCACTGTACTGACCGAGACAGGTTCCCAGTCTCTACTCTGGTCTTTTATTATGGTGAAGGTGTACTGCATGTGAGCCACAGCAAAGGGAGAAGGCAGGAAAGTATGTGTTTCTTGCAACAGGATGCTAAAGTCAGACTTGTACTGGAGAAGAATTAACAACAATAGTGCAATAGTCGTTGTTCTATTACTTAAATCAGTTGTCACTTCACCAAAACAGCTAACCAAACAATGGTAGATAGTGGTGGCAGCAAACTCAGCTCATGTAAGTCTGATGGTGTTATTAGTCCTATTTTACCAATGTGAAACTATGACTTCAGCAATATTCCTATTGGGCAATTTATAGTTTCAAACTATGTGTCAGACTACAGACACATCAAGCTTCTTAAGATTCAAAATGGAACTGTATGAAAAAAAAAAAGGCTCAGGCCTCTGTGTTTCCCAAACCTGGAGGTGCAGGGGCATTGCCTGCAGTACACACAAGCTAAAGTTGTGATTTTTAAGTAAGTTATGCAAGTGTAAGACACCATCAGTCTAAGATGGTTTCTTCCATTTCTCTGTCTTAATCTCCCTTTCTAAGCTAATCTTTCTATCCTTTCTGCTTGTTCTTTTATTTAATTCTTCACATATATACACATATATTTATCTTTTATTCCTTTTTCCCTCTTCCTTATTCACACCTTCTTGTGTGTGTGTGTGCCTGTGTGCCTGTGTGCCTGTGTGTGTGTGTGTGTGTGTGTGTGTGTGTGTGTGTGTGTGTGTGTGTGTATTGGGGAATGTAAGCCAAATCTTCCCCAAACTTGACAGTTTTCATCTTGAGAAGCATCAGGCAAGCAGAGAGAAAAGAGAAGTAATAAGAGAGACAAGACAGAGTGGTGGCACCTATGAATCTTACAGTTCCATGCAGAAGGCTGCTGGCAATTTTCAGAGCACAGAACTCTCTGCTTTCCCATGGAGACCCTGGATACACAAAGAGGAAGGGAGTAGTTCCTTGTTTGGAGGTAATGTTGTAGAAGTTGAAAGCTCTCAAATAGCTGTATTTTGTATTGTCATTGGCTGTATCTTAAAATCTCATTATGGTAAATGTACGCCATTCTCTCTCAAGTACAAGTTTCCCTGGGAAAATGAAGAAGTTCTCCATATAACTCATTTAGCTGCTTTCTCCTTCATTCCTGGCCCAGACACGTGCAAGGAACAGATGGTGATTTTGAGTGGCTGGAAGAAGGAGGAGAGAATGTTCTTGTGTGCTTTCTAGGGAGGGCAGTGTGGACAGTGCTCCTCGGAGGCTTGAGACAGAGCTAGGTGTGAGGTGAGAGTAATGGGGAGAACGGAAGATGAGGCATCAGACAGGTGGGGTATCAGTTAGCCCATCACAGTATAGTGACAGATCCAGAGCCAATACCAAAAGAAGGACCCAGGCTTCCATCTAGGGATAAGAAGAGTCATACCTATAGTAGATGTGCCTACTGATCTATTTTTTAAATCCCCTTCCTCGTTGCATGTTAATATAGTAACATGTTTCTAAAAGTCTACTTGGGTCAGAACAATTATTTTTAAA
Organism: Cricetulus griseus; assembly: GCF_003668045.3. Lineage (NCBI taxonomy): Eukaryota > Metazoa > Chordata > Mammalia > Rodentia > Cricetidae > Cricetulus > Cricetulus griseus. The sequence goes on from NC_048595.1 coordinate 213,610,982, forward strand.
GTGTCAGTTTTACAAATCTTAGAGCAGAAGGAGTTATTTTTTAGAATTGTATTTTGTTTATTTAATATTCAGTGGGTGTACATGCGCACGAGAGAGAGGGAGGGAGGAAGGGGGAGGGGAAGGAGGAGAGGGAAAGGAAAAAAAGTTGGCGGTACATACTATATTATGCCTGTAGAAGTCAGGGAACAGCTTTTGGGAGCCTGTTCTCTTCTACCATGTGGGCCCCAGGCTTGGCAAGCATCTTTATCTACCACATGCGCCATCTCATTTGAGACAGTCTCACTATGTAGCTTTGCCTGCCCTGGAACTCACTGTGTAGTCCAAGCTGGCCTGGAACGCAGAGATCCACTTGCGTCTCCATTCTGAGCACTGGGACGAAAGGCATACACCAGCACACTTGGCTCCTATTTTGTTTCTTAATAAACACACATTTAGGATGACAGGGAATGGCTCAGCATGTATGGTTCTTGCCAGGCAAACATGGCAACCTCAATTTCATCCCCAGAACTCATTTAAAGGTGGAAGAAGAGGGCTGACTCCACTAAGCTATTCTCTGACCTACACACACACACACACACATACACACACACACACACACACACACAGAGAGAGAGAGAGAGAGAGAGAGAGAGAGAGAGAGAGAGAGAGAGACAGAGAGACACAGAGAGAGAGACAGAGAGACAGAGAGACAGACATACACACGGCACAGACAGGCAGACAGAGACAGAGAGACACACATTTAAACCATTAAAAACATTTAAATTTAGGACACAAGCAAATATACATTTAACAGTTCTTTGTTTGTTTTGCTTTGAGACAGTCTTACTCTTTAGCTCAGGGTCATCTGGGACTCATGGCAATCCCCGTCCCTCAGATTTTGACATGCTGGAGTTACAGGGCTGAGATACAATGCTGGGTTTAACAAATTTTCAGTCTATTTTACTTCATCAACAAAATATTTAATAGTTTAATGCAGCTAAATATCATACTAATTAATATTATACTATTCTTTTGCCTATTTAAATTCTTTTCCTGATGAATATCCAAGGCTGATATGACATGAAACAACTTAGAAGACAGTACAGGCAATGGACCATTGGTGATTGCAACCCAGTGAAGCGATGGCTAGACAGGGAGGGTTAATGAATTTAGATGCCAGCATTAAATGGGTCACCCAGAGCAGAAACAGGCTGAGGGCATGTGCAGCCAAGAGTCATGCACAGACCTACAGCAGTAAACAGAGCCATTTTGTGCACCATGGTCCTTTCTTCTAGATGAGGGTTGACGGTCCTGAAAGGAGTGAAGAAGGGAAGAGGAGAAACAGAAGCAGCCCTTATTTTCCCTCTGGGTCTGTTCTTTGAGTTATAAGGCTCTTAGTTCTAGCCCTTCCACTGAGGACAATTCATTCTGAAATTGAGTGGGGGGGGGGTGGGACTTCAAAAAGTCTGTTCACTGAGAAAGCCACGGCTCTTAGTTGGTGGCTGCCAAGAATCTGAGAGCAGCAGAATAGCTGCTGGGAAAATGGCCTTCTCTTCAGTCTGGATTGTCCAGGCCCCAGAGTCATCCTGGTGAAACAGAGACATGAATGGCCTGGGTTCTGTAGCAGGAAGGGCTCTCGGGTTTCTGGATATAGTGTAATAATAATGACCAGCGTTTAAATGCCTCCTTTGTATGACGAGGCTCAAAACTAATTGTTTAACATAATGCTCTATATGTTTCTTAACTGAACTGTGAGACAGCTCATGTTTCATCCCCATACTTTATGATTAATTGAAAAATTGAAATGATGTGCCTTTGTGTCTGTGTGTATATGCACATGTGAGGGCAGGTGCCCAAGGAGGTCAGAAGACAGAGTCAGAATTTCAGCTGGAGCTGGAGTTCCAGGGACCTGACATAGCTGCTGAAAATGCAGCTCCAATGCTCTTAACTGCTGAGTCACATCTCCAGCCATCACCATGCTCAACAGCTGAGAAGATGAAGGCCGATGCAGTGGATGGAACAGAGTCCCCAGTCCCCAAAGCACTCACATCTTCATCTCCCCATTTTTAAATGGCAGAAAGGACTTAGCAGATTTAATTATTTTGAAGAATTTAAGGGCCAGCAATATGGCTCAGCTGGTAAAGGTGCTTGCCATCAAGCCTTCTGATCTGAGTTCTAATCCCGGGTCCCACATTGCGGAAAACAAAACAAAACAAAAAACAAACAACAACAACAACAACAACAACAACAACAAAAACAACTCCCATAACTTGTCCTTTGATCACGAATGTGTCTGGCCATAAGCTCATATGCTCATGTGCATGTGGGCACATGTGCACATGTGCTTGCACACACATAGACATATACACGTTAAAATAAAGGTAATATAAATTTAAAGACTTTGACATAGGGACATTATCTCTTAACTAATTACCAGGCCAAGCATAATTATGACAGCCCACAAAAATCAAGAAGTCTTTACAGATTGGAAACAGGAACTTCATACCCAAGAATACAGGTGGTTTTATGATATCCCTGCTGACACTCTGGTTTTCCATGCTGTGACTCATTTCTGATTGCTGGACCTACAAAATTATAATATAGTACATATGCACTGAGTGAAGTCACTGAAGTTTCGAGAAGCTAAGAAACATACACAGGCTTATACTGCTGGGACCACAGAGTCTGGTGTGCACCTAGAGCCTCTCCAGAGGCAGCACAGGAAGCAGGCCACCCTGCTGGGCCACCTCCCTATTTATCCCCAGACTCTGAGATGCTATATGCCAAATCCTATCCATCATGATCTTATTAAATTCTCAGGTCACATGGTACCAGCATCTCTAATTTGCAAATGGGGAAAGGAAGGTATACAGATGTTAAAGTACTAAAATTTGAACTTAGAACAGTCTAAATGACCTCTAGACTAACATTTTGATCCCTCCGTCCTATTACCTCATATGATTGACTGGTGTTTATTGACTATAGTATATGCTAAAGCTAGTGTAAAACAAACTCAAAGTTGACTATTCTTGAATATGTCTAGACAGGTTAATCAAATGTCACTATACCAACTATGCTCCATGTATAGTTCACTCCAGAGTGTCATGATCACAGTCATCATTACAATCTTAGGTACTTTTTACTAAAATCAGCCAGGGTATATATCATCTGATACCATTTCTTAACTTAATAGGTTTGATTGCTTCTTCTGGAGCCAAACTGGAGAGGCGATGAACTGGGAACATGAGTTCTTTTTACTCCAAATACCATGCTCTAATATAGCAATAGTTTTGCAGAGTTTTTCTAGTGACAGAACAAAAGAAAGTCATAAATGACTTTCAGATGCATTGGTTGGATTATCAGGCAGGAAGATTTCAGCAAAGTGGGGAAATTTCTGCTATAGGTTTCGCAAGCTATCTGAGGATTTTCTGTTCTTTGGGCTGTTGGGAGCTAGTGATCTGTTAATACATGGTCCCCAAGGTTTCACATGATAGTAACAAGGGTGTTAGGTGGCAGATGTGGTAGCAGCTTCCTATGAAGGGGACTAAAGATTAGCACATGACAATTTGGTTCTGGATCAGCAGCATTTTGCAACCTTCCATAAGCAAAGTTCTGATCAATCAGATAGCCTGGTAGAAGCTTTAGCACAGGCATGGCCATTTCCTGTGAACCTCAGTTCACAAGATATCACAATAAAAATATTGACGCATCAATATTTTACATATCAGACTACCTGGGTGGGAGGATAAACATTCTAAAGCCTAAGAGTAATTATCTAACTGAGGTATGTGTAAAGAAGATCATGACCACGGGACTTTATGATCCACAAAACCAGAACTATGGTGAACTGCATTATCCCAACTTATATAGCAAATCTTTTCACGTGGTTTGTTTTTGTTGCCATGCTCTAAAGGAAAAAATAATATGTAATACATTTATGCAGAAATGGACCAACACAGAGAACCAGAAAACAAATTTTTGAATTACACTCTTCCTTGAACTTAGAGCTTATAAATGGACCACAGACAAATACACACAGATACACAGGCACAGTTACACACACACACACACACACACACACACACACACACAGATACACATAGATATGCACACAGCTAAACATGCACAGATACACACAGATATGCATAAGACATACCCAGATACACAAGACACAGATACACCAGCTATACACACACACACACACACACACACTAGATACAAACAAACAGACCTAGACACACACACACACACACACACGCACGCACGCACGCACGCACGCACGCACGCACGCACGCACGCACGCACACACACACACACACACACACACACAAACACGGTTGCTCTAATTCATAGTGACTATGCTTTAAGCTTTAATTATAGGAATATATCTGGACAAAATATCTATTTGTAAACAACCATTCCTAAAAGCATCCTGGATATACTTTTGAGAGTTCAAAAAAATCACACTTCCTCAGAGAGGAGTGATAATATGAACAAAGGAGTCAAGACCATGATGGGGAAACCCACAGCCTCATCTGACCCAAGCCAGTGAGAGATCACTGACTCTTGTCTGACAAATGGGGAACCCCCATAAGACTGAACTACAGTCCCTTAATATAGGTGACAATGGTGTGACTGGGACAATATATGAGGCCACTGGCAGTGACTCTAAGATCTAACTCTAATGCAGGACTTAGTGGAGCCCATTCTATATGGAGAGATACCTTGCTCAGCTTAGACACAGGGGTGTGCAGGTGGAGAGGTGCCTTGGTCCTACCTCAACGAGGTGATGGGACAGACTTAGTAGACTTCCTAGGGGAGGCCTGACCCTCTCTGAGTGTGGAGGAGCACAGATCATGTCCCGCCAGAAGAGGGAGTGGCCCAAGTTGATGACTGCTTGAAGAAAGCTACAGAGGCAAGGCTTCAAGTGTTTACTAAGAAAAACAGTTGGCTGCCCAAACTCACACCAGATGAGGTCATCACACTAGCAGACCATGCCCAAGAGGGGATAGGACACTAGATATATAATAGGAATACCTTTAAAATTATTGGGTGATACTTTTCCACCCTCCGGTTTTTTACTTTAAGAGGGTTTTGCTGTTAAACATTAAAAAGAGATCCTGCTTGACTCTTCTCCCTGTTGTGTCTGATGGTCTCCAGGTTCCAGGGAGACTGGGATGGGCAGGGGAACAGAACACTCTATAATCTCTGACCTCGGTCCAGGGGGCCACTAGAAACCCCAACATCTGAGGAGCAGATGGTGTGTGTGTGTGTGTGTGTGTGTGTGTGTGTGTGTGTGTGTGTGTGTGTGTGTGTAAGTGGGAGGAGCAGGAGAAGGGGAGGGAGACAAGATGTCCTGAGCAAATTGGGAGCATGGGGGGAGGGGAGAGGGAGTTAGGAGAAAGAGAAGGGGAGAAGAGGAGGGGAGAGGAGGACATGAGTGAGCATGAAGATTGAGTCAGGGAAGAATAGAGAAGAGCAAGCCAAGAGATGCTATAATAGAGGGAGCCATTATAGGTTTAAAGAGAAATCTGGCACTAAGGAAATGTTCAGAGATCTATAAGGATGACACAAACTAACAATCTAAGCAATAGTGGAGAGGCTACCTTAATGTCCTTCCCTGATAATGAGATTGATGACTACCTTATCTGCCATCCTAGAGCCTTCATCCAGTAGCTGATGGAAGCAGAAGCAGACACCCACAGCTAAACACTGAACTGAACTCTGGAATCCAGTTGCAGAGAGGGAGGAGTGATGAGCAAAGGGGTCAAGACCAGGCTAGAGAAACCCATAGAAACAGGTGACCTGAACAAGGAGGAGCTTGTGTGGGTGTCAGTTAAGAGGGCTGGGCAGTCTTTGGGGCCTTCGGTAGTGGAACAGTATTTATCCCTAGTGTATGAATGGACTTTGGGAGCCCATTCTACATTGATGGATACTCTCTCAACCTATAACATGGGGGCCTAGACCCTGCCCCAAATGGTGTGACAGACTTTGATGATCTCCCATAGAAGTCCTCACCCTCCCTGAGGAGCAGAAGCAGGATGGGATGGGGGGGTTGGTGGGAGGCATGGGAGGATGGGAGGGAGAGTAAACTGGAATTGATATATAAAATGATATTGTTCCTAATTTAAATAAAAAAGAAAAATGGTAAAAAAGAAAAAATGACACTTGCACACATACATTCTCTGGGAGTCTGAATGCTGAAGTTCTGGATTCTCTCTTTGCTTCAGAATTGTGAATTCAGGGGAACAAGTGTCCCTGAACCTGGTGAGAACACAACACTGGCCAGCATGAGGCTGTGTCCCAGACTGAACCAGCAATTTTGTTTTTTAACAAAGCCTTTTCCCTAAGGGTTCTTACTCAAGCCATTTCCCGGAGGTGCTGGGCACACAGACAAGTGACCACCACTCCATTGTTATTCAATGCATGGATGAATTTAATTGCACCTAGTGACTTCAAAGCCTGAATGAGTCTAACCTAATGCTTTGAAATAATTAGGATGGGGTGAAAGGACTACTAAATCTGTGTTTAAAGACTCCAAAAGGCCAGGGAAAGGGACTCTGAGACTTGAGGAGGTTCCTGTATGTGAAATACAGTATCTTTTGAGCTTAGCTCATTATCTAGAAAGTAGTTTCAGAGCTGCCCCTTTCCAGCTGTGACCTTTATGTTACATTAGTAGACTTGCTACATGCATTGAGACTCATGTCTTATATGGGCACATAATATCAGGCCATTCCAGTAACTCTCAGAATCTGTACATGTTTTGGGAACAAACAAGTCCCTCCAAGAAGCTTCTTTGAAACCCATTACTGTTAGTCATGGCTCTATACCTTTCTTTCCTTTCCTTTCCTTTCCTTTCCTTTCCTTTCCTTTCCTTTCCTTTCCTTTCCTTTCCTTTCCTTTCCTTTCCTTTCCTTTCTTTTCTCTTCTTTTCCAAGACAAGTCCTGGCTGTCTTGGAACTCCCCTTGTAGACCAGGCTGGCCTGAACTCACTGAGACCTGCCTGCCTCTGCCTCCTGAGTGCTTGGATTAAAGGTGTGTGCCACCACTTTCTTGACATTGCCTCTTCCCTACTAAGGTCAAAGAAACTCCAAGGTCTAGAGGCAAAGGCAAAGCTGTCTGGGGAGTGGGAAGGCCAACATCAGGACCTGAGCTCACGGCTCCTGGGTAGAGATGGCTTTTCCTCCTCAGATTTAGAGCTATATTCCATGGAGCCAGTCCCTTTTATGAACACCTTCTAGAACTTAAGGAGGAAATGGATATGGGGTTTCAGGAACAGGGGTGCGGAGATACTCCTAGAGTTGGCAAGTGATCACCACCCACATCAGGGTCCCCAGACAACTTTTCAAGCAAGAAAGCCACTGCTCTTGGGTGGTATTTGATGAAAAATATTACAGAATTGTGCTGTTATTTTCCAAGGCCTATGCACACTGGCTTCAAAAGACACAATCTAATGAGACCTTTGGCTTATGTTAATATTTGTGAAAGGAAGACTATTTGTAATAATGCAGAGAAGAATGAGAACACAGAGAAAATGGATAGTCATTTAAAACATGTCACTGAGTCTAAGAAATAGATTTAATATGAAACACACATATATGTATGTTATGTGTGGTGTTTTCTTGTTTGAAAATCTCAAACTAATTATATATTTTTCTTATGTATACATTATAAATTAAAATATAATTACATCCTTTTCCTCTTTCTAGTCCCTCCCAGGTTCTGTCCATCTAACTCTTTCTATGCCTCCCCTCATTCTCAACTTGACAGTCTTCTTTAATTTACTATTGCTACATTTATATGTATGTATAAGTATGCATAAATACACAAATACATCCTGCTGTGTCTGTTTGTTCTTTGAAACCATATACACACAAACAGCATTTTCTTCATGCAACTTTTGGGGATTATTTGTAACATGATCTTGGAAATGTTCTCAAGGCAGGTAGTATTCTCAGCTGACCCTTTGTGCTCTGTCAAATTCTCAGAAGCAAGTTTATTCTAGGGCCCTTAATAACACCCAGAAGTCTAGGTGTAAAGAGTCTGAAAACAGGAGATCAGCATCTCTCACTTTTTCTTCTAACAGACGAGGGTCATCAGACAGCTGAGGATGTCCCCACACTAGGATGGCAGGGAAAAGGAGAGTGGCAAGGGTCCAGACATAGTAACAGGAAAAGAATGAAGAAAGGAATCCAGAGGACACTGACTGTAGCTCAACTTAGGAAAGGGTCTGGACTAGCCTGCTGCACTTGGTGAGTTGTATCTTCTGAACTGCAAAAATCCCATGTGGACATCTTTGCTCTTAGAAGAGTAGCCATGTTGTGTGATTCCATTTCTGACTTCTTGGGGATTCTCCTCTCTGGCTACTGCGTTGTAAGTGCCCTTCTTTGTTAAGATACACCACTTCTGTTATTGCAGCTTGTATTACATGATCTAATCTAGCTGCTCTGCCTGTTGTGTCTAAACAGCCTCTGTGGTCAATTAACATGCTTCTCAGAGAACAGCAAGTAAAAGCAGGACAGACAGCCTACTGCCTTTAATTTAAAGTCTTAGATCCTTAACATGGCTTTGTGGTCCTGAGCCACCTGCCTTTTAGGTTTATTATTAGGCAGGGTCTCTGTTCACAAACTGTACTGTGGTCACATCTGCCTCAGGCCCCTCCCTTCTGCTGGTTCATTTGCCTGGAATATTCAGCCCAGATTCCAGTTCAAATTAGCATCTCAGCTCCTGGACAGAATTTCCTAATTATCTGCTATTCTCTTGCTAACCACTTCCACACGCCCACAATGGTTCTATTGTGTCTTCCAAAAGTACTATCATAACGGCCACACAAATGGACTCCCTATCTTTTATTTCCTATTTCTCAGAGGACTGTCAGTTTCACAGTATTGCAAACACCTGGTAAGGATGCCAGTGAGAGCACTGTGGTAACCTCAGGCTGCCAGAGTGGCTGGCATGTCATAGAGAAAGGTAAGAAGTACCATGAAGAGATTTCTGTGTGTGGCAGTTAGTGAGAACAGTAATCGAGGGATATTAATCTGGGGGTGAGTCCAGATGCAGAGACTCAAACCTTAGGAAGAGGGGAGCCATGGGAACTCAGGTGGGAACTGGAAAGGTCCCCATCTCTAAGCAGCTCCTGACTGGAGGCACTCGGTATAAGAGAGAAGAAAACTGCACAAGGAAATCAGGTTGCCAAATTAGGACTTAAAAAGATGAGAGGACTTCTCATGTCTGGTCTTATAGACTCTCTTAAAAGAAATAATTAAGATTTCACTTAAATAAATGAGGTTTCATCATCACTTTACAAAATAATTTTTGTGGACATGTAACATTTAAAAATTTAAACGATGTTGCTTGTGGGTGTGAACCTACGTAATAGCCATCACACAAACAATGGGATTCTGTTTCTTTAACACATGTTGTGTAGCCCTTTCCTTAGTGAGAGGTTTTTTTTTGTTTGTTTTTGTTTTTGTTTTTCTAACATCAGGCTGTTTAAGCCAAAGTAGTTCATTTTGGGTAACTGTGAAGAAACCCAAAGAGGCCAAATGTCCAGAGAATACTGATAAATCCACTACAATGTTGCTTAGAAATGAACAACTCTTTGCTTTCCAGTTTAGATTCTGAATTTTGAATCAAAGTACTTTTCTGTAACTCATAGAAAGTAAGGAACATGGACTGGCAGTATCTTTGTTTAAGTGCATATAATATTTTTAATTAAAATGATAATTACACAGTACATGTTATGAAGCAAATAAAGCTATATTAAAAGATGATTTTTTTTTCATTTTTTAAAATGGAGAACTTTAACCAGCATATAAAGTGTTAGATCACACACTATGAAGATACACCCTGATTCCTGCCTGTGGCCTCCTACCCAGTCTCTTTTCCCTAGTTAGGTCCCACGTGTCTGTTCTTGTGGTATCTTAAGCTTTTTTGACAAAATTAGTGGTATCTATACAGCAAAGCAGGAAGATAAAATTGCGTGAGGAACACAATGGAGTTCTCCCTCAGACTTTGTCATTTCTGCAACTAAACAGATAATTTTACTTCTTATTTATTGATTTGTTTTTGAGACAAGGTCTTGCAATGTAGCCCAGGCTATGGCCTTGACCTCACTATTGTAACCCAGGCTTGCCACAAACTGTCAGCAACCCTTCTTCCTCTGCTTCCTAGTTACAAGTGTGCATTGCCACGTGCAGTTAACTCCTTAACTTTTCAAAAGTCACTACTGAATTTCCTATCATTATTTTCAAACTGAATTCAAATGACTTGCATTGATTCACACTGTTTAGGGCAAAAATGTACTAAGAATATGTTCTGATAGTTTATAATTTCATTCAATTATGAATGCATGATTTTGAAAAATGTATCTCAAGGCATGAAAATATTCTCTGAAACTCCAAAATACCGACTGGTTTTCTCTGTCCACTCCAGTGGTTTATAGGACCTGAAATTCAATTCTGTCTGTACAATTCATTGCCTGAGCTTCCCCTTACCTGCAATTCCATATTAAGCTCATGATCCTAATGTTACAGGAAATCATTAAGTTCCCCAGTGGATGACAATTACAATAATATCAATGGAAAAGACAAATTATAAAGTATTTTATTGGACGGACTTATTCATATTAATTAAGACTCATGTATAATTCATTAGAATCTAAATCTCCGGGCAATGGAAATGAACACAATCAGTGGTGCATGTCCATGTCCACATTGTGTAGGCATGCATTAGGGAGAGTAGGTGGTTTTTTTTTTTTTTTTTTGATTTTGTTTTTTTTTCCAGTGTAAGCCATCCAGGAGACAGAACCACAGACCACAGTACCCACGCCCATGTGATTGTGAGAACACTCTGTGTGCAGGATGTTGGGCTGCCGTCTCCCACCCCTTGTCACATGTCTTTTGGGAGTCTTTGCTATCAAATCTGTTCTAGAGATGATTACTTATTTTCTCATTGACTTCACTTTTTAAATGAGAAGTAAATTCCAAAGGGATTAAAGCCTCAGGGAATTACGTCTTTGTGGTTGGGTGAGGTGAGGATTCTGCCCGAGAGAAAATGAAGTGCTCAAGAGGAAGACATTGTATTGATCTTGTGTATGTACCATCTGAAATGTGAGGTCCAGGGGAGCTGCCTCTTTTGCCTGTCGGGTGGAATGACAGTGGTTGCCACATGAAACAAGGCAAAGAAGTAAAGCAATGCATTTCCAAGAATCACACCAGTTAGAAAGAATGATAATTATCATGGAAGGACATTGGGCTGGGACTGTTGTCCTGGGATTGCACAAGGACCCAACTTCTACCCTCAGCACAATAAATAAATAGAAGATAGATAGATAAAAATAACAACAAACATCTCAAGCTGTCTAATGCCTTTATAGTTTTCTTGGTGTAGGATGTTCATGTTTCCCTTCCCTCCAACCCATCAAGCAGCCAAGGACACAAGACTGAGCAAATATATTTTAAATTCTAAGCATGATCCAAATATCGAATAGCATGCATGTGAAGTAAAATTACTCATTGTTTATCTGAAGTTGAAACTTAGGGAGGACCTGGTGTTACAGTTCTGAAATACTAACTACTGGAGGCTGAGGCAGGAGGATAGCAAGGTTAAACCCTGCTTAGGCAACTTAGCAAGCCCTTGTCTTAAAATAAAAAAATACAAAGAGGACCAAGGCCAGAGCTCAGGCAGGGTGTTTGACACCCTAAGCAAAGTCCTGGATACAGTCTTCAACACACACACACACACACACACACACACACACACACACACACACACACACACAGGACAGGACATTATGTATTTAACAGCACATTAGACTTGGAAAATATTTGTTGTGATTTCATTGTTTGGGATAAAATAAAAATCTTTTCTTCAGCATGCTAGCCATTATGCTTGCAACATATATACATATGTATGTATATACACATATACACACATATATATATATATATATGATATCATATACATATAATACATATAATTTTATTTTTTATTTTTCCCCCTGGATGAAATCCTCAGCCAGAGTAAGAAAGAGTTATTCTGGTCAGGGAAGGCAGGAAGACCCAGGCAGCTGTTAGTGTGTTTAGTATTAACCCAGTGTTCTCATTTTAGCTAAGAAAGGGAGCATCCTTCGCCAGGGAGGGTTTCCATAGGTGCACATTCTATTCTGAGTTAGTTCACAAATTTCAGCACTGCACTAAGCACTTCTTCCTATTCAGAAAATGCTGTAACATCAGACTTAGATTCACAAGTAACTCAAAAACACCTGTTATGGAAAAATGGTAGGGAAAATTCCCAACTATGTCAAATGAATTCTGGCCATCATGGGTTTTCTGGATTTCCTTGAAAACCTAAAGGTCAAAGTTTATACTAACCAGACACTGTTGCTTTTTAGAAAGTGTTTAGGATTCTGATAAACCTAAGAAAAATAAGGAGGAGGCTAATGTCCTTGTAAGAACTGAAAACATATACAACAAGAAGTGAATAATGAAATTGTTTCTGCTGATTGTTTCCAAATCTAACAGAACTGACAAGGTTCTAACAGCATCTGAAGGGTGTTCAGAATTCCTCATCTGCTCAGAAACTTATTTCTATAAAGCTACAACTTGAAAGAGAGGAAAAATCCCCTGTAACTAATAGCTGTCCATTTGTCGGATCACCTGTTCATCATTAATGCAGCAAAGAGTTAAATATGTTGGCCAGACTCAAGATGACACATTGGTGACACACAGTGGTAAACAAGACAGAAATAGTTTCTGCCCTTAGGGATCTTAACAGTCACAATAGAGAAGACAGACATTAAAAATGATTACAAAAATAATTCCTTGTAATTGCCGTATTACTCAGGGAAGTGCAGTTACTACAGACACTAATTATTCAATAAGAATTGTTACAATCTCATCATCATCATCACCACTGTTATATTTACCAACATATTTACCAACACTGCCATCATCATCTCGATTATTATGTACTATATATCAGGCACTATGGAAAGTTTTGTGAATCCGTTTTTTAGTAATAAGTTAGCAACAAAATTTAGCAATTTTAGCTGAATTAGTTAATCTTGGAAAATGGCAAACCCAAGTATTTTGAAATATGGGGGCCTTCCTTCTCTGTGGGTATAACTCCCTCTCTCTTCCAAAGAGACCCCTGGAAGAGCCTCTGTGTACTAATGTCTTGACACACTGGAAAGTACAAATGTTGGGAACAAGTACAGGAGAGAGCAATGTTGCTCCAATGGGTATAATTAAGAATGTTTGGATCCCTAATTAGTGAGTGAGGCCAAGTGAATGGAAGTAGAGAAGACAGCTTGGTGAGATAATAAAGTAGGCTGTGATTCCCCCAGTCTTCTCATCCTTGCTGACCTCCAACCTTCAGTGATGTTGCTGTTACACCAACATGAGTAGAGGTTTTGGTGAATACTGGCAGGAGGCAGGCCTTCCACTTGGAGTCTGATGCAGTGGAAGAAGAGACCTCAACACACACAGACATCAGGGCCAGAAGAACAACAGGCATATAGGGTATAGCAATCCTGAGAGCACACAAGGATTGTGGGAATAGGTACTTGTGGGCAATTCCAGATGACAGAAGCATTATCCAGATGCAGATACATGGATCTAAGCCAGTTCTAGTGTCAAAATGATATTTGAGCCCCAATCCAACACTAAGGCTTATAATATTCTTCTTTGCTGTGCTTCATCAGGTTTTGTCACAAAGGCACCGGGAGGGTTAAGAGATGGATCAACTTAAGAGCAAATAATATTCCTGCAGAGAAACCACATATCCCTGTTTACAACTACATGTCTCTCCAGCCCTCCCTGGACTCCATGTATACTGCACTCAAGTGCACAAACCCAAACACAGACACATAAGTACACACAATTAAAACTAAGAAGACCTTTAAAAAAGAAGACATTTAAAAAACAAGACATTTAAAAAACCGTTCTTTAAGAAAGAAGGCACAGGAGCTATAAAGTAACACTTTTCTCTTTTATTGTTTTATTTCCTGGTTCTGAAGGACTTGGTTCCGGCCTGGAAAGAGAACAGGATGTCATCATCCTCACATGAGAGCCCCACACAACTGTGTTCTGCTTCTACACTGACAGTCCAAGGCACTTTTGGACTGTCCCAATGTATGGAATTTTACTTCTTTTCAATAAATACATGGTACTAAATATATATATATATATATATATATATATATATATATATATATATTCAAGGCTCTGCCAGCGCTCTGACTACAAATTTCTCATCCAGCAGTTGTTCCACGGGAATTATCTACAAAATGCAGCTTTGGCAAGAGCAGCCACTCAGCAGGGCACAAGTGCAGACCTTGCATTTGGTGTGCTGTGGACAGACTTCAAGAGCAATGCGTGCGTCCTGTGAGTTCTGGAAAGAAAACTGGGGACATAATGTCCTGGCAAAAGCAAATGCTACTATTTATTTTTGGAATTACCCCTTGGAACTGTGAAGAGGTGAGGATTTTGCTTTTTATTTTCATTCAGAACCAAGGACAGGAAACAAAAAGGTTAAGGAAACACAAACCTTGAAATCTTGAGGTTCCAATAAGTGGATCTGGTGTGTCTTGGAGTCCTAATCACTAGGTACAGTTAACTCTCAGCAGGTATAAATAACCCAAGGCTTCTTTCAGGTTGTCTGCTGTGGCTGGGGAACTGCCAGACCTACAAAGACTATTGTTTTTGGTTGCCATTTATGCCTTTCTCACTTTGACCATCCCATTTTCCCCATTTCCTTTGTACTCTAACTTAGGCTGTGTTTCCCTTTATAGTTTTCAGAGTACCTAGTGTGCCCTCCAGAATATTCTTTAAAGACCAAGCATGGATTGTGTTCAGTCTCTTTAAAAACATTAAAAAATAAAACCAAAACTGTGTCAGAGTGTGACACTCATCACCCACCTGTGTGTGTGTGTGTATTTGTGTGTGTATGTGTGTATTTGTGTGTGTGTATGTGTGTGTGAGTGTGTGTGTATGTATGTGTGTATGTGTGTGTGTATGTGTGTGTGTGTACATATTCATGTATGTATATATATATATATATTAAAGGATAATCTCGGATGTTGTTCCTCAGTTGCTGCTCAACTTTGTTCTTAGAGACAAGAGACAGGGTCTCTCATTGACCCAAAACTTACCAAGTAGGCTAGGCTAGCTGGCCAGGGAGCTCCAGAGATTTGCCTTTGTCTGCCTCCCCTGTGCTAGGATTACAAACCCTAGTACCACACTCAGGTTTTGTTTATACACCCTGTGTGTTGTGGGGGTAACACTCAGGTCCTCATGCTTTCATGGCAACAACTTTATGGAGTTATCTCAGAGCCTTTGATTTTAATGGATGGTTAGCAGTAATGTTTTACCTAAGGGGTAATACTTGACATTTGTTTTGTTAACTGTCCTCAAAGCATTGTTCCCCAGGGACAAAGAGGCAATCTGTCACCCAGGGATTTAATTTGGAAGGGATTAAAACTGGTGTATGCTTTCTTTATATTTCTGACTCATGAAACAGAGAACCACTCTGTATTCACATATAGTGACTATAGAAAGTTAAGAAAGGTGAATGTTTTTAGAAAGTGTTTGGCCAGTGAGTCAGACACACTTTGTTTAAATCTCTCTATTGTGTACTGCTGTCAGCTTCCTGCAAGTAAGTTGAATTTTCTTGACTTTCATTTATAAACATCCATAAGGGCTGAGTAAGATGGCCATGCACCATGTTTGTTGTTGTACATGTTAGTTTTTGTCACTTGACATCGGCCATACTCTCCTTCCAGTGTTCCCATGTGGCAGCTATGCATGGACTTCATTTCCCTTCAGACAGAAAGGTAGACAAACAAGCCAGGCCTTGGGGGCAGAATGCCCTGACCTGGCCATGCTAAGTGCCCAGGGCAAGGCACATAACCCAAGTCAGGCTTTGCCATTTACTTGCTGGGGTCTTTGGTAATTAAGAAAAAGCCTCTACAGCAGTGTACAGATGGTAGTATGATGGGGGCTGTAATGGCATGATTCACTGTTAGTTGGAAAGCT
Source organism: Cricetulus griseus (assembly GCF_003668045.3). Taxonomy (NCBI): domain Eukaryota; kingdom Metazoa; phylum Chordata; class Mammalia; order Rodentia; family Cricetidae; genus Cricetulus; species Cricetulus griseus. Next base: position 213,626,998 of record NC_048595.1, read on the forward strand.
CTTCTCTGGGAGTTAGAGAAAGACATAGAATCTGCTTTTGCTGTTTGAGTAGTAGTCACTGAATAAGGTCCAGGTGGGAACAAGCAGAGCCTAGAATAGAGAGTAGGGATGGTTTGGGAATGTCCTGGGATCTCTGGATATAAACAAGGCTGAAGTCACCTGTATGCAGGCCCCTCTTATTGATATAAGCTAATTTCCTCCTTTAACATGACTGGAGTGAGATGATGATGGCACCACCACTACCATCACCATCACCACCACTAACACCACCACACCACCACCAGCACCAGCACCAGCACCATCACCCATCACTACCACGACCATCATACACGAAAGCAAACCCACCGCTCCCCACAAGGTAGACAGGTACACTAAACCCTTAGCTACACCCCAGCCCTTAGAGTGGTGTTTCTGCAAACTGCATTAGGAAAAGCATGCTGAATTCTTCCCCTTATCCTTTATTTCTTGTCACAAATCGAGGCCTTAGTTTTTCTTCTACTACACATAGTAACTTGTTTGTATCACTTTAAAAATGAATTTAATTTGTTCTTTGACATATTTTCACATGTAAAATGCATTCTAATTACCCCAGCACTCCATCCATGTCAATCGCCCCTCTTTCCCATGAATTCCTTTCCCACACTCATGTCTTTTTCCTTTGTTTTGAGACTCACTCATGTATAAGACCACAGATTTGGAACTGCCAATTGGAGCTCAGGGGGCACAGCTAAAGGCAATGACTCCTCTTCTGCCAGAATCTTCAGTAGCTGATAGTTCATCAGGGAGAGGTAGGGTCCCAAGAGTCCCTATCCCATCTGTGACTGATTGATGACAATGTCAGTCTTGTGCAGTCCTAGGACAGGTACCCACAGAATTGTGATGCAATGGGCATGTCATGCTAAGAAGAACTTTTGCTTGGATTCCTTACTATTTAGAAAAGTTCCAAGCCAGACATGGTGACCCACAACTTTAATCCCAACACTGAGAGGCAGAGTCAGGCAGATCTGTATGAGTTCTAGGCCAGCCTGGTTTACATACTGAGTTCCAGGCCAGCTAAGGCTACATAGGGGGACCCTGTCTCAAACAAAGAAACAAAGAAGGAAACAAACAACAACATTGCAAAAACTATTGAAAAGAAGATAAAAGCCACACTGTTTCTGAAGGATTCTGGCCTTGCTTGTCCTCACGGATGTGTCACACTGAATGTTCAGTTTCAAATTCTGACTTTTAAACTAACTTCATATTCAAAGCATTGCAAATGTATCTACCAGGGTCCACGTATGAATAAAATACAGGAAAGTAAACAGAAAAACTAATCGGTGCTGTGGATATCTTGCATCGTCAACTCAGTTGGATTCAAAACTGCCTGTGCATTTTAAGGTGGAATGGTGGCGCCAAGTATGGTGATATGCAGGCGGACACGGTGCTGGAGAAGGAGCTAAGAAATCATACATCTTGATGCAAAGGCAACAGGAAGTGAACTGAGACACTGGGTGGTATCTTGAGCATATATGAGACCTCAAAGTCCACCCCCACAGAGACACACTTCCTTCTCTAACAAGGCAACACCTCCCATTACTGCCGCTTCCCTTTGGGGTTCATTTTCTTTCAAACCTCCACACCTGGTTTCTGGACATCTCAAAACAGGAGAAATCGGGCTGGGCATGTACCTTCTTCATTTTCTCTTTCCTGACTGAAGACAAAACTTGCCCAGTTGTCTCAAGCTCCAGGAGCATGACTGCCTCATCACCATGGACTGCATCCTGCCAGGTCTCTTATCACAGCATTAGGAGACATGGCTGATGCAGCTCTGCTCATACCAGGTATTCTGTCACAGCAGGGAAAGCAAACACCACAACCCACGGTAAGTCACTTCTAACATCTTGCTCAGTATCCTTCTTCCTCTTCCTGCCTCTCTTCTCCTGGAACATTGTTGCATGCCACATACTATGTTATAAAAAGAATATTGTCTTTCAAGAAACTTTTATAAATAAGTTTCTTTGAATAATTTTTTATCATATGGATGAAAACAATTTATTTAACCATGTTTCCATTGTTGGGTATTCAGTTTTTCTTAAAATTTCAGTATTTTAAATAAAACTGTCACCAAGGTCATTGTTTATGGATTTGGGGTAAAAATATTTCCTTCTTAGAAATTCCTAGAAGTAGAATTATTGGGTCAGGGGTCATAAACATTTTAAACAAATTAAATATATTATAACACTCGTCTCCAGGAACTTTGTAGTAAATCTCATTATTGTAAACTACTTAGTAAACTCTCCATTTAGTGGCTACACAGTATTTATTATACATGGAGTGACTTTATTTATACATTTCTCTATTATGAGACATTTCCTTTTACCATTTTTCTCATTATAAGTGATGCTATCAAAAGATTGTTTGTACATAAGTCTTTGTGGCCATTTCAGATTATTTCTTCAGGAGAGTCCAAAACCAATTTTTTAAATTAAAGACCAAAATTATTTCAAGTCACTGCTATACATAGATATGACACACTTCCTTGAAACACTGCACTCCTTTCTGCTCCAACCAGTAAGCTGTAAGAGTGGCTCCCAGCCTCACTACCATGGTATATTAGCATCATTAATAGGTATCTAAAACCAGTCAATAGTAACATATCTATTTGATAGGTGTCGGCTGGGAGCTCATTTTTAATTTTTTGATTAAAGTGAAGTTTAGTAGTCTACAGGATTTTATCTGAATCAATGTTCTCTCAAATTATAGTCTAACTTAAATCTTTTTCATTATTTTATATATTTATATTTTATGTGCATTGGTGTTTTTTTCTGCATGCATGTCTATGTGAGGGTGTAAGATCCTCTGGAACTTGAGTTAAAGACAGTTGTGAACTGCCATGTAGTTGCTGGGAATTGAACCCAGGACCTCTGGAAGAGCATCCAGTGCTCTTAACTGCCGAGCCATCTCTCCAGCCCCAGTCTAACTTAACTGTAACGATATAAAATACTCAATAGCTGGTAAGGTAGGTTTCCTCTTTGTTTTGGTCTTCCTCTCTTGCTCGAGACTGCTCTAATCAAAGGGTTACATCAAAAGACAATGTTTAATCCAAAGCATTGTTTTAATAGGATGTTAAATACTCAAGGTGATATGTGTCAAAATTTAAAATTGTATCTACAATTTAAAGAAAAGCATAAGAAAAAAACTGAAGTGCAGCCACATTGGTTGAAGAACTTCTGAATTTAGCTAAATTGGAACAACTTGTTACAGACAGTCATGTGCTCTGTTTTTGTTTTTGTTTTTTTTCTCCTGCCAGGATTTTAATAATTGGTTTTCATGGAGAATTAGTGGAGGTAAGAGTATTTGTGAACTCTCTGGGAGGCAAAAAAAATAATAAAATAAAAAAGACATCTAAGCTCAAGGGCAACGTTGGCTAAAGGAGGAGTGTAAAGAATTCACATGGTGTGTGATAGAAAGGTAATATGTACATCTAGGAAGACAATAAGCATTATTTCAAAGGCAAAAGAAGATTTCACGGGGTCTGCATATTACATGTATGTGGGCAAGAGAGAGGTTTGGGGTCATAAAAGGTCTTTTTATTAATTTACTGTAAGTTTAACACATCTGCCCTCGTCTCCCAGTTTTGCCCATTTGAATTTAAGTTCACCCTCCAGAATTTCCCATTCTTCCAATATTATTGTCCCATACCAGGAACTGTTAGTGATGACTATTATTTTCTATTCCAAAATAAGCAAACTTTCCAGCAAATGTGTATCAGAACGATTACTTGGAAGGTCCCAGATCATCAATGATTAGGCAGTTGACACTTTTAAAATACTTGTATGTACATAGAGTAGCTTGGAAATATCTTTGAAAAGAAGACATAACTTGAATAATATTTTGAAAAAATAAAAGAGCTGCTTATTGGTAACTCGTGTGTGTGTGTGTGTGTGTGTGTGTGTGTGTGTGTGTGTGTGTGTGTGTGTTTTATAAATGCATATCTGGCCTTGTGCGTGGTATGCATTTGATGGCACATGTGTGTGCATGTGAGGTTAGAGGTGCCTTCCACTCTTAGTTTGAGAGGGCCTCTCACTAGCCTGCAAATGCATGAAGGAAGCCCGCTTACCTGGCTAGCAAACCCAAAGTTCTGCCTGTCTCCATCTCCCATCTCACCAGAACTAAGATTCCAAGCATGCCATCTTTTGGCTTTTATATAGATTCTAGTAATTGAATTCAGGATCTTAAGTATGCAAGACAAGTGCTTTAACAGTTGATAGTCATTGCCCTACCTAGTAATCACAAGTTCTACAGGTAAATAGCTAGGTGAGAAGGTACTGAGTGATTACTCCATCAGCAAATTAGAAACTACACTTTGTTAGCTAAAGTGGTGAAATCATGGATGGAGCTTGCTTTCCTTTATATTTTATGCTTCTTTTTGAAACAGGGTCTCACTGCATAGCTCTAGCTGGGTTGGAACTCACTCTGTAGACCAGGCTGGCCTTGAACTCACAGATAATCTGCCTGCTGCTGCTTCCTGAGTGTTGGGATTAAAGGAGTGTGCCTCCATACCTGGCTGTTTCCTTCACTTTTAAAAAGGAAATAGCTAAAAATAATTGGTAATGCCAAGAGAGGAGAGGGAGAATTAATCTTCCCCAGGGTGAGTCCCCTGATTGCTTATCCAGCACCAACTGGCCAGCAAGAGGAACATTTACACACAAGCAACACTGAATGGATTCAGGTTATATTTATATGAGTATTTGAATTTAAGTATATGTGACAAAATGATTAAAAAAAGGAAGCCATGTTTTGGGGGTATTGGAAATGGGAACAAGAGGGAGGAAAGAAAGAGAGGAGGGGATGTCATAATTCTACTTTAACAGCAAATGAACAAATAAATTTTAAAAAAGGAAGTGGTGGTGATATCTTCTTTCCAGGATTTTAGGAGATTTGGCTATAATGCAATGAAAATACTTTATGAACTGTGAATCACCACATAAATGTTAGCTGTTACTGTTGCTAAAAGTCTGTTACATCTCTAGACTATAAAGTAATAAAATATTTGCATAGGGAGCTGGAGTGGTGGCTCCGTTGGTAAAGTCTTGTCTTGCAAGCATGAGGGCTTGAGTTCAATACCAAGAACCATGAAAACAACCTGTACATGGTTGTGCCTGCGTCCTATTCAAGATCTGGGGAGAAGGCAGGCAGATCCCTGGGTTCAACAGCCTGCCTTTGCTTAATCAACTCAGGTTTCAATGAGAAGCCTTATCTCAAACTCAACCCAACCAAACTCAACCCAACCTAACTTAACCAAACCCAACCCAATCAAACCAAACCCCTATACCCCTAGGGAGTCCTTCCCCAGTAATCAGGGTGAGAGGACAGGTGGTTCTTCTAATCTCTCTTCCATGTCATCTTCCTGAGGCAGTTGGCTAGCACACTTATTGGGTGACATCATTAGTCAACACATTGCATTCTCAAGCCATGCATAAAGGCAGAGGAGTCATAGACAGGTGTCAAAGCAACTGTTGGGTGCTCAGATTTAGCCTTCTCCTCACTCTCTATTCCACAATCTGTGTACCTCTAGACCCTCTCTGCCAACTCCTGCTCTCCCAAGCCACAGTGTCCTCAAATCTCCCCTGCCTCCATATGTGGCTTATTCATCACTCACAGCCCACAGTAGCAGCACCCTCCCTGGAAACACAGTACAACAGAGGCGTTGTTCTTGTGTTGCCTTGTGTCTGTATGTTTCCCTGTCTTTAATTCTGCATCTGTCAGCATGCACATTTCAGTTACATTTCAAGATAGGTGTCCATGGAATTCCTCTAGTAAAGAGGCTGAGAATCTACCCACACCCAGAAATCCACAGGAGCAGGAGAGAGCAGAGTCCAAGTTTGTACTTGGGGTAGATTGAGTTCTGCCTGGAATCATTTAATTGACCTGATGGCTACTACCTAGCCATTCAAGACTAGGCTTTGGCCAGCCTCTGGCCTGATATTCCAACTTCTCAATTGCTCCCTTAGGTTACAAAAAATGTCAGAGCATTTAGTTCCTAGCAAGATGACAATGAACAAAGTGATGTATTATTCAAATCCCAAGCATGGGAGGGATTGCATTTTCTCTCATTACTCCATGAGCAATAGCTGTTTCCTGCTGGAAGGTCAGAATCCTGCAGGTGTCTTTACAGATTATTTCAATGAAGCACATTCTTCGAGGTAGAGGCTTAACTATGCCAGTCAAACTGATTGACAGAATTTCAATAGAAAGGAGTTCCTTTAACTTGTAGGGGGAATATTCCTATGAAGCAAAAATTAACCACTATTTGTAAAAATAAAAAAAAGATTTTAATGATAGAAAAAATTTCATAAAGACCTCATCTCATTTACATGACATCCACACATGTGAGCTGTGCCACACAGTTGAAGGATGCAGATGATGTAGTAGTACTTCCTTCTAATAGAATGGATATGGCTATTCTTGTTAGAAAAGTTTATATATTTGTAAGACATGCTTGACTTCCTTGGCCATATGATCTTGCTCAAATGCCATATGCAGTAACTGACAATTTTTAAGGGGCTTAAAAAGCCAAGTCAGATATTTCTTATTTGATTTATTGTAAAGACAGACAACTGACAAAAACTCTTCTCAGATCTGCACTTTACAAAGTCTGCTAAACTCCCAACTATTCTTGTCTTTGTTTTGGATGGTGACATTGACTTGGTGATTCATTTTTGGCCCCCTCTCCAGTATGGTCACCTTCTGGTCTACTGTCTACACTGCTGCCATTTGAAACTCACCAAATGCACCCAGCTTCAGAGCATTTGGGGTAAATTAGTTTAAACTTGATAGAAGAGCAGGAAGGCAGAGACTCAGCATGATTGACAGAGCCGGCCGTGCTCTGACATCCCAGGCCTGCAATCACTGGTACTCATCTCATTAAGAAACTGATACCATGTTTACTTCCTAGTGTGGCATATGATGAATGTCTGATGCCAACTCGTCAGTGTATGGTTATTGTGGCCATGATGGTGATGATGGTGGTGCTGGTGCTGGTGCTGGTGACAACTGTTTAAGTTGCAGCTACTTGAACAAAAATAATTGACAAGTTTCTTTTATTTACTGCTTTTTATAAAGACCTCATCATAAGTTTCTTCTCTTTCTGTATCCATTCCCCTTCTCTTCCTCCTTCCCCTTTCTTCTCCTCTCTTACCCTCCCCTTGTTACTTTCCTTCTTCCTCCACCACTGTCTCCCTTCTTCTTTTTTTGGCTGTTGTTCATTTTGTTTTGTTTTCTTGAGACAAATCTTGCTAAGTAGTCCAGGTCAGGCTAAAGCTTGGTCTCTTTGCTTCATCTCATTAAGTACCAGGGTTGCAGTCATGCAGCACCGCATTCACACACCACCCATTCTCTTTCATGTATGTTATGAATGCTATTTCTGCATTGTCATTTGTCTTTTTATTTTCCTTAAAACATTTCCCAGAAGTAATACCGTCTTATACCATCATTCTTCTAACATTTCTGTCTTTGCGGACAGGCTCTTCTATCCCAAGATCTATCTCTTCTCTTTACTTTCAGGGATCCTCACTGAATACCAGGATGGATAATCCATGTAGCATTGCCTCTCATGTGTGACACAGGCAGAGAGGAAAGAAACTGTTTTGGAGTATAATCTTTCCTCAAATAATCCAGAACCAAGAGTTTCAGACATAAAATAGTTTAATGATAAAAATTTTCAATGTAAAAATTACTAAGAGTGTATAGATGGTAAACATATCACAGCATTTATACTAGAGTTGACAATTGTAATGTGCATGAAATTATCATGCAAAAGAAACCAGTTGAATGCTCCTTATACACTATAACAAGTGACATTTTCCTAGAACTGAGTTTATTCCTTCCTTATCAGATACAATTCCTGATAAGCTTATTCATTTTTACGAAAGCCTCTAGTGTTTATCTAACAAAGCCAGCATCATCTTATAATACTGTCTTTTAAGAACACAACAAAGCACACCTATTATTAGTGATTTATAAATTCCATTAATGGAATTAATTAAATTTGGAAGTTCATTTCTGAGAATCGCATAATGCACTAGAGATTTCTATTTTCTTAATATAAAATACTGCCTTTTTTGAGATATCGAGACATATTTTCTAAGTGTATTGCACTCTCTAAATTAGTCAGTATATTACCAATGTCATCCTCAATAGCATTATGATCATGATGTCACTATTTAATGTGTCAATCAGAAAGTTTGAGAACCATTTAAAAAAAGTTAAAAGTCCAAATCTTTCATATAAAATTACAGTGGTCAATAAAAAAACACATTTTAATGAAATAATGTTAAAAAATCCCTAACTGAGGTGCAAGAGCAGATATTAATTCTTCATTCATTGGCTTAATCTTCAACTATTTTAAGAATACTGTCTCGGGGTTCAGAATATATCTTTATCTTTCCAAAAGATTCTATGAGTCTCTCTGATTCACCACCATGGCTCTGCTGAATATATATCCTTCATATATATTCAAAGGTCTTAGATAATAAGCTATGTGAGCATCTATAAAGTATCAGAAATTAGAGACAAAATGTCAAAAACATTGCCAATCATTCACATGCAGGATGCCCAAGTTAGACCCAGGGTGGTGAAAATACATCCGTAAAGCAGTTTGACAATATTTCTGGCTGTGGTGAGTGCTCCAAGAAGTGATTCTGAGTCTTAAGAATGTATGTGCCAAAGTGGCTCTATAGAGAAAGCTTCTTTTTAAACAGAGCCTTAAGTTTTATGTGTGTGTGTGTGTGTGTGTGTGTGTGTGTGTGTGTGTGTGTGTGTGTAGGCACAGGTGCCATGACAAGGATAGAACCTGGAAGACAACTTTGTGGTGTTGATTATGCCCTTCAAACTCAAGTTGCCAGACTTATGTGGCAAGTGCCTTTACCCACTTGGCCACCTAAAAGAAGCTTCTGTCTTCTGACCTCTTTATGACAATGGCTACAGAGATGGATACTCACATGTAGTCTAGTGTCAGATGACATAATAACTTGACATTTGGATAGAGACTGTTTACTGAGCACATTTCTTGCTAGATCTTAGCTTATATCAGGGCTAAGAACATTAGCTGGTACACACACACACATACATTAATAGAATGAACTTTATATTGAGCCAAGTGGTGGTGCAGCACACCTTTAATCCCAGCATTTGGAAGGCAGATGCAGTGGATCCCTGGGTTTTATGTAAGTTTGATTTACACAGACAGCATTTCAGGATAACCAGGGCTACACAGAGAAATCGGTCTCAAAAAAAAAAAAAAAAAAAAAAAAAAACAAAAGAAATAAAAAAGATGCGCTGTATAGCATACATATTTTAAACTTGGAATATTTAGGTGAGAGTGCTTTTTAGTAATTCGACCTTGTCTGTACAATTTGGTGCTTTTCTTTTCTTTTTTTTTTTAATACAGTATGGTTGGTTGTTGTCAGCTTGACACAAACCTAAACACATTTAGGAAGAGGGAATCTTAATTGAAAAAAATGCCTCCATATTATTGATCTGTAGACAAGTCTGTAGAACAATTTTTTGATTAATGATTGATGTGATATGGCCCCACTCACTGTGGGTGGTACCAACCCTTGTCCTGGGGTGCACTACCATGGTTTCTGTTTCAGTTCCTGCCTCCAGGTCTTGCCTTGAGTTTCTGCCCTGACTCCCATTCATGCTGGGCTACAACTGTTCACTGAAATAAACCGTGTTCTTAAAAAGTTGCTTTTACCATGATGCTTTAGCACAACAACAGAAATCTCAATGAAGACATACACCGAGTATCTTCAGCAGTAATGAGAATAAGCAGTGTAGAGCATTGAAACTTTGTCTTCTGTCATCTGAGTCACATCCTCTCCCTGTCTCTCTTTGTCTTCCCTTTCCTTTTTCTGCATATTTTTATTTTTTTCTTTCAATAAAGTCAGACCATTCTTTATCCCTTCACAGAGCATTCGTTTTTTAAACCTAAGATACTGCCTGCCAGCTTTGAGAAGTTCCCATTTTAAAATCCTTTATGAGTATGATTTGCCACTGATTTGGGAAATTCCTCATCGTCTAGTAGTAACAACCTATGGCTGTGAAAATATTTCATGTCTTGAGGGACATGCGGAAAGGTTCTTCAGTATTATAAACAACAAAGGCAAAAAAAAAGAGGACTTGAGAGGAGCACTAATCTTTTGCAAATGTGAGTTGTGATTAGAATGCTTTTGATATTCGTTATCGTGGGAAACAGCCCTCTTATTTCAAAAGCATGCGCAAGTGTGTTCAGAATAGTGATTGTAACTCCAGGTGAAATTTGGGAGCTAGTTTAGAACATTAAAACTGTAAACCAGGGAAACAACAGTAAAAGCAGAGCATAAATGACTCTAACAAAATCCAAGTTTCTCTTTTTTGAAGAAAGCATCATACATGGCTCAATAATATATTGGAATAATATATTGGTTTTTGTCTTAAATGCCAATCAGTGACAAGAAAGTATTTTTCAAAGATTATCCTTAGTCCATGGTGAATAATCTATATAGTAACAGTAAGCTTTGCAATTATTTAGTTGGATCTTGTCTTTGCAAGCTTCCAAGACAACTTTGAACAAATGAGAGAAGTTGCATGGTTTGCCCTTGCCTAAAAGTTAAAAGAAATCCTACTCTTTTGAAGAAATGAAACATAAAAACGTCAGTAAAATCTGTGAACAAGGAACCAGAATAAGTTATCAATAAAGACATTTTCTCTTGTTCCCGGGCTTTCTCAGAGCATCTCAAAGCACCCTCTGCGCCCCCCTCCCTCCACTGCCAGGGTGACATGTGACCAAGTCAGTAGGAGGCTTCTATGTTCACCCTGGAATTCGATGGCTCACCAAACCACATTGCATTGTTTACATTCAGTTCTTGCAGTTCCTCTCTAAGCAAGAGTTCATTTTGCACTCACCCATATTGTATTTACTTCTGTTTTTAATTCCTCTAGTACACACACAGTTGCGATATGTGAATGAAAAGAATTCCGATAAATTGACACACATGGTAAAAACTGTAGATGAAATGGAACTCTGATACTGGATGGGGCTGGAAGTCAGTATGACACAAAAGGGAAGAAAAGCATGTACACAGTGAATTCGCTGAGCAACCTGCTGGAGAATTGGTCTTCCTGCTTCATTTAGCAGGAGACAAGAAGCCGTGGGCCAACGCCTTTGAGGAAAACAGCATTTGCAAAGGACAAAACAAGGAAACACTTCACTCAGTTGCACATTGATCCAAAGGCATTAATGACTGCTCTTTCTGCTTCCTTTCTACATTTCTTACACACACACACACACACACACACACACACACACACACACACACAGCTGCACAACTTTAAAAGTTCGCAACGCATTAGAACATGAAAATTTCTGCTTAAAAACAGGTGAAATCAGAGGTGGAGAACTTAGGAAAGGGACAGCAGAAATTTTTCCTGTGCCCATGTGGGGATGGGGGTGGGGTGGGAGTGAAGCCAACAATGGAATTCCAACCAGCAAGTTATGCTACTGCCTCAGAGGTAAGAGAGCTCAGATCTGTAGCTCCGATTGTACCTTACCTGGTTTTTGTAGTTTAATGCACCAACATGCCCTTAATTCTTCAGCGAAAGTGCTACATCTGCTGAACGCTACGATACCGGACCTTACACACTTCCACAGAAGAAACTCCAAAGTAACCTTTAACTTCAATAAAAAGCTGTGTTCATTCTTCCCCTTGTGCTCAACACAGCAATCTAATACACCTCATCATGTGGTCTGTTGCCATGGCAGCAATGAATCCAGCTGCTGAGATACAAAAGACTGACAAAAAGTTGCTTTTTCCCCCTCCACCCACCCCGACAGAGTCAGATTCTTTTCCCCCTGTATGACAAGTCTAATTTGAATATTTTTCTCTTGCTGACTCAACTCCATGAGCAAGGAAAAAGAGAGCTGGAAATGAATAGCAGGTATAAAAATACAAGGCTTCCCAAAGCATTTAAATGAATGAAATAACTATATTCATTTTAAAAATTGCTACTGAAGTCTCCAAATCCTAACCCTTACCCCTTACTTCAGCCTACTAGATATTTTTAAACAGTAGTTAGCAAAACAGTAAGGAATATTTCCACAGCCCCTTTCAAAACATTTAAAAATAAATCCATTTATTCAGTAAACGGGCTGAAAATATACACCAGTACACAGAGGGCTAGTTTCAAAGCATATTTTTTCCTAATGTAAAGTTTGATACCAGCTAAATGTTGAAGGAAAATCTTTTGTTTCCTTTCTGTCGGTTTCTATTTCAACCTATGTATGGTGACACAGCTTGTGGGCCAGAATGAACCAAAAGAAGCCTAGGTGCTCTAGATTATTAGTGAGGCCTTTGAGTTGGGACAACAGCAATTCTAAGCACTCCTGCTGATGCCCAAACCACTGTCTATGAGGGCACAGTGAGGGGGTTACCTTCAATGGACACCTTTTCCTTTAAGGGAAGCTGATGGAGTCCCCCAAAGCCAGAGTCAGTGCTGCCCCTGCAACCTCTGCTATCCCCAATAGAAGCTCTGTCCTCCGGGCTGTGACTTTGTCCCACTGGCTTTTTCTTGATGCTTTACAGCTTTATTTAATCTCTCAATGTCACTTGTATTTGTTTATATTTGTTCAATGTATTATCTGTGTCTTCTCATTGGATGTGGGCTTTCTGAAGAAAAGGAACCTTGAATTGCTCATCTTTCTCCATGCCTACCAGCCATCAAAATATATGGTGGTGCAAGGCAGGGAGCGTGGTGAGTCTGTTTTACTTCTCAGTGCCTTGAAGGAAATAGATCTCCAAGACTGTGTACCCAGCACTTCTGCTGTAGGTCATCAAGGGCTTTGTAGGTTTGTCCTTAACAGTCCCCTTTAGAGGCTGGGGGAGGATGCTAAGGGCAGCTATTGGGTCCAGCAGATGTGGTCTAGAAATCTGACAAATCACACACATATGCACAGATAGAGACAGGCAGGCAGGCAGGCAGGCAGGCATGCACACACATGCACAGGAAAAACACACACACACACACACACACACACACACACACACACACACACACACACACAGAGAGAGAGATCTTTATATTGTATTCTTTCAAAAATGGCAGTATTAGGCTGGCGATATGGCTTAGTGGCTGAAGGAGCTTGCCAATAATTTTATCATCCTTGCTTGTTTCAACCCCTTTGAAGTCACATGATGCAGGGAGAGAACAGATTCTTGCAAGTTGTCCTCTGATCTGCACACATCACTTTGGTGCATGTGTCTCCCATCCCATACAATAAACAAATAAATGCTAAAAATAATTGTTGTGGCCATGCCATTCCTTGGTGACAGTTTTACAAATTAAGTGGAACATAAGAGCTATTCACCTTAAAAGCTTTCAGAACAGAAACTATACACGTCTGCGTTTTAAACAAGTTCATTTTGATCTGGAACAAGTGCTGTGAGATGCTCACCAACAAGACTCTTGGCTACATTTCTTTACCATCATCAAACTCAGGAAATTATTGGGTGACAAATGGGAAATCAGCAGCAATAGGTAAGAAAGTCACAGAAGGCAAATAACAACAACAAAAACAAACCCTCATCTTCTCATCACAGGAAAGCATCTAGAAAGAATAAAGTGTTATGGCTTCTAAGATTGCTCTATCATTAAAAAGAGAACAAAGAGAAGAAAAGCCCCACAACATATCATTTGGGATTATCAAAATAGAATTGGCTCTGTTACAGCCATGAACAATCCCCTCATGTGGTGACTCATGAAGATACAATGTTATGGAATGTGTCTGAGAGAACATACAAGGAGGCAAGGGCCGCCACACTGGATACCAGCACAGGCTGATCCTCTTCAGAGTCACGGCTGGAGGAGAGGCTAATAGAACTACACCCTGAATAATTCATAACGTTTCCCATGCTTTATGGCCCACAAGAGGCCCTTTCAGTGCCTGTGTCTATTTCTTCAAGAGTCTTTACCTGGTGCTTTCTTCTACAGATGGCTTGTGGGTGTCTCATTGTTCTTCATTTCCCAAAGCTAAAGGCTTATCATTTACTTAGTCCCTAAGCACCGCACCCTGAGCATTCAATCAGCTGCTCATTCTTCACCAAATGTGAAAGCATCTTGCTCGGTTCGCCTTCTTTAAACATTAGGGAACACAATGCCGTCAATGAATTTGGCTTACAAGCTTTGTTTAAAATCTCTTCTCATGCATGTTAAGATTAATTTACTTCTCCATGTGAACCAAACCTGTAAGATAAGTTATCTATGCAGGTGTGCCTCAATGAATTGTTCATGAAGAATCCAATCACTCGGGCAGAAACCATGTTAGGTGACGTGGGTGATGATCAGGAAAGGGCCCCCTTGAAGTCTTCTTGTACAGCTCTGGTTCCATAGAGGTGGGAGGAAGCCTAGGAGGTCACATGCTTTACTGCTCTTCTGTGGAGGGAAGGGTTTCAATTTCTCATGCACCCAAGGTAAAAACCCTGCCTCTGGAAGTCACATGTTTGAACTAAGCTGTGCAGCCACAAAAACACTGGCTGTCCCAGCTACTGAAACTAAAACAAGATGAAGCAGTTTGAGTCCCTGAAAATACAATTTTTTTTCCAGGTCACATTCTAAAACTGCCCTTTCCTTTTGAATGTCACAAAGTCCTTTATTGTTAGGGTACTGGTTTATACTAAGTGAGAAAACTTGTTAACTATAATGCAAGAAGATTTTGATCTGCCGAACAGTTTTTGCAAGCACATACTTTCTCAGGCCACACTGAGCAGCTAATCTAAAGTATTCTTCGGGATATTAAGATCTGTTATTCATGACATTTTTGAATGAAAGACTGGGGGCTATTACTGGCTGTCTCAATTTATATGAATAGTACTTCGTGTGTTTTAAAAATATACTATTTTCTTTTGAGTTGTATTAATAGGTTTATAAAGAAAAAGTTTTTTTTTTCCAGCTTATGGGCACATCATATGAAGATCTATTCTTAAGAAGACCATGCATGAACTTGATGGCCTTGAATCCTATTGAAAACCCTGTGTGAGTTCTGAACCAATTCATTGTAGTTATTTATGGGAACTGACCGGCAAACTTCTGATTCTATAGTTACTTCTGGGTTCATCCAGAAGTGGAAACAACACACCCAGCCTTTAAACTTAATCATGAAAAGTTGTATTTCTCATCCATTTTCTCGCTGTGGATAGCAGGATGTGCTGCTGAGTAGTTGAAAAAAAAAAAGCCAAAAGAAATATTGTGGAATCACATTAAGAACACTCATAATTCAGTTGTTAGGTATAAGTAACATTGTCACTATCTGTTTTTCATACGCATGTGGGTGGTTCCTTAAGTGTTAACTGGGATAGTCTCTTCTGGATCACAAATAAGGAATTCTTTGAAAGTGATTGCATTTGGTTGTTTGTTCATTTTCAGACAGGGCCAATCCACATCAATACCTCAAGAGCCATTGCATTAGTTACTTTTCTCGTTGCTCTAACCATATACCTGACACGAAACAGCTTCAGGGAACAAAGGCTGATTCAACCTCCTGAATCCCTCAGTGTCCATCATGGATCCCCAGAGATCTGGCATTCCTGTCCTCTTCAGCACTGGGATTGCAAACATGGGCCACCATTAGCACACCTTTTTGTTGCTGTTTTGCTTTCCTCAGTGTGGTTCTAGGAATCAAACTCAAGTCTTCATGCCTTGTGGCAAGTACTTTGCTGACCCAGCTATTTGAAGCCTCATTCTTAGAAGAATTCCTTTTCATATTCTGAATGCACAGTGTTGCAGATCATTGCTTCATAGTTGCCTCTATATGGCTTATGCTGAATAAGAGGCTCTCCTCTAATTCAATGAATATTAATTAAATGCATCCTGAAAGTCCTTTCTGTACTAGATACAAAGAAATACTAATGGTGCTAAGATCTAGATATGGAAGTAAGAATACAGATAAGGAAAACACAGTTTTAGATATTGTGGTAGTTTGAATATAATTGGTCCTCATAATCTCATAGGGAGAGGCACTATTAGGAGGTGTAGCTTTGTTGGAGTGGGTATGACCTCGTGTGTCACTATGGGGGTGGGCTTTGAGGTTTCCTATGCTCAGGATACCACCCAGAGTCTCCAAGCCAAGATAGAGCCAGCATCGTGTCCTCCTGCGTGCTGTCATGCTTCTCATCATGATGATAATGGACTGACCCGCTGAAACTGTAAGCGAGCCTCCCTCAATGAAATGTTTTCTTGTAAGAGTTACCATAGTCATGGTGTCTGTTCATGGCAACAGAAATCCCAACTAAGACAGATATCAATGTACGAGATATAGTCCATAGATTAGAGAATGGGTAGACAATTAAATTTGCTCAAACGAGGCAGAATGTTTAGACAGGAAACTACATACATAGTGTCCCACCAGGCTTGGAAAACATTTGTTATTGTGGTCTTAGGTGTGTTCCCCATATTATTTTACTTGTGTCTGGCGACTTGGCATGCAGCAGCACAGAGCCCACTGTGCCCCTGAGGAGGAGGCTGCTCATCTCTTACATCATCACTGGTTACCAAGAGTGTGTGGAGGGATGACAGAAGCCACTAAGCTTCTTCTTTCCATAACTATGCTATTAAATGCAAGTCACTTATTGGTCATTAGTCAGGGGAGTGGACTCTATTTGTCTATCAAGAACTATATGTATCTGTAGTTGACATCGACTGGAGGAGACCGGAAAGTTAATGCAAGGTTGTGAGTTCAGCAAAAATGAATGGTTGATGATAAAACCAAGCTAAAAATAAGATTTCAGAAAATGAGGCAAGTTAGAAAAAAAGGAGGTGAATATTATAGGATCATAAATCATTACAAAAAACAGAGATTAACCAAAACAGTAGATTAAACAAATCAATATGGTGGTTTATAGGAAAGTAGAAAAAAAAAGACCCAAGCCAAGCATCTATGGTTAAGAATACACATAGAAAAATTACCCAAGGAGACTAGAAAAGAGCACTAAAAGAAATGTCCACTAAGGAGAAAATTGTGTAAATTGAAGCTACTGACAAACTGCAAAGTGAAAATTTGCTTAATACACTTAGATGAATTCTATTATTAGAATGCATGCAAAGGCCCCTTTCCTCTGAGTTAAACACTTCATATAATTTGACCCACACTATGAATATGGGGCACTTTAAACCCTTCTGAGTATCCATGGCAACCATCAGAAGCCATGGTCATCTGATAGTGCGAGGCCGGTTCATGATGCTGAAGGGCTATCTGGGGTCAATTGGGAGACACGACGCCTGCTCCATATGTCGTCCTGGCCAACTCCTCACAAAGCCAATGCATTCTTTTTCTGAGCCACCCAGTGACAAGTGCAATGGGGAAACCAGAGAAGGTAGAGTGGTGAATGAACAAAGGTAGAGTGGTGAATGAACAATAAACAGGAAGGGAACTGGAGTAGGAGCCTGTCAGGGAGGGACTTCAGCTTCTGAAAGGATACCAATGAGTAAACAATTCCCAACAGGTGTTCGCCATTTCTTATTGAAGCCAACACAATCTACTTCAGCTAGGCTGGATATACAAAAGGACATCCTGGTGTAACATTAGAACCCTGGCTTAGAAACATGCAGGTGGCAAGACACTAATGTATGGTGGCATGAAAAGGTTTTCATGGGATACTGGTCAGTTGTTTTTTCCATACATATCACAGAATTCCACACCTTAGTGAAGGCAGACAGAGACATCCTCTGTATTACATTCTGTGTTCGGCTTGCCCACCTGTATTTTCTTGCTCACAATGATAATATCCAAAAGTTTGAACACACTACTGTTTGCCTTGTTGGCTTCAAACTTTATGATATCCCCTTTGTGTGTGAATTGCATATGAGTAGTATTTGAATATGTGTGTATATATGTGCACATAATTTTGGAGGTATATCTGTGTGTATTGGGATGCATATGTATCCAGAGGCCAGAGGACAACTTCAGATGTTCCTCATGTGCTGTCCATTGTTGATTTTTGAGGCAGGATCTCTTACCAGCACAGAATTCACCAAGCAAAAAGTCAATTCAGTACCCTGACAAGAAGGTAACTAAACTGGATGAAGCAGTCTCTGACCTGGAGGAGAAAATAAAACACATGCAAGGAAGGAAGACTAAGCAAGGACACTGATGCCAAAAAAAAGAAAAAACAAAAAATAAAAAGAAGAAAGAAATATCAATTCTACAAATGGAAGAATCAGACATCAAAGCACCATGGAATAATCCATAGATGACACCAAGCAGAAGAATGAATTTTAGAATAAATGAGACATGAATGCAGAATGGGGGCTACTGGTGGGGGAGGAAGGAGGACAGCATAGAGGGGCAATGGACAGTGGAAGGGAATAGGGCAGGGAGAGCCACAAGTAAGAGTATGAAAATTTCACAATGAAACTCATTACCTTGCAGGCTAAGCTAAAAAGAAAAAATGAAAAAATACAAACACATATAGTTATAATGAGAAAGAAACATATCAGCCAGCCATGGTAACATGCCTGTTATCCTGGCATTTGATGATGAGTCAGCCATTCAGCCATGGTACACATTCCTGTTATCCTGGCATTTGATGATGAGGCTGTTGATAAATGAATTCTATAAGGTTGAGGCTAACTGGGAGTATAGAATGAGACTCTTTCCTGAGAAAAGTGTATAAATAAATACATGCATTTGTATTGTGGATGTTGGTTATGTGCTCAATATGCATTCTCTGTTTTTCTTTGCTGGCAGAACGCTAAGATTTTTCTTCACTGTCTTCCAGTATAGATCTCAGGGAAGCATCTGTGTCAATCACCGGTATCCCCTTGTCAGTGTCATGCCAATGGAATGTGAAGAAAAACTCCTGGAGGAGGTATAGTGAGATGAATGTGTGATGGGATGTTTCACTTGTGTGTCTACTTGACTGGGATGCTCGGGACACAGATATTTGATTAAATATTCTGAGTAGAGGTTGAGGATATTTATTAATGAGATAAACACTTGAATTAAGTCAAATGATTTTTTTTTGCCAATGTTGACTTTTCTCATCTATTTCCTTGAGAACCTAAACAGAATAAAAGGCAGAGCAAAAGCACCTAGACTTCTCTGCTGAATTGCTTGCTTGTGAGCAGGGGCATCCATCTCCACCTCCTTTGAACATAGATGGAACCACACTACATGCTCTCCTGATTTCTTAGGCTCTTAGGTTACAAATTCAGAGATTTCTTTGTTTCCATGATTGTGTGAGCCATTCTTATGAACACATCTTTCTTTATGTGTGTGTTTATAAGACTGTACAAATGTGTATATTAGTTCTGTGTCTTGGAGAACTTTGGAAAGCATACAAGTCATGTCCAGGGCTAGAGAGATAGCTCAGTGGTTAGGAGTGTTTGCTGCTCTTGCAGAAGATCCATGTTTGGTTCCTAGTGCCCATGACACATGACTCATAACTGCCTGTAATACCAGCTCAGGGAATCTGACATCATCTTCTGGTTCATGGGCACCCACTTGTGCCCTTGTGTGTCTGTAGAAGCGAGGGAGTGCACAGGAGTGCATGCACACACCCACACACACATGAATAAAATAAATCTTTACAATAATTCTTATCTATGAGAAAACTCGGAACTCAATAAGAATAGTTTTTAAGGACAAGGAAGGGTTATAGTGAGGGTGTGAAGACAGAGACATGCAGAGGTCAGAAAGCCATGTGAATATGTAGGCATCGACATGAGTGATGCAGGCCTGAAGGAGACCCAGGCGTGTCAGAACCCTGGAAGAACCAGAAAGAGTCTTGCATGAAGCTTTCAGAGGGGGGGTAACATAGCTAGCACCTTGAATTCAGACTCCTGACTGTAGTAAAATAAATTTTTGTTGATTAAACTCACCAAATGTGTAGCAGTTTGCTTCAGAAAACTCAAAGGAGGCTTACGGGAAACATTACTTCACAGGAAGAAATGAAAATGTTGACACTTCGGGAGAATGGTGAATAACTATGAACTACTGGGGTGAGAACAATAGAAGCCTATAAGGACACAAAGCCCAGCTAGTCACCACGTAGGTACTAGAAGGTGGATGCTAGACCAAGTGATACAGGTCAAGGGCACTATGACTCAAGAAGCAAAGTCATTCTCTGGAAATACTGCTTTTGCCTTCTCTTCACCTGCTGTCAACGCAGCTGGAGTGGGGTGGCCTTTTATTATGGTTTCGGCAAGTGATGTCTAAAGTGAGTTTTCTGCCTTCCTGATTTGTGATGATAGACACTTCCTGGGTTCTTTGCTCATGCAGCAGGCAATAAGCAGTGGGGTAAACACCTGTGACAGGAAGAAACAACTTGCCACCCTTTGAGTACTCAGATGGTTTTGTATCCCATCCATGCCGTGCAGTTTCTGCTACCTGGGAGCACAGGGTCTCCACATGCATGTATCAAACCTCTCGTGCAAGATTGGCCTTTTGTTTTGTCTTATGTATTACAGATAGGATCTCAATGCAGACTAGGCCACTGGTTCTCCTCCCCGTAGCTCCCACGCTGACATGTCATTGTTTAGATTCTTAATTCTTGCCTTGAAACCTCATTTTCCTCAAGGTTATCTTATGAAAAGGGCATTACATGTCTTTCTCTTTTAAAGAACTCTTTGTCTTTGCTTCTAACCCCACGGTCTCTTCCCTAGCTCAGGTTTGTAAACCAGTCATTCACTCCAGGAGTGGAAAAATGGGGCCACAAACCATCTTGTCAGTATGCTGAGACAGTACATATGTTAATAGGGACATCTTGAGGACAAAGAGTTTTAGGTCCTACAGTTGAAGGAAAGGACATGGTGACCTGGTAGAAGCCCAGTTTGTGTCCTTCTTGCTTTCAGATTCAGTGCCCTTCTTGTTGATTTCTTGGCCTTAAGTAAGGCATTTAACCTTCTGAGCACCCAATTGAGCATCCTGAGATCAGTGCAGGATAACACACTTAATACACTGGGGCTGAGGATTAGATGAGTAACCTAGGGAGGGTGCCTGCTGCTTCTGTGTCCCCCACACAGTAACTGATACTCTTAATATTTTTGAGCCAATTTTCTCAATCCTGGCACTGTCAATGATCTGGACACTTGAAGGCATTGTTGGATATTTATCAGCACTCCAGCCTATGCCCTCTAAATGCTTGTAGCTTTTCTGCCCCTAAGTCCAACAATAAAACATCAACAGCTATTGCCTAATGTTCCCTGAGGTGGGATTGCATGCAGTTTATATCCCCTGGCCAGAGAATAGTGAGAAAGCCTCTGAGTACTTCTCTCTCTCTCTCTCTCTCTCTCTCTCTCTCTCTCTCTCTCTCTCTCTCTCTCTCCTCTCTGTATCAGAGTTCACACAAATAATTTTGTTTTGAATAGGCAACACTGTCAATAATCAAATTTGGAACATTCTTTCCAGGGGACAGGAGGGAGATTCACAGGACTCATGAAGTAAACAAAATCTACAGGCCAGGGGAAGTTCTTAAACTTTTAAGTCTGGCAAAGCCCCTCTCTTAGACGATAGCTGCAGTAATAATTGCTAGTGGGAGGAGATTCTTGGATTGGCCAAGACACCTGCAAGTTGTGCGAGAGTGCCAGAGATGCAGCTTTCACCCACTGTTGCTTATGCTCGGGTAGGTTTTGGGAGGCTCTTACTATTTGGTTACATATGATCCTTTAAGCCATACCTTACTCATTCTCCTAGAAACAATGCCAGTAAACTCACTAGCTCACTAACACTGGAGAGAAATCCTATCTTTGTCATGTTGTCTGTGACCTACTTGGGTGAAGAAATGCTTGTTCGTATCTGCACAGGGAAATTCACACAGTGAGGAACAGTTTCTTATTTAAAGAAAAATAATATTCTCTCCAAGAATGGAAGGGCTGGCCCTGGCTGTTCTTCCAATCTCCCTGTGTCTGTATTGGGGAAGTGAAACCGCTAAAGATCATAGGAGTGGAGTCTGAGGGTTGAATTATATCCCAATGTTAACATTTCTTCAATATCTTATTTTTGCCCTTGAAGATGAATGGTCATTTTGATTCCAGCTCAATAGTATATGTGTTACTGTTTACATAAAAATATAACATTCTCAATCTTTAAGATGTTAAACATCTGAAGAAGAGTTGATATTCCCTCCTGGGAAAGCCACCATCTCCATGTATTAAATATCACAGATTGAAAATAATGGTCATGACTTCCTCCTGCCCACAATCACTCTTAGGTGTGTATGGCTGCTTCCAGGCTGTCACCTTATCTACTCACATTTTCCTTGTTTTCACATTGCTTTCTAATACAAGGCATTTAGACTGGGTAGAATAGCATCACATTGCTACTGTGGCTATTCTTAAAATCTTCCAGATCAGAGAAGGACTTTATTAATGTAAATATTCTCGTTTTTATGATTTGATGAGCTATTTCTGAGGAAACTACTCCTCCACCTGCTGTTACAAACACCTGGCATGCTGAGTGTAGACATAAGGCTGAGGTCACCTAGCTGAAAAGAATGTCAGTCCACTGATACTCTTTGGACCTGACACCCCTCCACCGGTTACCTAACCACCATATATTGCTGCAGATAGTATACATTAAGCATGACCTCTGGGTATGGATACAAAAGGGATTCTGCATATTTTCATGATACGGCAATCATGAACTGTCTAGAATGAGCTTAGAAGCATCAAAATCCAAGGGCTTTCATACCCTTCGGGATCCCTACATGCTTGCAGGTTATAGCCATACACGCTGTAGCCTTAGAGCTAGAGGATGTAGAAGCCCTGTCTACACCAGGAAAGAATTCTTATTCAGACCTGAGTTATAAGAAGATGTAAGCTCTCATTTATTACTTATTGTGGTATCTTTTTCAGGCACCACAAGAAAAGATGGGACTCTAGGAGTGAATGGGAAAGCTTTTATATTAGAGTGTTTTAAACATCATACTTAATGTCTGAAAACTTTTCCTGAGAAAGATTTCTTGGGAAAGGAAAGAACAAAGTACACTGTGAATGTGACCCTGGTTGAAGGAGTGTGCACTGTGTCTTACATGTGGTGGTACCACTAACACAAAGAAAGTCCATGAATTAAATGTGGTTAAATGTGTTGCAAGATGAAACACAGCCTAGTTAACTGAGTTTATGAGAATTCTGTTGCTTTGTCTGGTCAAGAAGAATGTGACCTTATTTTGACTACGTTGATACTGTTTTTCTCCAAATGGACTCTTCATGGATTTTACTACCCTCAGAAGAATTTCAGCTTCAGAACAGAAGCCATGAGACCCAGGGGTTGCACACATACAAAGAAGAAATCGAATAATCACAAAATGTTTTCATAGAAAAAAGACAGCCATCCTACTCATTTATGCAAATTCACTGACAAAGATTCTACAACTATTTATCTGAGTCATCTGTAAGCAAACAGTCAAATCTGTAGCCTGTTGTCAGAAAATTGCTAGAAATCTCTAGAACTGAGAATTGTACTACAGAATTCTTTATTCTCTTGAGACAATCTGAAATTTAGAACACACTTATGCATTAATTTAAGACTTACTTGTTTTTGTTTGTGTGCATGAGCTTTTTGCCTACATGTATTTCTGTGCAGCGCATGTGTGCCTGGTGTCTATTGAGGCCAGAAGAGGGCCAAAACTGGAGTTACAGCTTGTGAGCTGCCATGCTGCTCCTGGGAATTGAACCTGTGTCCTCTGCAAGAACAGCCAATGCTCTTAAATACTGATCCAATGCTACAGCTCTATATACTCCTTTAAGAAGTGTTGATGTTATCATTAAATCTAGGGTAAGTTTTATTTTCCATCTTTATAAATCTTCCACAATTATCCATAAATATTTACTTTACAAAGTTTCTTCAGATGAAACAGAGAAGATAGAAATTCTTAATGTTGAAGACTCAAGGGGTTATTCCAGGGATGTTAGTCCAAGTTTCTATCCATCTACAGCTTATGACAATGCCACTTAGAGACAGCAGTAAAGGAGCCTCTTAACATTTTTGTTAAACCGACATGATGCTAACTTTATCATCAACTTCAAAGTATGTGTACTTGCTAATAAGAAAGTATTTGTAAGCTTATAAATATCATAGTCCTAGGAAATATATAAAAGTGTCTACCATGCTTATTCTTCTTATAGGACTCAATGGGAAAGCTGATTTAGAGTGAGAGTTTTCTATAGAAGAAAGATAGCATCTTTATCAGAAATCTGACCTTGGTAAGTTCCTGGAACCTTAGTTATTAGATCAGAACAGAAAGCAAAGAAAAGCAAACAAAACAAAAAATGAAAAAAAAAACAAATCAGCAATTAATCAGAGGATCATTATGAAGATCAAAAGTTATGAGGTTCATGGAGCATCTGCTTTGGTCTTGGCAGATGGCTGCAGTCCTCTCTGGGAAGTCTCCTTCACAAGATGGAGCTCTCTTCTTCCCTTGCAAGGGTTACATAAAGCATTATCATCAACTACTTTGGGAACACACAAGCCCATCCCCAATAAGTGACTTCCTCACTTTGTCAATTAATTAGAAAGCAAAATCACATTGAGCTTGGCACAGGAGTGTCACAGAGATTGGAAAGAGCTGGCATTTATCTTTTATGAAAAACTAAGAAGGAAGACAGACAATATGAGAAATTAGAATATGATTCTGTGAATGACTAGAAGAAGGTTGCTTTTCTTTCTTTTGCTTACACTAGGCTCAGATCTGATAATGATGACCCCAGAGGATTGTAAATCATACATAAGACTGTCCAACTTTGGCCAAAGGGGATTTGTCAATAGTCTCTGTGAAAGAGTAGCAGCCACAGCTCTGAAAAATCTTGATGCTGCAAGTCACTGAAGAGTGCATTCAGGCAAAAGGATGTTTTGAGAGAAGTGTGAATGGAAGTAGAATCTGGACAGAAAAAGCTGTGTGTGTAAGAGTGAAGGCTTGAAGAACACAGCTTAGAAAAGATGAAGATGTTCTTGTCCTAGCAATGAAATGATCAGCTGTTAGGGAGCAAAGGCCATGAGTTCCACAAAAACCTACTGTGCCCACATAATGGAGTCCTAAAGAACACAGGACACAGATATTGTTCTCTGGTTGATGGAGCAGCTGAGGTTGTCCATAAGGCAGAAGTCAGCAGTCAGCAACAGTGACTGGACCATGTCATCTACTGTTTGTTAGCTCTAATTATGTGCCAGGAGTGATGTTCTGTTGTTTCATGGATAATGATTTCCTAGCTTCTGAAAATGAAATAAATATATCTCTTTAGGCATAAAGTTCAATAACTTGGCCAAAATTTCACATTTTTAAATGGCATAAAAGTAGCAATGATATTTTTGAAATATTAACTTAAGGGTAAAGCACTGAAGAATAGCAATGATGAGACCTGAATGTAAATTAGAAAGCTGGTTTTGGTATTTTTAAAAGGAAAAAAGAGAAGAGACACTGAAAAGGGAATTTGTGCTTAATGTACAAAAGTTAAGAAACAGGCATGTGCTCTTGATATTGGTGTACTGTAAAATGACATCATTTAAAAATCATAAACGCATTGCTTTTGGGGTTTAAAACTATCTGTGGGTTATGTCACATAAGAGGAAGTAGAATATAAGAAGTGCACAGGCTTAGAAGTCAGAATGTCTGGGTTTGAATGTTCATATCCAACTCATTGAACATCTTTCTGAGCCCCAGTATTCTCAAATTTAGCAAAAGAGAAAAGAATACCTATAACATAAAGTAATTAAACATGAAGTTGAATATGTGACATGAATTGTCCAGGACTACTCAGTCTTCATCAATCATCAGGTATTTATACAGAAACTACATATAGTGTTCCACATACCATGCTAGTTTACAGGGTTAGAGAGATAGAGAAAAGGTAAAGGACAGGCCAACTACCTACCAAAAGATCACAGTTTTGGGTTCAACATCACTACACTACAGACTATATCATTGTTAGAACATTTCCCTGAACCTTTTGTGTAAACAGTGATTGAAAATCTCCATTGAAATTTGTTCTTCAGTCTAAGAACCAGCACCTTTATTCTCTCTACTCCTCTCTTCCAGTGACTTCACGACCATCTTTTTGGCCCAAGCGATCTTTGATAATGGGTGTTTTCCATCACTCCCAAGCACTTTATGAAGTTGGTAATAATATTTTTGTAGCCTTCTCTCATGTGTGAGTACTGATCATTACAAAGCCAAATGTCTACTCCATTGCTTAAGTTGTGTCTTCCTAGCCAATTTTTTAGACTTACATATTATATGATAATTACATAATAATATATATCATATGTTATAGAATAACATATCATATTTTAGTGAACATGTTTTCTTTCCCAGCTGAGTTTTTAAAATGGCTGTATAAGTCTCCTTTATATATTCTGGAGATAAATTAGCTGTATAAAGTCTCATTTATATATTCTGGAGACAAATGCTTGTGATTAGAATTTTGAGTATTGTACCAAATTAAAGAAAAGATTTGTTTTGGGAATATCAGGCACTTACTACCTTTTAAGCCACAAAAACCTGCTCAGCCCTGTTCTTTTCAGCTTCAGGAGCATGAAAGGGCCCAAGCACTTCTGTTCTGCCCATGATGACATTGTCTGAAAGGATTCTAAATTAGAGAGTTCAGAGTCAACATTAGCATTGGTTGAGCAGATGAAAAATATTGGTAGAAAGGACAGTATGTCCTTTTGAGAATAACCACAGTACATTAAAATGGAGAGATGAGCAGTTGTGATAGCCTCTAAGATAAGACAGAAAAAGAAAATTTCTATATAAATAAATGGGAAGAAAATGAGAACAGCGAGGCCCTTATATTTAAGAAAACAAAGTGAGGCACTGAAATGATCAAGCCAGCAGATGCTTTAATATCACAAGAGCCCATAAGAGGGGCTGGGATCATGGGGACATGGCAAATGGTTTACCTTTTAAGCAAGACAGACACTGGCTTCCTGACCAATTTGATTTTCAACATATTCAGTATTTATTATAAAAAATGGGAAGTGTTCAGATCATAAAATTTCTTAAGGCCGCAAACAATCACTGTTAAGGAGAGAAGTCAGATTCAACTTGTAGATGAAAAACCTATGAATAAGCATAAAACTATAGTTCTGGATGAGGCTGTGTCCCACAGTGATGTTCTTGTGTCGAATATAATGACACTTGTAATATTTGAACATTAAATAAATAAAAATCATATTTAGAGTATACTTAAAGAATTTTAAACAATCTTTACATTAGTTTGGAATGGAAGATGGGAAAGAAGACAACATTTCTTTTTAATAGTAAGAAATTCATTCAATATCATATAACTTAGAATATTGTTTTAAATATATTAAGTTTTTTTTTTTCATTGTCCCTACTCCCCATTCTTCAAGACAAGATAAAACACAGCTTAGGAAAGGTCTCTGTAAAGGATATAAATCATATAATCAATTTGCAAGACAGAATAATAAGAACACAAACAACACAATTCAAAAGTGGGCCAGAGATCCCAATGGCCACCTCATGGAAGACACCCTACAGATGGCACGTGGGCTCATGCCCAGGTGGCGCATATCATCTGCCATTAGAGAGCTGTTAATTAAAACCAAAGCTACACAACACCCATTGCAATGACCAAGATCCAAAACACTGACAACAACAAATGCTCTCGAGAGAAGGACGCATCAGGGTATGTGTTGATTGCTGGTAAGAATGCAAAGTGGTACACAGCCTCTTACTATGCTAAACATATGCTTCTTCAGTCCAGTCATCTTGCTCCTTGTTATTTATCCAAATGAAATGAAATGTCATGATCACACAAAAAACCTGTACATAGATGTTTATATTAGCTTTATTTGCAATTGTGACTAGATGCAAACAATGTTGTATATCCAATAAGTGAAGCATTGTTTAGACTATAACAGAAACAAGTCGTCAGGACATGAAAATATAGGAGATTTAAATGCCCATCACTGAGTGATGTGGTGTAACCTGAAAAGGCCATGTACCTTTTCACATGACAATTCAGAAAATGCAAAACTCTGGGTCTACAAAAAATACCAGTGGCTCTAGCATAGAGGGAAGATTTTTTTAGGACAGTAAAAGTAAGAGACTCAGCATTGAGGGAAACATGTCATGTGTTTCTGCCAAAATTTATAATGTTCACTAATGCACAAAATTATGTGTGGTGGTGAGTCAATGTAGATCAATTGATTGTAATAAATACCTTACCATGGTGGCAGCTATTGATAGCCGAGGAGGCCATGCATGTGTGGCAACGGGCAGGATGCAAGAAAAGCCTGTTCCCTCTTCTCAGTTTTTCTGGAAACCACAAATTGCTCTAAAATAACAATTATTTTCCTTTAAAAAGGAACGATTCATAACCACAGGATACAGTGTGTGATTCTGTTGATGAATACCCAAGACAGCCAGTGGTAATGCAACTAGGATTTGGTTTCTGCTGAGAGAACAGACTGCAAGAGGCTGTGAGTTGCTCTTCTGGGGATATCAGTGACCTTCTATTTCTTGATTTGATTGATAACAAGCACCTTGTGAATACTGATAAAGGCTTATGCTTTTGGTGTCATTTTTGTGTCTGTAATCGATTTCAATGTCTTAATATAAAGCCTGCATAAGTTAAGAAAAAAACCCAATTTAATTTCTTGGAATCATTTGTTTTCTCGAGGTTGTGGGAGAATCAAGTTATCTCCCTGAAATTTTCTTGTAATAATTTATAAGAAATTAATAAAACTGGATAGATCACTTAGAATTTAGCTAAGAAAAGAAAAATTTAGCATTTTAAACAGAATTTAATCTAAGGAAATGGTTACACAAAGGATGGAAGAATTGAGAAACCAAGCTGGTGTCTTAGTTACTTTTCTATTGCTGTAGGAGGCATCATGAATAAGGCAATGTATAAGAGAACATGGGCTTCATGGTCATCATGGTGGGAAGTGTAACAGCAGGCAAGTGGGAATGTTGCTGGAGCAACAGCTGAGAGCTTGCATGTTGAGATAACAACCAAGTGGCCAAGAGAGCAACAGGGATCATGTGGATTTTTGAAACCTCCAGGCCTGCCTCAAGTGACAATGACACACCTCCTCCAACAAGGCCACACTTCCTAATCCTTCCCAACCAGATCTATCAACTAGGAGCCAAACATTCAAATACAAGTGTTTATGGGGGACATTCTCATTCAAACCACCACAGCAGAGGATTGTGAAGCAACCGTCAAGTATTTAAGTAGTAGTAAGAAACTACAGGTACTGACATTTATAGTTCTTAAGGACAAAGGTGGTGTCACTGGATGGCAGGATTAAAAGTCACTTGGGTAAGCTGAAGGCAAAGGCTGGAATATAATATAGCCTAACTGAGCTCAGTCCCTAATGTAGCTAGAGTTTTTGCAAAACCAGTAATGGACCTGAAGATAAAGATGGGCACAGACAGACACAACTGCAAAATAAAGAGCTTAGAAACACATTTCTCATTTTCATTTCTAGAGTGATGGCTACATTAGTCAAATTATTTACTAAGCTTTTTGAAATGTACTCAGTTTAGCTCTTGGGAATTTCAGCAAACAAATCTCTTGAAAATAAAGGAAATCATTCCTTTAGTTCTACATTCAATCTCAGTAAAGAAAATTTATACACACTTAAGATTATGAGAGAATCTCTTGTCTTCATTTTGAAGTTAATCAAAGTCATAAAGGGTATCTCAGTGTTCTGAAAGTAGTCATTTTACCATTCATGTGATTTTGATCTTTCATTTCATTTACTTAAAGTGGATGATGAATCTAAATCTGAATTTTAATTAAAGTTGTTTTCAAACATGTAATAATGTCACTTTGACTTACATTGTATTTTCACTGGTTTAAAATGATTAAAGAGTTTTCCCTTGCATAGTTTCTAATATAGAAGGAAGCATGGGCACCTGTAGGCTTAGACTTGTGCAATGATAGGTGTACTGCCAGTTTGCATTGCTTAGTTAAGAACTGAACATGACCGTATTCTGATAGTCTTGGCATGGCCATTCTATGTAATAAAATCAGTAATAAAACAATACTATTTTGAAAGGTACTCTTAGGATGAAGTGGGAATTCTCAACATGACCACCACTCAACTTCTTCTTTTTTCTCTATTCTGCTAAAGAGTAACAATGGCATATTTCAGGAAAATTCTATATAATTGGCAATCCTAGTCTTTTGTGCACATGCACACATTTATCTGTCATTGTACATCACAATGTAAGATTTAGTGTACCTGACCGTTATTGTTTCTTACTTCTAATTTAGACAATATAAACTCCCCACAGGAAGCTTTGGGAATTACCTATTGACATGCTAGTAAGCCAGCATCACCACCATCAACCTTCCTTTCAGTTTATGCCATTAGGACCTGGTTATCTGCTACCTCATTCAGACTTAATACTCTGATATTAAATATATTTCCATTTGTATAAATATTAGGTAAATTTTAGAATAGAATAAAGTATTGTGGATTTTCCCCCAATATAAACCACCTCTCACATAACTTCAGTTCAGACAGATTCTGTTAATAGAAAGTAAGCAAAAGTAAAGAAATGAAGTCTTTATTTGGGAACTTATTGAAAGTACAAAGCTGAATAAAAGGCATTGATACTATTTAACCCCATTTTTATGCAAAGAAGAAAAGCACATTTTGAGAGATTAGATTAATGTCCATCTTGAAATTTTTGTCTTAAGCACTCACCTAAAACTCAATGAAGAAACAGCATGGACTTCCCAGAACCATCTATTTTGTTTTCTTTAAAATAGCAGTTGATTGTGTCATTTGAAGACTTCTCAAGAGCTCCCAGGTGCTTGTGAATCCTATGTATCTGTAATGAAAAAACACACCTGCATTGAGCCATTTACACTAACATATTTAGTTCAGAAACAGAGGCCTGAGTTGGAAGTTCTAGAATGTATGGCTTCTTCCAAACCCTCCTATACCATTAACAACTTGGAATACCCTACTCAGAAACTCAGCTTTCATTAAGCAAGACAAATGGACTTTTATTCCAGAAGTTCTTTGACAGATGAGGATGGCCAGGCCTGGAGGCATGAAGTCACCATGCAGGATGAAGCAGCTGGTTAGCAACGACCAAGAGTTCTTAATATAGCCCTTTATTTTCAGTTGATTAAGAATGAGAAATGAGAGAACATGGTTCTTCTGTTTTTCTGAATAGGCAATTTTCTAGAATATTGCACCATCATAATTTCTACTAAAGCCAAGGAAATTACTGCGGAGGTCAGATGCCTCAGAACAACATGTTCTCTGAGAGCGTAAACTCGAGCAGTTTTAAATAGCTATCCCACAGGAGCTGACGATAGCAACGGGAGCCTAAAGTTATTTAATAATCCATATGGTGATTGTGATATGGAATAATCACATATAAATAGTAAATAGTTTGCATTTCTTAAAAGTGAAGGTTTTTTCAAAGACTGCTTGCTGAGAGAATTTACAGACTAGAACTAAGAAAGACGGGCACCCACCTGGTGTCTAAGGCGCCCTGACCCTTACTCTGAAAGTGCCCAAGGTATATTACCACACATCTCCATTAATATCTTCCCAACATTCTTCCCCACTTTATCTCCTGTATTGCTCTCTTGGCTGTTGTTGTTATTCCAGGTGCCAGATGATTGGAGCAGCAGAATCCCAAAGCTCTGCAATCCATGTATTGCGAAAAAGTGAGGGAGTGAGGATAAGGACAGAGGGTGTCTAATGAGAGTGGAGATGGAAAGGGGAGGGGAGAGAGGACCCCAGAGGATGCTGGGTGCCCTCTGCCCCCAGCTCCAACCTTGCCCTTTTCTCTTCAACTTTCTTTAGCTTGGGCTGTCTAAAAGGACCACCATAGTGATTTGAGTTTTCAAGCCTGGCTTCAGATACCTTTTGATTTTGGATCCACATTGAAAACTGTCTAACCACAACCCTTCTTGCCTCTAATCTGAACTCAGGTTCACTTATTATTTCTTGAGATTTATTAGTAGAAGATAACTGCTCACTGTGCAATTAATCCTGTGTCCATTAGAGTCCACCATCCCCACCCTGTTACATTCTAGGTACACACCATCTAGCATTATTTGAATTAAATGTGTTATTGCAATTGAACAACTTTGCTATTTTTTGTTCTCTTAAAGTACATGCCATAATTATGTTTTTGAGAATTGGTACTCTCATAGACTAATAATTTCCATGTATTTCAAAATTAGTTACAAAATTAAAGTATCATCATCAATCTCATTAATATTGCTCCAAACCAGAGGATGAGGAAATAAATGGGTACTTACAACACAGCATTGTATTTTCTATATAATCATGCATTTTATAAATACACACTTATAAGTAACTTTACACATAGCTTTAGCTGACAACATAGGATCACTGGTGACTTCTTCTTTCCCTCTCAGTCTTAGAATTATTACCTTTCCTGTTCGTTTGTTTTCTATTTTTGTCCTGGTCACCTCTGACTACAGCAGATTCAGGAGGCGACCAGGCAGCATTCACATAGAGTCACTGTGTTGAAGTATCTCACAGGTGACTTACCTTGATAAGATTCATGGTTTTAATAAAAATTCTACCATGGATGATATACTGACAGAAAGATGGCTTTAGTGTCTTCTATTTTTCTTCCTTCAAGAAGTAGCTCTGCTTCAGCTTGCATCTCAGGGACAGTGATTAAATATCAGTGTCTAATACATCTCTACGATTACTGACTTCTGTTCCTTGTGGCACACCCAGCATGTGCAGAACTGAATGCAGTCAATTATTTTTACTCTTGAACCTGAGAGTGGCTGCCTCCCAAATTGCTGTGAATTAAAGTCATCAATCCTATTCTCCTGAATGCTGCAGCCTACAGGACATTGAAAACCAACATTCCCACATGAACAGTAGGTGGAAATAGAAAATGATAACTTTCTCTCTTTTTATTTTTATTTAAATTATAGGTCAGCTAACCTAAATTCTAGGTTGCCTAACTCAGAAACTCAGAATTTCTAATGTGAGTAAAGTTAAAATTTAGTGTTAGGACATCAAATAAAAATACCAGCTCTTAGGCTGGAGAGATGGTTATGAAGTTGAGAGCACTTACTGGTCATGGAGAGGTCCTGAGTTTGGTTCCCAGCACCCATATCGGGCATCTCATGACCACCTGTAACTCAAATTCCAGGGGAACCTGTACCCTCTTCTGACCTTCACAGGCACCTGCACACATGTAGTGTATATACATGAACTTAGGCACACATACACATATACATGAAATAAAATAAATACTATCTCTTTTACTTAGTTCCCTGGGAAATTTCTAGCCAGGGTTCAGGTTGGAATTAGAAGTCAATATATTATCACAGCCTGACACAACAGAAACATGCATTTTGTTGACTTTTTATGCTCTGTCTTAGGCACTTGGTATTGAAGAAAGGTGAAGGAGGCAAGTTTTTTGTTATTAAGGTAATTACCTCAAATTTGAGCATGTGTAATTTGAATGGGCCATTTAAAAGAAAGGAAAGAGATATGGTATTAATCCAATCAGGAATTTCATTGTCCTTTGCAGTGGTGAATTTGGCAAATGACATGAATTTATTACACAAAATTGGAACAAGTGTCCCCCTCCTACCTTACTAGGACATAGACAAACATGAGATGGAGACATGTTACTCATGGCTATGCCCTCATGAGCCATCTCCCTAAAATCATACTCTTTATCTCTGAATGTTTTCCTGTGTAGCATGCCCTTTGTCTGATGCATTATTTATTTGCTGTCTCTTCACAGTAAAGATAAGACCAACAAAGGCAGGAAAGTTGTACAATATAACACCTCTGATGCACACAACAATGGCTCATGTACAGTAAGCTTGTAGAAACAGTGGCTACATGAACAAACAAAACAGTGTGTGGAGATATAGCTGAAGTTATCACCAACTTTAAATCCAAGGGGAGATAATTTTATCATAAAGATTTGCAGGCCCAATCAATATAGAGTTATAAATGATAATTTCTATTTCTATTTATCTTCAATATAAATCAAACTAGAGAAAACCATCATTAAATAATACAGATGTTGTAAAGGAGAAAGTCCTCTATTATTTTCATTTAAAAAATTTCCTTCTTTTTTTATAAATACTGTGTTAATCTTCTCTTCCTTATCTCTATAGCTTGCACCAATAACTTCATCACAATCTGATGAAGTCACAATGGGAAATAAATAGGAGCTCAAATCAGCATTTATCTACTTTCCTTGTAATGTAGGGATAGATGGCCTAAAAACTGAAGTTATTAGGGCATACTCTCCCTTCTGTAAGTTACACTTAGGAGACTGGAATTCATAAGGCCAGCTTTTTAGAGTACAGATGTGAAGATGGAAAGCATTAGCAGATCATAGGATAAGAGGTAACAATAGCTACAGGCTTGCAGAAGGGCACTCAGGTGAGATGCAGACATGGATGGCCACACTGCAATCCTATACATATTCTACTTGGTGACTCCTGGTATTTGGAACTATTGGTCAGCATAGGTTGCAGAAGTTATTAAGGAAGATTGGCTAGGGATGATGATAGACATTGGAAAAGCAACAGCTACTTAACTGAATAATTTCCAACTGACTGAATAGGCCTTATTTTTAAAAGTGACCTTGGGCTGCTGTGTTTACAGACTGCATGGTACACCCGCAGGCAAAAGCTGAACTTGGGAGTCCTGTTAATGCTCTTCTGCAAACAAACCATCAGAAAAGATTATTTCAACAATGAAGACAGGAAGAAGAAAAACCGAGGTCTGAAAGGTCCTTGAGTCCTCTTCTGATGTTCAGACTCAGAAAACTGTGTTTTGTTTTAGTCGCTACCACTTTTAACTTGGCTTCAGTTTTCTTAATTAGAGTGTCATCCTAATCTGATGCTTTTCAACCAAGGGTCAAGCTTTTTTCATTCACAGGGACATTTCATCATATCTGGTGGCATTTTTCATTTGTGGGGCTAAGGGATACAAATAGTACATGACAGGTAGAGGTTAGAGTTCTACCGGGCACCTTCAATGCACAGCAAAGTCCCCTTGATTCAGTCCAAAGTTACAGTGACTAGGCTGAGGAATGCTGGTCTAGACAATTCAATTTTCTCTCTGTCTGACCACGATTTTGCAACTTCACCACAGATCTTTCTCAGATCTGTGAGTTTGCACTAAGGCAAGTCTGATTCCCTGTCTGAAATTTCCTCAAAATCCACATTCTACACCAAGGTCCTTCCTGTAGCTCCAGGCTCTCTCCATATACCACCTTTATGCTCCAGTACATGTTGTTGCTCACATCTCCTTGAATTCCTGAATCGGATAACATTGTTATTAGGACACATTGCCTTAGACTTGTTCCTTCCTTCCTTCGATTCATCCATCCTTCCTCCCTTTTCCTTCCTCCTTCCCTCCTTTCCTCCCTCCCTCCCTCACTCCCTCCCTCCCTCCCTCCCTCCCTCCTTCCCTCTGAAACAGGGTCTCACAATGTTGCCTTACCTGGAACTTGCTATGTAGACTAGGTTGACCTCAAACTCACAGAGATTCATGTGCATCTACTTCCCTATGGTTATAATTAAATCTGTGCATTTCTTCTGTTTCTGTTTTTAATTGAAAATAGATTCTTCACTTGTACGATACCACCAGAGTTTTCCCTCCTTCCACTCCTTCTAGCTCCCTCTACTTCACTCCCCATCCCTTTCCTTTTAAGGAAAGAGCAGGTCTCCAAGAGATGATAGCAAGACTGGACAAGGCAAAAGCCCTCAAATGGAAGTCGGACCAGGCAACCCAGCAGGAGGAAAAGAGACTTAAGAACAGACAAAGAGTCAAAGATAAGCCTGCTCTTACTGTTAGGAGTCTCACAAGAATATCAAGCTAACAGCCACACGCAGGGGACCTGGTGCAGACTCCTGCAGGCCCCAATGCTTGTCATTTCAGTCTCTGTGAGCCCTGATTAGTTGATTTGGTGAGCCATGTTCTCCTGGTGTCCTCCATCCCCTCACACTCTGTGAGGGTGACCCTAGTGGGGAGTCCTAGAAATGGAGGATATGGAGGCTGAGTGGCCTTCCTTTGTAGCCAGACAAGGCTTTCAGGGGAGGCTCCACCATTTCTTACCCACCATAAGAATATGTGAAGCTTTAGGGAAAAGACTGTCTTGACAATTTCTTCTTCATCATCACCAGCACAAAATCTAAACCAACATCCTTCTTTCCCTTTTTGTTGCATTTTGAGACAGGGTCTTCCTGTGACTCCCTGATTGGCCTGGTACTTACTGTGTGGTTCAGGATGTCCTCAAAATCATGACAATTCTGTTGCCCCCA
The DNA here is from genome assembly GCF_003668045.3 of Cricetulus griseus. Taxonomy (NCBI): domain Eukaryota; kingdom Metazoa; phylum Chordata; class Mammalia; order Rodentia; family Cricetidae; genus Cricetulus; species Cricetulus griseus. The sequence goes on from NC_048595.1 coordinate 213,663,298, forward strand.
GTCTCTCAAGAACAGGGATTATAGGTGTGAATGACCATGCCCAGCTTAGCACATCTTCTTTAATGATGAATTACGATCATCAGTAAATATTTGAGCCAGTGACTGATGGTGGAAGAATTAGTGGACATGAAGCCCATGATATTCTTCCCTGGCTCCTTCTCAGAGCTGTGGTATTTATTAAAATCATTTCACCTGGTTTCTAATTATTGATTTAAAAATATCCAGCTGGGAGTAGCAGTGTTATGGTTTTGGATTCATAACCCTTGGTTTAAAGTTAATGTCATGCCAAACACAAGGATATTATGCTAGAATCAGGTAGAGGATTCTAGCAAATAGACCTTTGTGGATGCTTGAAAACTGAAGGCAACATTGGCACTTAGGAACATGTGGGTATCCTCTCTGTCTCAAGTACTTGTTTTGTTGCCTCAAAGCTCAGCTTGTGAGCCTGAAAGGTCTTGGCTGTTGACAAATACTTCGTATTATTGGCAGAGGCCTTTGACTTTAAGCTCTTAGGAGAAGGGCTGTGGCCGTAATAATTTATATATACTGTGGCCATTGTGGAAGGGCAACTCACAGGGCAGGTGGACCTCACTGTGGGGATTCTACTTGTTAAATAAAGCATTACAGGAACTGAACATGGCTGCTTGAATGCTGATGTGGCTCCAGCTCATTTCTGTGACATTTTAATGTCCTGGACAGATAAACAGGGACCATAACTGAATCTCAGAGGCAGGAACATTTTACATCTGTGACTTGTTTCTATCAAAACATCTTATGACAGCAGAAGCACAGGTGGAATTCATCCTTGAAAAAAAATCTAGATACCTTTACAAGGAAAGCAGAACCACTGGTGTGCCTTACTATTCATTTCCTCCCCCATACAAACTTCCTATAAGATACAGGACATCAAGAAGGTAATGGAACAGTATAGGACAGTAGCATAGATTTCTTTTTGTTATTGCTATTTTATCAATGAGGCTAAAAAATCATGCTTCGTTGCTTCAGGTTCAGTAAGATAAAACAGAAAGCAACATTTGGTCAAGGTATCTGTGGTCAAGAATGGGCATGTATGTAGTCAATGCAGTCGATTTTATAAATAAGAAAGCCAGAGGTCTGCTGACATGCTGGAACTCTGAAAAACCATGATGACTTGCCTGTCCACATCCATTCAGCTAGTTATTCTGCTAACTGCCTTAAAGGTGCTGAGGAGGGAGAAGTAGATTGAAAAGGTGTTTGCAGCTGTCTCCTGGACCATTCCATCTCCTATGTGTTTCTGTTGCCTCTTGCTGTAAGGTTAAGCAGTGGCTTACCCGGGTACCTGCATTAGAAGGGACATCACCCTTATGGGATACATTCCCTATTCCATTCCTGGACAACTTCTGCAGAGGTGGTCAGCTGCTAAGAACTCACCTCAGTGTTCAGATGGGTCTGCATTTATAAAAATGAAAAATTAAAAACATTATCCTACAATTAATTGAAAAATTGAATTTTTAAAAAAATGGAACACAAGGTGACAGACAACATATGGAGTTAGGTTTTTAAAAACCACAGCAAATTTTCTTTATAGAAAGATGGAAATATGATGAGGTTTGAAAATGATAACAGGTTTACACCCAGGGACATGCCTATGAAGAGTTTGTATGTTTACTTCCACTTTCCCACATGTTTGGCATATACATATATGGATATGTATAGGTATGTATATCCACATACATGCAGAACACATATTTATATCACATTATGGGATTACAATGCACATTTTTTGTGTCTCTTATTTGCTAGTGCTCTACATACATTTAACACAAATATTTCCTCTTTGTGCTATGAGATTATGTAACATGTGTGCTTCTTTATTTTATCCTTGTACTTTATACATGCATTCATGCAGAAGCAGAATACATTTCTGTTCCATTTGAAAGCAGAGTAGGAGGTCCTCATTTTTTACCATGACAATAGTGCTTTTTGTAATAGAAAACTCTGGATTTCAAAATTTATGTATCCCCAAACACCAAAACATGAGAAAAAATAGGGGACATTTTCTCCAAAAACAACATTGTTAAAGACACCAATTACCTCATTTCATAATTTTTAAAGCAGACTTACTTCTATCTATTTATTTGTATGTGTCTGGTGAGTTGTGTGTAGGTATGGTATGGGAGGAGTCCATGTACCTACTTGAGAGTGTGGAGGCCAGAAGAAAGCATCCTCCTCCATCACTCCCTGCTTGCCCTTCTGGGGCTCATGTTTTATTGGGTAGCATGGAAGCCAGCAAGCACCAATGAACCTTCTTTATTTGAGGGGAAGCCCTGCTTATCACATAGGTGCTGGGATCTGAACTCTGGTCCACAGGATTGCACAACAAGTAATCGTAACTGATGAGTCGTCTCTCCAGCCTCTTGTTATGTGATTTTGTGTAAGTCTCTTGTTATGTGTTTTTATGGAAAACATGAGTATAAAGTTAGTGAAAGTCTTATTTGCTTATATAATCATCAGATTTATGTATCTTAAAATTTCTTAAGATTAAAAGTCTTTTATGAAATACAGTGTGAAACTGGAGCTGTGTGCCAGCAAAGGCTTCCCATAGTGATGAACTCATTATGCCTTGAAACCCCTATGCTGAAATTAATTCCAGGCAAAGAAGGAAGATTAACACACTTTATGTGGATTAGGAGAAAAAATGATACAACTTCAGCTTTTTGTCTCCTGCCACTCAGTACCACTCAAATTGATCCAAAAGAAAATTAACTTGGATTTTAAACATTAAGTACCAGTGTGTCAAAGATTAGTCTAATTAATTTTTTAGAAGACATTTTTAATTAGCTACATGCCAGCACAATACAGATTCTATTGAAATCTCCTGGTAAAATATGACCTTCAAATTTTGCTCAGAGTTTATGTCTGTTCATTTAACAGAGAAGTCCACAGCATACTTCTAAGAGATTAGTGGTACAATTTGACCTAATATAACAGTGTTTTGATTTTACCATTGGGTAACTATTAAAACAATTAGAAACCAAGGAAGGAAGGGGAAAAGACCTTCATAAAACTGGTAATAGATGTGCAAATTGAAATTTAAAATAAAATTATTTCATAAACATTTTATCAGTTACAGTAGTGGAACTAAAGGAGGACAGAAAGAGAAGAGAGAAAATGCTCATTTGTGGACTGGGATACTTCCTGGAAGTACTCTGAATTAAGATTGTGCTGAGCACATGGTATTCCCCAGAGCATCGAACATTTCTCTTCATTATCTGCATAGAACTCAACAACAAAGCCCCTCCTCATAAAAATAACATGGGTGCACAAATAGAACAGTTATTTGGTGCAATTTTTGTGGCTTGAAAACCAGATTCTCATGTTGTTGCTTGTAATGTATATCTGGATTCATCTGGGTAGATAATTTCTTAGACTAGGAACTGCTTTTTTAATGGAAGTCACAGGATGAAAGAACATTAATTCTTGAAGTCTGCTCAGTCCCTGGCCTTCAGGGGTATCTTTCTGGCTGGACTGGTGGCCTTGTATGTGCCACATGCCTTAGTTTCTCACCTGGTGGAAAATAGGGTCTGAGCTATCCTTTTTGTGTGATTCTGAGGAAATTACCCCTTTTAAAGAATGAAGAGAAAATCCCACCCCCTATTTATGTCATCACACTGCTTTGCTACTTTGGGATTAATGATTATAATACCAAGCGTTCTCAAACACTTTGTTCTGAAGACCTAAAAGAGTTTTGCAAAATGGTTGCTACAGCTATCAACATAATATATTCTACATTAAAATTTATAAATAAAAATATTTACCTAGACATTCATTTATGAAACAGTCATAATTATATACATATAATACAATCTGTAATATATGTATATTACGTACATAATACAATATGTAATACATATATACAATTATATACATATAATACAGTATGCATATGTAATAATATATAATATTGTAATAAGAAAAATATTTTTAAAACAAAAATTTAGTGAGAGGTATGAAACAGTTATATATAGTTGGCAACCTCCTAAATGCTTGTTGTTGGAAGCTGCAGGATGTTTCTTATGTTGAGAAGTATGAAGAAGCTTGACTTGTCAAATGTCTCCCATAGGCCCATGATTTAGGGAGATACTGGAGACTTTAGAAGGAACAACCTGGCTGGCAGAAGTGGATCTCTGAGAGTGGGCCTACTGACTCCCTGCTTCCTGACTGTGGAGGTAAGGTAACTAGCAGGCTTCAAACTCCTGCAACCAGGTTCTCCCTGCTATGGTGGAATAATCCCGATATCTATAAGCCACGATAAGCCCTTTAACCTTTAAACGGCTTTGATTGGGTGTTTGATCACAGCAACAAGGAAAGTAACTCAAACAAAGCATTTTCGCAGCATCTCAGGAAGCTTGTTTGTTTTATGAGCAAGTTTTGTTCTTTGACAGTTTCACACATGAGTATATCACACTCTGACTACTACCTCCATCTCCCTCCAACCCCTGTTAGACCTTCTCTCTTCCATACAAATCTCTTTCTCTTATTCATGACTTCCTCTGAGCTTAATTAAGTCTGTCTGTGTGACCGTGGGTTGAGGACTATCCATTGATTTTGATATAACATTCATAGAAACTCAACAACAGATTGTTTCTTGAGTTAGTTATAGTATGAAATCTAAAAGCAGTTAAAGCACTCTGAGTGACTCATTCATTACATGAAAATCTATAGTGGGTGACATAGTTTTTATAGATTTTTAGTACGTGTATGATTATATAAGATCATGCATTTGTCATTTGGAAAATATTGGTTCTCTCAGTACTACACATATTACAAATGCTGACACAGTTCATTTTCAACAATAAAAAATTATTGTTGTTAACATCATCATCCCTTTCATCAGAAAAAGTATTTCCAAAATGAGTTGGGAAACTGTCAAGCTTATAGCAGCAGATTTAAGCCTCCTCAAAAAACTTCTAATATCTACTGAAGGTTTGAATTTTATCATTGTCAGAAAATTTTCATTTAATTATTCCCCTGAAGTACTGGGCTTATTTCAATAGTTTCCAATGAAGTATTTGTCAGATACCATATTTGAATAATCATTTTTATTTAATTTTTACAAATTATAATTTCACATGTCAATCATTTTTGAATGATCAGAGTTAGTCAGCCAGTTGGTCTTTCAAGTAAACATGTTTTTCTGTGTAAGAAATGTCTGGCACAATTTGTGCCACAACAATTATGCTTGAAGACAATGATGATACTTCAATATATAACAAAGTGTTTCATGCACACTTTGCATTTCCTCACAATTATCAAAAGATATGTATTAAGGTTGCAATATTCAACAAGACGTTTTTTCTGTTGTTTGCTTTTTCCCTGTCTATATTCCATGAAGTAAATAATATAGCAACTACCAGTAGAGATTGTGACACCTTAATTTGTAATATGATTCCAAGACTTTTACTTACTCATGCTTTTATGTCATCAAGACAATGTCTACATAATACAAAAGGAAAATACTAGATTAGGTTATTATTAAAATAGTTCTAATGTCAACCAACCCTGGATGACTCTTGGAGACTTCAATTAGAGGAGCATTGCTTTAGAAGGAAGGGACATATGTGGGTGACTGAATGGCGTACTGCTCTGAGGTGGGACAGAGGTACTCTCTGGTGACTCATCTCTCATTGACTTAATCTCGTTCATTTTTGGACAAGTGACTTATCAGCCCAATCCCAAGTTTTCCACTACCACACCTCTAAACCAGGCCTTCTTTTCATTGAATTTTCAGTTTCCCAAGATTAAAAGTTATCACACAATATTGTTAGCTGTGATCACTAATATTTATACTATCACAAGTTGTGATGAAGATACATTGATGTGATTGTTAGCTGTATTATCAGATTACTAGGCATAGAGATTAACGCTACTTGTTAGGATTTGTTTATCTGACCCAGACCCAAATTTATGTTTGACATTTCCTCTGTGAGTACCAGAAGCGTGAAGACACCTTTTCCCTCGACTGTGCTGAATACACATTTGACACTTTGGCTCTTGTTCATCGAGTTTACAAGTCCATGTGTAGTCAGTCATGAGAGTCATTTCTTACAAGTTAAAGCTAGTAATGACACATGAGATACTGAATTTGATGCCTCTCTTAGTCTTATAGCTCTCTGTCATACCAGGTTTAGGAAGCAGGAATTATCTGGGGTGGGGGTGACTCTACAATCAGATAGGTAGATCACAGTGAGCCCCAGCCCCTTCTTTTATCTAAGGTCAAGAACAAACTCTTCAGAAACTTCTCCCCCAAAATGTTGCCACCAGGAAAAGCAGATTCCACAAGCACGTGCTGAGCTGGAATGCAGGGCTAGCAGTACCTCATACCAGCTGGGAGGTACATGCAGAGTTCTAGGTAAGCAAATGAATTCAGCGCCAATGATCAACTTACCCACCAAGTAGAACAGTAGCTATCTGTTAACTTGATCCCTGTTTTAAGTATTTAACGGTATCTTAGCACTTACTAATTAATGGAGAGAATCTTAGATCCTTTGTTATGAAGTTGCATTTCAGCAAACATTTTTTTTAGTGTAGTAGAAATGAGATAAATTTCTCAGGTCTTAAAATCAAATTGAATTTAAAATAGTTCAGTAATACAGTAATAAAGGGGTCCTGATAGCTTTGTTTCATGGGATACTCTTGTTATCTTAGGTCTCTGTCTGAAGAATTATATGCCTGTAGCTCAAATGTCAACATTCAAGGATGATTCTTATTGTACATTCATTTCTTTGATGTTTTGTCCTCCTTGACACTTTAGGGTAATTTAATGATCCAAGAATACTTGGTTAACCTTTCATTTTGAAAATAGTTTTTGAATTGAGCATATGTTAACAGAAGCAACAAGAGAATGTGGATTTTGTTACAAGGTCATCTTTTCAGATGCAGTAGGTGGCCATTATTGGCATTCTGTCAAATTGTTACCATGGGCAGCCTGACTCCACATGCATGCCATAGCACAAACCTGCTATCTCTTTTCCTCTCCCTCTCCAGATCTTTCTCATAAATAAAAAATTAAGTTAAAATGAAAAATAACACTGGACACTAAAATACTAACAGACATCAGCACCATTTATTGGGCTAATTCAGAGACTCCAGGCTTCTAAGCCAAAGAACAGTGCAGTACTACCTGCACTAAGGACAACCCCCATGAATTGCCAATAGACCCCAGCTCTAGGTCTCAGCATGAAGAAGCATGCCCCACAGCCCATTTAATACTAGCCACTTCGTAAAGAAGCCAAAGGTGCTATTTAGATGCCAAGAATTGGCTTTCTTTGTCCTGTTCTTAGAAAAGACCGAAGTGAGCTCCGTCAAAGTGGCTTGGTGAAGCTCACTAAACTTTCCAGGTCTGATTTAGACTTGGGTACTAGAGAAACGTTTGGTTGTGTTGATTAAGACCACCTCACACACTGAGCTAGGCATCAGTCCAAAGAAGCTTCATAAAAGTCAAGCCTAGCCTGATTTGGCTATTTAGATCAGTGAGAAGAAATAATTTACAGACTTGCTCGACTGTGCTGTTTTGAATAGCACGTGTCCCTGCTACTCAATCATAGTCCTGATTCTGTTTAGTGTCCTGAGGTCCCTGATGCCTTCCTATGCCTGTCCAGCTTCCATCCCATGCTGCAAGCCCCAAGCTTTCTAGCTTTAGTTTGGTTCTAGAACCACCTCATTCAGTTTCTTCATCTTCTGCAACATGTACCTTGAGGACATGGGACTCCTGAAGGAGAAAAGAAGCCAGTTTGGGGCTCCATGCTCATCTACATCCTATCCTTAATTTTTTCATTCATTTAAAAATTGACTCTTGCTTTTAATTATCATGAGTGCCGCCAAAAGACAAATAACCGGGTAGAGGTGTCATTCTTGGTGGAAAGTGGTTTGTGTGTATATTCATTGTATCAAAAAAGAAAGAGAGAAAGAAAGAAGGAAAGAAAAAAGTAGCAGAGTACATGGTTTCTGCAATAGCTGAAAGGAAGGAGGGAATTCCATAGGACACTCATTCAGATCTGTGCACTGCCTCCACTCTGTCACAAACAAATAGCATCACTGTCTCTATTGGACTCAAAGACTACTCGATAGTCTCTTGGGAGACTTCTGGTAAACAGTTCATCAGTCTACTACAGTCATGTTTCCCCTTCCAAACAGAGTGGTATGTGAAAGTTACTACATCCGTTTGAGGCATGGGAATATTTAAAAAAACATTGACTGGCTCACACATCAAAGACTTGTCACATTTTTTTTCTTATTAAAATGCCATGAACAGCATAATATAAATATTTACATAAAGTAAATACTTTTACATAAGTAAAATACTTTTGCCACTCTCATGGCAATCAATTTTGGGTCCTTTCAATTTTGACATTGAAAGGAAATTTACTGACTTACATTATTTTACTTTTTTCAAGTTTTTCCAAGTAAAAAACATTTAAAAAATTATTTATTTTTACATCCCAGCCACAGTTTCCCCTCCTTCCTCTCTTCCCAGTCTTTCCCTGACATCTTCCATTCCACTTTTCCTCCATTTCTGTTCAGGAGAGGGCAGGTCTCTCATGGATATCAACAAAAGATGGCCTATCAAGTTGCTGCAAGACTAAGCACCTCCCCATATATTAAGGGTGGGCATGATGATCCAGTGTGAGCAGTAGGGTTCCAAAAGCTAGTAAAAGAGTCAGAGACTAAGTGAAAAATTTAAAGACAGGTGTGCCTGGGATTTCTTAGATGATCTAGAACTTGTGGTCCTCCTGAATTAGCCTTCTACATTCTAGGATGACAGTTGTATACCACTGTGACTATTTAAATCTAAATTAGTGACAAGTATTTCTTAGTAATAAAAAAGTGCTCATACCTGGAAAATGCAGCTAAGACAAGCTTACAGTGTTTGTACAATGCTGTCTTTAAATAGATGATTTCAGTGATTGGGATTAAAATAATATGAAGTAAAGCCATGCAAATATGGAAGGATTACGTAGGATATACTTGGCTTCATTCCACCACATTTTAAGATAACTGTGTAATAGTACTTCTTAAAAATAGATTTTTAACAACTAGTAGACTTTTGCTTACTTTGTTTTAGATTTACAACCAAGAAAGGTAATACACATAAAATCCTTTGTATACTCCAAGATTTTACAGATTGTGAACAAAACTCCCTTGGAGGAAACAAACAGAAACCACCCAGTTGAAGGCCTTGCCACCTGTAAGACTGGAGAGCGCTGACAGGACTTGTATGACTCCAGTGGAAGAGCAGAAAGTCAGTGCATTGGTCCCTGAGCTGGATATTCAGGCTTAGGGTTTGTGAGGACTGGCAGCTTATCTCCAGCTTTTTAGCACCCACTGCTGTTTTCAAGAGAAGAGGAAGCATAATACAACTCTTAGGCCTTTTTCAATGAGAAAAGCTCACCTCTTTTGTAGTGCGATTCCTAGTAAGGTAATGTGCAGAATATAAATACCCAAACTGCCCCATCATTGCTGGCTTAATCAAGATGAATAACTTCAACAAATAGCAGCTGTCAATCTGTGCTTGGTGCATAACATTTGGTAACACTAACAGAAATAAAATCATGACTGAAACGTCATGAAATAAAAGAAACAAGAAAAGGCATCCGAATGAAAGGAACTTAAAAACTGCAAGCATTTTCTTAATGACAGAAGCCTATGATAGGCAAATTATTTCCAAGAACAAGTCAGATATTCAATTCTGCAGCAAGAAGAGTTGACAAATATAACTCACATGTATTTATGCTGGTCGGGTCACAGGGAACAGCCTGGGAGGATCCTTGGAACTGGAATCTGTGGCAGGCAGTAGCCTCTTGTGAAAGTGTATTCTCTCTGAATAAACTTGTTCTGAGTCTAGTGAATCTTGATTCCCATGCCATATTAGACTCAGTATCTCTTTTAGAGAAGTTTAAGGATATGGAAGGGAAAGGCATGGTTAAGATGGGATATAGGTAGATTAACATATTTTTTAGTGAACTAACTTTAACAACTGTTAGCTATCGATAACTTAAATTGTTAGATTATTGCATGTTGACTGTTTAGGGTCTTCTTTCTGTTTATGATGTTTTGCACACAAATATAAAACTATCTTGTATATACATTTTGTATATCGATACAACTTAGGATATTTTATCTTATTGCACTTTACAGTTCTATCTCCAGTCAAGACATTTCAGTTCTATCTCTGTTATTGAGAATTATATATATACATATATATGTACATAGTTACATGTTTTGAAGTCATTGTCCTGGTTAAATTGTTTTGGGAAGCTTCAGCCATGGTACAAGTATGTTTATAGACTTTTACCACCCACTTATCTATGAGGTTAGTCAGACATAGATATTTGATCTTCAAACACTTCATAGACCTGCAGAATATAGCACTTAAATGTTTTAATATTAGTACTCCGTTGACATGAGACACAATTGATCCTGACAGTACCGAACTTTCCTGAAAAAAATGTTGGGCACTGATGACACTCCTTCTGGAGTTTGTTCTCTCCTCAGCTAATGGCCTCTTGGGCAAAGAACTGCCCCCACCTCGACACCTGACTTTGAACATGCTGTCCTACTGTGCTTTCAGGAGATAAACTTAGAAGACTGCTGAACCTTGCCAAGCCAGGGTAAGACAGCCTTTCTACCTCCATGCTTCTGTGTTGGTCAGCCAGATACTCTAAGCCTTAGCCAAAGCTGGTTGCCCCTACACTGCAGTGAGACTTTGGGAGACTGTCCAGGTGGCCTGATGTATCTGTTTTCTCTGCACCTTTTGGAAGTTGCTTGCCTGCACTTCCTGCCTACCCTAGTATTGTTATCTTCCTTCTCAGGTCTTTGATGAGGTTGAAGATTAGACTGTCACAATTATTGTTCTCTCTTCCTAGATAGAAATATTAGATACAAGACTTAAATTTTCCATCTCAGGATAACTCTATAGTAATCTCTGTTATGTCTTTACCCTAGGACTGGATATGTAGTTCTTGCCATTTGCTCTAGTTGCATCACTGGTGATAGGTCTTAGGTACCTTTGTTCTTACTTTTCCTTCTCCTAGAGCATACTTGATATTTGCTGTCATTGTATATAGTCTCATATCAAGCCTAAGTCTTTTTCTTTAGACTAAAAGGGGACTTGTAGTGAGATATATACTCCCTCCATACCTGTAGCACTCATGGGTGAGGATGTGATGGAGGACAGGACTACATCTGGGGTGGCAGAACCGATCGCTCTCTTTTGCTGCTGGTTGGGTCACAGGGAACAGCCTGGGAGGATCCTTGGAGCTGCAATCTGTGGCAGCCACCCGCTTCTTGTGTAAGTGTATTTTCTCTGAATAAACATCATTTAACCTGCACTGAGTCTAGTGAATCTTGATTCCCACGTGATACTTGTAAGTGTAAACACATACATATGTGTGTACATGAAGAGCCACCTAATTTGTTCATTCAAAGGATGAAAAGTAAAAGTTGATGTGTTTATTCTCATAAAGACAAATGAAACTATTGATTTCTTTGTATAGATGAGTACTGATTATTTTTGTCAAGATCCCCTGTTATGGCATGGTTGTAAAATTCTCTTATCACTCAAAAGTTTGCCTATGTGTGGATGGACACTGGAATTTGGAGAGTAGGCTAAGCTGGCTTGTCATCAAGTCTCTCCTGCCTCCACCTCCACAGTGTAGTGATTACTAGCACTTATCTTTGGTATCTCCTGTATACATCCAGTTCTTTGGCTAAAATACATACTTGGAAAGCACAGATGGCAGAAAAATTAATTTACTACTACTTAGGAATGCATCATTAATTTGAACAGTGAACTTCGTATCTTTGTAGAAAAATATCTGTCTATACAATTTTGAAATCTATAAAATTTCTGACTACGAAGTAGAAATATATGAATACCTTGACAGAAAAATGAACAAAATATTCATTCTGCCTGTCTAAGAGTCTTCCTTTACCAGTAATACCTTTAAAGACATTTTTTTTTCTTACTAAAAATCTACTAAGTTATCTGTGCCTTTAACTACAGTGGCTGGAGTAGAGGCTGTACAATTTCAGGCTGGGGATGGAATGATTTTTGTTAAACCTGGATGACATTCATCTTCCCCCTGCACCAAAGTGAAAGTGGATTATGCTACATTGACAATAAGTTCCAAAGTCTGTATGCAGATCCAGAACATGGTGCTATTTGAAGTTGCCTTTCAAGGCCCACTTTGTTTCAGCTAGTGTGAAAGGTTCTTTGGGGGGAATACCCTGGAGAGTTGAGAAAAGATGGCATAGAGACCCAGAGCATGAACATCAATCTGTTGTTTCTTTTCTTTAAATGTGTTTGCTCATCCTTAACAGTGATTTTTCAGAGTAATCTGGAGTTTTCATATGAATAGTGAATGCACTGTACCTAGTGTACAAGTGTCACTCAATAGCTGGTATTTGCTCTAAGAATAGCAATTGGGTAAGAGGTAGGCAGTAAATAAATTGAAATGAAGGATGGGAATAACCCAAAGCGCCATTCAAAGTGGAAAAAAAAACAAAAAACGCTTTCTAAAGTGAAAAATACTTTCCCTTTGACCAAGGCTCTGTCATACCAGCTATTTGAGAATATCAGTGAGCCCACTAGGAGACTTGGTGTCAATTACAGATGAGAAAATTGAAGAAGGGGACCAGGTACTTTATGGAGAAAACCAACCTATAAATAAACCCACTGTGAACTCCTCACCCTCCCAGCACTTCCTCTTGAAGAATACTCTGAATGCTGGTTTTAGCACAATGTCTGTGATGGGCAAGAGAGAGTATCCCTCAAATAGTTCATTTGATGTCTAGCAAGCTCAGCAGCTGGGCTCCCTTGGGTGCAGAGCAGTGGCCAAAGCAGAACAACATATCTGAAGACATAGACTACCGCTTTTCATTCCAAAACTGCCTGATGTTTCAGATTGGATTCCTCTGTGACATTAAAACATCCTCACTGTTAAGTGGCTTTTCCTTGTCCTTTTATTCATACAGATCAGTACACACTGGGGAGGATTAAGCCTCCAGTATCCTAGTCACTGTGGAGACAATTAGGATTCAACTCTAAAACTTACTATGGTTTATAGAACCTACCAGAAGCAAGAGGAGCATGTCTAGGAAGTGCAGAAACAACCATTAAATTACTGGCCATAAATTCAGGCAGACAACTGTAAAACTGAGCAGGCAAAGAAGAGGGAAAGACAGAGGAAGAGGGACAGAGGTGGGTGGGACAGAGTGGAGGGAGGGAGGGAGAGTCTTGCTGTCAGCTATCAATTTTTAAAAGTCTACTTCACATTTTCTTCTTAGGCTTGCCCTGATTACAATGAAATGTTAAAATCATGAGTAAACACAGGACAGAGCTATAGCAGAGAGGATGCTGGTACCACATCCTTGGACTTCTCATTCTGTGGACCAACCTAAGCTTTCTTCTTTTCTGCATCACCAAGTCTCAGGTATTTTGTTATTTTATATTTTCCATGTTATTTATTACACTTTTCAGCTAATCCTGTTATCTTGTAAGAAATACTGACTTTAAGAGAAATTGTATTAGATTCAGACTTAATGACTTTGAACAAGTGATTGAATTGTTTTGTTTGGCCAACAGGGGTCATTAAGAATGGCCTAACTTAGGTTACTCTCTTGCAGTTGCAGAAGCTACATTTAGTATTTGAATACTTGCTAAGCACGTAGAGCTCCTGGATTTGGGTATGAACAGGAACCATGCAGAAAACAGGTGGGACAGGCATTCAGTCTCCAGAACAGAGGACATCTAGGATCAGACCTCTGCAAGAACTTAGCTGCAAGGCATTGTACAAATGGTGATAGCTGCACATTGTACAAATGGCATGCTGCACATTAAGGAGAGGTGGATATGCAGATGAGCTTATGCCAGGTGAGGCATCGGTCTATTCATATAGACCGCAGATAAGATGGAACGAATCTGAATAGGTGAAGAGAAGGCGCTGATGATCTCAGAAGTGACTGCAAGACAAAGCTCTGGCACCTCGGGTCTCCCTGTCTTTTGTCTCCTTTCTATTGCTCTGGAGTCTCTGCCAGTTCATCAATAAATAGCATTTCCTCCTTATAGTACACATGCTTTTTCTTCTGGTGGTGATCTCTCTGCTTTTGTCCTTCTCCAGTGCCTCTCTCTGGCCAAGCCTGATTCACCTTCATGTGTCAACGATAACATCACTATTCCAAGAAGACAGCCTGATGTGCTATATCTCTCCTCTCTGTGTTGTTCACTCATCCTGAAGTCTTCTTTGCGTCATATTTCAGACACCTAAATATTATCATTCTTCCTGGATGGTGGGAAATCTTTGAATTCAGAGACCTTGCCTAGCTGTTGCCGCATCCCCACTATCTATCCCAGGGCTGGGGATTGAGTGAAACAGACTGGAAGAGTATTAGGCACTAACCTGACCAAAGTATATGCCACATTACTTAATAAGAAAAGTGTGGCTTTAAAACACAGGCTGGCACACAGTATATGGAAATTAAATTATAAACTAAAGGGTAATGATTAAGTTGGAAGCAGAAACAGACACTCACAGCTAAACACTGAGATCAACTCCTGGAATTCAGTTGCAGAGAGGGAGGAGTGAGGAGCAAAGGGATCAAGACAATGCTGGGGAAACCCACAGAAACAGCTGACCTGAACAAGCGGGAGCTCATGGACCCATGACTGATAGCTAGGAAACCAGCATAGTACCAACCTAGACCCCCTGATCACGGGTGTCAGGTAAGAGGCCTGCGCATTCTATGGGGCCTCTGGTAGTGGATCAGTATTTATCCCTAGTGTACGAAGGGACTTTGTGAGTCTATTCCACATAGAGGGATCCCCTCTCAGCCTAAACACATGGGGGAGGGTCTAGGCCCTACTCCATCCACATGATAAGACAGACTTTGAAGATCCCCCATGGAAGACCTCACCCTCCCTAGGGGTCGGAAAGGGGATGGGATAGGGAGTTGGTGGGGAACAGGGGAGGAGGAGAGGGAGAGGGAACTAGGATTGACATGTAAAACAAGCTTGTTTCTAATTTAAATAAAAAATCTGAGGAAAAAAAGAATAATGACTAAAAGCAGTTATTGTGTGCTTATCATGCCAAACACTTGCTGAATTCTTTCAAAGTTCCAACTCATTTGATCCCCTGAGTAGCCCTATTACAAAATATACTAATAAGGAAATGAGACCATAAATGCAATTATGAGACATAAATGACATTTCATCATTGTACAAAGCACAGTGTCTACACCTGACACACTGCTTTGACTTGTGTTTTCCAAAGCTCATCAGATACATCTGAATGCAATGACTTCAAAACTGGGCATTCTGCAAACAGGCATGTAGTCCATGAAGTTCAGATTGTTGGGAAGAGATGATGGCACACATATCTTCTGCAAGATGGAAAGGGTGTGTCTTTGCTCCATGAAAGGATGTTGTAACAGTATCAAGAGAAGATTGAAAATAAAAATAATTAAACACTCAAATGGCTCAGGATTATTAGTGCTATAATAAATTACTAGTGTCCATTAGGATTTAGAGGTCAATTCTTATCTTACGGTAAAAAACAAAGTGTTGTTTTTTGACAGCACATCTTCTGTAGCTACTTTACTAGAAAGACACTGTTTCAGCAGAACCAAGGATTTGACTCTACACCCTCATTTTCTGTTCTTAAGTGACATGAGAACGGATACACATTAACACTTAGTTTCAGCAGCATTGCCATTGTGGCATGGGATGGTGTCTTGAAGACCAGGAAAGGCTCATTCCATTCTAGAAAAATGAACAGCAAAGCCAGAGGCTAAGAAACCGAATTTTCGTTCTATTTTGAGGTAGAGATATTGGTTACAAGTCCAAAGATGACTAAGAGTGTCTAAAAGGGACACGATCTAATTACCATCGTTGCTATAAAAAGACCATGTTCCAAGGGGAAAACAGGCTCCGGGCAGGTGTGGGAAGGCCACATTAGGGAAGTACACTCTTGCTCTTGAGGCTCCTTTCTCGAGCAAATCCCCATAGCCGGCTTCACCCTCACTGTGGAAGGCACACCCGACACTTTGGCTGTTTTAAAAGGTCCTTCTTTAGCCTTTGGAAGTAAGTCTGGATGCTTGTGAGCTGAAGATACAAGTATCTCTTCACTAAGACTCATTTCGGGAAGTAGCTATTTGATCTTCAGGGCCAGGTGGCTGAAAGCAGCATGACACAGGTCTCTGCAGTGACATCATAAAGGCAGCAACCATTTGACTCTGGGCTCCTTCTGCATACATGATCTTATCTGATAGTCATGGGCCTTTTTTGTTTTCCTTTTTAAAAGTTTTAGTTCTATTTTTAATTGTGCATATGTATGTATGGGGTGCTTGCAGAGGCCAGGACAGGGTGCCAGGCCAGATCACTTAGAGCTGGAATTACAAGTTGTTGTGAGCTGTTCAAAATGGGGTCTGGGACTAATATACCTGGGTCCATTGGGAGAGCAGAAACCACCCACTGAGCCATTTCTCCAGCTCCAAGGGCTCTTTGTATAGCACAGTGACAAGTGCCCAGTTGGGGTTTAAGTAAAATATGTGGATACTAACCCAGTATGATAACTGACTCCTTGGAATTTGTCTTCAGACTAATGCCATGTTTGTACCTCACCCTACTTCCACATACAAACTGAAGTCAGTACAAGAAGTGAATTTAAGATTTCCTTCATATCCTGTGTGTTGGATTAAAGGTAGCAAATATTGAAATGACTAGAGAGAACTGGAAGAAAAATCCGAATTGTAAAGATTTGTGAACAAGAATTTAAATCAGAATGCAAATAAAAATTAATCTGGGATATTCATGAAAGGGAAAAAGAGGGGCGTCCCAATAGTCAAAAATTGAAAGGTAAGATTTAAGTATAGCTATTTGTAAGAAATAATAAAATACATTTTATACAAATCTTTATTTCTGCAATATTTTTTCTCTATAGTGCATCAGGCAATGAAAGAATTTTTTCTTCACTCTTTTGTAGTTAAAATAGTGCATTTGAGGTGAAAATTATTCACATAAACTATTTAAAATTGGAACAACATTTAACACATGTAAATGTCTTTGGCAGAGAGTCCCGGAAATCAGGCTCTATCTTTAGTAGAATGAAGGAAGGAACATGCCGGAAGCATTTCTTTGGCCACAGCTTTAACATGCCTCTAGGAAACCTGCCAGCTCTTCGCAGCATGTGGACCCATGAGAAGCAGCTACACTTATCTCTGAGCTCATGATATCTTTTACCCAAACCAGCAACACTCTTAGAGCTAATAAGAAGATAGGAAATAACACAATATTGTCTGCTTTCTGGATGGTAAATACAAACAGATAAACCTGAGAGTGAAGATGGACAGGAAGAGGGGCCAGAGCAGAATGGACACAGGAGCTTATCAGGAAAACCCAAACATAGCCTGACATAAGAACTGAGCCTGAAAGAGAGGGGCACTGGCTTCAAAAGTGATTTTAGACATGGAACAAAGGATTGCCAGTCTACAATCCACACTACCAGAGAAGCTAGTAAACAAGGAGGGCCCTGACAGAGACATACAGGGTCCCCACTGAGAAGGGGAAAAGGACAAGATCTCCTGAGCTAATTGGGAGCATGGGGGAGGGGAGAGGGAGTTAGGAGAATGAGAAGGGGAGAGGAGGACATGAGGGAGCAGGAAGGTTGAGTCAGAGGAAGAATAGAGGAGAGCAAGATAAGAGATACCATAATAGAAGGAGCCATTATAGGTTTAAAGAGAAATCTGGCACAAGGGAAATGTCCAGAGATCTATAAGGATACCAACTAACAATCTAAATAATAGTGGAGAGGCTACCTTAAATGCTCTTCCCCGATAATGAGATTGATGACTACCTTATATGCCATCCTAGAGCCTTCATCCAGTAGCTGATGGAAGCAGAAGCAGACAGCCACAGCTAAACACTGAGCTGAATTCTGGAATCCAGTTGCAGAGAGGGAGGAGAGATGAGCAAAGGGGTCAAGACTAGGCTGGAGAAACCCACAGATACAGGTGACCTGAACAAGGGGAAGCTCATGGATCCCAGACTGATAGCTAGCATAGGACTGTTCCAGACCCCCTGAACATAGGTGTCAGTGAGGAGGCCTTGGCAATCTATGGGGCCTCCAGTAGTGGAACAGTATTTATCCCTAGTGTACTAATGGAATTTGCTAGCCCATTCCACATAGAGGGATCCTCTGTCAGCCTAGACACAAAGGGGAGGGTCTAGGCCCTGCTCCACATGGTATGACAGACTTTGAAGATCTCCCATTAAGTCCTCACCCACCCTGGGGAGCAGAAAGAGTATGGGATAGGGGGTTGTTTGAGGCAGGGGAGGAGGGGAGGAAGATGGAACTGGGATTGACACGTAAAACAAGCTTGTTTTTAATTTAAATAATAAAATATAAAAATGAATGATTTTAACAATGGTACAATCTAAGGATCACTTCCTAAACTTAGAGCAAAGAAATAAGCAGAATCAACAATATCATGTTAGCAAGATATAAAGATGATCTTAAATTTGTTTTGATAAATATATTTTTACATATTTTAAAAAAGTGTGTGTCTCTGTGTGTCTGTGCAGACAAATACAGGTGTCCAGAGAGGGCAGAATAGGCAGCGGTGAGCCACCAAAGTAGGTGCTGGTGACAAAAATGGTTCCTTTGCAAGGACAGTTACTTTCTCGTAAATGCTGTGACATCTCTCCATTCTCAAAAAGTACACTATTAAAGATAAAATTTTAAAAAATAAAAGTGTTTTAAAGGCAGTTCTGAAGATATATTTGCCTCCAGAGTGCTTCACTATAATTATGAATTTGCAAAATTTGCTTTAATTATTATTTATTTTTAATATTTTAGACAAGTTCTCACATAGTCCAGGGTGACTTTGAACTTACTATGTATTTGGCATGATGCTGAACTCTTGATCTTTGAGCCTCCACCTTCCAAGTGCTGGGCTTACAGGTATATTATGTCCAGGCCTAATTCATTTGTTTTTAGCAAAGAAAAATGAAAACAGAGCAAGAATGTAGCTCCAATGGGAATGCCCGTTGCTTACCCAGTAGTTGCACTGATCTGGAATGGGGTGTGCTTCCCAAAGGATCTGGAGGAAGCAGCACTCAGTGTCCTGACAGGTCCACTCTTGGAAGGAGACCAGTTAGTGGAATGAGGTCTTACTGCTGCATGAATATGCAATATGCACCTCTACTCCACTCATGGAGTCTACACAACCCATTTCAAATCCCTGCCTACCTGGCTGTCACTTTGCTGTACTCAAATTTTTCCCTCCACACTGCACTAGTCACCTCAAGTGGATATTAGTTTCTCCACTTTTACTCTTTTCTCAGTTCAACCCATTCTTCACACAAAGCTGCTGCCAGAGAAAAAATACAACCCCACTGCTCTTCACCTCCTTTTGCTTTTGATCGGATTCCCACTTATACCTTTAGAAAAGACCGAAAGTCCTTGCCAGCTCTGCTAATTTGTTCCCATCATTGGCACTCATACTCCCTGTGCCCTGTGACACAGGCTCACCTGAGTTCCTGAGGCGTGTCAAACTAAGCCCAACACATCCTTTGCTTTGTTGTTTTCTCTCCCTGGAAACTTGTTCATCATACATTCCTTCTCTTGCTAACTCTCATCTTCTTTCAGGATTTATGGTCAGAAAGACTTTTCCCTCACTCCAAGCTAACTTAAATTCCCTTACTATTTCATTCATGAAATTCACCCCTACCTTCAGATGCATGCATTCATGTAGGTTTGTAACTCAGTAATATAGCTGAGTAGGCACCAACCAACTGTTCTCAGAGACAGAAAGGCCCAGCTCAGGCTCTCATGTGACTCACATTAGTCTCCATGTGTAATGATCCATTTATCCACATGTCTATTTAGGGTGTGAGCTCTATAAGACTTAAGTGCAAAGTTAGAATTGGATAAAAATTTTAAGTGCAGTAGTGACCGAGGTAATTGTAGAAACCAGTCCCAAACATGTTGGTGCCCCCCTTTAGAGATATGTGAATTAACAGGGTTACAAGGACCATTGGTTCTCTTCATCATTTGATAAATTTCAAGGCAATGGAAAGTGGACACAGGAGATAGCAGCCATCACTACACCTGGCCCTCTGGTTTCCTTGCATGCTCACTGTAATTTCTTCTCTTGATTTTGGGCTAGAATCAAAGGACTCTAAACTCCTAGAAGATGCCAAAATCCTAAAAGGAAAGGAACCTCACTGCTATTATTGCATGGAGAAGTGCATCCTGCTGGTCAGGGATAACTAGGGTGTGGGAAGAGACGCACCATGATAACTGCAATCTATCATGCATGTGGATTAGCTACAGTTAGAATTTAAGAACAGAAGGCAAAGAAGCACAGTGTCATCCATTTTGTATTCTATTTCTGAAAAAGGGACCAATTACAGATCCTCTTACAGTCACATTTGGTCTATAAAAGTCAAATGTCCTTTATTCCTAGCAGAATTCTATGAAGCTTCCAATCATAAAATTTGTTAACTGCAAGTGGAGATTTGTAGAGAACAAAAGGCAGTGTGAATGCATGGTCCAGTCCATGCATTAAATTTGTTTTTAACAAATGATAAACTGGTGTTATAATGTTTTAAAAATAGAAGCAATTTAAAATATGCCACTAAATCTGGACATCAAAAACTTTTGGAAAGTCAGGTTGTATAAAGTTTAAAACTGCTATTAATAATCCTCTAGTCAATGTATGTCATCTGCCTAATACCTAGGAGTATTAGGGGCATTATATAATTCACACTAGAATAAAATAAAGCCTTTTCCCTAACAATGTATAAAATATGACATAATTTCTTATTATTTATATGAATTGCATCCTCCTAATTTTAAAAATATAAAATTTAAATGGCTCATCTATAAACAAGTTTATTGGTAATTCTAGAAGCCATAATTTAAGTGTATTACAGACCTAACTAATTTAAGTAACATGCAATTTTCAGTGTGAAAATTTTCATCATCTAATAGAGAATTTTATATCATTATTTGGGTCTTTATGAAGTGCCCACTACAATCTTTTAACATACAGATTTAAAGGTTACTGAGAAAGCTGGAAGTAGAATCAGACATGAGCTAAAATTCTCAACTATGCTACTGTGATATCACTTGTTTACAGTCCTAGAACTTTGTAGATCTGATGAAGACACTGAATTCAAGGACAGCCTGTGCTACATAGTGAGGTCTTTTTTGAAAATGACAGAAAACAGAAACAAAACTCCAAATCAACAAGAACCAAAACCTCAACCCATGAAGAATTACCAGATAAGTAAGTTCATGTATTACCTACTGAGAGCAACTAAAACAACCAGACCATATGCTGCTTTTAAAAGCAAAAATAAGAAGCAGTGACATCTTTATCTAGCTTCTTTAGATCCCTTTCTGAGCCTAATAGAATAGGTGATTGGAATTTTCCTAGAAATAATAATGAACAAATTAGATACAATTATTCACAAAATGGCCACAGGAATGGGAAATAAAATGATGTAATTCAAGTTTTGAAGTCAATACAGATGAGGAAGCATCTGGAATACTTTTGCTTTCCAACTCTTAGAGTTTTCCCCCCATTAAAACCTTCCAGAAAATACTGGGAAATGGAACAGATCCCCCCTTTTATTGTCTGTAACATCTTCTGGATATTGCTTGCTCAGATCCAGTTTCCTGTGTTGCAGTAACTCTACCCTTCTACATATCTAGTACAGACACAATATTTGATACCTACTGAGGTTTATCATATTCTACATCTGGAGATACATACGAGTAGGTTTTAGCATGAATCAGCATATATAGAATTGAGAGAGTCCACTGTATTATTGAATTAAATATCTTTATAACAAAGCCTAAATCTTCATATTCCCCAAGTCAACAGTAATTCTCAATTACTTGCTTACATTCCAGGGTAGGGTTAATAGCACTTTCCAGACTTTGCTAATACCATATATTGGTTCAAAGAGCAGTCATGAGCACTACTGTAGTGGCTGTACCCAGGTCACCATAGTATCCGATAGTGAGGATAAGAAACACCTCTAAAATCAAACCATTTGTTTAACTAAGAACTCCACCCAGTATAAAAGTATGTCAACATCTTCCAGAATCAGAATCTATAAGCTATAGATCAGCTTTATAAAAATTCTTCTTAATGTAACAATGTGTATATTATGTTAAAAATTTATGGAAGAAATAAGCTTGAGAAATTTGGGCAAGGAGAGTGTTTGCTTCCAGTGTCAAAGTGATAAAAATTAATGAGCTTGGATTATGACCTCAGCAATGTGTGCTAAGAACTCCTAAAGGGCAACAATGAGAAGAACAAATGTGGCACTTTGAAAACAGTCAAATATATAGTATATGTTACAGTATGCTCTTGGGTACAAGGGACACTAGAAGGCATGTGAGGAACTGTTTAGAGTATTATGTCTTTTTATATTTACTGAAATAAAGAGCTCATTGTGCAAAGGTCTATGCCTTCTGGCAAGCCCCAGGAACACTGGAAACCCTAGTGCCAGATACATTTTATGTCCATATTAGGCTGAAGACAAAAAGACCGGGTGAAATGGAATGAAAATCATGATGTCCTCTTCTGGTTCTGAAACGAGGCACTAAATTGTGTGTTTCTGGACTATTCCTGGTGGTTACAAATACACATCTACAGTGACTAAACATATCTGAACTCAAAAATAAATTCAGAGATGCCTAAGTGACTAGAAAAATCCTTGTGAGTTATTTGGTTTTTGAAGATGTTGCAAAATCTGTCATCCCAGACAGCCTTTTGAACTGATGATCATATTTCATCTACAGTCTTTAGAAGTCATTTTAAGGTTTCATTTTGTGTGTGTGTGTGTGTGTGTGTGTGTGTGTGTGTGTGTGTGTGTGTGTGTGTATGGCTAAGTGCATATGTACCCAGGTGTTACTCTCAGAGGCTTGAGGTGTCAAATCCCCCTAAAGTTGAAATTACAGAGCTGCCTCAGTGGGTAAGGGGAACCAAACCAAACTTGGATACTCTACCAGTGCAGTAAACACTCTGACCCCCGGGTCCATATCTCCAGCACTCCAAAGTTATTTTATTAGTTGTGGTTTATTCTCTAAATACTTCAGATACTAAAGTTATAAATTGTTATAAATAATTGGCACTCATAAAAGATCCTTTTCATAATGATGACCCTCCATGCTCCACTTGGCTTTGTGGGCATTTTAGCCCTATCTTTTATTTCTTTACAGTTTCCATCTCTGTGTAAGTTTCACCCAAACTTACTAGGAATTCCACTGCAGAGTGAGTAGGACAATTAGATATGGGCTAGGATCTCACAAAGAGAGCCTGAAATGACTTACTCAGATGGAATTTGGCTTATTTGTGGATTTAACATATCTGTTTTTCCTCTGTTCTATTATCCTCCATAATCAGGTTGGCCATGTGAGAGGCAGACAGTTAGGGGAAAACATTTGAAAGCACACCTAAGAAGCAGGCACCAGCTGTTGAGTGGAGAAATGGCATGCTGGCTATTTGGATTTGGGGAAAAACAGCTGATTTTAAATAAAGTTTATTTTTATTACTTTTAAATTATGTGTATAGCTGTGTGTGGCTATGTGCACATGAGTGCAGGTGCCCACAGAGTTCAGAAGAGGGTGTTGGCACTCCTAGAGTGTCAGTTACAGGTGATAATAAGCTTCCTGTCATGGTGCTGGTAACTAAGTTCTGATCCTCTACAAGCAGGGCAAATGCTCTTAACCACTGAGCCAACGCTCCAGCCCCACAAGCTGATTTTTTGTTTTTACAGGAAGAGAATATTTAATAATGTTTTTGGATTTAACAAATTATGTAATTAAAGAGACTTCAGAGGAACTGCTGGGATTTATATAATAACAATTATATTCCGATTTCATATTGGCAATTAGCTTTAAACAGTGGAGCAAAGAAAGAAGTCAAGTTTCTTATTTTATAATAGTTTAGTTCACTTGTGGTGTTGGGGACTGGATTCTCTAGGGCCTTGTGCAAGTTAGGCTACTACAGAGCTACATGTTCAGCCTTAATCCTATTTCTTTTTAATCATATAATGTAAATTCTGTTTAAGCACAAAAATGAGATACAATTCAGATGCTTTGGCCTGTAGCCTAGACAATGAAATTGTGGAAATGGTGATTTTGGTGCCAACATTTCAGTTTAATATATTTTCGAAGTTCTTTTCTTAAAGACATGACATTTGTGGGATTGAAGATAAATAAGAACCAAATTAAGCAGACATAGCCGAGCTGTCTTTCACCATATCATATTTGAATCCAGGAACTGGGGAGAATCTGTTGTCAGTCAAGAGCTATCTTTGATAGAGTACCATCATACAGTAAGAACATAGGAATATAAGCACATATATTTTAATGAGTTCTAACATTAAAAATTAAAACTGGAAGCATGCATTCTTGGGTACATGGTTTATCAACTTAGGCAAAAGCGTGAGTACTGACCCCAGTGACTGCAGCAGAGATGCCCTGAGGCACTGGGATCATGATAAACTTTGATCTCTGTATTGAAGTTCACATTCCCTTTGCTCACTAAAGACTGGCCATGTCCCCAGATTAAAAGAATGTTACCAGAAATAGTCACCAATCATGGCTCCAGCTGAGCCTAATACCCAGCGATGTTTTGAAACAGCCTGTGCTGAGCTATGGCACACTACTTAAGGCATGGGTTCCAGGTTAGTGATGACAAGTTTGGAACAGGGTGGTGCTGTGATGTTACTTGGAGGGTTGTATTTCTGTGGATAAAGTGACTTAATAATGCAGGCAAGAAATAAGATTCCCCAGGAAAGCCTGCCAGAAGCTAAGGGGAAGCTGTGTTCTTGTCAGGAGACCGAGTTCCCCCCACTGCAGCAGTAAGCCTGTAGACTCAAATGACATTCAAGCAGTGGTCAGTGAAAAGGTGTGGTAAGTGAAGGCCGTTGGCACATGGCCTAAGAGTTAAGTTTTTTTTCATTCATTTATTTAGCTCATAAATAAAGTCATGCACAATTATGATACACAATACAGTATGTTCACAATGGCATGGCTAAATGAAACCAATTAACATGTTATATCACACATATTTATCATTTTTGTTTTGAGAACACTTAAAGTATACTATCTTACAGCTTTTAAAATATAGCATATTGTTATCAACCATATTTATCATGCTCTCAGTAGACCTCAAGACTTCAGAGAGCCCATGAGTTAAGTTTTATTCCCAGAATCTTCGCAGAGGTGGAATGAAGGAACTAATTCCACCAAGTTGTCCTCTGACCTCCACACATAAGCTGTAGCATCCCCAGTCCAATATGTAATAAATGATAATGACAGATGATAAATAAAATAGATATTTTTATAACAGAGCTCTAAATAGTAATGAAATGCTTGACTTCAAATTGGGAGCCTCTCTCTTGGCCTGTAGAATCCCAACATAGAGGACAGGAGTCACTTGAGTGGAGGAGACTCTCAGCTTTGATTTGGGCAACTTCTAAGGTCCCTCCATCAGTTCCGAGTGTATTCATTCTTGCCATCCTGGCACTACATTTGATTCTGCTGCAGATGCACCAGCAGGTTCCCAGAGTGCTTCAGTGGCCTCTAACAAGGTACAGCAACATCGATGTACTGTTTGAGAAGCAGCGACTAACAGGAGTTCTGGAGACGGCATGACTCCTATACAGTACCAACCCCAGGTGGGATATTAATACTTATTTTGATGGGTGAAAGTTTGACAGAACTTTGTTCAATTTGACCCTTTGGCAGGGATTATTTTTTAATTCTCAGCATTGTGATGATAACTATGACACTCTGTGACATAATTTGCTAAATTACCTAATACACAACACTTGCCCTTTTATTCTGCCTCTTCTTTCTACTATTCCACTCCAAATTAAAGTTACAAATCAAATTATTTATGCTAAAACAAAGAACCAGAAAGAGAATTTCCCAGCCCTATTAAAAGGTTCTTGGCTCCCTGGGCTACAGTGTTCAGATGCAATGACATCTGATAGGAGGGAGTGGTTTTGACCACAGGGATGACAGACTTCTTCCAGGAGAGTCTCCTGCTGTAAGTGGGTAGATTGGACAGGCAAACTATTCATAGGCTGTTCTCAGAGATGACCAAGGCTGATGATTTCTGGGTCACATGCATGAAGGATTACCATGTGAAAGGGTGGAGAGCTATTTAGCCAGGTTTCAGAGAGCATTGGCAAAGGCAAAAAATAATAAGTGGAAGAATTTTCTATCATTTGAAGTTGCTCTGTTAGGATCTGTGGTGAGCTCACAGCATTGGAGAAGGCACTTTTCAGAATTTAATTATATTAAAGATTTTATTTGATCAACTAGTGGGCACAGACAGTGTTTAGTAAATAGTATTAAATATAACACAATGAATCATTATGGTTATTTTCAGACACAGGCTTTGCTGGATCTTTAAAATCATCTGCACTGTTACTCTGAGCTTGCACTCTGTGTACTGTGAGTTCTATACATTTTCTACATGTACGTTGATCTTCAGGTTGATTTTTTACTAATCATAATAGTCAGTGCATTTTACTATCTAAGTTATTTGGTTATTGGTGAAACCTTTACCTTCAGCCAACACATACATGATTTGACATGGCTAATAAAATTTCAGTTTTCTTCTTTAAAAAAAATTAAAAGACAAACTAAGCAACAGCAACAACAAAAACAGATTACCCTCTTAAAACAGATTCATCCTATCTATATGATGAATTTCATTTTAAGAAGTCAACAGAAAAACAGAAACAAAGGAGAAAACAAAACAGAAACTGTAAAAAACCCAAACCACCACCAAACCCCTACTAAAGCAGAAAAAATCCCTCTGCTTCAATATTTGATACAAAAATAGAGAGTAGTCCTTTCTAGGATAAGGTGAGGTCAAAGACTGGTAGGATTTTCTTCTCTGGGAGATGACAGGCAGGTGGGCAAGGCATGGTATCTAATAAGCAAGTTCATAAAGTTGGCCAGAGCATCATAGGGTGGGAATCTTCATCCAGTCTGTGACCAGTTTGGAGCAGTATTTGATACATGTTTACAGGAAGAAGAATGAGTATCTGTACCAGTAGTGAAATTTCTCCTTGATGACACTGGATCTTACAGGCAAGATGATAGTCCCCAATAGAGCAGGCAGAGAGGGGAAGTACGACAGAGACCAGCTGCTAGATAGGATACCAGTACAGGACAAGGCCAGAAGGACAATTGATGCATTAATACAACAATGTATATAATAGTTGATGCACATTAAGGTGAAAAACGTGAATCTATCTATAGACATATTTCTGCTTGAGACTGCCTAGAAGAAAGGGATTAAGCTGGGGAGTCATCCAGACAGGCAGCCAGCCAAAGAACCATGCAGCTGTTACTGGTAGAAGGAATAGAACAGTCTTCAAGATACAAAGAGGAGCAAGCTGCTGATCACACAGTGCTGGTAATACAGTAATAGAAAGGAGATCATTATCTCTGATTGCCCAACTGCAGGTTAACACAAACTTCTGAAAGCTTGATCTCGGTAAAGATTTGCACTGAAGGCTTTTAATGGAAATAAAAAAAAACAATTATGGTACTTCAATACACAGGATTATGCAGAAAGAGATCTGTACTACTATCCTAATACCACTTCATAAATCCCAGAGAAATATGACAACTAATAAAGAGTGGACATGATCGATTACATTGTGAACATCTATGGAATTGGCATGATGAGTTTCCTTACTTTGTACAAGTAACATATACTAGTTATATAAACAAATAGGACCCAGGGAGATAGCTGAATAGATCAGAGAACACTTGGTGGGAAAGCATGTGGACTTGAGTTTGAATACATAGTACCCAGTATCAAAAGCTGGGTATGGCCTCACACCTTTGCAATGCCAATACAAAGGGTGTGGGGGGAGGGGCAGGCAGATACAGGAGGATCCTTGGAGCTTGCTGGCTGCCAGCCTACCCCAGGTTTGAAAGAACCAGTGTCAATGAAATAATGTGAAGAGTGGTACAGAATAGCATCAATCTTTTCTCTGGCCTCAGCCTTACTGCACCATTGCCAAGTAAGGGGAGAGTCTTGAGCATCAAGAAACTTGGGTTCTCTGAGGAATCTACTGAAATATGCCCCTCTCCAACATTGTCACTTTACCTTGGTATTCCCCAAGACCATAGTTTTTATTTCTGCTCGTTCTTTGGACCATTTGTGTGTGTCATGAAAGCTGGGATGAGGTGAGTGGCTCTCAGTCTGGGGTGCTGTTGTCTCTCTTCAGGGGCATTTGGGCAATGTTAGAGGGCAGTTATGATCATCAGACTGAGTACTGGTCAGGCTACCGAGATCTGTGGTAGAGGACAGGGATGACACAGACATGGAATCACTCCCCACATTGAACTATTATGTTCTGGCAAACTGTGGGCCAGACTCTATCCCCAGTTCCTAGGAAGATACCTGGTAAACAGTAGGTGAACAGTAAAGATTATTCAAAATATGATCAGTACAGAATTAATTACTCAAGACAAGAATCAAGAGGGATATACTTCTTGACTCATGAAGGCCATGAGACCTTGCTTTTCTATACTATAATTAAGCAGGTAGAAATGTTTAGGTGATTAATGAAGGTGTTATACAAAATCATGAATTTATAAATATATGAACTAAGACATCCTCTGAGGATTAAACTACATATCTATATACACAGGATAAGGTGGGGACAGGCCATGCCAAGTCCCCTTAAAGATGAAAGAAGGTGCCTAGATGGTAACACTTGAATGGCAGCACAAGGTGTCAACTACAAACATAGGCTTGGAGTCTTACTGCCCAGATTCCAATCCCAGTGCCGCCATTTTTCCAGGAAGACAGATTAGCTAGTCATTGTCTTCTCATCTATAACACAAGACTAAGTAAAATACTTGCCACAGGGTGGCTCTAAGGAGTAAATGAAAATATATTTAAACAATTTAGCACGTGCAATGCCTGGAACATAGGGAACACTCAGTAAAAAGCAGCTACTATTTACAAACTGAGTGTGTAACCTCACCTAGGCTATTAGCTGACTGAAAGGAATTAAGTGTTAATTAGGACTGCAGGGGAGACAGCAACAGAGGTACTGAAAAGCAAGTCAGAGAGGAAATTAATACTGACTGCTTCCCTGCCATATGCCAGGCATTTTATTAAGTGTTCCATATCCATTATCTCATTTAATTCCTCAGGATCCTCTTCAGCTGAAGGGGACTAAGTGAGTAGCTAATCGAAGGACAGCCAGCCTTTGAGGGTGGGCTGAGATGCTGAGGCCTGCCTGACAATGGCATGCTCACTCCAGGGGTTTAAGGGGGAGATACTGGATCCAAAAAGTGACTGTGACCAACTCACATTAAAAGTCTCTGATGTCAAAAGCCATTTATGCTGTAGAAATACAAGCTTAGTGTTATGCTCTGGACATTTGAGTCATCCAATGAACTGCTCCTACGCTGATGTAACCTTACTAAACAATTCTCAGATTTTGCTTTCTTCTCCCCATCTGCCAACAGGAGACAGCTGACTGTGCACCACACACAATTGTCCTAGGATTGCTTTCATTAGCCATTATGTTGGCTCTGTGGCTTCAGAAGTTTTTTTTTATTTTAATGAATTCATTAATTTTACACACCAACCACAGCCTCCTCTCCTTCCTCCCTTCATCCTTCTCCCTCCCCCTGTCTCCCTTCAATCCACTACTCCTCTATATTTGCTTAGAAAGGGGCAGACCTCCCATGGACAACAACAAAATATGGTATATCAAGCTACTGTAAGACCAACCACCTCCTGGTATTCAGGCCAAGCAAAGAAATCCAGCATTCAGAATAGGTTCCCAAGAGCCAGCCAAAAGAATCAGGGAAAGCCCTGCTCCCATTGCCAGGAGTCCCACATATAGACCAAGCTACACAAATGTCACATATATCAGAGGGTCTATTTCTGTCCTATGCAGTCTCCCTGATTGTTGGTTCAGACTCTGTGATTTCCCATGAGCCAGACTAGCCATTTTTGTGGGTTTTCCTCCAATGTCCACTCTTGACTTCTACAATTCCTTCTCCTGCTCCTCAGCAGGACTACCAGAGTTAGGTGCAATGTATGGCCTTGGGTCTCTGAACCTGCCTCCATCAGTCACTGACTGGATGAAGGTTAGGTTAGGCACCAATCTGGAACACAGGGGATGACCAGTTTAGCTTATGCATCCATTGCTGCTAGGATTCTTGGCTTGGGCCATCCTTGTAGACTTGCATCAGGTTTCTAAGTGACTCTGTAAAGACCTCCTTTCCAGTCACCTCTCTCAGCACTTCTCCCCTCCACCCACCCGCCCATTGGATCAGAAGCCTTTTTTTTCCTTAATGAACTTAAATAATTCCATTTCATTCCTGAAGAACAGCACCCATGGCCATTACAGCAGACAGAGCAAGCTCTGAGTAGAGACCACAGTCAGCAGAGTGTGGCTGGGCGGGGCTGCTCTGAGAGCTAGGATTTGGGGCTGTTTATATCTTCAGTCTAGTGCTATCTGAGAGTCAAGTGCAATGCCGTCTTCAGTAAATATTTTTGTCTTGTTTACACATTGCCGCACTTTGAATGTGGCTTGTTGGCCTTCCTGAACCAACAGTATTGACACACATATGAACTCACCGAGACAGTGGCAACATTCAAAGGGCCTGCATATGTCTAAGCTGGATGGGACCCCTGTGTTGAGTGAGGAAGTGGACACACGTCCCCATCCCTAACCCAGAAGCTATCTCCAATTGACATCTACTTACAAAGGAAGAATTGTTTTTCTCTCATGGAGTCTCCCTGGGTATACAAACCACACTGAAGAGCAGGTCTGATGCCCCGTAGTAGATGGTCAACACAAAACAAACTCAGTGGTAGTTTTGGAGTTTTTTTTGTCTCACAATGCTTTCAATGCTTTGTCATTTGTTTTTTCTTTCCCTTACAGATCTTTTGCTTATATATTATGACTTCCAGTTTTGTTTTAGTGGGTTTTGTGTGTGCATGTGTGGGTATCAATGTCTGCATGTGCTTTACTTTTGGCTCCCCCCAACCCCGTTGGTTTTATCTGTTTCTTGTTTCTTTGTTTTTATTTTATCTTTTTTTTTGTATGCCTGTTTGTATTCCAGTGAGTGAGAAAGAGACAGAAAAGGTGTGGATTTGGATGGGTGGGGAAGTAGGAAGGACTTGGGGGGAGTTTGGGGAGGGGAAACTATTCAGAAGGTATTGTATCAAAGAAATCCATTCTTGATAAGTAAAAATAATATGGTTTGACACCATTGAAACTCTTGTTGAAGATTATCATTGTGGCAGTATTGGGAATTGGGCCTTTAAGAAGTGGCATTGCCATTCTATCAAAAGATGAATAGATAGCTCATAAACACAGTGGAATTTTATTCTTCTGTAAAGAAAAATGAAATTTTAGGAAAATGGATGAATCTGGAAAACATTTGGGTAACATTTGAGGTTACCCCAAATCAGAAAGACAAAACAACAACAACAATAAAACCCATCACCACCACCAAAACAAAATGAAACCAAACCAAACCACAAGTTCTGTATGTAGCAGAGATATATGAATATGAATGTTTGAGAGAATGTGTGTGTGTGTGTGTGTGTGTGTGTGTGTGTGTGTGTGTGTGTGTGTGTGTGTGCAAACGTTGGTAGAGCCTAAAACCTAGAAAGAAGAGCAAGGCAGGATGAAAACAGGTGATGAGAAAGGATGGGATAGACAAAGGACACATGGGACGTGAAAGAGGAAGATACTCACCAGGGTGTGAGTCGAGGGGGAAACAGTGGCTAGCAGAGGGCTGGAAGACATGATGGGGGACGGAGAATCTGCTAAGACACACATGCTTTGAAAACTGCAGAATGATATATAACAGCATGCAAACTAATTTTAAAAATTTTAAAAAAAGGATTAATACTTCTCTCCAGGGAGGTGGTTAATTCTTGTCTGGGACTGAGGGACTAAATGAGGTTCCCCCGCCTTTGTGTTTTGTTTCTTTCACACTTATCCTTTTATTTTCTTATCACAGTATCACAAGGCAAGTAGCCCTCACCAGAGGCTGAAGAGACATCTCTGCCACACTCTTGGTCTTATCAGTCACCAGACTTTCTTAATGATAGCTCTTCTGTTACAGCAATGGGAAATGGACCATCATCCATGTGTGGGAAATTTGCCTCCATTGGGGTTCTTCCTTTTACTTAGTTGCCTCCCCCCAAATGTTCCCCTGCACTGGCAGCTAAATCCACTGTAATAATAGATCTAATAAGAGCTGCTAGAGGAGCAACGAACTGAACTTAATTAAATCCTGTTTGCTAGAAGTAAACAGAAGAATATGCCACTAATAGCAACAATCACAGGCTGTGAGAGAAATCCTGCTTCAGGCGCCTGTACCCAATTTCTTTACTCTTGGTCTAATATTTGTACACAATTCCACATATTTCCTTTTTGTAGAAAAATTTAAGTGGAAAATATCAGAAACTAAGTAAGCAGAATGCTGTATAAGCAATGTGTCATTTATGTATTTTAGAAGTTCAGCCCTGTCTTGGGTTAATCAATTACTTGGTACCAACTCATTTTATTACTTTCTTTAGGCACCTGTTAGTTGGGCTGGATAACTCTTTTTATTAAGTAGCCATCAGTAATCAAATTCTCTGCTGGCATTTCAAAACAACCAGCAGACAAATTTCTTAATTTGTTTAAATTAGCACCAACTCAGTGGTTGCTCTCACGGCAAAGTCACGATTTGGATTCTGTAACTCAGTGACTTCAAGGCCGTGGGTGGGGAGGAGATATTTTAAAATAAAACATCACAAGATAAATTTGGAATGAGGTTCTCTATGCAGAAGGTATAAAGCTAATTGTTTTTCTAGTTCTAATTCTGTCACAATTTTTTTTGGGAGGGTTGGTGGTAGGTATGTGTTTAAAATATATTCAATACTGAAAGTCCAAAACTTAATACGATATAGTTTTTATTTTAAATGTCAATTCTAACTGTATATATGTTCATTAAATTGTACAGACTTTGGGTATGGTAATTTTGGTGTGTGTTGATTTTATTTATTTGCAGTCTTTATAATAAATGCTATTAAAGAATAAAAAGTCCTGATTATTTAAAAATAGTTTGATGCAGAAGCATTTCTTGTCATGATGCATAAGACTTTTTTATACTATTAATGATTTCAATACCATTTTCACAGTAATATTGGCCTGGTAGCAACATTTGCCACCATATGACCAAGAGCAATCTTGACTGAAATGTGTGCCATCTCTGTGAGGACTGGGGGAATTGGCACAATATGTGATAGTCATTTTAAAATATGATTTTTAAAGCCTGTGTTTGTTTCACTCAATTTCCTTGGTGTAGTAGTACATTTTTTTTGTTATTTCTGAATCTCAACATCAGATATACGTCTTTTTAATATTTGTATGCAATACAGGAAAGCTTGATAAAGCACTTGCTGTGCATCCATGTCTAAGACGTCTCATGTGTAAATGATGATGAGCTGCTCATAAATACTGAGGATTCATGCGAAGAGGGTAACCTGGGCTGGGACTTCTTCGACAACACTGTTTTTATTTAAGAAGCCTAAACTAAAATGAAGAAGGCAAACTAAAATGACTCAAGCTTCACACTTTTTCTTTCTGAAAAATGAATGAAGTGAACTGTCACATGAAGTGGAACAAATGGCAGCATATGTTGCCAATGACACAAATGGATATTTTTAAAGCAAAAATAGAATTTTGGAATGATTACATCTGCTACTGAGAATACAAGGCCTGCCTCCAAAATAAAAAGACATTTCTAATAAGATTGCTAATGATACTAACAAAATCGTGAGTTTGTTATTGTGAGGTAACAAATGTAAAGTGAAAGAATCCAACTGACACATGATGAAATAAACCACATACGGCTAAAAAAAAGCCTATACAGTATCTGAGTAGATATTAGATATTAAATGAATAATAAAAATGCCTGAAGTGGTTTAAGATTCCATAATACAGCTTGCCTTTGAGAACCAACCCCATATCGAATGTAAGTAAGGCATTGTAGGGCAGGTACCATATGGACTTTCAGTAGAATGGCTTTGAGACCCAGAATCTCGATACTGTGTGTGTATGCAAAGGAAATGAAGAAGCATTCTGAACAGATGTGTCTACTCCAACATTCACTGCAGCTTTATTCATCATAGCTAAGAGATGGACTCAACCTGAATTTAGGTCAATGGATGAATGGGTAGGGACACACACACACACACACACACACACACACACACACACACACACACACACACACACACACACACACACACACACAATAGAATACTATTCAGTCATAAAAGGGAAATTCTGCCATTTAGGATACCATGGCTGAACCTAAAATTGTCAATTAAATTTCAGATACACCAAAGAATATGCACAGCAATCTGAAAAATCTATGCCAACACTTTCATATTTCCCAGCTACACATTTAGAGAAGACCGAATTTCCCTAAGTATCAACTGAGGCAACACATGTGTGTCTTCAAAGATTTCTGCATGCTATGCGGCCTCTCCATTCCTGCCTGCTTTTCTCTTTCTCAATTTACCACTTTTCCATTTTATCAAAATGATTACAATTTGTATAAGGTGCTAGATTCATGTCCTTTCCTTGATATCTAAGATATTTATATCCATTTTGATTTTACAATTGAATTTAACTTTAGTTAGCAATACTATCAACTTTTTGAATTTCTTTTATGTTTTTTTAGGCTTACCTTTATCTCTGGCATTGCAAAGCCATAATTTCTGTGTGAGTTATTTTAAATATATCGTTTTAAAATGATTTCAGATTTTAGTGGGAATTTGTGGGCTGGGTGAAGGATTTCTTTTTAGCATTGTATTCTTAATTTCAGGTAACTAGCTTGCAGTGGTCTGTGTAACTCAGCATATTTGTGAAGGACTGGGTTAATCTAGGTTTTAGCATAGTTGTCCTTGTCACAGGCTGGAGAGACAAACTGACTTCAAACTATAGATACTCCCCATCTGTCCCTGGAAGCACAGTTCATGTATGTGCAGGCTCTGCTATGAGTGAGACTTCCTGGCTTCAAACATCATTTTTTGCCATTTACTAATGTATGGAAGTGTCCTATCACATCTATAGACATACCAACCACTAACAGCAAGTTATTGTCATTAAGGAAAATCTCATTTTGCTGATCAAAATGAAAATAAACCATCTGTCCTAAAAAGTGAGTTTGGAAGCAATGGGAGACCTTCAGTGAACTGAATTTCAGACTCTACACAGAAGCGTTGGCAGCAATGGCTGAAACTTCCAGATGAGGCTTTTTACCTTCAGCACTAGTAGAATGAACTAAATTAGGGCAAGCTGCAGTTAGCATATTTCAGAGGCAAAACTCACCACTGAGCTCTGAATGATTTTTGAGACAACTGAGTAATCCTGCAGATAGAAAGATTCTCCCCAACAGGGGACAAGAGCTCAAGCTGTGTTCTGGCATTTTCTGCATAGGACTATTCCAAAATAACACTGGGGAACTGTTAAATAAGGCATTGTGCCCAGAGTCATGTAGAAGCCTACAACAAAGCATACCAGCGTAGTCTGCAGCAATCAGGGTTAGAAAGAGCTGAGATGTGATGGGAAACACTCTGGATGCTTTCTAAATGATCCTCCCCTCAAATCCCCATTAAGAGAGGAATGTAAGCGTCATGGACCAGTTTAAATAAAAAACCCGAAACACCATGTCTCAGATATACAAGCCACTTATGTATGTGTCAATACACACTAAGAAAAGGCATATAGCCACATGAGCAGAGAAAATATACTTCCTTGAGAAACTTACCAAATCCCAATTTCTTCAATAAAAGGGATATTAGGCTTGAAATGCTTTGAGATATACAATATGGTTTTTATTAAGTAGATAAATTTCATGAGGATGGTGGAAGTAGCTGTCAAAGAAACATTTAATCTGAGAAGTAGAGAGTGAATGGATCCCATCAAAATGATTAAAATTAACACAAGATAATGGCTATAGAACATGAATTTCAAGCTAGAATGAATCAAATATTGAAATGAAAATGTGAGATTAGCAGGAGTAGTGATGATTAAATACTAGGATGAACCAGTTATTCCTGTGTGTGTGTGTGTGTGTGTGTGTGTGTGTGTGTGTGTGTGTGTGTGTGTGTGTGTGCGCAGCAGAAGAGACAGTCCTGTCTATGAGCACAGTGATGAATGAGTTCATGCTTAGGGGTGAGAAAGTATGCTCTGAGGAGACCTGTCATCTGTGTTGCTGTCAACACTCTTAGTGACCTGCTTCTAAAGCAGATTGCCTATTTTGTTTCCCCTATTGTCCTCTGTGGGGATATCTTGCTTGTACAAATAACGCCTGTCTGAAGGTCTGAGAATGGAGCTTGCTACCAGTTAACCATAGAGGTCTGGAGGTCTATACAGAGGGGCAGAAAAAGGAAGTCAGATGTCTGGACAGAGAGAGGATATAAACTGTCAGAAACAGGAACTTGCTCTCGTGTCTGCTGAGATGCTAAGGAAGTAAGGTTTGGCTGTGGCTTGCTCCTTCTTCTCTCTGCTCACTCAGCATTTTCCTCTGTATCTGAATCTGGGCTTTTATTATTTAGACCAATTAAGAACACCATTTACAGTCTCCCCTTGTCATTAAGCACACAGGATCCTGGTGTGTTAAATCAGGCAGATTACTTTCAACCTGGAACTTCTTCACATACATATCACAATGATATGACTCTATTGAATCTCAGTTTCCCCATTTGAAAGATACTGGGGACAATAATTATACCTCTTCACCAAGTCATTCTGATACAAAATAAACCAGTAGCAAAAATAACTCTTCCCATGAGTCAGGCACTTCTCATGAGCTGCATTAAGTCTTTAGCCCCCACAGCAGCCTGAACTGTAATTATCCTTGTCTATGGACACACAAAGGGTTTAAGTAGCTGACCCATCAGTGGTCACAGCTAGTCAGGAGAGGATTTGTAATTTTAGAAATTCAGTAGTTGGACACACAATGTCTCAGGATGTGATCAGACTGTGGGGTGTCAGAATGAAGTCACAGGGACACTGGAAGTTGCAAAGGTGGTACTAAACATTACCCAGTAGCTTCTCAGCTCTTCAGCATGAAGGTGGGTGACAGTGATCTGCAGACACACAGGAGAGGTAAAAAGTTGACACCCTGTTCTCAAGAAGAGGTTTTTATCCAAGCAGAGTAGAGAAAAGTCTGAAATTCATCTCTTGAAAGCAAGAGAAGAAAATAATTCAGAGAAAGAAAAATGTCAATAAATGGGGAAATCTAGGCTATTTCTTGATAAGTTTTCTGGGAGTTTAGTTTTAACTAAAATGTAAGGAGAAATGAATTCTTCTTTGAAAATTAAAATTAAAATAAAAGAGCCTGTCCAGCATGGTAGAAGGCTGTTTTATTGATTAGATATTTATAATGTGCCATTCACAGGGCAATTAAACATTTGGTGTAATAAAATATGTGAAAATTTGCTATTATAAAGGGAGAAGTTGGGTAAAATTATTTAAATAAAACAGAATGATATTTAGGTATCATACATTTTAAATAATAGATGTATACAAACACAATACTATTACCATAGGTATTACTAGCTTGAAAATACATTTACCAAGTGTAACAAATAGGAAAAAATGTAACTCTGCAGAGCTTGGAAGAAGTCAGTACAGCAATAGCATTTCACACAGCTGTCTCTTTGCATTAGAAATATCACTGAAGAAATTGGAAGCTTTGTAGTTACAAAAAATGAAATTCTTAGCCAGTAATATAGAATTCTGAAATGCTGGGAGGTTACCGAAGTTTTCTGATAATTCTGTCTTTTCAAAGACATCAAACAAACTTTATCTGGATCAATAATAAATAAAATCTCAAAGAACAAAATGCACTTTGGGCATTGTCTAAGAATAATAAAACCAGCTTTTGTCCATAGCTGGATTGCTAACCTGATGGTAGGTTTTGCTCACAAGCTCTGTCATGTATGTCAAAAAAAGTACTATGACAAAAGGAATGGAGGACACTACCATGTCAGGTGAACATAAAATTATTTGAAATAATTTCAATAGAATTTATGTAGCATGGAGCTTTTTTTTACATCTTTTAAATTACTTTTATTAAAAATAAGATTAGTTTTAAATGCTATTTAGCAGGAAGTAAACTCATTGGAGAATTTTATTATTTTCATTTTTATGTGTTGCTAAGACTCAACCAAGGGCCTTGGGCATTAGGAAGAAATGATCTCACTTATCATCAGCTCTCCTAAAAGGTTAAAATACCCTCCTTCCAATCCAGACAAATGGCTTAAACGAGCACCTCACTGTAAATCACCAAGTGTAGGAACCTGAATTTGTATTTTTTACAAGTTAGGATACAGTCAGATGGAACATGCAACAATCACTGATAATAACATATAAACTGAATAATATATTTGAAGAGAAATCTGAGAGGCC
This sequence comes from Cricetulus griseus, assembly GCF_003668045.3. Taxonomy (NCBI): domain Eukaryota; kingdom Metazoa; phylum Chordata; class Mammalia; order Rodentia; family Cricetidae; genus Cricetulus; species Cricetulus griseus. The sequence goes on from NC_048595.1 coordinate 213,701,846, forward strand.
GAGTCCTACCTACACACAGTTACGGTGGCCCACAGCATCAGCCTGAGGAGACTGAAGAGGAAGGGGAATGTGAGGCTCCAGAAAAGCTAAAAGAGCAGGAGCACTGAGAATCAGGGTCAGGGCAGAGGGCTGATCATAACCCCACTTGCCAATTTTCCAAGGACCCTTTGTACACTTAGTTTCTTTTAAAAATATTTATTATTATTATTATTATTATTATTATTATTATTATTTTAAATAATAACAAGCTTTCTTCACATCCCAGCTTCCTCTACCTCCCCTCCCCCCCCCCCCCCCCATCATCCAAGCCCCCACCCACTCCCCCCTCTGCTCCCCAGGAAGGGTGAGGCCCTGCATAGGGGATCTCTAAAGTCTGTCATATCATCTCAGGCAGGGTCTAGGCCCTCCCCATGTGTCCCTCCATGTGGAATGGACTCCCAAAGTCAATTTGTGTGCCAGGGATAAATACTGATCTACTATTTGAGGCTCCATAGATTGCCGAGGCCTCCTCACTGACACCCATGTTCAGGAGGTCTGGATCAGTCCCATGCTGACCTCTCAGCCATCAGCCTGGGGTCCCTGAGCTCCCTTTGTTCAGGTCAGCTGTTTCTGTGGGTTTTACCAGCCCAGTCTTGACCCCATTGTTCATCACTCCTCTCTTTCTGCAACTGGGTTCCAGGAGTTCAGTTCAGTGTTTAGCTGTGGTTGTCTGCCTCTTCTTCCATCAACCACTGGATGAAGGCTCAAGGATGGCATATAAGGTAGTCATCAATCTCATTGTCGAGGAAGGGTATTTAAGGTAGCCTCTCCACTATTGCTTAGATTGCCAGTTGGTGACATCCTTGTAGATTTCTGGAAATCTCTCTAGTGCCAGATTTCTCTTTAAACCTATAATGGCTCCCTCTGTTATGATATCTCTTGTTTTGCTCTCCTCTATTCTTCCCCTGACTCAACCTTCCTGCTCCCCCATGTCCTCCTCTCCCCTCCTCTTCTACTCCTCTCTTTCTCCCATCTCCCTCTCCTATACTCCCATGCTCCCAATTTGCTCAGTAGATCCGGTAACATTTCCCTCCTCCAGGATATCATGAATGTCTCTTTTAAGGTCCTCCCTGTTTCCCAGACTCTCTGGCATTGAGATTGTAGGCTTGCAATCCCTTGCTCCAAGTCTAAAATCCATTTAAGAGTGACTTTATACCATGTTTGTCTTTTTGGGACTGGGTTACCTCACTCAGGATGGTTTCTTCTAGTGCCATCCATTTGCCTGCAAATTTCAAGATTCCATTGTTTTTTTCCCACTGAGTAGTATTCCATTGTGTAAATGTACCACATTTTCTCTATCCATTGAGGGGCATCTAGGTTGCTTCCAGGTTCTGCTATTACAAATAAAGCTTCTATGAACATAGTTGAACAGATGTCCTTATTGTATGAATGTGCATCTTTTGGGTATATGCCTAGGAGTGGAATTGCTGGATCTTGTGGTAGACTGATTCCCATTTTCCCGAGGAATCTACTGATTTCCAAAGTGGCTGCACAAGCTGGGACTCCCACCAGCAGTGGAGGAGTGTTCCCTTTTCTCCACATCCTTTCCAGCATAAATTGTCATTTGTGTTTTTGATTTTTAGCCATTCTGATCTACAGATTCAATGCAATCCCCACCAAAATACCGATACAATTCTTCGCAGACCTTGAAAGGACAATTCTCAACTTTATATGGAAAAACAAAAAGACCCAGAATAGCCAAAACAGCCCTGTACAATAAAGGACATTCTGGAGGCATCATCATCCCTGACTGGAAGCTATACTGTAGAACTAAAGTTATGAAGACAGGTTGGTATTGTCACAAAAAACAGGCAGGTAGACCAACGGAATTGAATTGAAGAACCTTATATCAACCCACACACCTATGAACACCTGATCTATGACAAAAAATCTAAAACTATAAAATCGAAAAAAGAAAGCATCTTCAACAAATGGTGCTGGTATAACTGGACACTGGCATGTAGAAGACTGCAGACAGATTCACATCTATCACCATGTACACTTAGTTTCTAAGACCTATTCATACTGATACACTTACTCTCGGGATGGGAAGAGGAGACTGTAAAGATGCCATGGAAACTGAAGGCTCTGAAGAAAGTTGGCTAGAGAGATTCTGGGGGAAGGTGGGAATAATTTACTGTCTTGGAATAAAGGGAAAATTAGACATTTCATCCTGTCATGGAAAAAGGATGTAAACCTTATATAGGTGAACCTTGGAATGAATGATTGCTTCTCAATTGCCAGACTTCTACACAGATACCCTTGGTCTCAGGGATAGGTTTTTTGTTGTTGTTGTTGTTGTTGTTTTGTTTGTGTTTGCTTGTTTTTGACCAATAAAGTATGGCAGAAAGTTTAAATCTATTTTATCACTGGTTTTGATGTGTTTGATGTGGTAGATACAAACCAATACATCAATAGTTTGATGAGCTGGTAGGATTTTTGACTGCCAGTCTCCTCTCTGTCTATAGACTTTGCCTAGTTAAGATTTTTGGTGATTTTCTTTCCTTCCATTAAGGAGGATTTTGTTTGTGTTATCCTTCTTTTTTGGTTCCAATAGTAACTAGTGCATGCATTTTGAATCAGTGGGTGTACTGATCATATGATTCAGATGAAGTCAGCCCACCCTCAGGGCAACTCTTTTAATTAAACATTATTAGCATGCCCATAATCATCCAGCTATCAGCCACTGATAATGTTTTCATATTAATTGTAAGATGTTTTACATAAATATGTAATATTTACATATGAGTTCCCATCATCTCTTTCATGTACAACACTCAACTGTGTACCTGGGTAGAGGTAGAAAAGGGAGTTCAGTAGAGCAGAACTCAAAGGTTTGAAAATCCAACCCCACTGAAACTCCTTACCACTGAGATCAATTACTTTGTCCTGGGAGGATTTGGACTGACCTCCCTTGGTCTTGCCTCCAGGTTTGGTGGCAGGAGCCATTACCTGCTGTTTCATCTAAACAGGTCTGAGATAAATCCTTTCTAGACATATATCTTTCTTTTCGTGGACACATTTGCACTTCAGGGTCTCTCATGTTTTAATGCTAACCTATTTTTTAGAATATACTCTCCTGTGTGACAGAGCAAGCTAATTACATTATTTCTTCTAAGTCTCACAAGATTCTACAGAACATATCTACAAGCACTGGGGTGGAATACACACTCAATGGTTGTCAGCCCACAGCCAAAGTTATTAGAACATTGCATATCTGTCTAATGCTTTACAGGTGCCATAATGTTTACAAAATCTTTTTAAAAACAATCCCTCAAAAAAGCAATAGCTTTCATACTAACATTTCTAGTTGCTTTCATGTGTCATAAGGCTGTTTGACAAACATTATGGGAATTTCCTGTTCTTATTACATCAGATTCCCTATCTTGATTCTCAAGGGGGTGTCCCATCCATCCTGCATTAGTGAATCTGATCTGCTCTTCCAGCAACTTTCAAGGAGAACCTGATGTTGATTGACAAAGGCCCTCTTGGCCACTGGATAACATTTCCACATTAATGTTATAAACCAATAAGTAATATCTGCATATGAATTTATATCATGTCCCTCATGAACAACGCCCGACTGTGTGCATTGCACCTCTTGAGAGTGCTTAACTCTGATGAACTCTATCTTCTACATAAAGGAAGAGGAAGAGGTGGAAGAGGAGCTTCCAGAGGAAGAGGAGAAGGAAGAAGAGAAGGAAGGGAGAAAGAGTAGAAAGGAGAAAAAGAAGAGAGGAGGGGAAGATGAAGAGGGTAAGGAGGAAAAACAGGAGGAGGAGGAGGAGGAGGAGGAGGAGGAGGAGGAGGAGGAGGAGGAGGAGGAGAGGAGGGAGGAGGAGGAGGGGGGGGGGGCGGAGAAGCTGCAGCAGCAGGAGGACAGCATGATCCGCTTTTTCCTCCTCTCTCCTCCTCCTCCTCCTCCTCCTCCTCCTCCTCCTAATCTTTTTCCTCCTCTTCCATCACTGACACCACCACCTTCTCCTCCTCTTCTCTTTTTCTTCAAAAAGGCTATATCCTCCCCGGCACATCTCTTGTCTATCTTCTCCAGTCAATAGCAGTTTGTCTCCTGAGCAAACTCTCAGTATGTTCTGACCTTTATTGTTCTTTGGTATGCAGTTGTATATTTTACAGTATTTTGTCTGTTCATTGTTTCTATTTTATGCAAGACCCTGTCCATCTGAGAAAGCTCTTTAAAGGGTAAAATCGCACCACATGTTCTCTCTGTTGTCCTCTACACACCTAATTCTCCATGTAGTATTTCACCAAGTAAAGGACATCCTTGACTGGAATTAAGCCCCTAGTTTACTCTGCAGCACTTTCAGCCTGGATACTGTATATTCAGCCATCAAAGCATTTATCACAGGTGTTTTGAAGTGTATTGTGTGAGGTCTGTGTGACTCATAGTCCTATCCAGTTCAGCTTTTTATCTTGCAAAGTACCCAAGATAGCACTATTTATAAAAAGAACTCAACAATACTGGCTAATTAAGTTTCTATTAAGTTTTAACTTTTACTTAGCATTCTGTATACCTTCTTTTTGAGGAACAGAGATTGCCACAGTTAAAGATGATTTTGTAGGAAAATAAACTGCATTGACATTTGGCACATGCAAGAGGGAAAGAATGGTTTGATGCATTTCTAGTTCATTATTTGAAAAGAGTGTTGCATTCTAAATTTAAACAGTCAGTTGTCAAACCTTCAGTGAATAGAACAGTTGCTGCTTTAAACCCAATGACAGATGTTAAATATAGGTACTTTAAATATAAATGTTAATCTATCAGTGTGTTTTGTTGCTCTCAGACTAAGATTTTGCTTCATTGTTAATGCCATTACGGATTAGTGTAACTATCAAAAGAAAGATGAAAACTATTTTCCACTGCAACACTGAAGATAGTTTCAGGATTGAGCCAACTAGCAACTGGTTACCTTTTTCTGTTTGTCTTTCTGCTTTGATTTATTCTTACAGCATTTGGTTCCTTATAGGACAGAATTTTTATGGGAAGATTATTCACTAAGCCTTTGAGTAATTTTAATTAAAATTCAGTTTGAATCCACCCCTTATGCTTAGGAAAAGCATCTGCCATGTTTCCCCCACTTAAGAACTCGAGCTGAAAATATGAGCATTTTTCCTGTTATAAAAGTGCTGCGTCTGTGTGAAGTTAAAATAGCTTCTGAGGACAATTTTCAACACATTTTGAAGAATTATGGCTTTAAAAATGCAACTTTCAGAAAACAACACTGATGTCTTCTTCTGGGACCTGACACTACTTCTTTCTCTGTGACATAATGGGTTCTCTTTCAGAGTGCAAAGTTAATCCCTTGAACCTTTATGGACTTTGGGCTCTTCTGTGTGACCCACAGCAAAGCCATAGTATTATACCTACCACATAACAAGAGCCTAGAAGAATTTCGGAAAGAATGAATGAACTGACAAAGAATTGGATATTATGAAATAAAATCTTTGCCTTTGTCATCTTATTTCTTCTCATTATATTATCTGCAGGTACTAGTCCTAGCCTAGGTAGAATGTTCTCCCAATATAACAATGCTTTGACCTCCCGAGACTAACTGTCAGAAATAGAGTAGTAGAAGATCCAGAACGATGAAGTGTTTTGTGCAAATAATAAAAGATGCCTTTTTTCAATGTATTTTTATTCTTTGGAAAGTCATTTGCATCTTCAGGAAATTCTTTAAAAATATAATTCTACTTTCTGTCATGAATAGAGCTCCCTTTAGGCACATTATGATGGCTATTGCAGACACTAATTAGCCCAAATGAAAGTGTTCCCCAGGTCCATCAGTCACTCTGGTCTTGCTTGAGGCAAAGATCCTGTTTCTGAGTCAGATCTTCTTTCTGGCTGTCTCAGTGAAGCCCACTGCACTGTTTTCAGTTCTAACCCTGCATTGGGATGGTGCAGGTCTGACACAACTCATATGCTTCATGTGACTGACTAGTGGACCCGGAATTTGGTCTTGCAGTGGTCCTGGCACAAGCCCCAGCACACAACCACATTCACTGTCCTGTGGCACTTATTAGAAAAAGATATCTCACAGTTTCTGGTTTCGTAGAATACAATATGTCCAATAATACACACAAAACTAGTGATTTTTTTTATCAAATCAATGTAGATTACTGAAAATAATTCAAAATACTGTTATTGTGGCACAGGGGACAAAGCTAGAAACTTGAACATAATTGGCAAGAGCTCTACCACTATTTTACATCCCTCAAGGTACTCTTTTCATGATAAAATATATTAGTTACAAACATGAATTAGATACACATGTAGTTCTGATTTCTTCCCCCATCTTACTAAGTATAATGGAGCAATAAAAGTGCATGCATGTATAGTATTTCAACATTTTGATTTATTTACATTGTGACATGGTTAAAATAAAATAATTTTCATAGATCACCTTACATACTTGAATTTTTTATAGGAACATTTAAGATCTCAGAAACTATCAAGTATATATCATTATTAATTACAGTAACTGTTCAGTTTCATTTTTGTTGTTGTAGCCTGATGAACATAGCCTTTGGGGAGAAAGGGTCCCAATGTACAGTTCATCACTGCAGAGAAATCAAGGCTAGGACTCAAATAAACTAATCACATCACGTGTCAGTGAAGAGCAGAGAGAACAAATGCATACAAGGCTAGTAGTGGGTTAGCTTTCTTTGTTCTCAGACAGTTGGGGACCCAAGCACAGAGAATCATGCCTCTCACTTTAGGCTGAGTCTTCCCATATGAACCAACCCAATTAACAGACTCTCTCACAAGCACGCCTCCAGACTCACCCGATCTAGACAACTCTTCATTGAGATTCTTCTCTGCCTGGGTGGCTCTGCATGGTGTCAAGTGGACAACTGAAACTGACCATCACAGTATCCATGCTCTTCAAAAGGACTCCATGACTCATTGGCTCTAACAGAAAATTTCTATCCTTCACCCAAACCACTGCCTCCTGACCCATTCCATGTCAGTACATGGCTACCACCATCGTATTTGAAATTCTACATATAGGAAAGGTTGAGCAGTATTTTGTCTCTCTGTGGCTTATTTCACTTTGCATAATTCCCAAAGTCATCCATATTGCCATTGAAGAGTATTCCACTATCAATATTTAGTATTACTCACACACATACACCCACTGCATTTTTATTATTAATTCATCTATTGATAGACATGTGGGTTGATTCCCTATCGCAGCTACTGTGGACAGTGCTATAATGAACAGGGGACCATACTGATTGTCACTCCCTTCTCTTTTTATACTCTTAATCTGTTTAAATCGCTTGCTTTTTGGGCACTCTATTATTTGTGTTAATCTCTTACTATGCTTAATTTAATGTTTTCTTTATTTTTAGTTAGCATACACAGTAACAGGGTTGCTTTTGCTTTTTTGTACATATTTAGTTTTGGGTTTTGGTGGATCCCTCTCCTATCTCTCTAAAGGTACTACCAGTCACTGTTTGTGATCTCTTGAGAATACAGTACTGGTTCTCACATACTTTAGATCTTCCTAAAACTATTTTTGTTGATCTATATATTATATATTATGTATAATACAATAATTTTTCATTATATATATTTTTTCCATACAATGATTTTTGAGGTAATTTTGTTTTCAACATTGTGTGATCATTTCTTCAAGTGCTCTATCAATGCATATGCAGTAAGATTTGAAAATATGAGTAAGAAACCAAAACTTTAAAAAGGATATTTTCATGAAATAGCCTCCAGTATAACTCAGTCACCTCAAGGGATTTCAGTCAGGAAGCTCAAACTACAGTCCAGATACAGCAGCAATGTGCTTCTTGGTCTGTAACAAGCTAGTTACAGGGTGACTACATCCATGTTTCCTAGACTCCCACCTCCCCCCTCCCGCCTTCCTTATGTTCTGAGACATTATGAATTCCTATTTTCTGAGTCTTCAAATTATTGCTTTCCACAAGAAATTTTGGAGATAGGCAACTCAGTAACTTCTAGAACTTCTAGACCATTTTGTTAACAATGCTATTTTTACGAAATTATCTTTAGTGTGGGTTCGATTTGGCCACTTCCCATTTTCTTGTTTGTAGCATCAAGATGCTGGAGGAGTAGCCTGATGTAGAGACTGTCCCTCCTTCACTCTTACCCTCATGCATTCACAACTCACCAACATGCATTCTAGCTCATTTCCCCACCACTACACAGAACCTACTTCTAATGGGCTCTCCTCTGAAAGAGAAGTCCAAGAAGAATCCAGTGTCCTTTCTGTTTGCTTCTTGTTATGCTACTCAGAGCTGCTTCTTCCTAAATGGATCTGTCTCTGACTTCTGTAACACAATTCCCCCTTGATTTCTCTTCCTGTCTCCGGGTAATTGTTCCCAGTATCACTTGATAATGCAATTCTCTTTTCTTAACCAAAATGACTACTATTCTCTGGCAATCTTCCTCTGTTGTCTTTCATCTCTGGGTACATGTATGTTGAGATAATACATCTCTTATGACATTAGTTACTTACACACAAGCAACTTTTAAGTGAATCTCTGCACCAGATATTTCAGGCCTACACTCCCAGGTGCCTATTGAACACATTTTTACATAAACACCCCACCCAAACCTTTTGCTCAAAACAATCACTTCAATAAAATTGTTATTGTTGCTATTATTATTATTATTATATACATTTACATATGTTTGTGTGTATTTTGGCATATATTTGTGGAGGTAAGCGGACAACATTGTGAAGTTGGTCCTCTCCCTCCACCTACATGTGGCTGCAGGGACTGAACTCAGGACTCCATGCTTGTGTGTAGCAGGTGCTTTTACTCACTGAGCCATCTTGCTGGCCTTCAAAATATGATTCTTCCTCTGTGCAAACCTTCTCCACAATTCCTGTCACCATGAATGATGCCATTCTGCTAAAAGAGCACCAACTCCCCAAAACTGTGCATATCTTTTTTTGCTCACGATTTCTCACAAAATTTCTAACCAATGTCAATTCTATTCACAAAATGTTTCTTGTTTTACCTCACTGTCATCATCACTGACTTTCTTTTAGACTATTTTTTCTTATATTCTATGGTACCTTGCCTCTGCCATTCTTCCTGCCTAGAGGATCTGTGTCTTGTAGTTCATTACCTGCTCACAATTCTTGAATGGTTTATTATTGTTCCAGTACAAATTCTAACCTCCTTAACATAGTCTCAGAATCTACTTCTGGTGCCATTCCGTGTCTGTCCAGCCTTAATGCACCAGTCATTAAAACACATTGGATCCTCTAGCAAATCAAAACCATTTGCAGTTAGCCAAAGATGTCATACTCCATTTCTTCTTCACTGTATCTCAAACTGCTTGTAACTGGATCTAGAATAGAGTTCTGTGTTCACACTATAAATCCCACTTACAGTCTGCTTGTTAAACTTGTGGCCTTAAAAAAACAAACATAACAAAAACCTTCAGATCATTCTTTTCTTTCTCTCTATGAATCTTCTGCCTTCCTTTGTGGGGTTCTGTTGTGTCTGTTATGTGAAATTATGATAAACATCCTTTGTGTAGTTCTTACCCATGCTCTGTGAGCTTCCTAAGGGGAGAGAATGAATATTCACATAGTATACAGCCATTGGCCTGTAGCTGCTGGCCAAAGTAATGATGAATGAACGAAAAAGCAACTGAATGCCATAGTTTTCCTCACTAGGAAAAATAACTCATTTGCTTAATACTTTCATAAAAGTTGCAAATGCTGTATCAAGATTGCACACAGCTATTTTCCTCTGCTTCAACATGATACCCCTTTGAACTTTTCTCTTCATATGCAGCATAAAGTCACTGAAAACACCTCAAAATCCCACTTCTTAAGGTTTGTCATAAGCTTTCAAAAGTGTCATGAATGAAAGCAACAGTAACAAGTGGTCCAGACATGAGAGGAGTGTACTGTCTGTCAGCTACAGGATTATGGCCAAACTCCTGCAACCCTACAAATCACTGTTCCCTACTCAATGTATAGAGAATTATCAGACACCATGTTTGAATAAAATGATGATTAAAAGTCTCTGCTGACTTAAAATGCTTTTCAAACTCTTAAGGCATCTCAGAATCCCCTCAGTTTCACTCACGGTGCTGACAACAAACCTTCTTCAGCAGCATGAAATCTACAAAATAACAGAGCTGAGTCTTGCCAGTCAGTCTTGCCAGTCTTGCCACTCCCAAAAAGTGCTCGTGGGAGTTTCCCAAAGATCTCAAGATGCAACCAATAGAACCAGAGTGGACATCTTGCTCTGCTGCTTTTGGACAAAGTTGAGCTCTCTAAATGGTAATTTTCCTTTCTGAGAAATTAACCTATTTTATTATTTTATACTTGTTGTCTGCTGTCAACTTTAGTATTTGCAGACTTTGGACAAAGATGGGATGGATCCAGCATGTTATTAGAAAATCATATTACAAAAGAGATGAAGGGTGTATGCAAATGAATTATATAATGTGTATGTAGTTTTTAACTATATACTATTTACTATATAAAACAAGTTTTAACTAGTTTTGAAAGCAACGAGTATAACATAAAAGATGACCATAAATTATTACACATAGAAAACTCTCCCAGGTATGATTAATTGTAATGGGTATTGTTTCTTCAACTAAATATTTGGTAATTGTAAGGCAAGAAGAAGATGAACTGGTAGGGAAACATTTGCAGGTAAGCTGAGGATCAATGAGAGTGTAATAGTGTTTGCTGTTCAATGAAAACACTGCAGAATTAGGACAGTAGCTATCCTGATAAAAAACGAGAAGGGAAAGAGTAATCAAGTTCTAGGCACAAAGGTGTTTCGCTGGTGCTTTTCATTTCTGAGGTTTAAAGAACTACAGAGTGTATGCTTCAAGTCTCTGGTACCACTTCTCTGAAGTTGGACACCCTTGAGCCCTTCAAAAGTCTGCAATTGTTCTGAGAATTTTCTTTCCTGAAATAACGATGCAGATTGTGAAGAAAGAAATGAACTTCTATGGATCAGGATTTGCTAGGCTCCGTACTTAAGCCTAGAGGTTTGAAACTTTGGAGAACAGAATTTCATCATTCTACCTACTCAGTTTTCATCCCAGGCAAATGAACTGATGAATGAAAGGCTTGGAAGAAGAAGAAGATGAGAAAGTATGTTTTTGAAGTGTTCACCTTTTCAAGGTAAAAGTTTATAAGTCAAGACCAAGAGCTACTGAACTCCAAGGGAAGAAACTTCAGATTTATCTCAGAGAATTCATGTTTTCTATGAAGATGAGTATTTCCTTCTAGCTTTCCTTAATGCTACGTCTACACAGTGTGATGAACTGAATAATTTTGTTGTTGTTATTGTTGTATGATGACATCAGCATTTCCTTAAATTGTCAGACATTTTTAAGGGACATTATTGTTCGATGGGCACTCTGCTGAACTCAATTATTTAATAGGGCCCATATTCTCTTACCTGACACTTGGAGATTTTCACTGTGTTGGTATGCCAATACAACAGACCAGAAGAAGAGGTTAGGGATGTTAAGTCAGCATCACAGTTTATAAAAAGTATATTTGATCTAAGAAAGAGTATGCCACTCTTTAATTGCATAAGTGGCCATCTAGTCTTTTACTGAATATAATTATTATATTTTTAGCCATTTAATTTCCTTTTATTTTAAAAATGTTTTGTGTGTGGCTTTATATTCTTATGCAGTTTTGTGTATTCATGTGTGTATACATGTATGCATGTATAATTATTCATGAAGTCTCCCATCCCCATGGATCTAGTAAGCATATCTCAAAACCAACTGCTTATGCCAGTGGTGTGAGATACAAGTGACCACACTTTAAAACAATGCTCTTTATAGTCATCTTGAAAGTGAAGATGTTCCTACTTACCCCTTTTGTCTTCATTTGTTATTTCTGAGAACTAAAACATTAATGAAATATCCTAGAAAGAGTTCTGGAGTGTCCATCTCAGGAGACCTAGTCTTTAGACTTCAATTTAGACAGATTTACTCTGGAAGTAATTTAATCTCTCCATCTTCCTTCTCTTAGCTATCAGAAGCATTCTCGATGGAAAAGGCAGCAGCTTTTAGGTGACAGTTGATCTGACTCATCCCAGTTCTGATGAATAGAACCTTGTAGGCATACTCTCCCTTGCTTAAAGATTCTCTGCACATACTTGGTTAATAGCCCATTGTTTTGAGAATAGGAAACACTGATGACATAAATGCATGGCTATTAGGCATGACCTTCCTGGCTTAGCCACTCCATATATAGTCCTGTGATGAAAACTCCAACTAAGTTGGAGCTTCTCAAAATAAAATTCAGTAAAATGAAACATAACCCGACTGATAATAATGTCTGGTCAAAATCAGATGGAGGAGAATGTGAAAGGACTTTTCCAGGTTCTTCCGAAGGAGCTGCTTGCAGACTGCCTAACATTTGTCTCTGTTCTCATTTGTTCACTCTTTTTTTTTTTTTTTGCAGGTTTTTTTTATTGTTCCTGATAGTACAAAATTTCAATTCAAATTTCAAACTGGAATATTTGCTAAAATTTGGGCAATTTGTTTTTATATAAAATACTTTTTATGTACCACAATATCTGTGTACAATGGATATGTGCAATGAAAAAATTAAGAAGACTAAAAGCAAAAAGATTCATCTTGTGTAAAGTTATGATAATTAAACAAACAGTTATTATCTGGTTGGTGAGTTGGGCACTGACCAATTATCTCTGAGTTAAAAATCACAAGCAAATGGAGAAGGAGGAAATTCTGGCCACATGAAATGAGTGTCATGAATTAGAAAACAAAAGGACTTGACTAGGGTCTTGTTTGAAACAATATTTGAAGGCAATAATTATATAACCAATCTTTTGGTTACTAACAATTTGGTGTTGAGTTTATCTCCTTGGTTTAGTCAACTTAGCATGTGCAATTAGAACTGAGGTTGTTAAGAGGAAAGTGCACCTGATGTATTAAATGAATAGTTTTCCTCACACAGTAGGAAATCGGGAGATAAGCCTCTTTCCTGTACAAACTCCTACTAGCTACATAGTGTAGCTCTCTGAAGTTTGAGGCCAGCCTGATCTACAGCGGCATTTTAGGACAGCCAAGCTTAGGCAAAGAAGGAAACTATTGAAAACGGAAAGCTGGTGAAGAGGTAATTGAATGAGGGGGCCATGTTCCAGGCCCAGGAAGCAGCAGAACTTGGCAGCTTCAGCCACATGGTTTTGGCTTTAAAGTCAAGGATAGAAAAAAAGGGTTATGGAATCTCCCTCCACAACTGAGAAAAGCTACTGAGTTCCTGTGTGTGGTTGAGATTTCCATGCATGAAGGCCTAGAAAGGCCATTGTGTGAAGCTGTGAAGGTGAAGCCTGGAATGCCTCAGAGACCCCAAAATGTTGGATGTTAGAGCCTCGGGATACCTGCTGAGAAAAACTGCTAACAGGAGTGGAACCAGCCCAAGAAAAAGAAGTGTGCTTCAGTCAACAAAGATGAAAGGGGTTGGAGATCTGAAGAACACTTTGACAACAGACATGAAGAAGATGCAGAGTTTGGAGTTTGCCCTATTGGTTTTTGGTCTTGCTTTGGTACAGTATTTCCTCACTATTCTCCCTTTCCTTCCATTTAGAATGATAATATATATCCCAAGACACTCAATATGTGGAAGTATGTGATCTGGTTTTTTATTTTATTTTGACTTTACAGGGAATTCCAGTTAAGAGACTGCATGTGTCTCAGAAGAAACTTTTGACTTTGGACTTTTACAGGGTTGAGACTGTTGTAGACTGTGGGGTCTTTTTAAGTCAGACTTAATGAATTTCTGAACTATGCTATGACTACAAGTCTTTGGGGGCCAGGGAACAGCCTATTTCTTTGTAAACTTGGGCACATGTACCCATTTCTAATTCACCTACATGCCAACAGAGTAACTTAACTGTGTAAAATATGGATGCCATGGGTCAGTCCTTTTTTTAAAACAAAGTTTTAAAATTGGTACAAGATTCATCATAAGAGTGCAGTGTTAGAGAAGTTTCACCAGGGATTGGCTAGGACTTCTAGGATTCCGTTTATTGATGCTACAGCAACTTAAAATTCAAATCAGAATGATTTGGAGTTGCAGCCATATCAGCTCTAGCATGACTGCAATCTTGAATTTTACCTCCATCAGAGCCTTCTGGAAGAAGCTCTCTCCTTGATTATCAGAATTACTTCTCTTGTTTTTTCTTTTGATTGATCTCTACCTTTTGGCATTCTAAATGACTAGTTCTGGATAATATATAGAGAAAGAAAGTACAAAAACATCTAAGGAAACATAGAACTTTGTGAAATACTGCCACCAAATGATAATGTCCCAAGAGAAAAGTGTTCCCTTCAGAACAACGCCCTGGTGTTACAGGAGCTGATTATAGTAGAAAACATTTCATTTGTCTCTCCTGGTAAGTATTCCTAGCCTGTGGAAGGGCTTAAACTAGGAGAAAACAATGATGTGGCCATTTTTTTTTTTTTTATAGAATACACACTTGAATATTGGCTGGATAGTATTCAGCTATGCCAAACAGATTTCTACACAATCAAAATCACAAAAGCTATAGGATCATTCCTTAGTGGCCAGCTTCAAATTCTATCTACCTAGACCTTATGCATTAACTTAAATTTTAATATTTATGAGCAAACCATTGCAGTATATTTTTTCTTCCCTTTGTTCTGTTCTTGATTTCTTTAAAACCCTTGCTCAGAACAATGAATTCATGTACTTTTGGTTTTGTATAATATTTATTTCAAATTATCTTTGCTGTATACCCCATTTGGTTTTCAATCCAAGGGAATTTGCAATCAATATGAATTATAAGAATGCCAACAATACATTGGTCTGAGGGGCTGTTGGAGAAGGCGTGTATCTTCTTTGAATTTTGGAGAAAAATGCTTGCAGAAGCATATGCCTTAACGGATCATAAGGATTCCTTAATGAAGCAAAGTGAAAAAACACAGGAGTCCAAAGGACTTTTATGCATTGGGGACATTTTGAGTTCTGGCTCCAGTCCCCACCCATGAGCTGATATTCTTGCATTGCTTATTTTCAGGGAAGAATTTGGATTTCAGAAGTATTTTGATAGCAAACCCTTTGGGACAATGGAGGAGGCTTTCCTTGATAACTACATATTTATCTCTTCAAATTCATTGCCATTCACTCTAGCCTCACATGTCACCCTATAGGAGCACCAAAGTGCTGGTGACTCTGTACACCATGCCAGTGCTGGTGACTCTGTACACCATGCAGTTTCTTTGCTGACATAAGAAATTCCATCCTGAACATTCTTGCCATCTTCCTTTGTCTAGGGAACATTTATTCATGTGCTGTGATCCAACACTAGCATTATTTTCTTCAGGACATCTTCTCTGGGAACTGTAATCCTATTGACCCTTACTGCATCAGCTCCATGTGTCACATCATTTTGCTAGACAGTGCCCTCCTGCAGAGCACTCCACAGATTCAAGATTGAAATACAATCTAACTCCAAGTTTCAGTAAAGCCCTGGTCTACCAGTCAGACGATCAGTCATGTGATTGTGGCATGCTGCCAATTGTTCTTCTGTTGCTGGGAGATAACAACAGAACACAGAGAACTACATGTGATTTTATTTTGAAAATGCATGCTTTCTTACAAGCCTGGAGATAAAATCAACTTTATAACAAGGATATGAATATTTTATAGCAAAGTGCATATCTCTAGTAGATTTTTAAAGAATTGGTTTAAAAAAAAAGATGAGAGCCCCACAGTGGCTCAAACTTACAGTTGCAAATGTTTTGTAAGTTGCAATGTTTTGCCCCATAGCAGAATTTCAGAATTTCAAAAATGGTCCCTTTACAAAAATTCATGCTTTCTTATATCACTGTATTATATGCATATTAGCCTTACATAGAAAACAAGTTTTTGTTTAAATACTTTAAATAAATCACACACAATAGTGGCCAACTCACTCATTTATGAATGAATGACTCTGAGCCATCACCAGAATTTACCCACACAATAAATCTTGTTCATCTATGAATAATTTAATTCTTCTCTGCTGCAGCCTTGGAAGGAAATGCTGCCATATACTGAACCCACTCAAAATATAGAAACTATCCAGTCAAGGCCAGCTGTGCCTGTTGCTGCTGTTTGCTTTGAGCAGAGTTGTATTTAATATGTATATTCTTGGACTTGTAAAAGCATTTGTGTGTGTGTATGTCTCTCTCTCTGTCTCTCTGTCTCTCTCTGTCTCTCTCTGTCTGTCTGTCTCTCTCTCTCTCTCTCTCTGTCTCTCTCTCTCTCTGTGTGTGTGTGTGTGTGTTCATGAGCAGAGTGGATGGCATGTTAGGAAATGCATTGACTTCTCTTTTAGTAAATGCATACCTAGCTAAGGCAGGCAGTAGCATCTGCATTTTCTTCATCCCTTGTTGTCCGATTACCAGTAATGGTTTGGCAGAAAGCCTGAGACAGTCCTCCCCCAAAGCTGCAACACTGACTGGTGAGGGCATTTGAAGAAAAATTTTATTTTAATTTACTCCTATCTCATCAAATTAGAAAATACAACCTGTTTATAAAATTTTCACACACTGTGCCACTTAGGTCTGTATAGTTAGTTAGTGTTTAAAACAGGATGGAGACTCTCACTGCAAACACAGAAGTGGGTTCCATTATTATTACTAAGTCTCTCAGGATTACGTCCAAAAACACATGCATACTTCAAGTATTTTATTACATTGATTAATTTGTGTGTGTGTGTGAGAGAGGGAGAGCGAGAGAGAGAGTATGTGTGTGTGAGAGAGAGAGAGGGAGAGGAAGAGAGAGAGAGAGAGAGAGAGAGAGAGAGAGAGAGAGAGAGAGACTCAGTACACATGTCGCAGTCAGTGGACAGCCTGCATGAGATGTCCTTTCCTTCCATTATGTGGTTCCTAGGAATTGAACTTAAGTCACTTGCGAGTGCCTTTACTCACTGTGTTAGTGGCCCAGCTTACATATTTTTACAAGTTTGCAAAAGCAAAAGAATGCCAACAAAAAATCTGTGTTCTGTGATTTAATTTCTTCCTGTTTTCAAAGTATTATTGATATAAAATTCCTTTGGTTTTTCTTGTTGCAGTTATATAGCAGACTCCAGTTAATCTTCCCCAGTTGTTTTTTTTTTAATGCAATTTCAGTAACTATATGTGAATGACCTTCATGAAATTCTGCCTACAGTGAGAAATGCTACCAGTAATTCTCATAAAGCACACTCTGAGAGAATGAGTTATGTCTAAGACAAAAGCAAGCTTTTCTGCAAGCTGTATTGTGTCTTCGAGGCCACTGGGGTATCATATAGAAACTGAAGTGATAATTTGCCCCTATGCAATGAAAAATATAATAAAACTTGCACACCAGGACGCCCTGCCTCATTGTGTTAAACGATTCCCCCATATCATCTTAGAGGAGAGATTGTAATACTGTAACTCTAAGTACCTGAGACTGATCTATGTTCCAGTGTTTAGCAAATGGTTATACAGGATATTTTCCAACCTTATAAACGTTTAAGATGCTACATAGTTTCAAAACATGGACTATAACTGGCTTCGTAACTTTGTAAATAGGTGGAATGCAGTTGAAGACGTCCTTAAAGCTGATTTGGAGGGCCCCCCCAGTGCTCCAAAGAAAGATGCAGAGCCTCTGCAGTGAACACTTATGCTTTATGAATTTTACTATAACCCCAAGATAAAATATAAACAAAACTTAATCACAAAAAATGTGTGTGATATGTATTTATTCTACCAGGACGAGGAGATAACTCAGTAGAAAAAATGCTGACATACAAGCATGAGGACTTGAGTTGAATTCCCCACAGCCCTCAGGTAGAAACTGGTGGATAGACCACTTATCACAGCACTGAGGAGGCAGCAGATGGGTGGCCCTTGGGAATTCACCTGTCAGCTAGTATAGTCTACTAGCTGAGTTCCAATTCAGTGAGAGAACTACTTGCAAAATAAGTGAATAAATAGATGAATAATGTGGGGGAATGACACTTGGCATTTGCCCTCTACATGAATACACAGACAGACACACCCCCAGGCATGTACACTTGCACATAAATATTTACCTGCACACCATGAACACAGGTACACATAAAATTGTGCTTCCCATAATTTTGACCAAATGATTCCTCTTTCTACAATGTAAAATGAAAATAAATCTCCCAAATTATTTTGAACTATTTATCTCCTAGTTAAAATGGGGAGAGGGATTAAAATTGCTAATGGATGAAAAGCAGAATAAACCTATCCGAATGGACACCCATGCCCTGTGACACCTGCCTACCTTGATATCTACATGTGATTCACATTATCTAGGACACTGTTTGGATAGAGTTACTCTCTGGAAGCAGAGTAAATGGCTGTTTTACATAGTCAACATCAACATAAAGCCCATTCTACTAAGGAAAGTGGGTATTTTTGTTTTATTTATTTATTTCCATTCTCTACTCTCAGGAAAATTCCCTTGGCTGCTAAATTTAGCAAAGATGTTTATTAAACTCAATACTTCTTTTGAAATTGTTAATATTTCTAATTTTGAAGAAAGTGAAGGGGAAAAGTCAAGAGACAGAAGCTGAAGTTGAGGAAGGCTTTTCTCTTCAAAATGTCTTAACTTAGAAATCAAAAATTAGTTAATGGTTTAATAATGTATGGCATGTTGTAAAAGGAGTAACAATTTTAGAATTTCAAACAAGATGGGTCAAAAAGGCAAACCATGTTTGATTCCTGAGTGATTTTCTTATTTGTAGTATAACAGAAATAATATGCCCAAATAATATTATTATCAGATGGTGTGTCAATTTTAAAACAATGCTTTTTATCAAGAGAATGAAAATGAATTATCAAATAGTGAAAAGATTTACTCAAGTCCTTTAAAATCTTTAGCTTTGTGTTCACGAGCTAGAATGCTATCATATTGGAAATCATTTTAAAATGCATTTATTTATAAATTGTATGTGTGCGCATTTGTGTCTGTGTGTAGTTCGTGTAGGTGATTTTAGTGTTCAGAGAGGTGAGAGGTGTTGAATCCTATGTCTCTGGAATTATAGAAAGTTATGAAGTCCTGAATGTGGGTTCTGGGAACAGAGCTGGGTCTTATGCCCTTGCCCACTAAGCCATCTGTCTACCCCCAGTAGAAATTCTTAATACAACTTAACAGTTACACTTGAAGTAGAATTTACCAAAATGATGTGAAACATTCCTTCTGTGTGTCTATTTCTCTGATCTCTCAAACTCTTATGTCAGAAAACAGTGGACATAAGCAGGCTGATCCTGTCCATGATGGATATTCAAGAAGTCTTATTGTTAGTGTTGGTCAGAATTCCTAAGAGAGAGATAAAATCTATAGCATTTTGCTTGATTTGGAATCCTGAAACACCCCACGAAGCATTTCCTAGAATTACTGCTACTAAGGACATAAACTCTATTTGTTGACTTAAATTACAATTCCAAGGATCTCGGCAAACTGACTTAAAATGTATAAACCTTTAAATGTGCCATTGCACTTAGATTTCCTGGATTTGACTCATTAGTTCTCATAGGTAAATGATAAGCACATATAGAGGCTGAGTGATATGAGTGTTATTCAAAACCATACACTTCTAAAGTACAGTGTGTTACTGTGTTTCTCTGTCTGTAAGCCTCGACCCTTACTCCACTTATTAGTAAAGGTAGGGGGTGGAGATTAAGTGTGCATTCGATTATGTTTTATCAATTTCTTTCTATGAATGAGCATTTGTACAGATGGGAAAGTGAAAATTTCATAGTTGTTCCCATATTCTTTACGATTTCCTTAATAGAAGCTTCTTTGAATCCCCCAAATTATTTATGGCCAGGAGTACATAATGATTGGTAGGAGGACAGCTCAAATCCTGGCTTTGCATGAGAGCACTGCAAAAATGGCAAGAATTCAGAGAGCTAAAAATATGTAAGTGGAGATGAGTCAGAAGATGTGAACAGGACAAAAGATGTCAGCATCACATCACGGGTGGCATGCTTACATATTCCCAGTGTGAAGTACTCACAGGCATGGAATACTTTGTCTAATCTCTGCAGATTTGGGGATGCCTAATCACCAGTGACTTTGGAAATTTACTGGAGCTCTCCATAAATATTTCAGTCCTTTCTCTTTTCAGACATGGTAGTATAATTCTGTTTCCTATCCTCCTGAAGATAGGTGTGGCTATGTGGTTTATCTTGACCAAGGAAGTGTGAGAATGGGAAGAGATGAAGTCTGCGATGTGAAGAAAGCCTTCAGCCACATATGACAACCAATGGTTCACATGAGATGAATTCCTTGCTTTCTGTATCACAGTGAGATTGGAACTTATTTTCTCAGGAAACTTTACTGTCTATACTTTAACTTAAACATATATAGTAAGAAAACAACATAAGTATCTTGCCTACAAAATACTTTGTAATACTGGGTTTATTTTAGAAGAGAATTTTAAAAGACACTTGTTTTTATGTATATGATTAGTTTGCCTGAATGTATGTATGTGTACCACACATGTGCAGTGTCTACAGAAGCCAGAAAGGGAATGCCATGCAGATTCTGGGATTTGAACCCTGGTTCTATCCAAGAGCAGTAAGTGCTCTTAATAGATGAGCTGTCTATCCCTCCAATTGGAGTTTTAAAACAGAATCATTACATCTTCTTGAGGTTTTTCACAGATGATGGTTCTGTGAGTGAGTATGTTTTTTTATAAATTTGTAGCAAGGAACAATCTAAATTTAGAAGTTCACTTACATTAGAAGATCAATTTCATGCAAAAATATTTTTCACAAACCAGTGAGGTATCTATATTCCTGAATTGTGACTATTTTGGTGAATTTGCTGTTTTCAGTGTCGACAGATTTTGAACTGGAAAGTCATATAGAAATGAACAGAAAAAAGCTAATGAGATTTTAAAACTGACTAATAAAAACAAATTTCTTGTTCTTTGAACATGTAGATATTTACAAATATTTTATAACTCTGCATGACTGGTCATTTTTACATTGGACTTATTTTGTAAAATTGAAAAGCCCAGCTTTACTTATGCAAACAAACATTGCTATTTGATATTAATGGTACATGAGAAAATTGAACATTCTCTTGATGTTAATGCCTAATGAAATTATCTGTTAGACATGCTATCCTTATATTGTTTTTTTGTTTTAGTTTTGAAACATGATCTTATTACATAGCTCAGGCTAGCTTGGGACTCATTCTATGACCCAAACTAGCCTTGAACTCATGATCCTGCCTTGGTCTCCTGGATGCTGGGAATGCAAGAGTGAGCCATCCTGTCCAGAAGTGGCCGTTTTTAAGAGTCAAAGTAATACCAAGCTAACTTAAGACTTTGTGAGGAAAATGCTAATTTCTACAAAAGGAAAAATGAGTTTTATTAAACAGTGTGAGGTCAACTAAAGTGAAGAATATAAATGAAAGAACATTTATAGAGATGATAACTAAGGCTATTGTCCAGTGGAAGACGTAAGTAAAAAATCCTGTTGCCTAGAACAGATTAGTGAAAGACAGGAGCCGGACCCTTATTTCCATTGCTTGGAAGCCAACATCTGATTATTGCTGGATAGGAATTCTTCTTTTCCCCTGAAGATGACACAGGAAGAATGCCATGACACATTCACATTTTCTTAAGGGATTCTGGGATTCACATCTCAAATACTGGATTTAAACATTTCATGAGAGCCAGATGTTTGTTTAAAGATAAATTTTGGTTCCATCTGTATTGAAGCTCTCCTCTTTGTGGAGGAAGGAGTGCACTATGTGAAAATAAATTGAGGCAAATTTCTTCATTTCCTCAAATTCAAGATTTGGCATATCGAGGGCACGCAATAAATGGATGAAAACCTTGCAAATAGTCTGAAGAGTCAAAATTGATTAAACAGCTTTACCAAAAATCAACTTTCTTTGGTCCCCACTATTATTATTTAATTCTTCATTAACAGGAGACTTTCTCTACTTAGTCTATGCTGATAGTAACATAATGTCAATACCACACTTCAAGGTCTTCAATTTTAATAAAAAAATCAAGCAACTTTATAATTTAGGTGGCTGAAGCCACAGTACATAAGCTATCTTATACTGCCCTCTCATGCTACACTGTGATCTGCAAATACAGTTGATATCCAGACAGCATGCAAGGTGGTTTATTGTAATTTAGTTTTTCACTGATATTTTTCCTGGTGTTCTACTGAGTGCTCTTGATGAGGTGTGTGTGTGTGTGTGTGTGTGTGTGTGTGTGTGTGTGTGTGTGTGTGTGTGTGTTCATGTGTGTGCATGTGGATGTTGAGACCAGAAGTCAGTCTTGAGTGTCATTCCACAGGTGCCATTTGTCCTTCCTTCCTTCCTTCCTTCCTTCCTTCCTTCCTTCCTTCCTTCCTTCCTTCCTTCCTTTCTTCCTTCCCTCCATCCCTCCCTTCCTTTATTTATTTTGTGACAAGGGCTCTCACTAGCTTCCACATAGGCTAGGATGTCTTGCCATCAAGGCCCAAGGATTTACTTGTCTTTGGCGTTCCAGAACTGGAATTCCACATTTATGTCTCCACATCTGGGGATAAAACAGTGTAAGCCTCCTGCTTTCAAGGTAAAGATTTTATCATCTGAGTTCCCTCTTCAGCCTGAACACAAGTGGTTGAACCTATTACTACTTCCTGCATGGTGTGCCAGTCTTTTGACTACAAACCTCTGCATGTGCAGCCACTCCCTTCACTTTGCTGTTAACACGTTAGTCTTGTTATCAGTTGGCCTCATTCAGCAGGGAAATGACCATTAGCCCCACTTCGACAAGACAAGCAAACCTTTTCTGATTCTACTTGGCATTTATCACCATCAATGATCACTATGCTGAGATCAAAACATATAGAATGACTAAGAGTAAGTGAACGAAAGAAAAAAGAAATTACCTAGAAAAAACATCACTGGGAACAGTCATTATTCATTCCTTCAACCTGTAGCTAGTGGTTTGTTTGTTTTGTTTTGTGTGTGTGTTGGTTACTCAAAGTGTAGAAATCAGTAAGGCACAGCCATGTTGTTAGGGACAGTTGGAACTGCAGGTGAACCCTGAACATAAGGCAAACACATTGAGCCTGACATCTGAGGTGAAAGTTGAGGAGCAGCAAGCATTCTGGGAAAAGAAAAATGATTCTATGGACTCTCACAGACTGTGCTAGTATATGGAAGATGCCAGAGATTACAGTTGTGTTTGAGTAAAGTGTTGTTGGTGACCAGAAAAGAATTGGGGAGATGGTAAAGGAATGGTTTGACACTTTGTGACAGACCTTGCAGGATGTGCTAGAGATGGAATATTCTTATTCTGAAGGCTGCTGGAGTTCTTTAATCACTAGCAGCTGCGGTTCTTAGAAAAAAAGGTATATGTGTCCAATATGAGAGATGTACACTGGGTGGTGGTAGTGTGGGCCCAGAGGCCAAGGAATAACTGTAAGAATAAAAAAGCAACCCAGTGAGATGATAAAGACTGAAATCAGAGCAACTGCAGAGGAGCACAGTGGGCAGAGAGGGTTAACTTACAATAATCTAAAATGATGTGTTGATACTGAATACAGGCAGAGAGAAGGCAGGAAGAGTCAATTTTTGTGAACAGCTGAAGTGGCTGGAGTGGGTGGATTAGAGATTAAAGAGATTATCTAGGAAAGTGGCCAGGGACAAGTGAAAGAATTGCTGAGTATTGTAGACAACTCATATGTAGCTGGAGAACCAGGAGCCCTCCCTCAGCAAGCATATGCTATTCTCTCCAAGAAGTCTTAAACAAATCAGAACATAGATAAAAAATAAAAGACAAATAAATCATAAAAACTTCCTGAAATCATCAATGGCAACAGCAGACTGTGCAATGTATTGTCTCAGATGAAGATGTGTTTTTAAGGAATGATGACCATTAGTTCAGTAGAGTGAACGGCTATCTCTTGTAATGGTCACGACATAGATACTTGAACTCAGGGTTCTAGCCAAATAAATAGAAGTATCAGAAATACAAAAACAGGATAGAGTCAATCACAAAGTGATAATTTAGCAAAGGAAGACTTAGAAACCAGTGGACTGGTGAGATGGCTCAGTGGATATAATCACTTGTCGTGCAAGCTTGGCAACCTGAGTTTGATTCCTGAAACCCACATAAAGAGGGAAGGGGAGAACAGACTCCACAAAAGTGTCATCTTACCTCCACAGAAGTGCCATAGCATGTGACCACCTCATCACACACAGAGATACATATTAAAAATAATAGATAAAAATTAAAAAAATAGAAGTTGGAGAGGTAAGTTAAAATTTATAGCACAGAGTTTTTTCCCTTGGCATCTGACTACATGTGCAAACAAGCCTGTAGACCACAGTTCCTTCTGATGGCTTGACATAATTCATCAAAACGTCAAAGTCTTCAGCCAAGTGCATGCTGGGATCTGGAATGACTATATCTTCCACTGGGACAGAGTGAACCTACAATGAACCTCTGCTCAGATAGACGGCAAGTGGGCTTCTGTCAAAGAGAGAACTCAAGGCACCAGGGGTACTTTGTCTAAGTATTTCCAGTCTGCCACCTGCTTCCTTCTCTGCAGGAAATCACCATCCTAATTAGATCTTGGAATGCCCTTACAGTGATTTTTTAAAATCGTCCATTCACTTATTTAATTTTAAGTAGAAGTAGCATAGCCCTAACTACTTGAACTCGAAATGAGCCTCCTAACTTTGATTATAGGTTGGTGCCACCATGCCAGGTTCAATGAGTGATTCTCAAGATACATTTTCAACTTAAAGCAAAATTATATGAGGTATTAAGAAGACAAGACACCATAAGTGAAGATGAGATGGACAGTAATAACAGAAACATATCCAGTAACACATGAGCTATAATTAGCAGACACATACCAAAACACAACAACCTTAACCATGTTCAAAGGAACAAAATCCCAGCTTTCAACCTCATCTTTGGATTAGAAACTTTACCAGTGATGCAACAGTGGGAGACCCATATTTGCATTTGTCAAATACTTTCAGCATTTGTCAATACTGTCAGAATTAGCCACATTGTGAAAAATTCTTATATGTTAGAAATTTGAGCTTTGAATTTTTCTTGTTTTACACACTGAAAATCAAAATCAGATATTAAATACATCAAACATTAAATAGTGGTATAACTGAACCAGATTATAAATGACAGATTTTCTTTCACATGTTTGTGTGTGTCCTGTGTTCTGCTTCATTCTTACTGTCAGTCATTCTGGACACAGCCACTCAAACAATATTACCCATCACCTGATGTGACTAGGAAAAAATTGCTAAGGTACTGTCTGCTGTTAAGAAATGGAGAATTACTTGCAATTTGTGTAATCTAGTGGACTAATTCTAAGTATCACTAAACATTAGTTGACATTTAAGGAACTGCCTAAACTCCTTGAAGGATAGGTACTTCTAACAAAATGCACATTTCCAATCCATAGAGGAAGACTTTCCAACACTTGGCTCAGATTCCTCCTTGCAGACAGGTCTTGGGCACTTAGCCTCATTATTCATAGGAACCTTAAAGGAGAGGGAAACTAGGAGGTGACAGTGGGCACACAAGGCTAGACAGACTAGTCCTGGGCTTTGCTGATTTCACATTTTGTTTGTCCTTGTCCCAGTACTCAGTAGTCATAAGTTTTATTCTGTCCTTACAATGCCTACCTTTTGGCTTAGAAGAGCGACATACTACTTTACTTCTTATTATCAAAGCTGTGTGAAGGAGTCACATTGAACCATTCACTGCTTGCATCAACTTTCGTCAACTTCATTTCAGTCTGGTCTATTTGGCAGGGCAAAATCAGGCCAGTTGTACTGAACCACTGTTCAGCCCCTCATTCTGTCAGGAAAGCGTCAGCGAGCTTATTTTCCCCATATAAAGAAGACTCTCCAATTCACACCATGTACTCTGTGACTATTATGGACAATATTTATTCAGATGGAATGCTGTGTGAGTCTGGAAAAGCTGTCGCTAAGAGGAGAGGGAGAGGTCTCTTGACCAAACAAGAAACAAGACCTATACATGGGCAAAGAGTGAGGAATTGAAATTTTTCCTTCTCCTTGTGATGAAACATTTGGATAGCCAAAACACAAATCTGCAATTGCAAATTTAACAACTGTTTCCCTCCCTCCCTGCCTCCCACTTCTCTGGAGTTCTTTCTAATCAGAGCTCCTTCATTCACTTAGCAGATACAGGCTCATTTGGAGGAGACGAACTGCATAGAATCAAAGAAGTAATGCCCCAAACAACTGCTATTAATACATTGTTTTATTTGATAGAGGCTGCTTGCTTTTTCTCTGCCGCATTTATAAAGATACTTTCTAATAATCTACATTTGAAAACAGTGCCATGCCAGGGAAGCTGTGCTCCATCTCAGTGTCTTCCCACCATAGCTCCTAACTCTATAACCTTGGGTGCTTAAGGGTTAACGGGAAAGAACAAGGATACAGGCTTCACTGAAGTTAGAACTCTGAAATGCAAACTTGAAAACAGCAGCACCCAAGTACTGGGTTTCCTTCTGCCACTAGCAATACCCAAGGCCACTTACTTCCAGAAAGGAAAGCGGCTCCATCCAGACACAACGAAATCTCCACGGTCTTCCATTCATACCACCCACAAAAGCAAAAGTCAATATCCACCTTCCCAGAGATGCACCTTCAAGTACCGATGTTCTGACTTACCCGGATCAGGCACAGCATCCGCTCTTCAACCCTT
This sequence comes from Cricetulus griseus, assembly GCF_003668045.3. NCBI lineage: Eukaryota > Metazoa > Chordata > Mammalia > Rodentia > Cricetidae > Cricetulus > Cricetulus griseus. The sequence continues at coordinate 213,728,642 of NC_048595.1, forward strand.
TTAGTGCCAGTTCACCCAGTGCACACAGTGATTGTTAGCGCGCCCATGGGAAGAACAGATTTTAGCCAAATTGCTAATTAGCTCTGAGACCATAACCAACTCTGAAATTCTAGGGAGAGACGGGAGTTTAAAAACCCGGCTTCCAGATTCTGGCGTCTACGGTGTCTATCTTTAACTTGAAAAAGATTTGGTTTCACATTCCACTGAAGTCCCACTGGCAGATGCCTTTGGTAAACTCACCAATGGCAAGCTTTCAAAGGTCTCCCTCCGCCCTTCCCTCCCAGGGAGCTTCCGCCCACTTCTTCTATAGCTGATTTACTCAGCTGTCCTTTTACCTGTGTCCTCGTGAGTAAAAGAAACCGCTTTCATTGAAGGCTATTCCAGAAACCTTTGCAAGCTGAAGATCAGCTGAGGACTCGCTGGCTCCCCCTACCATCACCCCCGCCCTCCTCACGACCAGAAACCAACTGACTTCCAAACTTGGCTGCCTGGAAAAGAATGTCCTCTGATTGGCATTCCTGGAGGCAGAGAGCCAGGCAGCCAGAGCTTGGCAAACAGCTTCCTAGGGATACACAAAGCAAACAAGGAACTTTCCTGGGCTTTAATTTCAGTTTGAGGAAAATCCAGTCACTATGCTGAGACATATTTCTGTTGAGGCTCAACGTTTTTTTTTTTTTTTTTTTTTTTTTTTTTTTTCTCTCCACTTATCATTTTACCCAAAATGACTAGGAAAAGAGCAAGATAGCACTCACTAGAGAAAGAAAAGAGTCACAAAAACGACTTCACGGTGTCCTGAGGACAACTTGCTAACTGGTGGGTTTCCTAAGAAACAAAATAAATGCTTATAAGAATTGGGAGGAACTGACTTCAGTCGGCTTTTGTTCTTTACTCCTAGCTGCAGGAGGAGAACAGGGAAGAAACACTTCTTTTTCCCAGAATGCCTTCTGTTTTTAGGATTGTCTTTTAAAAATTTAGCAGACTGGGAAAGAAAGAAAGAATGTGTGTGTGTGTGTGTGTGTGTGAGTGTGTGTGTGTGTGTGTGTGTGTGAAGTCTTAAACTAAGTGTCTGATTTTGCTTTCTAGTACTATGATAAACACTATGGCCCACACCGATCTGGTGAGGAAACGGTTGATTTGGCTCACTTGACCTGATCTGAGTCTGTTTTGAGGGCAGTCAAGGCAGGAACTCAAGCAGAAACCTGGAGGCAGAGGCCATGGAGGAGTGCTGCTTACTGGATTGTTCCCCATGGCTTGCTCTCCCTCTTTCTTATTCAACCCAATGCCAACTGCACTAGGATGGCACTGCCCACAAGAGTTAGGTCCTTCTACATCAACCCTTGATCAAGAAAATCCCCACATATTTGCCTCCAAGCCAATCTAAGAGGGAAAATTTCCCAATTGACATTTCTTCTTCTGTGACGACTCTACCGTGTACCAAGTTGATAAAACAAACACACAAACAAACAAAACACCCAAATAAACAAACTTGTCAGACCACTGGGTGCACAGAAAAGGGAGAAGATGTATAACTAATCAAACAGAGCCTGTTAAGGATTAGGAATGGGTAAGTGTCTTGAACAACAACACAAAAAGCCTGTGCTTAGCATTCATTGGTTGGTCCCTGGGATCCAAATGTATGTTACTGAAAACAGGCTTCTGTATGTTCAGAGTAGTGTATGCACTCCATGTAACATGATGGGCCATCCAGCCTCTTCAAAGGCTGGGTGAAAGCACAATAACTGGTGGTTCGATGCACCACAGGATGCAACACTGCCAACTCCCGGCAACTGTCAGCTGGCTGGGCTCTTGGTGGTGGTGTGGCTGCAGCTGCTCCTTGGGACTCACTGGGACATTTCAAAACATATGCCATGGCCCCAGAGGACAGCTTTCTAACTTCATTGACTTTAAATCTTTTTGTTTTCTTCTACATCTAGTACAAGATTGCTTTAAGAAATCACAAGGGAAGATCTGCTTGACTGCTTCCTACAATATGAATTTATTTCACCCTTATTTTGATGCCTATATATGTTGGTGGCCTGCCAACTTCTTGCTCTTTCATTTAACTCCATTCCTAGATGCCTAAATAAAAATAGGTACAGGACAAAAGGGATAAGGAAACATACTTTATTCGGTAGCCTCAAAGTTAGCTAGAGAAAGTACAGGCAAAACGGGAGCATTTCCAATTGGCCATCTTGCTTCCATAGTTGAAAATATACACTATCACACAGCAGGCTTTGGTTTCAAGAACCATTCCTTGTGTGTCCAAGGTGTACTAACATTTATAAAATTCATAAACCAGTTCACACATAAATAGAAGGAAATAACTTCCTGGCACAGAGAGCAGCCATCTCTGTCCCAATCTTTCGACTTTCACACAGTACGGCATGAATTAAGAACAGTGTGCAGGGTTTGTAGGCAGCCCTGGCTCATGGCCAGCACAATGCTGGATCCTCTGTGTCTTTAGATGCACACTACTGCAAAACTGATGCCTAGGAGATACCTGTTTAAATGGAAACACTGCCTGTGATGCTTGTATGTTAGCCTGTGGGAAAATGGTTATATGTCGGTTCTCCTTTTTAGACAAAATTATTTGTATTTTTCTTTATCTTTTAAAAAAAGATTTTAAAATTTATTTTAATTTTATGTGTGTTGCGGTTTTTCTACATGCATGTGGGTGTGGTATGTTCATGTGTCTTCAGAGGCCATAACTTATTGGGTCCCCTGGAACTGAAGTTGAAAATGGTTATATTCTGCCATGTGATTGCTGAGAACTGAATCTGGGCCTTTAAGAGTAGTGAGTTCTTTTAATCTCTGAGCAACTCTTCAGCTCCCACATTTCTTCTAGTAATTCTAGGATGAGCAACCCTCTTTGAGCAATGAACTGGGATTATATGAACTGTGTGCATTGTGTAGCATCTTGCATGAGCCCCCAGTCATTATATAAGTGTGTGCATGTAAATTTCTTCAGATACTAACCAGACATATTTATTAAGGTTTCTTGTGGATGTAAGACAAATAAAGAGAGAAGGGGGTGTTGTTTCTAATTGAATTCCTACTGTCTGAGCAATGGTCCTTAATCTAAGTCTAATGGTCCTTAATCAAATGAATTATGATAAGAGTTAGCTGAAATGCCTAACTTTATCCAAACTTACAATTTGATCTCCATATATCCTAGAAGTCCCAGACACAATCATCAGAGTCTGTCTTAATTCAGCCCCAAGCTTAAGTGAACACAATGAAATGATTTTTCTTTTTCCCCATGAACCTTCACTAAGCAATTGATAAGATTTATAATGGCAAGAACTAGGTCTTTATCATGAGCAAATGTTGCTTGCTCTTTTGTAAGCTCCAACAGGAGACTTAGGATTGATTGGAAAAATAGCTTCCAGGGCTCACTTCCAAAGAACACTGGCACATAGCTGGCAAATCAGATACTCTGGACCAATCACGAACAACCAGTTAATCTTTGCTGCATTCTCTAGAGTAGAATGTAGCCGTGGAGTTTTGAGGGGGAAGTACCACTCAGGGTTCCCTTTTAGTGGAGGATGATGGCTCGAGCTCAGGTTCACTGATCTGTGATGGGTCTGTGTATATCTAAATCTAGGTCATTACAAAGCAAATGGAGGGGGCTGAAGAGATGGCTCAGCAGTTCCAGAGGTCCCAAGTTCAATTCCCGGCAATGATATGGTGACTTACAACCATCTCTAATGAGATCTGGTGTCCTCTTCTGGCCTACAGGCATACATACAAGCAGAACACTGTATACTTAGTAAATAAATAAATCTTAAAAAAGAAAGACAAATGGACATGGCCAATTTCTGCTTCCCCTCTGCCTTAAGAGATGAATGGAGGTGGTATTTAGAGACAATGTCTTTGCAGTTGATTTCCTTTTGAAAAAGACTGGCTCTTCATATGTATCCCTGGCTGGCCTGGGACTTGCTATGTTGACCAGGCTGGCATCAAGTTCTTAGAGATCTGCCTGCTTCTGTCTCACAAGTGTCACCACACCTGGCTGTAGTTGCTTTAATTTTTTTGTATCTGAGTTATTTATCATGTTAACATGAATTCACATTTATTTATATGACCACATAATTTGTTCCTAGAAAAAAATAAAACTGTAAGTTGATAGAAAATTCATCACATTTTGTTATGCAACTCAAAACATTTAGCATTTTTAAAGGCACATAATATTAATACAAGAATAAATTTTTCTCTTCAAAGAAAAGGAAATAATTATCAATAGCAGTTATTAGGAAAGCAAAGAGGTAGACACCAGAAAAACTATGTATAACTAATATTAGAAAACAGGAGCCCTAGTCAGAATGGGTTCAGAGTATATTCCTATTAAGCACAAGTCAACTGATATTATGCCTTGCAATGTGGGGTATACACCCCAAGGAAGTGGAATAATGAATGAACAAAGATACCTACATGCCCATCATTGCCTCTGGCTCACAATAAGTCAATATGTGGAAAACAGCTGAAGTGTGAATCAGCAGAGGAATCAACAAAGACATCCTAGTATACATACTTGCATGTAGTAGTCTGTAACCAAGAGAGGAGAGCCTATCAAAAGTGGTCTTGTGAATATAGAGGACTGTATGCTAAGAAAATAATCCAAGAAGAAAAGCACGGTAAATCTTACCTAAATAAGAAATCTAAGTAAACAAGCAACAAAACTAACCATAGAATACAAAATGGTGGTCACAGGGCTAGAAAGGGAGTAGGTTAGGGATCTGAAGAAGTAGTTCAAAAGGCAAGTGTTTTATAGTATGAATATGTAAAGGATCTAGCATAGAGCATAAGATCTGTAGTTAATAATATTGTTTAATAAGCTGGTGATTTATCAGCTACATTAAATGACAGTGTCCTCATTTGTTTGACTGTAGTAACCATGTCTCTACATATCCATAGATCAAGAATATACAACAAAATTTAAGCTAGACAACAAAAATGAAAAGAGCAGTGTACTGTATAATAGATAGACAACATCAGTTAAGATTGGGTGAAGTAGATACCCTTTCAGATGCCAGTCATGTGAAAATAATTACAATCATGAAATGGCAACAGGTACAAATATATTCATATGTTTTCTAGAGACTAAAGAGTTGGCCCAGTTGTTAAGAACAAGTATTGTCCTTCCAGAGGACATGAGTTCTGTTCCAAGTTCTCATGTTGAACAGCTCACAACCATCTTCAGAGGATTTTACGCCCTCTTCTGGTCTCTGTGTGTGCTGTACTCACATGCACACACATACAGATGGACTTACACACACATGCACATACATGTATACATACACATGCATAAACAAAAACAAAAATAAAATCTTTATAATACGCTTCATTTAACTGGGTTATTGTTGTACTTGAGCACAGAATAGAGCTGTAATTTTCCTTTGAGGGACCAATGTCAACCCTAGCTGAAGTATGGCCATCATATTCACCTCTTGATGAAACTGGAAGATCTGACCTCATCCTGGCCATAGAGGGACTTTTGTTTTTAGTTGCCATGTATTGGAACTCTGACAGCATGTACCATATCTGATGCCTCTTACAACCTGAGCATGAAAGTTTGTTCTAGTGCACAGTTAAAAGATGTAGTAGCACCATCATTCTAAGCCTGCATGCTTTTTGAAATACCCAGTCCATATTTATACCCAAACTGAATAACTGGTTCTAACTAAAGTATTTAAAGACATATCCAGGGTAGAAATGGAACAATTACGTTTCCTGTGATGAAATAAAATGAGTTGGTAGGCAGACCGGATATATTGTCAGCAGATCCAGTTGCTCATTTGGGAGCAGGTTGTACCAGATGAATACATGCTGCCAGCATGCTTCAGACTTGTTGCTTGCTTAGCTGTGGAGCCATTTGTTCAGAGGCTCCATTCAAGAGCCAACATTTACAGCAGATGCTCAAGGGTGAGACCAGTTTGTGGAAAATTTGATTGCCTGAAAGTATTTTCAAGTCTCTTCTCTACATTATTAGTTTACAGAATTCATATTTTTGAAATACAGTAGGAACATTATGGTTGACAACAATTAATTGAACATTTCAAAAAGCTAGTAGCTAGGATTGTGGATGTTTCCAGTGTGAAGAAATGACAAATGGGTGTTGACATGAGACCTAAATTAAATATTTTGTAACATGTACATGTACACTCTCTTCATCACAAATACCACATAGTAACTAGGCTTTCAGATGTTTAAACAGCTTCAACCTTAGCCATTTCAGGGCATTTTTTCACTGACTTGATCCATTTAATCGGCTTTCTATTTTCTTCTCTATTCTGTCTCCTTCTCCATCTCTTCCCTTCAACAAGATAAAGCTTGTGACAGCACACTTTGGTATAACACTAATTTTTTATTCCCCTACTTAAAGTGTTGGGAACTCAAGGAATTTTTGCTCATTATTCCATTTCTGGGAAATTGTACTTACTTTTAAAGCAAATTATAACTCACATCCTCTGTTCTTTTGTTCTGAAACTAAACAGCTTCAAGTTGAATGTTGCAACTCCTGTCCCCATTTTCTAGTAACTTCCCTTTTATTCATTTTCTTTTGTCATATCTCTTCTGTTGAACATGTTATTTCTGTGAACATATTTTTAATTTCTAAGAATTTTGTCTCTAAGTTTTCCTTTCCCACTACACTGTGTTTAGTTTTAATGGACACATTTTGCATATATATATATATATAGTTTTCATATATATATATATATATATATATATATATATATGGGTTTATATATATAAATATTAGGCTTTTTGTGTGCTTGTGGCAAAATCTGTTATGTCACCTTTTTGTTAATTAATTTATCTATTTTGTTCTCCTTATGTTAGCACACTTCTCCAATCCCAGTGCTCCTTAGCTTCTGCTTAAGCCACACACTATGATGGGCAGGATGATGTCACAAAATGAGTGGGTAGTGCTGTGCTATTTCACTAAGGTGCCCCTGAGAGTGACTAATTTCAACTCCTTTAGGTAGCCAGGTGTTCCACACAAGTGCCCTCCACGTGGTAGTCTTGGGATGCTCTGGATGTACACCAGACTACTGGACCATTAGGACATGAGCAGATTAAGATGTCCTGAAGAAGATGGGGATCTGGTACCTACTCAGGGTTCAGATTCCCCACTGCCTTCCCAGAGTTTAGGATCTCATATGTGCTGCGGTTCCTTCTAGTAGGGCTGAGTCTGTGACTTTCTCTTTGAGTTAATGTGGACAACATTTCCTTACTCTATGTTTTCTACATGGGGTTAGGGGCATAGATGTCAGCCTACATGGGTTTGAGGAAGGTATTGAGGCATACACCTGTCATTTCCGAGTTTCCACCACTCTTGTTTTGAGTCCTTGAAGCCTCCCCCAGCTTCCACTATCCTTTTGCCTTCAATCATTGTGTCTTCCTAGGATTCTCTATGGAGTCTTGACTTGCTTCTTGGTGGCATTTCCACTGCAGGCATCTATGTGTCCACATTGATAGCTAAATCAAGTATCTTTCATCCATTTCTTTCTCATTAAAAGATGTAAACAGTTCTGAGTTTTGTATTTTTCCCTTTTAGTTATCTCATTGAACTCATAGAAAGTTAATGTAAGAGCTGATTAGGGAGGGACAAGGTGGAATTCAGTGTCCGATCACCGTTTTAGGTGCAATTCTCATCCATTGCTCTTCAGTATGGTCTCAACAAAGGAACTTATGATAAACTGATGTTCAAATGTTGCTCTACAATGATTCCAACAAATACAACCAGCAGGTAGTGTGTGTGTGTGAATGAGGGTGGCAGTATAATATTTCACATTTCTTCATAATCACATTCAATGCTAACATCAAAGCTAAATACTACAAGGTATATAATTATCTGTATAGACATGTTGAAGCATTACATTCAATTAAAGAAATCATTTTATTCTGAAGTTACTTGTGGTCTTGTGTTAACACTTTCAGCGTATCTCTGTGGCATTAAATCTACAAGTTAATATAATTATGAATAATTCTTCCATTTGTAAATTCTACGTATCTTAAAAGATAAGATATATTTTTTGTGTCCCTGAAGTTCTGTCCAAATTATTGAATAGACCACAACAAATTCAAGATAAGGAAAATTATCTTAAAGTGGTTAGGGAAGTTCCCTTTGTGCTTCTTTTTTACTGAAAGGCAATAAAAAAATCCCATGATGAAGTAATTTTCTTTGTCCGTTGTCATGACGTTTGGCATACTGACCACATTGCATGTCTGGGATTTGACATAAGTTTTGTTAATCTGGTCACATCAAATTTCCAGGAGAAATATTGTGCTCTACTTGGTCAACAGTGTCCCACCAATATTAAAGCTTTTGGAAGGGATTATATATATTTTATATAGCTATAAAAACTGTGACAAAGGATCAGGGGATATCTTTAGCATGCTTTACTTTCTATATTTGCTGTCTATGAATCTTATCTAGTCACCTTCAAAATATTGTATTTCCATCAATACTGCCCTGAGACCCAGCTTGGGCAGTGTGGGAAGCTGGTAGGGAGCACTTTGCTCTTGTCTCATACTTTATGCAGTATGTTACTTGCACTGGTGTGCCTTGTCTTTCCTTACAAACTGAGATTATATAGCATGGTACTGCATTGGTATGTATTTCGCTTCCTCACAAGCTGATATAGAAGAGCCAGGTTTCTCTTTCATACTCTCTTCTGAGGATGTAGGACTTAGGACTTCCTGCTCATCAGGTACTGAATGCTTTTAGGTTTCTTCCAAGGTTGATCTGGCCATTGTATACACGGCCGGAAGTCTTTGGGATGGTGGCTCACTGCTATGTGAATGCTAAGGGCATGAATCATCCTAGGAACAGTGGGCAGGCAACTGGGAGAGAGGAGAGATGCCTTCTTTCTCTGAGCTGCCACACTAAGAGAATTTCAACTTGAACTTGTCCTGTAAAAATCATTATCAAGGCCATTTGTTAGAGTAGGATAAATAATATGACTTAATGGACTGAGAGTCTGATTTGTAACTTTTAAATATTTAGACATTTTGTGTATGTATGTTTCTAGTTTTTACTTCTGCTCTAGATCCTGGGAATGTTAGAAGAAGGCCGGACTACCACAGCTCCCACATGGGCCTTGCAAATGTATCTGCCCCAGGAAGCAAACCTCACAATTATATTTTTAAGACATCAGAGAACTAAAGATCAAAGAAAAATGAAAACATTTATAGTGTTAATCCCTTTTTAGGGAAGAATTCTATAGTTCTTGGCGTTCCTGAGGAGATTCATTACAGGGATAGGAAAGGAGAAACTGAACTGCTTGAATGGTAAAACTTTAATGGTGGAAGGTGTATGTGTGTGTGTTTTTGTGTGTGTATGTGTATGTGTGTATGTGTGTCTTAGAATCCTAGGTACCACAGTCACAGATGGAATTTGTATCTGCCCCTCCACTCTTTCCCATAGTCCTCCACCACATGTCTGAGGTGAAGGATATAGGCTAGTGTAATCGACAGGCCGCCATTAAATGCATGATTGCAGCTCTCCAAAGGTATAGTGAGTTGTCCCTAGGCCTTGACAGAGAAGAAGAGAGATCTCTTGTGTTTCAAATAGTTTGGCATCTAGGATTTAAGACTGAAGACTTCTCTGGAGTACTGCCAATCTTTCTGGCTAAAAGGAAAGTCCTTTTTCCCTGCTCTAGCAACAAATCTGAAACTATTGGTGAACAAATCCACCTGCAGCTGAGGCAAAGCTCGGATCCAAGTGTATTGCAAGTCAGTTTGGCTCAGTCCCACCCCCATATTAGAAGCCTGGGAGAGAAAGAGGTAAGCCTTTCTCTAGGGGTAAATTCTAATTACTACTGTGTTTCTACCACAAAGACTGATAGACAATCAAATAAGACACAAAGAGGTACAATAATGTGCTTCTTAAACAGACAATTAATAACAGAAGACAATCAAAACAAGTGGTGGAGTTATTGGACACATATCTGTATCTTAAATATTTATTTATTTTACATCCCAACCATGCTTTTCCCCCTTCCCTTCTCCCAGTCAATCCCCCCCACTTCCCCTGTCCCCACATCCATTACTCCTCTGTTTTTATTCAGAAAAGGGCAGACCTCCTATGGATATCAACAAAATGGCCTATTATGTTGCAATAAGACTAAGCACATCCCCTTTTATAAAGGCTAGAAAGGGCAATCAAGTGTGAGGAATAGGATCTTAAAAGCCAGTAAGAGAGTCAGAGACAACCTCTGCTCCCACTGTTAGGAGTCCCACAAGAAGACAAAGTTACAACTGTCACACATATGCAGATTGCCTTGATCTGTCTCATGCAGGCTCCCTGGCTGTTGATTCAGTCTCTGTGAGCCCTATAAACCTAGGGTAATTGATTCTGTGGGTTGTCTTGTGATGTCGTTGACCCCTCTGGCTCCTACAATCATTCCACCTTCTCTACAGCAGGATTCCCCAAGTTTGGCCTTATGTTTGGGTGTGGGTCTCTGCATCTGTTTCCATCAGTTGCTGGATGAAGTCTTTCTGCTGACAGCTGAACTAGGGACCAATCCAAGCATATCCCACAGGCAGGACAGACTGTCAGTCAAAGATTATGTGGCTGGGTTGCTAGGTTCACAACCAAAATTGTAAGAATCTATTTTTTAAAGATAGTAAGTACATTTAAAAAGACTCAGTGGGGATTCTGGAGAGGTGGCTCACCAGTTAAAAATACATTACTGCTCTTGTAGAGGACCCAAGTTCAGTTCAATGCACCAATGCACAATGCACCAATGCACAATGCACCTATGTCTGGTAGCTCACAACTGCCTCTAACTCCAGTTACAGAGGCCTCTGATGTCTTTGACATCTGTGAGTAGAACATTGAGAATGATTCCTGATATTTCATCTATGACATTGGATGCATTAAGACAATGCACTAGTATTTACCAAGAATGGGAGATGAAAGTCTACTAACACATAATTCTATGGTAAGCAAAGTATTTCTAATATGAAGATAAGAGTTGTGAGTTCATTTCCAAGAGACAAATGCTATGAAAGGAGGACAAGCGGAGTTTTTGAGTGAAATAATTCTTCAATCTATCTGAAAGCATAAAAAGCATGAGAAGAATAGACAAATGCATAAGTATTTGGGTAAATATGAAAACCCTCCTATTAAGGGGCAGGGAGATGGCTTGGTGGTTGAACTGCTTGCAATATAATCATGATGACTTGAGTTTAGATCCTCAGAGCACACATTTAAGTCTAGGATGGTTGTGTGTATCTGTATCCCACCGAGGAGTTGGAACACGTAGGTCCTCAGAGTTTACTAGCTAGCCAATCGAGCTTAAATGGCAACCTTGAAATTCAGTGAAAGACCTTGTCTAAAAAATAGGCCAAGAGTGACAGAAGAAGACATCCATCAGTGATCTCTTGTCACCACATGGTTTTATATATAGGGGCATGTGTACGTGAATATACACACATACACATAAACACATAACACACACAAACATTTATGTATTTTGAAAATTATCATCTACTTGCTGCCTTATGATCTTCTACCTTTGATTTTATCTACATGTAAAAAATAATGGACAGAAGAGAAAAATTAACATTTTTGTTCTTTTCTGATACATAAAATAAACACAAAAACCCTGCAAAGGGCAGAAATGAAATAGAATTATCCACTTTTATAGTTTAGACTATTATTTTAATAATATGACTTAAAGATAGTGAGTGACCAAGATGTATACTGTCTCATCTCAAGGAACAAAATTCTCGCTCTAATGAAGGACAGCAAAAACAAGACAAAACAAACAAAACCAGGAGAGACAAAATGGGAGACTAAAGTATGCAATTGAATAAGGCAGAGAAATAGGGACATATGGACAGAAAACAGATACTGTAAGTAGCAAACAATACCAAGACAAATCTACTGGTGGCAAATACTTTATAAAATGCAAAAGGGCTCAAAATTCTACTATCAATATGAAAAAATCCTAAATTAAATTATTTTCTGTTTATGAGAAATATGCTTTATTCTTGGAACAGATTTCTTTATGGTCAGTGACAAGACCAGAGTGAGGAGAATGTCCTGTTAAGTTTGGGTAGTGTCTCCCTGAGGACTTGCCTTGGTTGTCAGCTGTTGACTTGAGTACCTACTAGAATGTTCAGGGTTTCCTACAGACCATTTTTGCCAAAAGAAGACAGAAATGTGAGGTAGTTCTGTGCCCACAACTTGTGCCATGGACACCACACTGAAGGCACAGGCTTGGCTTCAGCTTGCTTTGTCACAGTGCTGGGGCTGGAGGCCCTGTGCTCAGACTTACAGACATTGCCCAAGCACAGGGCTCTGAGATTCCCCTTGAATGTGCAGAAATAGAAAGGTGATAGCACTGTGCTCTCCCTGTAAGCAGATCTCTATAATGGAGGAAGAAGAGCCTGTGTGAAGAAAATATTAACATTTCTGATCTGTCCCATCACTTTAAGGAAGTTTATGAAGCTCAGGAGAGCTATTTACTGGAGGTCAGACTTGAAAAAATGTTATTTAAATGCTGATACTGCAGACAGTTAATCAAAATCTGAATAGGCTTCATTTCTTATTGATGTTAACATAGACTTATAAAGGAAAATCAGGACGAGAAAGGTAAGCATGCAGGGAGGCATGGTGGGGGAATGGCATTCAAGAAGGATACATACATCAGAACCTGTCTTCCCCCAGTGGCTCACACCAAACTACCAATTTATATCAGACTGTAAAACGCAGCTATGGATATTATTTAAGAAAAGGTTGGATACCAAATCCAGTCTTTAAGAAAATGAAAACAGATTTGCTCATGGAAGTGAAGATGTAAAGAAAGATGGAGTCATATATGGAGGAAGTTGTATTTGAAAAGGGGTGTGCTTGAGTAAGATCACAATAAGGGTTTGTTGAGTATGAGATGAATGATGGTCACTGGATACCACAAAAGAGTCAGAAATCAGAGACCATTTAGGTGAGAGTCTGAAGAACTATGTACGGCACCAATCCGATGTTTCTTACAACACAAAAACAACAACAAAACAAAGACAGATGGGTGATGTCAGCTGAGAAAATGGAAGTGTTTAACCATCTATTGACACTCTTGAAAGCAAAGATGAAAAGAGATGTTTAAAATCTTGACAAAGCTGAAAGATGAAGTTCTGCCAAAAAAATGAAAAGGACACTCACCAGAAATTAACCACACAGGGCAGACAGAGTTTAGATTAGAGAGGAGTGATGTTTTACAGCAGACAGACATAGCCCTCCCCGCCCTCCCCCTTGCTCCCCCCCACCCAGAAGCTGGATGCCTATAGAAAGGAATTATTTCCTTCTTCTTGTACGCTTTCAGCAGTAAAAACGTGACTGTGATTCAGTTAGTCAGACGATTGTAGCATGAAGAAAAGCAAGATTTCTTTAATGAGCAATATAACCATACACATTTGCTGGGATCTGTTCTTCTCTTCTAGGGTCCTTCACTCCCCCCTGATAGTTTAAGACTATAGAGAGCATGTTATATTGTTGTATTGATCTTTTGTGAATACAAAAGATTTATAATACTAAATACTAAAAATTTATAATAGTAAATTTGTCCCTTTGAAAGTATGCATGGGGGAAACTTTAAATTAGAGAAAGAAAAACACAGGCCATAGAGAGAAAGGGAAGGGATTCAGGGACAAAAACAAAGTAAGGGCAATACAGTGGGAGAAGGGCCAGATGAACCCTGAGCAGAAGCACAGATCTGGCATGGCTGTGATGTCTCGTGCTCCTCAAGGGTTTGTGTGTTGGAGACTTGGTCATTTGCTTGGTACCGCTGGAAGTGTGGGCCTTAGGTGAAGTTAAACTTGGAGTTCTTCATGTTTTGGGGGATATTATCTTTTGAAGGGATTAAGGCAGTGCTTGTGGGATCCTGGGTTCTCTCTCTAGATAGAGAAAATAAAGGGGAATGCGTTTAATAGCCGAGCACTTCTCTGGCTTTGCATTTGGAGATGACATTATCTCTCTTTTCCATACAAGTTCTTACCACTGTGAACCATCCACTATGACGTTCTCACCAGAGTCCAGTTTATACTATTGGACCTGTAGAAATTCAAGCTAAGTAATCTTCTTTTCTTTTCTTTTCTTTTCTTTTCTTTCTTTCTTTCTTTCTTTTTTTTTTTGAGACAGGGTTTCTCTGTGTAGCTTTGGAGCCTATCCTGGGACTCGCTCTAGAGAGAAGGCTGGCCTTGAAAAACAGAGATCCACCTGCCTCTGCCTCCCAAGTGCTGGGATTAAAGGCGTGAGTCACCAATGCCCGGCCCTATTTTCTTTTTAAAGGCATCCTGGCCAGATATTTTAAAATAATAGAAGGAAGTAGACTAACACAAATAGAAAAAATAAATTTCATCTAAACCCTGACTATCTTTTTAAAATAAAAACATACTACCTAGAACCAAAGCCCAGTAGAAATATAAATATCCATTCTGTTTGTCATTGTCAGAGAGCCTTAACAAATGATATTATACAAATGCACGCATGCACACGCATGAACACAACACAACACACACACACACACACACACACACACACACACACACTGAACAGGCTTTGAAATTATAATACATTAAATTTTTGCTGTTGTAAAATGTTACGCTGACAATAAACTTTGAAGTCCCAGGTTTTATTTTCCCTGGCCTTGTTTTTATAAAATCACCCTCATCTAATGTGAGCTTGAGCCTCACACTGACATTGCCTCATTTTCTAGTCCATTGTATATGGGCAATTCTTATTTTATAGAGAAAATAGATATTTTTAATGAAATCTCAAAGCATATTCTCTGCAGAGAGCTACTTTCACATTAAGTGAGCTGTCTAATTACAACATGTAGAAAAACAACACTTAATTACATTTTTCAAAACTAAACATGAAACATTGAGAACCTGATGGTGACATTATCATCAAGGCAATGATAAAGGTCTCATGCAGAAGCCTCTAACTCTCTTGGGTGAAAGGCTTTTTAAATTCTAATTAGTCACATATATGTAATTTGTGAATAGAAACACTAAAAGAATAGACAAATAGACTAAATTCATTTTCCAATTTAATGTGATGTCAAAATAGGAGTTAGGCAGACTGAAGAAAAAGACTTTAATGTTGTATGATTTGATGTCAACATGAAGGCTATTTTTATCTACTGACCTGTTGGTATTAATCTTAGGTTATAGGGTCTAATATACCTGACTTATAAATATGCCACAGAAAGGCATAATCAGATTGTGTACACACTACAGTTTAAATTTGCATAAACTTTAAATTCCTGCTTTTCAGAGTCTGCCATCAAATATTTCAAAACCAATAACTAGTAAAAGTCACCTTAAGGATCCTGCCTAAACATTATAATTTAAATTTAAAGAAGTGCTATAGAAATTATTCATCTTAAATGAGATCTTTAATTTTACCTGATGTTCAAAACTTAACTTGTCAAGGTGAAGAATGAAAACTGTGTGGTTTGTAAAATGAAGGCACTTGCTATAACTTCAGTCCACAATGATGCAAAAATTATTCAAAATTTACTAATGACTGTGGTTAATTAAAATCATATCTAAACATATCTCTCCTCAATAAAAAACAGTCAATGTGAATAAACCTATACATACATGATCACCATTGTTACTAATTCAAAAATGTTCAGAAGGAATTACAAATGACATAAAAATAAAAAGGAGCAAAATTGTCCAGCTTTTCTTTACATGGAGTTGAAAAACCAAATTTGTGGTTTATCGACACTTAGAAGAGTGTTTTCAGAGTGTTTTGAAAGATAAAATAATAGCCATTAGATTATTTCATATATTAAGGAAACTGGATAATGGTACTGTAAATATAATAATCAATAGCAGCTTCAAAGTACAATATGAATATAAAGCATGTGAATATAAAGCATCCTTGTGTGGTTAACACATCCCATGTGAAAGGGTACCATATTTATGCTGTATATTTATATATATTTCAAAATATATTTATCCATTTTTATTCATGTTTTTAAGTGTTTACTTGCATGTGTGCATGTGCACCACATGTTTGCAGTACCCACAAAGGCCAGAAGAATATGTGTCAGTTTCCTTTGAACTGGAGTTACAGATGGTTATGAGCTATGCAGGATCTGTGGGAGAGCAGCATTTTCTTATAACCCCTGAGCCATATCTCTATGTCTCATGCTATATATTCTTGAACATTGCATTATACTGGCATCTGTGAAATGGCTGGAAAGCATTAATTTATGTAAAAGGTCAGAGTGGGAATCAAAGTTGTGAAATTATGTTCTCACACGGGGGTTGTGACGTGATATCTTGTGATGAGCAAAGATGTTAAGAATGTAAGACTTCATCCTACACAGGAACTCTAAAGATCTTGAAGTATGTGAGTAAGTCTCTGTGGCTCAAAGGTTGGAGGTCCTTGTATAGAACTGTTTAAGTACTATATCTCTGAAACATATATATTGGGCATAACGAAAGGGAGATTGTACAAGCTCCTTGACACAATTTAGGGCTACAGTGGGATGAATCTACCCAATGTGAGTTGAACATATTGTTAAATGGAAATACAGGTGCTGTCTTGCAGTAGAGTCACTGTGACCTTCCATCTCAGTCCTGTGCCTGTCTGGGAGCTATGACTCATAGCTCCTGTATCTTCAAGAAGGTATCACTTCATACCACAAATTAGTAGCTCACACAAAGACCACAAATCTAAAAATAGTTTTTCTTGAGTGTCTTGGGACTCACAAGCTGTCAAGTTACAACTTGAAAGATTTACACTGATACCAGCTTAACTTGTTTATTTTCACCATCCAGGAGGAGACATTTTTGAAAAGTCTCTTAGATTTTTTTTTTTTTTGCCATGCTCATGCATCCACAATTGAATTAGAAAACTTCTTAAATTTATTTTGTCAAAGACCAATCATCTAAAATCCATCCTGGATACTACTTAACCTGTTTAACCTAAAGCTCCACTTGTTTTTGATCTGATTTCTTTTTTTAATTAGTAATAATTAAATTTATTATTTTATTTAACATCCCAACCTGACTGCAGGCAGTTTCTCCTCCCTTCTCACCTCCCATTTCTTCCTCCCATGTCTGCCCCCAGCCCCCACCAATTCACTCCTTCTCTGTTTCAGTTCAGAAAGTGGGAGGCCTCCCATGGGTATCAACAAAGCATGTCAAATTGATGTAGGACTAAGCCCCTTCCCTTGTATTAAGAGTGAGCCTGGCAACCCAGTCTGAGGAATAGGTTCCTGAAAGCTAGACTAAGCACTAGGGTCAGGTCCTGCTACCACCACTAATAGTTCCACAAATAGAGAAAGCTGCACAACTGGCACACATATGTAGATGGCCTAGGTTGGTCCCATGCAGGCTCCCTAGCTGTTGGTCCATAGTCTGTGGGCTTCTATGAGCCTAGGTTAGTTGTTTCTTTGGGTTCCCTTATGATGAACTTGAACCCTGTAGGTTGTACAATCTTTCCTCTATCTCTTCAACAGGATTCCACAAGCTCTACCCAGTGCTTGGCTGTGGGCTTCTTCATCTATTTTCATCAGTCACTGGATGAAGGCTTTCTGATGACAATTGGGGTAGTCACCAATCTGATCACAGAAGGTCAGTTCAGACTACCTATCCACTATTGCTAAGAATCTTAGCTGAGGTCATTTTTGTAGATTTGTGGGAGTTTCTCTTGTACCAGGTTTCTACCTAACCCCCAAAATGCACCCCCCTGATCTCTTTAATTTTTGGCATGTTCACATATTCACAGTTGAATTTCTAACTTCTGAAATTGATTTGGTCAAAGATTTTTTTTTTTTTTTGAGATAGGGTTTCTCTGTGTAACAAGTCTGACTGTCCCGGAACTCACTTTGTAGACAAGGCTGGCCTTGAACTCACAGAGATCTTCCTGTTTCTTTCTCCCAAGTGCTGGCATTAAAGGTGTGTGCCACTACTGCCTGGATCTACTTAACCTGTTTAACCTGAAGCTCCATTTGTTTTTTATCTGATTTCTTTTCTTTCATTCCTTTATTTTTATTTTTATTTTTTTAATATTACGTGGCTCTGTGGAGCATTTGATTGATCTGGTCTTTAAAAGATTATTTCACTCTTGGTTTCTATGCCATCCTTCTCTGATAGTTTCCCTCCTGTTTGTTTTTGTTTTTGTTTTTGTTTTCTTCCTGAAATTGTCACCTAAGATCTTCAGAGAGTTTGGAAGAAATTGGTTTCTGGAGACTGCTTTGTCTTCTGGTTCTTACACATCTTCTTTGATAAATGTACCCATTCTTCCATCCAGCTCTTCTTCTGATGCTGATTACTGTTGCACCTGCCCACAGAACATTTTCATGAGCTATTCCACTTCTGATCTCACTGCTATAGTTTGCTCTGCTTGGCATTGTTCAGTGATCCATAAAGGTAACTAACTTGTTGTCTCTTTCCCTCCTTACATGTGCTCTATACCAGACATGGCACTTTCTTTTCAGAACTTGGGAATTGAATCTTGCTCACCAGTAATGTCTCCATCAATAACCCCTGAATATATCCTATTTGGAAAAAACAAAGATCATTTACAAGTAATATAATATTGAATTAAGATCTCTCATGATGAAATCCTGTATTAAGATGGGCACTGAATTCAAGGGCACTTTCTCTTCCAAGAAACAGAAAAGGAAAAAACAGAGCAAGACAGAGGGGTTTCAGGAAGATGGAGTGAGATACTGGAGGTGCTTTGCCCCTGACCAAGAAATGCCCAGGAACATCAGAATATAGAAGAGGCAGGGAAGGATTCCACCTTCCTGGGGTTAGGTCTTCAACTTCTAGCTTTTGGGTTAAGAATGCATACATTTCTGTTGTTTCAAACCACTGAGTTGGTGGTGATTTATGGTGTAGACCCAGAAACCCACATAGTGCCCATTCTTAGTTTACCCATGCTCCAAGGTCTGCCTTTTATACTTAAGTTGGTTTTTGTTTTCTTTACATTTTTAATTTAAATTAGAAACAAGATTGTTTTACATGTCAATCCTAGTTCCCTCTCCCTCTACTCCTCCCCTGACCCCACTAACACCCTACCCATACCCTTTCTGCTCCCCAGGGAGGGTGAATCCTTCCATAGGGGTCTTCTTGAAAGCATAGTTTCCCTTTAGACTTCTATTTCTTAAATACAGGATTGTGAATTTCTTCTTTCTCCATGGTGGTACCTAACATTTGGCATATGATTGTTGTAAAACAATTAATTTTTGTTAATATATTTGTTTGTGTTAAATGTTACATAGTTAGCACAAATGTACATATAGTAAAACTCAATATTTCAAGTCATTTAAATTATTTTAGGAAGTTATTTTATTATTTGAGCTGGCAAGATGGCTCAGCTGGCAAACATGCTTGCCTCCATACCTGACACTCTAAGTTCAATTCCCCAGGGCTCACATGGTGAAAAGAGAGAACAAACTCCTACTCATACACAGAGAGAAATAAATATATAGATGTAATAAAAATTGTCTTGTTAGACATCCAACCTATTCCTAATTTAAAATTCCTACTTCTATATTAAAACCACAGATACTTTGCTAAGTCACTCGGTAGGGAAAGGCAACAAAGGGACTCAAGATCTGTTACTATAAAGAACAGAGAATGTTAATTCATTTCCTTAAGGCAGGCTCCCTAAATATACTGTTCATAATTGCATGTGTTTTGTTTAGGACACAAAAAGCTCTGCCAGGAAAATCTCATGTCTTTATCTTAGATCTACAGCTGGCAGCTACCACACGCTCACACACCCACGTGCATGCCCTCTCATTAACCCTGTTTGAGGAGGGTCAGTGCATCTCTGACACATCCCAACAGCAACAGAAGGAGACCCAGATACACTTAACAGTATTAGTTATTTGCATATAAAATGGTCAAATGGTCTAATTAAAAGGCTTGCTGTGTATTTGAACAAATGTGTAT
Source organism: Cricetulus griseus (assembly GCF_003668045.3). Lineage (NCBI taxonomy): Eukaryota > Metazoa > Chordata > Mammalia > Rodentia > Cricetidae > Cricetulus > Cricetulus griseus. Next base: position 213,748,577 of record NC_048595.1, read on the forward strand.
AAAGCAGCTTAAAAGGCATAATCCTCTTCAATCTGAAATTTTATTGAAAGACAGATGGATGGAGATAATAAGCATAATTTCTAGCTAAAAATACATGCATGCTTTATTTCTCTACAATAAAATGTGTTCTGTACTTAATATTCTCCTAGCGGAGTTTTCCTCTTAACAATAATAAATAAGAATTTGACTTTGCCAGCTGAAGCTGAACTTTTCAAATATCTTTCAAAAATATGGAAATTTTGGTCAAAGGAAACAAACTTTCAGATCCAAGATGATTGCATACTGGAGACATAATTATGTTGTACTGAGCAGGCATAATATATTCTTACTTAAAATTGGCTAAAAGAATAGATTTTTAACTGTTAACACACACACACACACACACACACACACACACACACACACTCATACAAAGTACATATGTGAAGTGATAGAAGTGGCAATTAGCTTGATTATGAAAATAATTTTACAATACATCTCTCTCTCTCTCTATATAAATATATATATAATATAATATATATATATATATATATATACACCTTGGCATTATAGTATTTTTATGAATTATAGATGATAAAGCTGGAAAAACAAAACAAGCAACAGCTATAGTATTGATATGGCCAAGGAACAAAGTGGAGCTCACAATAAGGGAGGCAAACATTTTTAATGCCTATATAGAAGAAGGTCTTTGTGAGACCAATAGAAAACCAAGGATTTTCACAAACTACAAAGTCCATGAAGAAGTCTATTCATTCCAGGGCTTTCATAACAATGGAGCAAATACTAATTGTTTCAAAATAAGAAAAATGTATTTTACCATAGTTTAGGAAGTCTCAATTGAGGTGTCAGCAGGAAAATCCCTTTGGGGATGTTGGGAGGGAGCCTGCCCATGCCTCTCTGGCAAAAGTTGTTAGTACCAACTATCTTTGGTATTGCTTAGCTTGTGGCAACCTAGGCCCAATTGATACTTCCATCTCACATGGTTCTGACCCTGTGTGTCTCTGTGTGGTTTTTGATTAACAAGGCATACAATGGATTTATGGTCCTTTCCAACCCAACATGACCTCATTTTAACTATGACATTGGCAAAAACCCTATTTCTAAATAAGGTTAATTTTTTGTGGATATGGCTTGGGGTCATGGTACTCAATTTAGTGCAGCAGGAAAAAGGTCTCTTCACTCATCACAAAGTTACTAACTTCCACAATCATTTTCAAAGTCAAAGAAAAGTCTAATAAAGAAAGAAATGAGGAAGGTACCATGTCTGCTTATGAAATATACACATCACTGGCTTCTGTTTGGTTAAGAGGTTTTAAGAACACAATGCAGTGAGGCACACCAGTTTCTTAATAGTTTGCTTTAATTCTTATATACAAAACACAAGGAGCTCTTTTTTATATTACTATGTACAGTTTTCTGATGTGGAATGTCCTTCTGTGTTTGCTTATCTTATTGATGTTGAATAAAGCACTATTTCACAAATGAGGCAGCAAGTTAGGTGGGAGTAGGAGTCGAGGAGGATTCTGGGAAATGTAGTAAAAAGAAGCTTTGTGATACTGGCAGGAAGTGACATAACAGTCAGACTCATATATAAGCAGGGACAAATAGAAAGTCGTCCCTTTTCTCTTGCTCTTCCTCCTGCTCTCTGCTCTGGAGACACCATGTTAGCCCAGGAAGACAAGACGCCTTCCACTAGCATCCTCCATAAGATAAGTCTTATGAATATGTTTGTAATTAAGACTGAGCTAGCAGATGAGAAATCCTAGTCTTTCACCAAGCAACATTTGTACCTAATATAAGTCTCTGTGTGTTACTGGGACCTTAACTTGGCCTCAGGCAGAACTTGGGCAGGGTGAAGGAAAGCGCCCACATGGAGGCAGGGCTTGGGTGGCTGTGGCGGAAAGATTTATTGTTACACTTTTCTTTATCAAAATATGGGGGGGGGGGCTTTAAGAAAAATCTCAGTGGAGTATACAAACATTAGGAAACTGTGGACATTGTTATTCTTTTATGAACTTAAAGATGTATGTACATGTGATTTTAAAAAGAGGCTTTTAGCTTTTGGATCATTGTAACAGATTTAATTTATCTTAGGAAAATATTATTGAATGAATGAATACCATTCAACAAGGAAGGAAGAGGGAAGAATTACTGTTTCCCAACTTGTTTTTCAGAAAATATAATACAATGTAAACATTGGCTATGATATATGGGGAAAGAGAAAATGACTTTTAAAAAACTACAATTTTAAATACAAATGAGGATCATTTGAAGAGTGAAAAATTTAAAAGGCAATCATTTAACTCTGTTTAATTGAATAGCAGCAACATAGTATTTTCAATGTCTCCCTGCACAAATGTAAGTAGATAAACATAGCTTAAAAAGTTGAAGTTCTTAAATCCATACTAATCATAACATTCAACAAAATAAAAGAAAGACTATGGCCGGATGTTGCTCTTAGTATCATAAACTTTTCATAAACTTTTCCTCTAACATAGTAAGCATCTTTAACAAAATCGCAATACTTTATCTAGCCCCTATGAGGTAAAACAAGAATGGTTTGTTTTCTAAACAGTTAAATCATTAGCTTGTGAAGAGATCGAAGCAAATTTGGTTTTAAATAGCACTGTAAGAATCCTTCACCCCTTTAGACTTTAACGTGATGCTGGAAAGCAGTAAAATACAGTGTATAATTTAGAAAAGAAAACAAGGTCCTTTACCAGGCTGCCATCCCTCTGGAGTATAATCTTGTATCTAACATGTGCTTTAAAGCACATGGAAATGCATGCTGAGAGGGCTGTGGTTTTGGTAATGAGGACTTCCAAAAAGTTCCTAAGGAAATCTGATGACAGTGTCTCAAATTTCATCTCAATATGTTTTCATTCAGATGTTAGAAAAGCAGAATTTTTTTAAGGGAAATCTATTTTATCTTTTTAGCTATGCACAAATCTGAAATTTCCATGATTATGTTAACTGGAATATGCTTACAAAGTTATTTTTACATACTGAGTAAAGGAAATATATTATTTTCTTTCTAGTAGCACCTTCTTATTCATTATCTGTTGACATATTTTACAACTTTCAAATTCGTTATAGGTTATAATTAGTATACAATTCAGATAGGTAGACAATGATAATATAGTATTTAACATGCTCCATTAAATTATTGTCTTTGTGATTTACATGAATATTTAATGACAAATATCACCAAGAAATTTTATTCATTCCTACTGATTAACCATTCCTACTGAGCAACCATTAAAAAATGAATTTATATGTTATATTTTTGGAGAATCAAGATTTATCTATAGAGACATTCAAAAAGTGTGGCAAATGTGTGTGTGTTCATTTCTGTCATTCATAATACTTGTTTCAATTTCTTCCAAAGGAATTACAAGCAATAAATATTTCCCTGGCCATAGAATTTACCATCACATTGTTATAGTTTTTTAATAATTTTTGTTTTGGATGTTGTATCTGTTACATTTAGCCTATAGACCACATATACCCTAGAAGAGCTGTGGCCCATACAAAATCTTAAACTTAATTATAATACTGTGAGATTTTACATTTTTTGTAAGTCAGTTATGTGCTTTTCAAGAATGAGTTTAGTAGATGATAGCATTGTGTCCTGATATCACAAGGTTGGCCATACCTACTAGAACTCTCCAGCCATGATCTTAACATGGTCCTACAGTTATCATACATAATTGTTTGCTTTCCAGTGGCTTGTCATTTCCTAAAAGAGACACATCCAAAATAAAACAAAATCAGCATTCAGTATACATAATAGGGTTATTTTATAGGGAGAGTTCATATAAAGCTCCAGTGCAGGAAAAGAAAAAAGAGTTAGATAGTGGGAGGATTTTCAAGGGTGTATTTCAGAGACTTTCTATACATATTTTGTGGTATGATGTTTGTAATGACAGAAAACATGGAACATTAATCTTAGTTTATCAGGAGAGATATAAATGGTGGTGAGGAAGAGGAAAAAGACCATCTCTGAGAGGAAGCATCCTCACCAAAGACCTCAGCAAAGCAGTGATCCTTTGTTCTGATTCAGGTAGACTTGTAGTGAGAAAGGGAAGAGGAAAATTTTAATTTCTGTTTCAGAGTATTTAGACAACATCATACTAGCAGGTCACCATTACAGAAGCCTGGATACAATTGTGAATATTTCATTTAGGGGGATGGGCACATCTTTCCTCTGAATGGCCACTGGATCTCTTTGTAGTGTTAGATGTGACAGTTAGTTTGTGTCTTTTATCTAAATAATGAAAACACAGTACTTCTAAACATACCCTAAGTTTACTTTTCAGATTTCAGTTAAAAACAAAAATACTAAAAAGACTATATATTTAACTGTCAACTTGTTTCTGGAACCCTTTGAATATCTACCTCACTCCTGCCTTATCAATAGAACCTGGCTCTGCTACTTACCGTGCTGACTTTGAAATGGAAGAAAACAATTCAAAGATTATGAACTAGGAGCTTTAAATAACTTTGAAACAATTATTTTGTTTCATTCTAGTATTATTTCTAATTACTTTTAAAATAACATTTCCTAATTATTTTCCTTTTCACTGTTGCTTTCCAAGAGTAAACTAGGGGAATCGGGCACGTACCTCTACTGGTGAAAGACTTGCCATATTCCAATATTAAAAAGGTGGCTGTGATTGTTTATGTCCTGAGAACTGTGCAGCAGTCTGTTCTGGTCATAGCCATCAGAGATCTCCAACAAGAGTCTTAGTCAGGCCACTCTCAGCATGACCTTCTTATTCCCTGAGTCTGGTACATCAGTCTTCCGTTCCTCAGTAATGACGCACATACTCAGTTTCAAGACAAATGTACTTTTCTATTCCATCTACATCTCTAAGATATGTGCATGGTTTGACCCTTGACTTTATTTAGGTCTCTGCTCAAATACCACCTAATAACAAAGACATCTTTCTGATCACCCTCCATATAAACTTGTCTCTTTTCTCTCTTCAGCTGACCTCAGTCACCTCCCCTTACATCTTACATCTATGGTCATTGTGTGGTATCTTGTTCATTCACTTTTTGTGCATTTGCTATTTTTTACTGCCAATATACATGTGAACTTTTTAAAAGCAAGAACTCTGTCTTATTCCTGGTTGTGTGCTCTGTCTAGGGTAGTGCATGTCACCTAACTAACACTTTGTAAATACTAGTTTAATTTACTAAATAATTAAAAACTGAAACAAGAAACTGTATGTATGATGCATAGGGACCTATAACTGAGGACTTTTGTACTTACTTGTGAACTGATTGGTTTTAACATATTGTTACAAGTGCAAGTGTTGGTAAAAAAAAAAAAAGAGAAAATGTAGGAGTTAAAGCTTGGATCAAGGAAGTAGGTCACTGGATGTGCCTTTTAGAGGCATCATAGCAATTGCAAACAAATTAGAATGCATTCCATGATCTTAGAAAAACAAGTATAAAACAAACCCCAAGTCAGTAAATGGAAAGAGATAATTAACAACCAGTGTAGTGACTAATGACATGTAAACAAAAAGAATAATACATAGAATCAATGAAGCTCAGAGTTCCTACAACAGATAATGGACATAATTAAGTCATTAACCAATGTAACAAAAAAGAGTAGATCCAAAATAATAAAGTTAGAGATGAAAAAGGAGACATGAAATTCAGAAGATCATTAGGACAAACTTGGGCAACCTGTATTCCAATAAATTAGAAAAAGATACAAATGAATGTTTAGATTCATGTGATCCACAAAAATTAATTCAAGAGCATATAAAGAACTTAAGCAGATCTATGACAAGTAGAAAAACCATAGCAGTGATAGTCTCCCAGCTAAAAAATGTTGAGCCCTGTATGGATTCATTGTTGATTTCCCTGAGACCTTGAAAATATCTAATACTATTAGATATTTTTTAAATTACTATCTACTACTACTACTACTACTACTACTACTACTACTAATAATAATAATAATAATAATAATAAAATAGCTAATACTATTAGATATTTTTTAAATTACTCCTAAAATAGAAATGGGAAGAAATCTTTCAAGCTCAAATTTCATAAAGGAAGTATTACCCTAATACCCAGAATAAATAAAGATTCAACAACAAAAACAGAAGTGTTAAAATTATAGGCCATTATCTCTAATGAACATAGATACAAAGATTCTCAGTTAAATGCATGTGAAGATAATTCAACTACACATAAAAAAAATACTATTCCTAATCACCAAGTGAGTTTCATTCCATGGACGCAAAATAATAAATGTAACGTATCACATCAATAGACTCAAAGGCAGAAATCACACGTTCATCTCAATAGATGAAAAAAGCCTTTGGACAAAATCAAGCATTCCTTCATAATGAAAGTTCAGAGGCAACTAGAAACAAGAAAAATTTGTCTTAAAGAAACAAAGTTTTTTGTGACTATTCATTACCCAAAACTGTACTAAGTTGGAGAACTCAGAGTATATCCACTAAAAAGGGGCACAAGAGTGCCCAATTTTTCCATTATTATTCAATACTGTACTCGTAGCCTTCTCTAGGAAAACTGGACAAGAAGAGAAATAAAAGAGACACAATTAGAAGCAAGAGTGAAATTATATGTATTTGCCAACAACATAATTCTGTGTGTAAGATTGCCTAACATATTCCACCAGGAAACTCTTGGAAGTATTAAACACTTGCTGAAAAGCACAGGACACAGAATCAATGGGAAAGCAATAAAAAAATACCATTCAAAATAGCCTCAATACAACTAAAACACAAACCTAGGAATAAAAGGAACAAATGAGGTGAAAGACATCTACAATAAAAAAATCTCAGAACTCTGAAGAAAGAGATTATAGAGACCTTCCATGCTAATGGACTGTCAGAATTAATAATAGGAAGATGGCTGTATCACCAAACAGGAGCTATAGACACAATACAGTCTAGTCACATTCTTCACAAAAATAATTTAAAAACCCAACCTAATCTAAACTCCTTCATGTGTAAGCATAAAGGACCTGTAAGATGAGTACAAAAACAATGTGGTTGTTATCACAAATAGCACACTCTCTCTCTCTCTCTCTCTCTCTCTCTCTCTCTCTGTGTGTGTGTGTGTGTCTCTGTCTCTCTCTGTCTCTGTCTCTCTCTGTCTCTCTCTCTGTGTCTCTGTCTCTCTCTCTCTCTCTCTCTCTCTCTCTCTCTCTCTCTCTCACACACACACACCCTTAAGAGAATTTCTGGGTGGGTAGTCACCCAGTTTGGTTGCTTTGGTTGGCATATTGCCCCTGGCATATATTAAAATCCATGTTCACAGAACTAAAGCAGGATAATCACTAGTCCTTAGTTCAACAATCCATTCTCACCTTTGCTACCTAAGCTCAGTACTACTTTTTGTAAGTAATCTTTCACATGTTGAAGTTGTCTGAATGTATCTTCAAATGAATAACACAAGAGTGTTTTCTTCTGTGACTAACAAAAATGGAAAGCAATTCTCTCATGGGAAACATAGCCCAGTGCACTTTAAACATAATAATAACATCCTTTGTAAATGTATCTAACATAAGTCAGTCTGTCATTTCCATTGAGTCTTATGCTTATACTTCAGTACTCAAAGTAATCCTGGCCTTAGAAGACTTCTCCAGAAGTCAGACAGTGGCACAATCTTGTAATTCTTTGTCTGGTTGCAGCTCAGAGCAAAATCTGCAGCAAGATCACTTTTTTGTTCTGCATGGCTTTTTTTTCTGTTGGGTTTGGAGGAATTGGAGAGGGAGTAAAGACAAGAAGAAGTCAGGTTGACTGAGGCTCCCTGGCATGAAGAATCATAAACATAATCATACAAATCTACAAATAAGTCAAACTTATAGTCCTTTGCACAGCTAAAACTTGGAATGATGAGGCAGGAGGACCACAAGTTCAAAGCCACAGTGAGCTAAAGAGTGAGACTCTACCTGAATAGGATAAATCAAAGCATACCATCATAATCTAAAAATACATTGTGTGTGTGTGTGTGTGTGTGTGTGTGTGTGTGTGTGTGTGTGTCTGTGTGTGTGTGTGTGTGGTTGTGTGTGTGTGTGTGTGTGTGTGTGTGTGTGTGTGTGTGTGTGTGTGTGTGTGTGTGTGTGTGTGTGTGTGTGTGTGTGGCGGGGGAGGAGTTTGGGAATGGGGTAATACTAGGCCCAGGGAAGAACTTACCTCCAAAAAAGAACTCAGCCAATGGAAGCACATAGAAATGTGAATAGGAATAAAACTCTCTGTTTTGTAACAAATGGACATACCAGCCATTCTTGTTGTTTGTCCAGCTGATGCCCAACTTCTTTAGAACCAAAAGTAAATCTGCCTAATTTTTGCTACTCTGAGTCTCTAGTACTGTTATTATGAACTAAGGATAATTTTTCTCACTATAAAACACACACAAACACACACACACACACACACACACACACACACACACACACACACACACGAGAGAGAGAGAGAGAGAGAGAGAGAGAGAGAGAGAGAGAGAGAGGTGGAGGCAAGGATTAAATTTTAAATGGCAAAATAATAGTTTCTCTAAAAAATTCTTATGAAAAGAATCACCAGTCTTGGCCTGGGGATATAGTTCAGTTGGAAGAATGCTTATCTAGCATGCACAAAGCCCTGGATTTAGTCACCAGTACCACATAAAATGGATATAGTGGCACATACCTAGAATCCCAGTATACAAAAGATGAAGGCAGGATGATCAGGAGTTCAAGACTGTCTTACCTTACACATTAAGTTTGAGACAAGCTCACTACATAAGATCTAAAACAAAATAAAATCTAAAAACAAGATAATTTTTTTGAAAATTGTCACAATTTGTCATCGGTCCATAGTACATACTAATTTATGTTACAACTATGGTCTGTACACAATCTTAAGCAACATCATAGTAACAGATTTATAATAAAAAATTGGAACAAAATGATAATATGTAATTACTGGGCAGATTCCCCTCTCCCATGGTGCTTTCTTAGTGACACACATTCTACCTACCAAAAGTCTCTTCAGCTTTTTTAGAAGGTTTGGTTGATGACTTCGGGTTTGTAACACAATGTGAGAGGCATTGATTACTCAATTGGTATTGAGCCCTTAGAGGGAAATTAAACTGATGTTGCATCTCTGTACACTCACAGAGTTAGACAAGCTCTAAGCGTGCATCCTGCATCCATGGTGATTGAAATGAATCCCCCAGTGACTTCTCTCACCAATTGCCAAGGCCTTATTAACACAGAGTTAGAAAACACCCAGTGAACAGGAATGCCCACTGATGTGTGAGCCAGGCAAGAGGGATTCTTGTCAGTAGAATATATATATTAGTACAGACTTGTTCACAGAAGTGTTTCAGAAGATAAAAATGGTTGGCAGACAGTCCTTGATTTGGATAATGCAGGTGATTTAAGAAACTAGTTGCAGCATAATGCAAGGAAAGTGTTATCAGGATGAAGAATGCATGCTGTTTCAGGATTGGGATAATTGGGCAAACCTCATCTACTGTAACCAGAGCCTTGGATTCTCAGTCACTTAGGATAAACTAAAATTCATGCTTTGCTTAGACAGAGGCCAGAAGGAAGTAGTTTGATGGCATGAGGAGATGTATACTCCTACTGGTAAAGGGAGGGAAATCTGTGTTTTTCTTATTATGGCATAGTAAAGCCATTTCAGGAAAGAGTTTGGTCATCTTTTATAGTCTGTGAACACTTTACAGGAAAGTCACATTTTATGGAGTTTTCAGGCAGCTTGTACTACAGAGCTAGGCTTTCTATCTACCTTAATTAACAGTCTCAGAATAAATGCAGGCACACTGTTCTTTGAGAGAGCTGTGCACACTTGGGGGTCTGGTGGCATGCTGAGAGAGTGCTGACATCAGAGGAAACTGACTCCAAGGACTATTTACCTTATGCAATAACCTACAAGAAAACAAAACACATTTTCTTTACTGTAGAATAGTGATAATAAATAATAATAGTGGACTGCACAGTGAATTGAGCAACCTGTCCTGTTGCCATACATAGTAATATCTTTAAACTTTAAACTTTACATCACCAAATGCAATTAATGAGTTGGGCAGAAGTTTGAAGTGAATGTAGGGAGAGCGCTGGCATTTAAACTTGTATATATGACACCTTGATATATATGCTGCTAAACAACGAATAAGAGCATATTGTTGACCATTCCAGTTTTACATGTTACTGTGAGAATAAATTTCTATCATTTGTTTATTGTTATGCATTTTATATTTTAATCAATTAACATTTCTTTCTTGTTAATTACTTCGGTACTTGGTTGAGCTCATCATATAATAGAAAATATGTAGCAAAAATTTTGCTATCCTACCAATAACCATTTTCTTCCAATCACAGTTGATTTTCACACTCACTTGTAGGGAATGCTGCTATACAACAATGGATATCCCGATTATACCTGTCACTATTTAACAAAACTAAATTTTCCTGAAGTTGCTGGTATGGATTGGGGTAATGTGGTCATGTTCAATGTGCTTGAACTCCACGTGAAAGCTTTTTAAGCAGTGGGCAATCACTGTCTTGTTTTATCTGGTGCAAATCTCCAGAGGTCCTCTCAAGTCCAAGAACTCTTTCTTCCCAGAAGAGTCTGAGTAATTATCACCACCAGTAAAGCATTAATACTGTGGCCAAATACATAGCAGAGAATACTCCATCATTTACTGGATTTTCAAGTGTTGTGGAAATGGCTGTCTTGAAAAGATAGTTTTCTAGATGAGATACAATTGTCAATGTTGTTGTATATCAGACAATCTAATTAAATACACTCTGACTTAAAATACTGATAATACTAAGTGTGAACTTTACTTTCTGTTAAAGGATTGCAATTATATGTAAAGATCCATTGAAATAGTATTCCTTGACTTTCATTTTAGTTGTTTTATGACAGAAGACAAGTTACTGCATGATAATTTTTACTTCTTCAAGCATCATGTTGTCTCCTGTGTGAAGGGATGGGGCTCTTTGAAGCAGAATCCTCTTACTACTGAATGATACTATAAACATCAGCTAAAACAAGACTTTCTACCATCACAAAAGTATCCTATTAAATCATTGACTGAGAACAGTACATATAGACATGGGAATAGGACAAATTTTGAATTTTTGAATTTAAACAGGCTGTAGTTTAGGATGACTTCCAAGAAAAATTGTACTCTTGCTCCACGTCTGCAGTCCCTTGTATCTGTCCATGATGTCAGTGGGGATGTGTGCCACATTGTCAGTAGCTGGCAAATACTAATGCAGGAAGGAAATCGTTTTCACTTGGCACAGACACTATTTTCTATATTTACACGTATGATGAGCCTTTTAAGTGAATCTGTCACTTGCATACCATCACTCTGCAGCAAGCCACCTCTTAGAGTTAACAGCTGGTAGTGTAGTCTCATGTCAAAGGAGCCCCTTTCTTCTACACTCTCCCATCTGATTGCCTGGTGAACGCTAATTGTTCTCATTTTTATGGGTTTCCAGATGTCTACTGGTTCTACTACAAGATTGAAGAGCTCATTCAGTAAAGAAAATATTAAATTCTGAGTATTCCTTTGTACATATGCAACTAACACACACATACATAGTTTTTGTGCTACATTTCTATCTTGTGGGACTTTTAAATCTCATTATCAGTTATCAATGCCTTCTAAATACAGTGCATCGGGAGGATGCTTGACTTAATACAAGCCTATTCAGGGCTTGCTGTGTTCAAGACTGTGTCCAGGAAGCTTCCATATCCTTTATTTCACTATGCAGGTAGCTACATCACTTGGCAATGCACCATTTTCTTTGCTCATCTTGGGGATGATTTTCCACACTGTTTAACAAAGACAAAAGCTGTAACAAGTGTGGGTGTGGTTAATGGGTGAGGTAGGCAGAGTACCAGTGGACCGCTTTTCTCCACAGGAGCAAATGCTGTGTGCTCACAGCCCTATGGGAGCTTTTTAGCTGCCTTTGGAAATTAATGCTCTGCATTTGATTACTGTCTGCTAAAGACACAAATTTCTCAGAAATCCCTTTGTTATCTATTTGATTTTCGGGGAAAAATGATAAATTATCTGTGTGCTGGTTTATGGTTCTGCATTTCTTGAAATTCTGGAGCTATATGTGAGAATTTGAAGGATCCAAGGGGATATGTTTCAAAAATTTAACAGCGGGTTAAATCCTGGATTCAATACTTTGTAACCTGAATTTGTAGGAAACATTCTGGGTTTCAAATTTTTAAAAAGGATTTATTTTTACTGTATGTGTATGTGACTGATTGCATTCATGGAAGCAAACCCTCGTGTCCTCCTATTGGTCACAGAAGCCAGAAAAGGGAGTCACATACCATGGACCTGGAGTTACAGCTAGTTGTGAGCCACCATGTGGGTGCTGGGAACTGAGCCTGAGTCCTTTGAAAGCACGGCCAGTGCTCTTAACTGCTGAGCCAGATCTCTAGATCCTGCAATTGTTTTCTGCATAAAACGAGTATGCTGATAGCATTTTCAGGTATTTAAGTGAGATAATATATTCAAACTGCTTACAGGATAAGCAACCAGATGTGACCCGTGTAATTAGCAACTGACTGGAAGTTTGGTTAAGTTGTACGTAAGTGGTCAATAGGTCATTTTACCATTATAACTAAAGCCAAGCATTTAAATGGATTCTTTATAAAACTTCATCAAGTAAAGGTAATCTTTACGAACAGAGAGGGTTTGTGGAGACTAAAATAATATGAGCTGCTTCATAACTTTAGGTCACTAGCTTGATGAAATCTCATGTTGTCTTTTTATTTTATCCTACCTGGATGTCCCAACCCCTCTGTGTGTGCTACTTGTTCATTAGTCACTCAGGAGACATGCTGGTTGTCAGATAAACCGCCATGATATTGCAATGCTTGTGATCAGTTAACCCTCAGTATACTTAATATTTCACAGCACACGGGACATGATGTTGACATTTGGAGTATGTTAAGGATATTCCATAAATTGCTGAGATGGCAATGCTCTAGGGAAGACAGTTCTATGGGACAAGACATCCCTGGTATGCACAAACATTGCAGACAGCAAGGGTAATGGCCACAGTATACAAAAGCTTAGTTAAGATGGAGAAAGCATTACATGTTATCACAGGTATAAAAGTAGAGAAAAAAAGGTACTGTGTGAAGTTTCAGTTATCTAATGGGATATTTGAACACATCTCATGAGGGTAAGGGTCATTAAAAATGTGTCCACAATCACTTCATTATCCCACAAACCCAATCTAACAGACACTAACATTATTTACTTTAAAGTCAATGTAACAAAACACCTAGATGAATAACTCTAAAAAGGATATGCTCATAGTGCCAATCATGTCAGGTCACCATAGAGGAGAAGATTGGAAGATAGAATGTGCAACTTCATGATGGCCACAGAGAAAGTGGCATGCAGGATGGGACCAAGGTAAGAAAGAGTACACAAGAAAGATACCACTCCAATAGTATACTTTCTCCAAATTGGCCCCCCCTCTCTCTCTCTCTCTCTCTCTCTCTCTCTCTCTTTCTCTCTCTCTCTCTCTCTTCAACACCTCCCAATAAAACTATCACACTCCAAAGCCATCAGGGACTAAATCATTCATTGCCAGGGACCCTGTGATCTAATGGCCCCTGGGAACACCAGCACAGACACAGCCAGAGGTATTGGCATGACTTGATCTAATCAAGTTGACCATTGTGATAATCAGACAGATTAAAATTTAGCCAGATTAGTGCTGGTGGAAAGACTTGTTAGGCCTCCTTATACATGACACAGACCAGGAAGTTCAAGACGTAGAAAGGCAACTGAATTACTGGTTGTGATACTGCATAACATTTTAGTCTCACTTTAATGGTGTAGTAAGTATAAAAATTGAAGAAATTGAACCTGAAAGAAACCTTTCAGGAGGAACTATGCATATGCTAAAAAACCATTATGTGGAAATGCAATGAGTTTATTCATATGGCTCAAGTCCTAAAAATATGGAGGAATATGTAGAAATTATAGAAAGCTATACTACATATAGAAAACAAAAAGTTAACTCGATGTACACTGGGTAATAAAACATGAGGTTTTTTTTGTAGAAAAATAATGAATTCTCCATCATCTGAGATTGTCAAAGTAAGGTGAAAAGGATACTTGGTGTCTATTCTAGGTGGGGTTAAAAATGTAATGATTTTTAGGCATTTCTTAAATCTGAGAATCTATGCCCAGGGAATTTACTGTTATAATATGCACATCTAGTATAGCTGGATAAGGCATATATACATGATGGTTACAAAATGGAAATTCATTCAAAAGAAAATATAAAGAAATACAAGGAAAGAAAATACTGAGGTAGCAAATGTCTTCTTTGCTCTCTGCTTTTAACATTAATTTGGTGGTTTTTTATTGAATTATATTTAAATGTATGTGATATATGAATTATGACAAACATAAATGTAATAATGTTCTGAGGCATAGAGAGTACAATCTTATGATAGAGTTCCTCAAAAAGAATACAAAACACACTGACACCACTGCACAGATTTTGAGCATCAGGTGGATTTCCTGGTATTTTAGCCATTTTCCTTCTACTGCTTGGAACAATATTTCCTCAGAGACTCCCTTATAAAAGTTACATTTTCGAGGATCTCTGTGAGTTCGAGACCAGCCTGGTCTACAAGAGCTAGTTCCAGGAGAGCCTCCAAAGCCACAGAGAAACCTGTCTCGAAACCCCCCCCCCCAAAAAAAAGTTACATTTTCATAAGGGAGATGTGCATTGCCTACCTGATTTTTTTAACAGTTACATAAGTTATGTTTTAAACATAGATGTGACTTTGAATATTCATCAGACAGTATGAGTAGATTATATGATCCTGTACCAATGGATGACACTATGAAGAGGGAACACATAGAGAACATCTTAAAATAGATTCTAAGATCATTTCTGTAAAATTTTCTGAAACTCCAAGTGGCCATAACAAGGTAGATAGGTTGATGGAGAAGGTGGTGCTGCAGTGTATCACTAACTAATATTGTCAGGGATCATGTTTGTGAATAGTCCAAGGTCAGCTGTTGCAGTTTGACTTTCGGCTCTGGCTCATTGTAGAGCCACCCTGGGATTTTTTTTTTATCACTAAGTCATAGAAAGAAGAGAAAAAAACAAGGGAACATATGCTTTTTTCAATGACAAATGATTAGTTTAAAAGGTGAACAAATGCCTTAATTAAGTTCTGAAGTGTTGATGAAAATAAATGTTAATTGTTTTTAAGCAGTTAGTGAGCTTGCTCCCATTTGGCCATTTTTAAGTATGTGTGTTTATGCCTGTACATGTGTTCATTTGAGTGTGCACTTGTGTATGCATGTATGTGAGTATGTATGTGCACAGGCTTGTGGAGGCCAGAGGTCAAAGTCAGGTCTTATTTGATTGGTTTCCACCTTACTTCAAACAGGATCTCTCTCTGAATACAGAGATTGACAATATGGCTAGACTAGGTAGCCAGCCAGTCCTAGGGACTCTCCTGTCTCTGTGTCACCAGTGCTGGGATTACAGGTGTGTGCTGATGTGCACTGCTCTTATATAAGCCGTGGGAACCAAACTCAGGTCCTCATGGTTGTAAGACAAGCACTTTACAGATTGATCCATCTCTCCAGCATCTATCTACACTTTTAAAAATTGTATAAGCATGTGACCCCCCAAGTGTGATGATAATTATCTAAGTACCCTCCCATCAACATCAATTCCTAACTTTGCATTTGTGAGTGGATGAGGAGAGCTGTCATAACCTCTGAACACTTTCAGCAGCTCTAAGCATAAGTGGCATGAATGATCCTTACAAGGAATCATGGATTCCACCCCTGCATCTGGGTTTGTGTTAAGCTGAAATCCTTTGTCTGAGTACACTGGACTTCGTCAGAAATGAGTAATTATGTGGGCATAATGAACAGACTAAACTTAAGAACTGTTCAGTTTAGAAAGAAGGAAATGATACATGGGAGTGAATTTGTCATCACAGAACAGACCCAGGCCTGACTAATTTCCCTGACTTTCACGAGCTTCCATTGGGGGAATGATAGTAACAACATAACCATAGGAGCAATTGAAATCCCACTGCTCAGCTACATCATGTGGGGTCTCAGTGGTAAATAAGTATGAGAAAAGTGACTTTTCAGAATTCTGGATTTCTCCTACCAGAAGACACTTTCTAAAATATAAAGCAAAAATAATGAACAAAAATTCCTGGATGGCAGCAGTTTCCTACATTTCTAGAGAGTTCTCTTTCCACCCACCATCCCCAGCCTCACGGGGAACTGTCCACAGCTAGACTCAGGAAGGCCCACAGATTTCATTCTCCTCCCATGAGACTACCATCTTCCATCTCCCCCCTCTGACTTCTTCCCATTCTCCAAGTGGCAGCATTCTAGGATGAACTTACTCCCAAGAGAGAAGCAATAATTAGGATTATTTATATTCTGTTCTGAATCTACTGCCAGGATTTCTGATCATTTTTATTTCAGTTACCATCAGAAGTCACTACTCCTAAATCATAGCATACAATCGTCTACCTTCCTTCATCCATCTTTAAAAAACTTCATACATAGTTTGAGTTTTGCTGTGGATGTAGCTTAGGGTGTAGAGGGCCAGCCTAGCATACCAGAGGTCCTAGGTTCAATTATCAGACTTCCTGACATCAGGTTGTGGATGCACACAGGTTTGGACACTGCAGGATCAGTGTTATTCACACTCATCCTGACCTCTGCTGGTCTGACACTCAGCTTGGACAATTAGGATTTGTCTCAAAGCAACAAAACAAAGGTTAGATTACATTTTAATGTATTTCCTAAATGTTCCTATTACCTGTACTGATCATACTTATTCCTGTTGAAAGACTATCTCTCCACCCTGGCCACAGAAAAATACTCAGTGTACTCCTGATTGTGTCTTCCAGGCCATTTTTATGCTTAAAGAAAAAAAAGCAAGTAATGAGAACAAAGGAATGAATGAATGACCTAACTAGGTAATTAACTAACTCAACATATTTTGGGGAGCATATGTCACAAGTTATGAAATCTACCATTTTTCCTAGCTTATTTGCCTATTAATCACTTTCTTCTTTTGATCAAGTCTTCAGCTTGACTCAACTTAAAATTGGACTACGGACCTGAAGTGGGGGATACTCTTCTCCTGATGTACTATTATGAGTGGTATTTAACATCACTTCTTTTCTATGATCAATGTTCACTTTCACATATGCAAGCTATTCAATGTTACTTTCTCTTGTCCAACTCTTCTACCTTCTCCTCACTCCTCCTCTTCAAGCCCAGGGCTTTGATTTTATTCCATTGAAATTACTCCAACAACAGGGAAAGGAGATCCTTATTGTGCCACCAAGAACTCTGACATTTCCACTACATTTGAAGCTACATGTTTGGCTTTGTCGTTCACTATAGTGGAAAAGTTGTAAGTAATACTGTTTGAAGTCACAGATAGCCATGGATCCATCTCTTCTTGCCTCAGGGATTTTGTTTTGCAATTATCTCCCTGGCCCTTAATTTTCTCCTTCCTAGTGGACCATTCCTATCAGTTTATAAACAATTATACGGTATTTACACACACACACACACACACACACACACACACACACACACACACACACACACACACACACCACACATACCCATTAAACATTGTGCTCCTTCAGCTCCTGTCAACCTTTTATGTTTTTTGCTTATATTAGAACTTCAAATATGTCATCTGCATTCCTTACACACTTTCCCTTTAACTCAGTCTAATCATTTTTCTATATTGATACTATTAGAATACTGTCAATAATCACAAACTAGATTATAGTTTATTAATTTAAGCTTAGGGAAGAATGGGCCTGGTATCTCACATGTTTAGTCTTAACACTCAGGAGGCAGATATATGCACACACCACTCACCCTATTAGGAGGAATGACGTTCTCAGCATAACAGCATCCTGAGAGCAGTATGACCATACAGCTTTGGGTATCCTGTAGGTTCTGGTTCGGGCCTTTTGTTACATTACTTGAAAAGGACATTGCTAACATAGAATGCCTCTATTTTTCTTAATTAGCAACTCAGTGAACTGCCAATGCTTTCATAGTTTATAGAATTTTTAGTGGTCATTGAAGAAGTTTTTTTTAAAAAAATTATTCTTTCTAAGCTTAAATTGAAGAAACTGTAATCCAATTTAAAATCTCCCCAGGGTGGAAAAGCAAAACTCTATAATTAAAGACAAACCAATAAGTTTTTAAAAGTCATCAACTGAATTGAAAAACAAAACCTATTTTAGGAAAAATTTTTGGATATATGAATTTTAATTAATTGATTGTAAGAGAGCATTCAAAATAACCTTGCACAGATTTATAATTGGCTTACATTTGAATAGTCCCTCAGTATCCTACTTGAAGATGTAATTAACTCACTATCATTTTTCTCTGTTTTTCTTTCACATTAGTAGCATTTATGTGGCCACACAGAATTCAAACACAGAACTCATATTTCCTCAGAGCAAAGCTTGGCCAAACACTTGAGGCTGATATGATGGAATAGGAAAGAAGAGCACCATTTTTCTTTAAATACTGTGTAGGTCTTCTCTTTAAATACCTGTGTGCCCTTTCCTGGTTCCATTCTTTCTTGTGACATCAAAAATAATAAGAACCTAAAGACATAAACATAACCTGCTCAGTTCATATATAGTTACTTGTATGTATATGATTTCAGGACTGACCACTTGGTATTGTATAGCCCTTCTCTGGGGAACACCCAGTTTTACCTGTTTGTTATTTGGGAAGGTTTGTTCACATCATTAACAGAATGAATACAGAACACTAGAAAAAATTACTGGAATGTACTATGTTCACCTAAGACAGTATTTGAAAGTCATATTTATACTTATTTATAAAAAAGCCCGAGAAAGTAAATGGAGTATTTAAGTGAATAATTTAGGAGCATCATAATCATGAAGAATGACTTGGCAGGTATCTCTCTGTGGGGAGCCTACACCCATTCTTGGGTAAATCTTACTTTCTTATCTCTTTTTCTCCTAACTTAAGTTTATATTAAAATGCTTAAGTTTATATTAAAATATCTTTAGTAAAACTCCCAACTTTGCTTTTTTGTAAAAATAAATAAAATTTATGGTCTGATATCTGAAAAAGTGTTTTTGAGAAAATACCTTAAAGGAAATATGCAAAAATAAACCTTTTTGTCTCTGGAATTGGGAGAACGTTGTTTCTTCCTTACATGCTCAATGCTGTTTGTGTGGCTTCCAGTTTTCCAGTATTGAGCAATGACTGTTTCACAATCTCAGTGAGCTCTCTACACAGAATCTCTTGTGTCTCCATTAGGGGAGAGGGTACCTGCCGGGAAATTCCAACCACAGCTAATGATGCATATATTGAGAATCTCCTAGCTCACGTGTTCTCAATCACCTATTTCTAATTTCTTATATTTTGAATTTTAAAAACGAATAAATACATTTAAAAAATCTCCTGAGTTATCTAAACTTTATGTGACAAAGTCATGAATACATATGAATTAAATTTCTATCTACCTAAACAATACATGTCAGTGGAAGAAATAATTAAGAATAACTCTTAGGACTCTCATAGGGAAAAGATACAGTGCAGCTTTACATTGATATTTGTTTAAAACTGGAATCCACTGCTGGCTCTTTAGAGGTTGCAGTCTGCCATAGCCTACAGCTTTCTCTAGGCTCGGCATACGGAACTCCCTCCCTCCACAACAAGGCTTCCTGCTCTCTACTTACCCATATCTGGAGACTGTCCCTGGGTCTGGAGAACTCACCTTACTTAAAATTGTCTCTAAAACCAGATGATTGACCCTTGGTACAGATCCTTACTAAGAAAACTTGCTCTAGGAACTCTGCTATAGGACCCTATTGCCACTAACTAACACAGTCTTAGGACAGAAGCATGCCACTTAATGAAAATTAGGGTTTGTCCCCAGGCTCCCGAATCCTATATATTTCTTTTACTCTAGAAAAGAGATGAGCTGATTCACTGAAGTCTGTCTCCCTTCCATTCATGCTCATGGATCATGTACTAAGCTTTCTGGTAAAGGACCTCCACATAAAACCAATATAAATGCTACAGACTACTTAGAGGCTATTCTCTACGTCCTTTGCATGAATGGTGGCTATTTCTCCAAGTCTCTCCAAAATAGCTCTCAGATTTGTCATTACACTATTGTTTTTCCTTTCATAAATAAATTTATTTTTCTTACCATATATATGTATATGCATGTGCATATGTGTATGTGAGTGTGTATTCATGTGTGGTGTGTATGCTTGTGAGCATATGGACTTCCAATGGTGTTTATGTGGTGGTCAGAGCAAAACCTTTCTAACCTCTGTAACAGTGGGTTTAGCTGATCATGCTTTGTGAGATTCCGAGGCTGCATCTTTGTGAGACAGGACTGTAAAATGGAATAAGTAGAGTTCATCTGAATGAGTAAAGGCACAGGTCTGAAGATGGCTCAAATAATCTTTACTGCTTCAGAGACCATTTTATTGTGTTTATAAATACAACCAATGAATATGTGCTTGAATGATGATTTTAATGTCTTTATTTTCTTAAGTTTATTTTGGACTCCTAAAACAAAAACCAACACATTTCTTTCAATTCCAAATAAATATCTCCCGTGTTAGTATTCTTTTATTTAGACAATTCAATTTCCTATTATAATAAAGCATGGCTATCATCTAATTTCTGATTCTATTCAATGGTGTATTAGAAAATACATGACCCATTTATTAAATGGAATAAAAAGAAACCCATACACCAAACTATCCATTTCTGTGTTATGCCAGTAATATACTTACCACTTGTGAAAATGTGGTCAAATATAACAATGATAAAATGTTTTCTTTTGTTAAACAATTAATGCAATGGGAGGGAAAGAAGAGCAAAGCAGATACACATCAGCATTTAGGTTCCAGCACAGAAATCATATAACCAAGCTCGTTGCTTTAAATAAGGCCAAGTAGCATGGGCAGATGAAAATAATGCAGGGACAATAAACATGACTTTTAATTGGCAATTGTGGAGTCAAACCTTTTTTATGAACAGCTTGCTCTGGTCAGCTACTCCTGTCTAAATTCACATGATTATTGGAGTATAAGCAAGTTATTTTTCCTTAGCATTTCTGAAATGCTAGTTTTAAAACAAAATTCTTCCATCACGGACATGCCACCATTAATATGAATGGCTGGCATACTTCATGCAATGTTCTACCTGTCTTACTCTTGGTTATTCACAAATCAAGTAAAGTTATCTACAGAGAGGAAGTTTATAACTCTGGAAATGGTGTGATCATAGTAAAACAACACATGTGCATCATGGGAAGTATCCTTTAACACAAAAGAGAAAGAAACCTATGCAATTTCCTTTCAGCAGTATATAAGAATCCAAAGACTATATAAAAGATAAATGATTGCTTTTAAGCAAATCTCATATCCCCCATAAAAAGTTATATTCTTTCTCAGATATTTTACTGAGTTTATTTACATTATGAAAATTTGGGCATCTGAAATATAATTAATGAAAGAAAGAAGGAGAGAGCAGGGAGAGGGAGGAAGGAAGAAAGGGACAAAGAAAGGAAGGAATGACAAAGGGAGGAAGGAAGGAAGGAAGGAAGGAAGGAAGGAAGGAAGGAAGGAAGGAAGGAAGGAAGGAAAGGAAGAAAGAAACAGCATTCAGGAAATGTAATTTCAGATGTCAGCACATAGTTGAGATCAAATAAGAGGGCCCATGGGGAGTGAAGGGAAAGTGCACGAAAGCTTTTCTGTGCAGTCCAGGATGGACTCAAACTCCATGTGTAGCCAAGGATGATCTTGAACTGCTGATCTGTCTGCTTCTACCTTTCAAGTGTTGATAAAACAGGAGTATACTATTGATCCTGGTTTGTGTACTGGGGCTTGAACCTAGGGCTTTGTGCATGCTAGGTAAGCATTCTAGCAACTGAATTACATTCCCTGGCCCTCTTTACGCTGTTTCATAGAAATTAGTGTGAATAAGTTCAACTCTGAATGTTGTTAAAATATTGTAGTATTGAAAGCAACCAGGGAATGCTGAGAGTGGGAGAAAATAGTCATTTCCAAGGGAAGAGAACACCAACTGTTGTCCACTACCACATGGTCAGCCCTGAAAATACACATTCAAGTAACTTCTATAGACTGAACAGACTATATATGTTTGTTTGTGAATATGTATAGAGGAATATACACATACATGTAGACATCACATCAATTATCTAAGAGGCTGTGAATTTGAAAACAAGCAAAGAGAAGTATATGAGAGGGTTTGGAGGGAGGAAAGGGAAGGGGAAAATGATGTAAGTATATTATAATCTCAAAAAATAAAAGAAACAGTAAAAAGACTATAGCATTGAATAACAGGGTTTAATAGTAATTATTAAAATAGTATATATAGAAACATCAGTGGTCTAAGACCAAATAAATATAAAGTGATCAATTCATATTTATTGGTAGTATTAATTTTGCAATAGCATTTGACATATTGCCAGGGTTGTCAGGAAACTCTTAGGTTCAATGAATCCTCCTGTTTCAGATTTTCAAGCAGTTGGAACTCAGATGTACCCCTTATTCAGCTCAAATTGGTTAATGGATTAGATGATAAGAAACTAGAGCTGGAGAGATAGCTCAGCACTCTAGAGTGCTGGTTGTTTTTATGGAGGTTCAGAGTTCAATTCTTCGTACTCATACTGGGCAACCCACAAATACAGGTCTATGCTGTTTAACAAAACTATGCTTCTCCAAATGGAAAAGAAACACAAATAAGGAGATACAAAAAGAAAATGAGATGATTTTTGTCCTAAAGAAAACAAATTTGGCTTCTAAATACCAAATATTTGTAGGAGGTTCCCGGTCACCAACTCAGACCTGCTAAAACATATCAGTATTCTGTGTTCTACTAAGCCATAAGAAAGGAGCTGCAGTTCCTTCAGAAATTTGGAAGCAACTATTCTATATACATATCCTGGATCCCATTTCTCTGAATTGCTGTGGATTTGTATATAGACCACATGACCACACAAGATTCCTTAGAAATTGATCCTTTATCCAAATAAATCACTACAAGTTTTAATGAGTCCTTGAGTGTTACAGTGGAATAGATGCTGACCCTATGGTTGTAGGCTTTAGTTCACATCAATGTTGTCACTGACTTCTAGGTCCCTAAGGAAGTTAATAGGTTATCAGTGTTTGAATTCTATCATAAGCAGGTGGGAGAATATAGAACATCTCGTACGAATGTCAGGAGAATTAAATTTTATGTTTCATTTATATGTTTAGCCTAATGCCTAGGTTATGGTAAATTCCATACATAGTTGCTGGTATATTTGGATACTATTTACATGTAACAGAACTGAAATCTATGTAGTTTAA
Source organism: Cricetulus griseus (assembly GCF_003668045.3). Lineage (NCBI taxonomy): Eukaryota > Metazoa > Chordata > Mammalia > Rodentia > Cricetidae > Cricetulus > Cricetulus griseus. The sequence goes on from NC_048595.1 coordinate 213,772,042, forward strand.
GACCTAAGTTTACATCTCTGTTAGTACATTGTTTGTAAATATTTTTTGGATAAGGAAGATCCTACCATGTGAAGGCCAAGCTTTTATAGACATTTAAAAGTTTTCACTTAAGAAAAGTAAAATACATGACATTATGAAAGAAAAATAACTGATGAGAAAGAAAATATAAATGGAAAACAAAGACATGAAAAGATGTTCAATGTCATGAGTCAATGGAATCTGCCATCATGATCATTGCTATTCACAATTTGATTGACAAGATACACAAATGCATCCGTAATGTGCATTGATGGTGCGGCATTAGGAACACAGCACACTCAGCTCTCCACATGGTTCCCTTAGGAAAAATTACTTTACTGGAAAGGTCAGTTGTTTCCGTGAAATTCCACTACCAGTAATCAATTAAAACAGCAATGAACTCAATGATACATGTACGAGGAAGACAAATCCACATTGCCTTTGTTTAAATAATTGGGATAAAGTAATATAGCATTTAATAGGAGTGTGCTTTTATATATTATAAACATCTATTTACTGATTATTTTGCAACTAATACGTGTATAAATTTCTGAGTAATTGAGAATAAAATGGCACCAGTGCCATCATAAACTTAGTAGCAATGAGAAATGTATCTGTGCTCTGTTTTCTTTGTAAGTAGTAGATCAAAAAGACAGATTATTAGCTGGCTCGCTTGAATTTGTTTTGTTGTGGACTGTTCTTTTTCCCCTTTATAGTGCTTCACACAAGTAAAGGTCAAAAGACATGCCATTTCGCCTTTCTTTTAATAAATAAATATTTTTATATTCTGATGCCCAGAGGAAAATAACAATAGGCCATGTCCTTCCCTAATTAGGAGCACAGTAACACAAGTGAAATAAACCTTCAACTCATAAGCACAAAACTATACCAAAGAAAAACATCATTTTTGAAGAAGATTTTTCTTTTTACTAGTAGAAAAGTTCTTAAGAAACATGGGCCCTCCTTAAGCACATAGTTCACAGAGTTTAATATTAGCCTTTCACATGAATTTTTTTTCTAGTTTATGGGCCATTCATATGAGTAAAATGCTACTTACAATTATCTATATAATCCAAGGATAAAGTACTTTGCCATAAAAATTTTAATGCACATTCAGGGATATACGTCATGGGATTTAAGGACAGGATACATGTTCTTTTTTTTTTTGTAGAAAAATTTAAAATTGCCTCCTCCATTCTGGAAAATCATACTGTTGATCATAGTGCTTCTTAGTCTGTGTGTTCTTAGGGTAAGACATCTGTTTTCACTGCTGTCACTGTTGTGACATCTGGACCCTTAATTTTTAAATACATATAATTTACCTTAATGTATTACTTTAATGTTTTGCCTATATAAATATATTGATATGATATTGTGCTTGAACTGTGTGTAAACAGGCTGAGTTACATATGAATTTTAATTTATGAGAATAGAGCATAGCAATGAATTTTCAAAAATATAGGGGTTCTTATCCTGCTTGCTAAAAGTGTTTGTTCTTTGGTATTTTCATGCATAAATACAGTGCATTTAGTTTATATTCATCCCTCACTCCTCTCCTTCTAACTAATTCTGACACCCCCACAACCCCTCTCAATTTCTCCTATTCTCCTCCTCTTCATTTTATTGAACCACTGGGTCCAATTAGTGTTGCCTACATTTCATGAATCTATGGTACCATCTAATGGGGAATAGGTAACCTACATACTGCTGAAGAAAACTGACTTTCCCTCTTTCTGTAGCAATATTCAATAGTTCCTTGGGTACATTTGACTTCATAAACCCCTTCCCCCTCCATGTTGGACTGTTGGCTTGAGTTTGGGTTTGGTAGGTGTAAGAATCCCAGAGTTTCTAAACAATTGCTTGCCAGTCTCTGCAGAAGAAAAGAATGAGTAACTGGAAAGTGCAAGCAAACTCAGTCCCCAGTGCAACCTTTGCATTCGACACACCAAGAAACAGAAACACACAGTATGCTTGCTTGTGGCTGAACCTTGTTCAAACTTAAAACCAGTGGCAACTCTGAGGAGTATTTTCAGAACCCCACCCCCCGTAGTTGCAGAAGAGGATCAGGATAAGTGAAAGGGAGAAATCACGTAGGTATTGGATGAGCAACTGGCTCAGAAGTTACAGGTCCTATGGTAATTGATTTGGTGACTAGGGATATTTCATATTCTGTCTTTAAATCTTATAGCTAAGAGTAAGATAGGTACAAAGTTCGAGAATACAAAGGAATAGGGACAAATGGGGAAGCAAATTCTAGAAAAGTAGCTCATTGGACAAATTATTTTACATAATAGATGCAACTGTCATCTTTTCCCATTCCCCTGTCAGTGATGGGTAAATAGCAAAATGTATTTTGGCAACTGATGCATACTTTAGATCACGGTAAAGACCAACTTGTCCACAAGACATTCATTGCTTATAAATGCTCAATAATTGAAGGAAGGGCTTAATCATAGGAAATGGCTGAAGTTAAATTTTTGGAAAATGTCTTGGAAACACAGACTTTGTAAGTGGGAAGAACCATGATGTCTCTGGGATTGTCACAGCTTTCACCAGCATCAATGATGTTATCTGGAAGGCTCTTAGACACGAGAGAGACGAGGTTGGCAGGGATGGGCAGAAGGAAAGGAGCAAACCTACTGTTGCCCCACTGGTTAATATTCTAACAGCATTTGAAACACTAGTGTATTTTTCCACAATGTGTCTGTGTGGATTTATTTAATGCTATGTTAAGTCTCTTCTCCCACCTTTAAAAGGGATCTTGGAATAGAACTTAGATCTTTAGGCTTGTATTACAAGTGTCTTTACCATGAGCCATCTGGCCCTAGCTGGCTCTGCATTGATTCTATAATGATGGTAAAGAAAATGCTGAACTCATGTGGCCTCTTTGCTTTGTGTTTCTTTACCTATGATATAAATTGAGTGTTGTACTTAACTTTAAAACATCTCTCCAGATGAAATACAAAACCATATTTTTAAAAACGCCAGTCTATTTTGGAAGTCCCTTCTACTCCTGCTTTGTGCTTTGGAAATTAAGGTTCAAATTCATTGACTTCATAGGAAACTAAAAAGCAAACAAGTCCTTATTCTTTAAAAACATCCTTTCCTTGGGTGAAACTGGATAATATTGTGTTAGAAGCAAGGAAGAATCAGAAAGATAATGGTCATGTGTTTCTCTCATATGTATCATCTACATTAAAATGCATAGTACTTAAACAAACAAATATAGGAGGATAGTTGTGACATAGGAGATAAAATTAGCATGTTTTGCAAAGAGGAGGTGAATACCATACAAGAACCCAAGAGCATCACACTGAAAATGGAATTCTCATCTCCTCTATTTGTGTTGCTCCTATATCTGATCATTTTTATTCAGTTTCCTACCAAACTTTTAATTACATTCCCAGTCACACAAGAAGAAAACTCAAAATCAGTTTTATTCTCCCCAACCCCTTTCCTCTCTAAACCTAAGACCACCAAACCATGCCCTTGTGGTAGGTATATCTGTTTCAGAATCACCATACTTCCCCTAAAAGGATGCAAAGTTGCTCCATTTTTTTCTCTCTATCTCCACTTTCTTTCCATTCTATACACTGTCACCACACCTTTCTTCTTAGCCATCAGAGAAATGAAAATCACAGTTCTGAATTTTGGTGGCTTACATCCTAGCAAGGAGGTAGGCCTGTGAGGTGATTTCAGCTGTGTGATCCTTGCTAATGATCGCTGAGATGCACATGGATCTATGGAATTAGGGAAGGAGCAGTAACAGAGGGTGGGGCACAGTTATAAAAAGAAAGCCTTCCTATTCCAGGTGTTGATTGCTAACAAACAGAACAACATACAAAATCAGCCCAACTTCAGTTGCTTCCTATGTCAAAATGCAGCTTTGCAATCAGTCAATCTTCTCCATAAAGTGAGCTGACCTGAGCCCGGCCTATACTTTATAATTCTGCAATGTATCCTAAGCACCAAAACTTGTTCACTCTCTCTCTCTTTCTCTCTTCCTCTCTCTCTGTCTCTGTCTCTGTCTCTGTCTCTGTCTCTGTCTCTCTCTCTCTCTCTCTCTCTCTCTCTCTCTCTCTCTCTCTCTCTCTCTCACACACACACACACACACAATTACACAATTTCTCTGCTCACTTACTTCCGTAGGCCTAGATTGTCTCCCTTTAATCAGTTCCCAAGGGACAGCTTCATGCCTACCATATATCAAGTTTCCTCCCTCATCCACTTGGTCATTGCATGTAACATTATTCTGTGAGTTCTTCTTTGGAGGGGTCTATGTCTGAATGCATCTTCCTCTCCCTTCTCCACTGTACCAGGTCTCCTTTACTGAACATCCCTTAGAGAGGATTTCACAACTATAGTTACCTAAGAAGTATAGGAAGTATCAGCAAGTGTTGTCTAAATTAAGTTGAATTAAGTGGTTGGGGAAGCATTTTCATTCTTCACTTTCTTTGGCATTTTTTTTGAAAGTTCCCTAGACAGACAACTTAACCTTTTGGCTCAAGATTTTCAAGTTTTTTTTTCCCTCAAGACTGGGGTAGTGGAGTTTTAATAGCAAGAGGGAAAGTGTCAATTTGGCTACATAAAAGAACATTTGAAATCTATTAATTTCTTTTATTTAGGAAATTTTCAGATTTTAAAAAATATGTATATGTGAGACTGTGTGTACATGTGTGTTTTGTGTATATGTTCATGTTTGTACATTCAAGTGTATGCATACATTCGGAGTCCATAGGTTGATGTCAGGTGCCTTTAATCACTCCACCACTTAGGTTTGAGACAGGGTCACTCACTGCACCTACAGCCCATTGATTCACTAAAATCTAGCTAGCCAGGAAGCCTCCAGGGTCTCCCGTCTCTGCCTCTCAACCTCTGAACTTACACAATTGCACTGACACAGCCAGGTTTTATGTGGATTCTGGGGATCCAATGCAGGTCCTCATGGTTGTCTGGCAAATATTTCACAGTTTTAAATGCTTGCCTGGTAAGCAGACTAATGAACCAATTTAAGATAAGAACAATAATAAAATAAACAAACAAACAAAACAATAAAAACCAACTCCTGCCCCACCAAACACAACAACAAACCGAACAGATGCTAAGGAAGGTGTTCAACCCCCCCTTTACTATCTTTTCAGCCTTAATAATCAGATCTTTTGTATCTGCATATTATGTTTGATGAACTTAAATAGAATAAAAGGAACAAAGAAATAGTAAGCTTCTAACTTGTGTAATGGATGTGGAAATAGTAGATAAAAATAAAAATAACCAGGCATGGGCATATGGAAGATACCCACAGCCTACCTAGTGCTTAACTGGTCCTGTCCTTTGCTAGCCCTGGGAGAGCTGTCCCTGCACTCAGGAGAGCTGGTCCCACCCTTACCAATGGCCTGAGTGAGGGGAACTGGTTCCATCTCTCTCCTGAGGGGGCAGCCCCAGTGTTGGACTGGACTAACCAACTTAGCTACCATCCAGGAACACATCCAGGGCTTTGAGTTGGTCCACCCCAACATCTACCCTATCTATGACCTGCTAGAGCACGTGAAGGGACTGGTCTTATGGAACCATAGCCATAGGATGGCCATGACTCTGGGGCAATAGAAGGACATCTAAAAGAAGTTGAGGATCCAATATTGATTTTTTGTTTGTTTGAGACAGGGTTTCTCTGTATTGATTTTGAGCCTGTCCTGGAACTCATTCTGTAGACTAGGCTGGCCTCTAACTCACAGAGATCCACCTTCCTCTGCCTCCTGAGTGCTGGGATTAAAGATGTGCCACCAACGCTGGCCAGTATTGATGTTTTACCAAAGCCAAAGGCCTTGAACTGGTGCAATGACTCATTGCAATGAACATTTCCAAGTAAAGCTATTGGGACAAAAGGGTATACTTGTGACACAAGGCAGCTTCTGATGTCACTAAGAGGAATGAAGAGGTGATGGAAGTGAGAGATGGGGAGGCAGAGGAGCAAAGTGACTTCTTTTGGGGGAGTTAGTTAATATTTTATTTTCTTTTATAGGGGGATGCCGAAAGTGTGAAGGGCAGATCCAGCAGGATTAGGGAAAGAGTGAGATTGGAGTACATAATGTGAAATTCCAAGAGAATCATAAATATTATTTAAAAATTAAAACAAAGTACTCTTCATTATCCTTCACTTCTAATATACAGTGATTTAAGCTTTCAGTTCTTTTGTTTCTTCTCCTGTTTAACTTTATTTTTGTACACGAAATAGAGCCCAGGGTTTTGCAGATAGAAAGCAAGAACTCTATACCAGTGCACATTGAAGTTTCAAAGAAAAAATTAGCTTTTCTCACTGCAACCAGATGCCAAGAGAGCAGAGGTCTGCTGCTCCGGGAAAGCTGGGGGAACAATGTCTGCCTTTAAGTCGTGCCTCAGGCTGGGGGACAGTGACTCAAATCCAACTCTGACCTCACTGCCTCTGCTCTTCGCACTGGGGTAAGAGCAGGAAACCTCAAACAAAGCATCATGATTACACTAAGAAAGACATTTCCAGCACAACTGTATTTCCTTTTCTCTGTTTTCATAGATTTGCATGTGCTTATTTCTTTATATTTCTAAATATATAAATGGAAATTGCTCAGTCTGTATACTATTCGGCTGTAACTGTTTTCAAGGTTGACCATTTGGTATTGGGTAGCCAATTGGTGTGCTTCAGAGGACTATTTCTCTTCCTCTCAGCATTCGGTTGTCTGTTGGTCTTTGTGTAGGGCTGAGGCCTTGTGAGCTTCCAGCCTTCCATGTTAGCATGTCTATTAGTGTCTCCTTTCTCAGCTCTTGTTGTGGTAGTCATGTGGATAGGCCTCTCTTGGTGTAGAGACTAACACCCTTAGGAGACACCATCTACTGCCAATGCATGCTTCTTCACTTTGAATACAGAGTTGTCTAACCTGTGTGACTGTCTTATCAGTATGTCTCCACTCATCGACATTTCAGAAAAACAAAACAAAACAATGTGATTCTATCTCTGGATTCATTCTTCAAAATTGTTCAATTGGACTCTCTTTTTTTTTTTTTTGGTTTTTCGAGACAGTTTTTTTGGTTTTTTTTGGTTTCTCTGTGTAGCTTTGGAGCCTATCCTGGCACTTGCTCTGGAGACCAGGCTGGCCTCGAACTCATGCCCCCGGGAGTGCTGGGATTAAAGGAGTGAGCCACCAACGCCTGGCTCAATTGGACTCTTTAAATGATCTTTTGATTATGCCCTGAGGGTTGGGTGATGAGGGAGAGGAAGAAGGCCAGGATTCTAGAGCTATCAAGAGGAAGTTTTTCTGGATATCCTTTCAATAACAATTTAGAACAACTTTCATTTCATTGTATGACTGTCAACTCTACCTCTCAAAGGAACAAAAAGGTTAAACATATAACACAACTTGGACCTGGAATCTGACTCCAGTGTTTAGTGTGATATGACACAGGTTGGCCCCTCAGTAAAATCAGAATAAAATGTTATTTTCTTTAAAAGGTATTACAGTAGTTAAATGGTATAAATGCATAAATAATATATACTTAGAATATATTTTGATACTTAATAAGTGCCTGGCAAGTTATTTGTTCTGTTTAGCAGTAATATAAACTTAATTTTGCTTTTCCACATGTAATAATATGGCAGAGAGGAGAAATGAGGTTTGGGTGGGGCTGAGAGAGGGTAACAGAAGAGCAGGGGAAATGTTATTGGGAAGAGGCCAGAAGTGACATTGTAGACATATTTTTCTCATGATGGGCATGCTGCTTCTTGATTTGATTTTTCTATTGGGTAAAAGAGTGACACCTGGGACAAAGTACACCTGGGACAAACATTAGAAAAATCTAGAATGGTAAGCAGAGAGGAGATATGGAACAGTAAAGGACCATTTAAAGATGGAACGTAGTTATGAAAGTATCAACATTCACTAAAGCCTCCAGATAGTTTACGTTAGCCTGATGATATAGAGCTCTTCCCATACTCATTATGAAGGTCAGAACTAATGGGTCTCTGTAGAAGTTGCTCTACCCTGGGCAAGAAGGATTGACCAATAAACCAACTTGCTCTCTAGCAGTAAGAAGTGGGAGAGCAAGGTACCACTGCCACCATTATGTTCTTGTATTCCTTTGATCATCATTGTGATAAAACACTTGACAAAAGCAACTTAAGGAAATAATGTCTTAATTATAGTTTACAATGCTAGAGGATGCAGCCAATCATGGCAGTGAAGGCATGATGGCAGGATCATGTGGCAGCTGATCACATGCACCCATAGCCTGGAAGCAGGGAGCAATGAATGCTGGTAATTAGCTTACTTTTTCAGTTTTACTTAGATGAGGACCCAAGCCCATGGCATGGTTCTACATAAATTTAGAGTGGGTCTTCCCACCAAATCTAGCAACTCTTCATAAACATGCTCAGTGGTTTATCTCCTGGATGACCCTAGATCCTGTTCACTCGACAGTATTACCCATTGTAGCTTCCAAGGATGAAGTAATGAAGTAGTCTAGCATGGTCTACACAGTTCTTGTCTCTACGGGCAAGATTTGAGTGATGAGTACATGTCATCCTATCATTCAGGAAAGCCACCCCAACCAATTCCTTTGTAAGTACATAGGTTTTTTTAAATTGTTTTTGAGCCATGGTCTCATGTTGCCCAGGTGGGTCTCCAACTTCTGCTGGAGCTGAATATGACCTTACACTCCTGATTGTCCCCGCTCTGCTTCCCAAGTGCTGAGATTATACACACAGAGCAAGAAGCCTGATATGACCATGTTTCTTAATAACTCCCAAAGCTTTGGTTGAGAAATTGAAATATTTTCTGACATACTCCCTTTCACTTATTTAAATTCTCCCGACTGTAGTCAGAGTTGAGATGGAATCAAAAAAGAAAAGAAAAGCATGGACTTTACTGTATCTCACTGGTGACTTACAAAGGTTTTATTTGTGTGAAAGTTGGCACTATTAGTACCAAGGCCAAGAAAAGACATGTAAAAGATGTAATTATGAAGAGTTGGGGGTTTTGTTCATACCATCCTGTAGGGAGCATGTTTTTCTATGATGAAATTGCCTCTATCATTTCCCAATCCACAGTGGTTTCCCTTCTACTGAGTAAATGATGTGTTATGGACACCATTGATTGTACAACAGAATTTGTCACACACACCCTTTGTACTGGATACTGGAGCACTCAGGCCAACATTTTATATTCTTTTTAAACAATAATACAAAACTTTTAGACATGGTCCTTTCTCTGCTGTCTCTAACTCACTTTTCTATCACTGTATTCTCCATTCCTTGGCATTCTCACATTAGATGTTGCCAAGTCTAGTCACATTCTGTAATGCTACTTACTGAATGAATGATTGGGTGCTTCTAACATTAAAGAGGTTATACAACAGCAACATAGGGCACAACTATCACCACACCACCCAGAAATCTTTTCTTAATTGATTAATATTTTTATTCCCTAATATTTGACAATCATGTAAGAAGTACTTAGTAGACTGTGAATATGGAGTATTATATGTTAACAAATATACAATTCTTTTCTTTTTTCTCTTTTTTCCACATTGAATTCTAAACACTGCAAACCAAGAATTCTACAAATAGGTAGGCTATCAATGTGTATTCTACCAAGTTAAAGTCCGTGTTATTCAGATAGTTTAGGTCTTTTCCTCATGGTATCATGACAGCTGCTGCAGTTCCACTAATTCTGCTGATCAAAGGAGAATGGGAGCTGAGGCTGAGCTAATGAGGAGGTCCTTACTTCCTGTGTCATTTCACCAACTCTCCTCATAAGGCCCACTGTAAAGACAACCAAGAGAATTTACTGGGGATGGCTGGACAAACAGCAGAGTTGAGATTAGAAATTAGATGGGAACACATTCATGATGTCACTTATCATTCATGAAAAATGGGCACTTCTAACCAGTCATTTCAGTCTGAATTATAGTCTCCATTTTCTAACAATTCAAGGTGTGGGGAGGCTCATTTTTAAAGACAGAAGCACTTACACATCAGTATTATGAAGCACAGATGTCAGAAGACAACCTTGGATACTGAACTTCTTTTTCTTCCATCTTGCCTGAAACAGGATCTCTTGTTCATACCTGCACCTTCCAGACCAACTTCCCATAAGCTGCAGGGGATTTTTTAAATCTCCACCTCTCATTTTGCAAAAGTGGCACTACAACTATAGACATAAGCTACCACAGCCAAGCAGTAGGTTTGGGGACCCGAACTTGGGTCTCGCCACTGAGCCATGTCTTCAGACTGTGAACATCTTCCAGTGATCCAAAGTACAAATCTGTATGCAATTAACCTTAGTCAAATCAGAAAGGATGTTGAATGTGTTTGGGCCACTGCAGGTAAAGATGTTAGGAGACTATGACCAGGAGTTTTGATTTCATTACAATTGCTGTGTTTTGTTTTGTGGCCAGTCACTGTGATACAAAAAAACCAAGACTATAAAGATGTGACTACAAGCCATAGTGGCAATTCTCAAAATTTTAAAACATAGTTTTGATGGGAAAAAATCTCCAAACCATAAAGTGAGTGCTCCTCTTTAGTACAAGGGTCTGTGGATTCCAGCAGACTTGGTAGAATTTCCCTGAGCTGTCACATGTCTATTAGAAGACCTCATACAATGTGTCACTTCTAGAGCATATTCAGGTTCCCAATGCTTAATCTCACAGCAACTCTGTATTATAATAAGAAGAGCTTTGAAGACTGAAGCATGAACTCTCATTTCATAACATGGGAAATAACAAAATTAAACTAAATAATAAATGAACTGCAGTGGCAGGTACATTAATATTCTTGTATACTTCAAAGAGAAAAATATCACTCATGTTGCAACTGTCTTCTAAAAGTTGGGAAAATAAATCTATGTTCTAGGAGGAATACCAGAGAGTTCCTAAGATAGGGAACTTCCTTGAACTTGATAGAGGCTCAAGCAGAGATTGCAATGTCACTTGAAGGCAGAGTTAGTTTTACTTCTCATGTCATTGCCATTTGAATAAGCATTTAATGGCAGAAACTGAGTGTTCCAAACACAGTCTAGCAGATGATTTTCTTCTGACCTTGGATGAAGAGCTTGGCTAAAGGACTGCCTTTCCAGACATTTACTTTTGTTCTCCAACATAGCAGTAACCTTAAGAAACAGTAGATAACATATACAAGTAAGGGGTCTGGAAGGTTTAACTAGCAACAATGTATCTTCACCAGTATTGCATCTTATTTTGGAACTGGAAATAACAAATTAATTCAGCCATTTAAATGACTTTGCTTTTATGTGGGAAGCTCGGGGCCTTGAAGAAAAACGAAATGAAACACTGCCTTGTTTTGCTGAGGTGTCTGTCTTTATCTAGAAAGTCTAGCATTAAAATGTCATTCTTTGTCAATTTGTCCTAGCTTCTGGGTAACCATGGGAAATATCCTTTTGTCTGGGACTAAAGGCTGACAATTCTCTTTAGTTTAGGGTGGGGGTTGACTTGAGATGGGACAGTCTGATTCTCTGGATTGTCATATGGCTGTACTCTTTCATCAATCAAGTATTAGTGGACTCTAACTACACTATCTCCACCAATCACACATAGCCATGCTTTCATACGGCTATGGTCTTAGAGTTTTGAGGAAGACCTTCAGAGAGTTACAGAAAGGACATATTGCAGAAAGAAGGAAATACAAAATGACAAGGACATGCACAGGCAACAGCAAGGCTGCGGAAAACATGAAATACTTTGAGCATCTGCCTGAGCCTTTATTGTCTGTTTCCTGTTAGTGGAGCCAAGAGATCAGCCCAGAGCTAGAAATTCATTCCTGTGCCTCTCACAGATGAAAATTGAGAGCACTTGTGAAATGAGAAGTTCTGACATTAAATCACAAAAGTAAACCAAAGAAAAGAAACGGCTTCCACAGAAGCAGCTTGTCTCCCTCTTTTCTTTTTTTAAACAAGTATTGCGTGTGTGTGTGTGTGTGTGTGTGTGTGTGTGTGTGTGTGTGTGTGTGTGCTAGTGTGATTTCACATTTAGAGACTGAGATTAGGAGTCTTTCTCTTTCTGCATTTTGTTTCTTGAGGCATGGTCTCTCAATTCAACACAGAAATAAAGGATCCAGCTTGTTCTGGGCACCCTGTCTCTCCCTCTAGAGTACTAAAATTACAAGTGGTTCTCTGTGTCCTCCAGGAGTTCGTCTGGGTGCTGGGGATTTTAAACTCTAGTTCTTATGCTTGCACTTTGCCATCTGAGCCATCTCTCCAGCCAGTCCTTAATTGCTCAGTGACAAAATACCCAATGTGATCACAAACTATTATATTTTAGAAAGTGGATAAGAAATAAAAATTGTGTTGTCTTAAATAAGTAGCAGGGTCAAAGTCTTACTGTGGAAGTCTTCAGATATTAATTTCATAGGATTGACTTCATTCTATGAAGTATAGTTCTACTAAACTATAATTTTACACATTTCTATTATTAGAATTAATATTTTTATTTGTTTTTTTGCATTCCAATCCCAGTTCCCCCTCCCTCCACTCCCCCTGATCTGCCCACTCCCCCCACCTCCCATCTGTTCCTCAGAGAGGGTAAGGCCTCCTCTACGAAGTCTTAAGTCTGTCCCATCATCTCCTTGAGGCAGGACCAAGGCACCTCCCCAACTCCACACCCCTGTTAGACTGGGCAAGGTATCCCTTGATATAGAATGGGCTCCACTAAGTCAGTTTGTGCATTAGAGTTAGATCTTGGGCCCACTGCCAGTAGCCTCATATAATGTTCCTTTCACACCATTGTCACCTATATTAAGGGAGTATAGTTTGGACTTATTCAGGTTCCCCATTTGTCAGACCTGAGTCAGTGATCTCTCACTAGCTTGGGTCAACTGCTGTTTCTGTGGGTTTCCCCATCATGTTCTTGATATTTTTTAACTCCAACAGAAGTATTTAATAGGTTGAAATAATTAATTTCATTAAGAATAGCTAATGTTTATGGAAATTCATGCCAGGCACTTTTTTCACTATTTCTCCATTCAGTGTATTTCTGATCCTCACTCATCTGATATTGGTACTATTAATATTCAAATTTCCAAGATACAAATTTTAAATCAGTGAGCCTGAAGCCCAATACAGGCAGCACACTTATAAAAAGTCACAACTACTTTTCTTTGTGTCCTATTTTATTTTTATAAAACAAGGTGTTATGGAATTATGGTTATCTTTCAGGAATCAAACAGCAGATGCCCAAGTAAATAATTAAATGTTTGATTTTACATTAAGTGGAATGTGGCCACACTGTTTTGTCACTGTGCTGTCCACTCCTGTCTAATAGTGAACATTTAGTGAAAGGCCATGGATCAGAGTTTCAAAGGAGTGCTGAGTTCAAGGATACATCTGTCCTTACTGTGACCCTAAGGGACAAAAAAGAAAGATAATTGGACAGTCATCAGAGGACATGAAACTCAGCCTTATCTTAGGATGTAGAAATGATAGTATCTTTCTGGTGGGCATGATGACCTCATGCTAATTTTTTAGTTTCATTTCTGTTGCTGTGATAAAATATCCCCCACAAAAGCAGCTTTAGCAGAAAAATGGATTGTTTAGCTTACAATTCTAGTTTACAGTTTATCATTGCAGGGAAGTCAAGGCAGGAACCTGAGACAGCTGGTCATATCCACCATCAAGAGCCAAGAGCAGAGACAAAATGTATGCATGCATGCCTACTGCTCATCTCAGCTTCTCTGTAGTTCAGGATCCTAATCAGGTAGTATGGTGCCACTCCTAGTGAGTTGGGTTTTCTCACATAAATTAATGTAATCAAGACAACACATCCCAGAAACACCTGATCTAGAAACCAGCCTGATCTAGAAAATCCCTCATCGAGATCCTCTAGAGTATGACTTTAGAGTATGAAAACTAACCCCACAGTTAATTTTAAGTCCTTGTAGGATATCTTGGCTAGCCAACACTTTTCCTTTCTGCCTGCCTCATGATGAAATAGAATTCCACAGACAGTATTGCAGTCTTCACTCTCTGGTTCCTTGTAGGTGGGTAAGTTGGTTGAGGAACTACTCATGTGTAGTTCTCCCACTCTGTGCTGGAGGAGTGGCTTTATTGAAATAGTGGAACTGTCTATTCAAAGGACTCTGATTGTGGAATATGACCCTTTAACAAGAGATCTGAAGGACAGTGAGGAGTCTTTGGTATCACAAAGATTTTTCAAACTTTGCAAAGGAATTAAACATTACACAGAGCAAGTTATGGGTAGCATTTGGAATCCTTTAAGGTGAGATGATGACCTGAGCTTCAGGAGGAAGCTGAGGAGCCACCAGAGGGTGAGAGGTGACACAGAGCCATCCGAGGGTGGGAGGTGGACACAAACTGAGGAAACGCAGAGACTGACAGGACAGGATGGAGGATGAGAGAGCAGGCAGAGTGGTGGAGGAAGGAAGAGCAGCTGAGACATACATCTTCTCTGGGTACACAGTATGCTTTCCCACATTTTGAGGTGCTAGAAGGAAAGTGTGGGAATTTTATGAGTGCCTAAAGCCCTTTTCCCCATGGCCATTCTCAGATCTCACTGTTCTTGGGGTAACTGTGCGTACTACCGAGTGTACAGTGAGTAATTCCCTCTGAGCACCCAGGAGAACAGTTGCTTCCCTATGCTGCCACCGAATCTGATTTCTTTCAGAAATGTGTCATGTTGGGTTTCTTTTATTTAATTGTCTATCTTCTTATGACCTCAAGGCAGAATTAAAGAGCTAGTGGGTTTCAGATATTGACTTTTCATCCCATCCACATGGTAGCTCATCTTGTATGTACAGCTCCATTGTGCCTCAAGCTCACTTGTCTTTGAGTGCCAAGCTCTCTGCACAAGTAATTGTTTACTATTCTATCATACTTCCTAGAATATTTTTCTTCCTGATTCCTTGAAATGTTTAAACTTTTAAAAGAAATCCTTTTGTAGCCAAAGTTTTTAAAACTGATTTTGTTTTTCCTGCAAGCTCTTGACAACAGAAAGACAATAACTTTGCATACTACTGCACGAGCCACCAGAGAGTATTTTGCTCTTCCCAAACCAGTAGCAGATGTCAATTCTAATAGCACAATGGCCACATCTTATCTGAAACACAGCATTTATCTGAAATGCACCCATCCAACTTTCAAAATAGTTTTGACTGGTTCTTAAGACTTGAATATTTCATTAGCAGCCTCCTGTCCCAAATCGGCAATCTGTGCTTCTTAATTGTAAACAACAATTTGGGTGTTTTGTTTTTAACATGTCAAAATAAGAGCTTAAGGGATGGAGAGATGTCTTAGCCATTAGAAATTCTCGCTGCTGTTGCAGAGGACCTTGGTTTAGTTCCTAGCATTCACATGGTAACAACAGTAACTCCAGTTCGAGAGAATCAAATACTTGTTCTGGCCCCTTCAGGCATCGTTACACATGTGGTGCACATGAATTCATGTACACACACACACACACACACACACACACACACACACACACACACACACACACAAATAAATAAATAAACAAATATTTAAAAAAGAAAGTTAACATGATAAATTATGGATGAGCTTACAGTCTGAATCAATTTCCCTAGTTTCCATAACTGTTACATGAGATTTCCAGGCCTGCCTTAACTATTCATGGATTATCTGATGGCTCTGGGGACTAATGTATAATATGTGTGCAGATAGAAAGGTATATTAATGTGCAGAATTATTATCAACTACCCATGAGGTCTGAGAGGATGGCTCAGTCAGTAAAGTGCTTGATGTGCAAACAAGAGGACATGAGATCCTATTTCCAGCACCTACAAGAAAAGCATGTCCCTGTACCCCAGGACTCAGAGTTGAGACTGGAGGGTCTGTGGGGCTCACCCTCCAGCCAGTGTGACTGAATTAGTGGGCTCCAGACTCAGCAAGATGAACTGTCTCAAAAAATAAGGAGAACATGAGAAGAAGGTGCCACATTGGACTCTACATACATTTAAGCCTGCAAACACTTGCACACACTTATGAATGCACATACCACATAAACACATACACACAATATCTATGAATTTTGTGTAGGGTCCAGTAGCAATTATTCTATCAACTTTACATGGACAAAATATTTATATATTAAGGTGATTTATGTTATTTTTTAAATCACTTGTTCTGTTTTTCAAATATTCACCTTTCACAAATGGAACATGACACAGATGATATTGAAGTAGAGTCTCAATGTGTAAATGTGTTTTCCTATTCTGCAGCATGTATCTTATCTCCACAGTGTCACCTCCAGGAAAAAAGAAATGAGAGTTAGTTCTCTGTTTATTAAAATGAGAAAATTAAAAGGAGAAAAATGTTTCAGGAACTTATTCTAATAATCCATATGATAATTTTAATAATCCAAATAATAATTCTAATAATTTGTTTTCAAATAATGAATATTTGAAACAAATACTTTCATTGCCAGCCACAATTCTCCAACATATTTGGTCTTTAAAAAGTTTAGGGCTCCTTACAAGTTTGTGAGATTCTAGGGTAGAAAGACTCAGGATCACCCCCTTTAGTGGGGAGTGATTTACTCTAGAAGGTCTCCACTGAGTTACTCTGTAAGAGTTCCTGGAGAGATGAGTTCTCCAGCATCCTTTATGTGAGTGTTTTAATTAAGGCTGAGTGCACCCTTTCTGACTCTTATTTTATAAACTCAGCCTTTCTGTTCAGGTATTTGTCTCCTGTAAATGAAAGACACAATGCTAAATATGCATGTGCCCAGAAAGAACATGCGTGCTCTGTTGCCTGCCCCTGCTGGGTCCATCTGCTCTGTTGGCAGGAAGCCCATGGCCAACCTGGCCCGTTTCACTGCTACAGAGCTGCCAGCTTCCCAAGGGTCTGTGAGTACATACAGTGTGTAGAGAGCTAGATTTCTATTCCATGCCCTCCACTAACCTTCATATGGGTCTATTTACACTTGGTCACACATGTTGGTGCTCATGTGTCATAAGACAAATACTTCTTTGGGTAGGTCAAAAGGGGGCAGGCAGTGCTAGCATCCCAGGCATCAGGGAATGTGGAACATATGCAAGGCTCCCTGTTCTGCATAAAGAAACCTGTTCCACTATCCAAAGATTCTGTAGATATCTGGGACAGATAGAAGGATATTTGGAGTGTTTCCCTGTCTGTGAGGGCACTGAGGAACCACATAGAATGTCTTCTCTCTAGCTTCCATTTTTTAGATAAAAATTAAATATTTTAATATTAGTTTATTTTCCCAGATATATAAATACATATGTGAACAACGTCTACCTTTCAATTGGTATTTTCATATCAACTAAATATAAATAATACTTCTAAATTGATAGGCTAGTGCATCTTTCATATGTAGTTAGTGTACCACTGACCTATACGTCAACCACATTTGATGCCTTCAGCATTATTGAATTTTGTCATTTTACTTTATTCATTGTTTGTGTGATTTAGTTTTTTTTTGTCAACTGTACTCAACATTTTTCTTACTGATTTTAGTCTTTTGATTTGTTTTAGCTACACACCATTGCTTATTTTTAGTGATAGCTCTAGATATTAAATTTTTAGCCTAAATCTGAAAGCATAAAAGGATAGGGTGAGTGTAGGGGAAATGCTGACCACACCCTCTTAGGCATGGTCAGAGTGATGGAGCAAGGTTTTAAATATCAGAGAGACATGTCTCTTTTCCCTCTCCTGCCTGACTGAACTGACAAGCAAGCATCCGGTATAAACCTGGTCACTGGCTCCGTTGCATGAGTACTTTCTTAAACTATATGTGATCAGTCTAGTTCTGACTCCACATTGAGTTTGGCTTTAGATGAGACACTGATGAAGTTTAAAATAGAGGAACTATAGCAAAGGATGTTAAGGAATCACTGTTGTAGGGATAGCCCTGCTCTTTATAAACACTAAGCATAATAGTACACAGTAAACAAGATCCTAAATAAGATGACTGACAGACAGTAAGATATGCAGAGACTTCATAGAAGTCTGGGGGCACAAATTGACAGCATTGTTGCAGGAAAGTCCAGATGATCTTGACCTCTGTGGCAATACTCATTTTCACATGAATCTGATGAGCACTCATATGTACAGACCAAAGATAGACAAGTTAACAAGAAGCATATAAAACCTTCCCTTCTTGCTGCTTTCCTAGTTGAGGGAGAGAGACCACAAACACTGAATGAAAGCATGCCACAAATCAGGTCATAAGACAGACTATGAAGAACAGTTAAGACTCTGGCCAGGTAGGCTAACAGCAGACCACCTCTCCTTTTTTTCCTCTCCAAATCCATCACTCCAGTCTCATCTCCAACTCTCTTCATTCTCTGCCCGAATTCCCAGGGGACTAAGCAGTTACTTTTGGAACACC
This sequence comes from Cricetulus griseus, assembly GCF_003668045.3. Lineage (NCBI taxonomy): Eukaryota > Metazoa > Chordata > Mammalia > Rodentia > Cricetidae > Cricetulus > Cricetulus griseus. The sequence goes on from NC_048595.1 coordinate 213,790,424, forward strand.
CCACTTCTCTCCCTCTTGTAGACCCTTCAACAACTCCTACCTCATCCCCATTCTTAAGTGTGGGCTTCAAATACCTAGAAATACATTTTATTTGGAAACCCCAGTGACCACACCTAACAGGATCTCAGAAGAATTCACTTCCAAGGAAGACACAGCTATCACACCCCTCTTAAGAACCAGAGAAGGCAACGGAAACCAAGGAGCAAAATACCCAACATAAACAAGATAAGATGCTAGCACTTAGAATTACACTCATCCCAAACACAGATGCCTAGATGTCAGAATAAAAAATATTATTAAAAGCCAGGACAATATATCTTCACTATAGCACAGAAAACCTAGTATAGTAAGCTCTGAGAATTGCAATATAGCTGAAACACAAGACAAAGACCTTAAAATAGTCTTTATAAATACGATAGAGGTCCTAGAAGAGTAAATGAAGGAATCTCTTAAAGAAATCTATGAAAACACAAAGAAATTGTGGAAAGAAATGAATAAAACAGTGCAAGATCTGAAAGTAGAAATAGAATCAATGAAGAAAACCAAACAGAGGGACATCTGTAAATATAAAAACAAAACAGCATACCAACTTAAACAGGAACCACAAAGGCAAGATTCACCAACATAATACAAGGGATGGAAGAGAGGATCTCTGGTATTGAAGAAACAATATAAGAAATGGACACCTGGCTCAAAGAAAATGTTAAATCTAAAAAAAATCCTGGCACAAAACATGCAGGAAATCTGTGACATTATGAAAAGACCAACCTATGAATAATAAGAAAAGAGGATACAAAAGAAACCCAGGTCAAAGACAGAAAATATTTTGAACAGAATCATAGAAGAAAATTTCCCTAACCTAAAGAAGAAGGCACCTGTAAAGGTATATGAAGCATACAGAACATCAAATAAAATGGAGCAGAAATGAAACCCCCTCAGCACATAATAATCAAAACACTAAATATACAGAACAAAGAAAGAATATTACAAGCTGGAAGGGATAACGGTCAAGTAACATATAAAGGCAGACCTATTAGAATTACACCTGATTTCTCAAAGGAAACTCTAAAAGCCAGAAGGGGTTGGACAAATTTCCTACAGACTCTAAGAGAACACAGATGTCATATAACTATACCCAGCAAAATGTTCAGTCATAATAGATGGAAAAATAAGACATTTCATGATGAATATAATTTAAGCAGTATCTATCTACAAATCCATCCTCACAGAAGGTACTTGCAGGAAAACTCCAACTTAAAAAGGGTAACAACACCCAAGAAAACACAAGAAATAATCTCAGACCTGCAAATCAAAAGAGGGAAAATGCACACACACACACACACACACACACACACACACACACACACACACACACACACACACATGCCACCACCACAACCACCAATTCCACAGGCAACAAAAACCACCACTACAACCACCACAAAAATATTACAGGACTCAAAAATCTTCTCTTTGAAAAAACAAATCTTCTCTTTGATATTTCCCAACTTCAATGGTTTCAATTCCTCATAAAAATCCACAGACTAACAGAATGGATTAAAAAACAGGATCAATACTTCTGCTCCATCCAAGAAACACACAGTAACATCAGAGATAGCTATCACCTTGGGGTAAAGCATGGGAAAAGATATTCTAAGCCAATAGACATAAGAAGAAAGCCAGTGTAGCCACTTTGATATCTAACAAAATAGACTTCAATCCAATACTAATCAAAGGAGATAGGGAAGGACATTACATACTCATGAAGTGAAAATTCCACCAACGTGATATTTCAATTCTTAACATCTATGCTCCAAACACAAGAGCATCCAAGTCCATGAAAGAAACACTAATATAGCTTTAATTATATATGGACTCTCACACACTGATAGTGGGAGACATCAGTACCCCACTCTCATCAATAGACAAATCATCTAGACAAAATTAAACATGGAAACTGGGGAGCTAACTGATAATACAAATCAAATGGATGGAAAAACAGAAAGCTTAAACTCATGGAAACCAACCGACTACTGAATGAAAAATGGGTCAAGACAAAAATAAAGATATTCAAGACTTTCTAGGATTGAATGAAAATTAATATACAACATACCCAAACTTATGAGACACAATCAAGGGGGTTCAAAGACGCTGGTTCATAGCACTAAGAGTCTACATTTAAAACAAAACTGGAGAGATTTCATACTAGTAATGAAATTATGAAAGTACAAACAAAACCCCAAATAAAATTACAAAGAATATGAAATAATGAATTGGTTCTTTGAGAAAATTAATAAGATTGAGAAACTCTTATGTAAATTAACTAAAACACTGATAGAGAATATCAAAATTTTAAAAATTATAGATGAAAAGGGGGACATAATACCAGAAACTGAGGAAATTCAGAGAATCATGAGGACATACTTTAAAAACCTATACTCCACCAAGTTGGAAAAATCTAAACAAAATGTACAACTTTCTCAAGACGTACTACTTACCAAAGTTAAATCAAGATCAGATAAGCAATTTAAACAGACCTATAACCCTAGTGAAACCGAAGTAGTAATTAAAGGTCTCCCAACCAAAAAGCCCAAGGACAGATGGTGTTAGTGCAGAATTCTGCTGGACTTTCAAAGGAGAGTTAATGCCAATACTCCTTAAATTATTGGACAAAATAGAATATTGCCTGGTTTGTTTAGGTTTGCTCATAACCAAACCTAAAGACCTAATAAAGAAAGAGAATTACAGACCAATTTACTGTAAGAACATGGAAACAAAGGTTCTTATTAAAATACTAGAAGCCAAATCTAAGAGCACATCAAAAAGATCATCACCACAATCAAGTAGTCTCCATCAGAGAGATGCAGGGATGTTTTACAATATATAAAATGGTAAATGTAATCTACCACATAAACAGACTGAAAAACAAAAACCACATGATTGTATTTTAGATGCAGAAAAGGTCTTTAACAACTCTAACTCTCCATAATGTAAGTCCTGTAGATGTTAAGGGCAAATCTCAGTATAATAAAGGCAGGTTACAGCAAGCCCATACTCACATCAACATAAATGGAGAGAAGCTCAAAGCAATTCCATTAAAATCAGCAACAAGACAGGGTTGTCCGTTCTCTCCACACCTATTCAATACAGTACTTGAAGTTTTAGATAGAGCAATAAGACAACTGAGGGGGAACAAGAGTAAAACAATTGGAAAGGATAAATTCAAAGTATCTTCATTTGTAGATTATTTGATTGCATTCATAAGAGACCCTAAAGATTCCACTGACAAACTCCAATAGCTGATAAATATGTTCAACGAAATAGCTGGATAAAAAAATAACTCACAAAAATCAGTAGCCCTCCTATATACAAATGACACATAGACTAAGAAAGAAATCCAGGGAAGAAAATACCTTTTACAATAGCCTCAAATAATGTAAAATATCTTGGGTTGACTTTAACAAAAAAATTGTAAGGCTTGCATGATAAAACTTCAAGATATTGGTACAAAAACTGAAACATTGACCAATGAAATTGAATTGAAGATCCAGATATAAATACACTAATTTTATGGACAACTGACTTTTGATCAATAAGCCATAAATACTCACTGAAAAAATGACAACACTTCAACATATGGTGCTGGGCAAACTGGATTTCTGCATATAAAAGAGTGCAAATAGATTCATACTTACCGCCCTACACAAAACTCAACTCTAAATGGGTGAAAAACTTCAACACAAAAAACAGACACATTGAATGTGATAGAAAAAAGTGGGGAATATCTTTGCACTCATTGCTATAGGAAAAGACCTTCTGAACAGAGCACCATTAGCAGAGACACTAAGATCAACAATTAATCAATGGAGCTGCGTGAAACAGAAAAGCTTCTGCATGGCAAATGACACCATACTAGACATAAAATGGGAAAAATTTTACCATCTACAAATTCAATAGTGGGGTAATATCAAAAATATATAAAGTACTCAAAAAACTAGATCTCAATAAAACAAATAACCCAGTTTAAATAAGGGATACAAATATAAACAAAGAATTCTCAAAGAGGAAACTCAAATGGCTGAGAAACACTTTCAAAATGTTCTATGTCATTAATCATCATGGAAATAAAAATCAAAACTGCTTTGAGATTTCATCTTACATCAGTCAGAATGGCCAAAATAAGTAAAACAAATGACAGCTTATGCTGACAAGCATTGGAGTGGGAGTGCAAACTTGCAGGTGGGAGTGCAAACTTGCACAGCCACTTGGGAAATCAGTATGGTGGTTCCTCAGGAAGATGAGAATTGATCTACCTCAAGATCCAGCTATATCACTACTGTTGGTCATATATTCAAAGGATGTTCCATCCTACTACAGACACACTTTCTCAACCATGCTTATTGCTGCTTTATTCATAATAAGCATAAATTGGAAACAACCTAGACATTTCTCAACAAAAATGAATAAAGAAATTGTGAATGGATGAAAGCCCTGAGCTAATGAGGTTAGCTTGTTAAACAACTGCAATAAAAGACTCTCTGCTTTTGCATTGAAAAAAAAAGAAATTGTGGTACATATATACAATAGGATATTACTCAGTCATTTAAAAAATTAAATTGTGAAGTTTTCAGGTGAATGATGGAACTCTAAAAAATAATCCTGAGTGAGGTAACTCAAACCCATAAAACAAATATGGTATATATTTGCTTATATGTGGATATCAGCTGATATGTCAATGGTAACCATGATACAATCTGAAGAACATCAGAGGTTATGTATGGAGCAGGAGACAAGGGGGTACAACTAGATCTTCCTAGTAAAGGCATGTAAAAGAGATAGTTATGGATGGATGAGTAGTTACTGGAATGGCAGGATCAAGTGAGGAGGAGGAGAAAAGAGGGAGATGAGGGAGGGAATATTGGAAGAGACATCTAAAATTAAGGACCATTTGAAGTGCAGTATTGAAACCTAATATGGAAGAAGCTTCATATATATATATATATAATATATATATATATATATATGTGTGTGTGTGTGTGTGTGTGTGTGTGTGTGTGTGTGTGTGTGTGTGTGTGTGTGTGTGTGTGTGATTTAAATAAAATTGCCAAAAAAATTTGGAGAGAAGGAGTACCAACAGGACATCTTGTGTCATTAAATGAAGCTTTCAGTACTAGTAATTGTTTGTATCTAATTGAGTTGTTATCCACAGGGTCCCATGGGATTCCCTAAACAAACCAGGCTGTTACCAAGACTATAGGTTGCCATCTATAAAGTGATGGTATTGCCCTAATGCTGAGGACAACACCTACACAATTCATCAAACATGGAAAAGTCAAGTTGGTGCCTAAATAGAGCCTTCACCCTTATGTGCTAGCATCTTTTGTACAAGAAAGAACTCTGCAAGCCACTGGAGGAGAAATCTACATAGCATCTCACTCACAAACTCTTTGATCTACAGTGGTATCCTGCATGCAACATATGCTGATACAATAGTGTCACAAAGCTTGTGTGAGTAGCCAACAAATATCTTATTTGAGTTAAGACTCACTCCATGAGATAATGGATACTGGAAACTGTTTAGGTGAACAAGAAACTGAGACTAGATATTCCAGGGACCTAGGGGAAAACCAAATAGTATTGTCCTGCTAAAAGAATCTAGCAATAAAATGTCTCCTAATAGCTATACTCCTAGATCAATACTTGCTCAACCATCACCAGAGAAACTTCCTCCTGCAGCAGATGGGAACAAATATAGTGACCCACATCCAAACAATATGCAGAAAGCGAGAAACCTTGGGATATTTAGCCCCAAACAGTATTACTCCATCAAATCTTTCCCATCAGGAGTCAGAAAACACTCTGGAAAAGGAGCTAGAAAGAGTTTAAGAGCCAGAGTAATAGAGGACATTAAGGATACATGGCTTTATTATCAGAATCAATACACATTTGAACTCAGCAAGACTGGGACAGTATGAACAGGGTCTGCACCTGATGTGGTCCTAGAGTGGAAGGAGAAGTAGACATATGACCCCATCCTTAACCCAGAAGAGATTTGCAGTTGATAACCTCTTGCAAATGAAAATGTAGTTCCCTCCAAGGTAATATTACCAGGAAAACAAACTATACTTAAGGACAGGCTGAAAAGCCCAGAAGTGTATAGCCAACAAAAACAAATTCAATGCCATCTTTGGATTTTCTCTGTCTCATAATGAGCCAGAGCATTTAAGATTTTTCATCTTATTTTTATTTTATTTACATATTTAAAAATATTTTACCTTATTTTATTCTAAATATCCTTTGCATACATATTATGGCTTCCAGTTTGGTGTTTTACATGGGATTCCTGAGTGTGCAAACAAGTAGGTCTTTGTGTCTATCTGGTTTTTGTCCTTTTCTTGGGCTCCTTTCCTTCTGATTTTGTTGTTGTTGTGTTTGGTTTTGGTCCTATTCCAGTGTGTTAGTTTCTGTTTTATTTCATTTATTAGAAGCCTGCTTGTTTTCTATTGAGCAACAGAAAGGGGTGGGTCTGGATGGAAGGAGAGGTGGGGAGGAACTGAGAGGAGTAGAGGGAGGAGAAACTATAATCAGAGTATATTACTTGAGCAAAAAAATCTAAGATTTTTTTATAAGAATATAAGAAAAAGTTAAGCAGGAACAAGAGAGAGAGAAAGAGAGGGGGATACCAATGAATCAGGAATAGAAAGAACGGCAGGGTATCAGTTAGAAAGGTTATATTACAGATGATTTGAGAACAGAGGTCTGTGTGAGGTGAAACTAGGAGCCATGGGAAGGCTCAGATAGAAGAATGACCGTATTGGGAGAAATAGAAAGTGCAAAGGTCCTGAGGTGATCAAATTCTTAGTTTATTAAAGAATAGAAATGAATTTGAATACAAACAGGCAAAGAATATGATATGAAAATGGAGACAGAGGGAGAATTAAACAAGGTTCTCTAGGACTCACCAGCCATGTTGTTAAAGGCGTAGATTTGTTACACAGTGTGATGGTAGATGATGAAAGGGCTTTAGGGATGGGTGGCATTATCTCTGGTTGTCATTTTCGTGTGCTTATTTTTGATAACCATGGGAGATGACAGGAAAACCAAATGAAGATAAGTGACACTAGTGACTTGTACTGAATGAGTCTTAAGAGTTTGAGAGAATTCATTTGATTGAGGACACATTTGACAGAATCTACTGCTGCATTATGGGGTTTTGGGAGAAATGCAAGAGAAGAATAGTACTTAGTATTAGACATCAGCAATTGATTGGTTTTCAAGACATAGAGATATGGAGAAAGACAAGAGGAAAGAATACATACAAGAGAAGTGAGTCATCAAAATTCCACTTAAAATACTGATTAGGCATCTGGAAAGAAAAACATACAGCTCAGCCATCTGTCAACCAGGAAATGCAATAAAAAACACAAAGAGCACATCTGTCTGATAGTGAATGACCAGTATGGGACTACTCTTCTATAACACACACACACACACACACACACACACACCACTCACGCCTCCATCTTTGGCTTCTGAAATATTTCTCAGACAAATGTTGATTAATAGAATGGGCCATCACAATGCAGGGCATCTATCAAAATATGCTCTCCTCCACAAAAGAACAAAATGTGTGGTCCAGTGCTAAGCTCCTCCTGTGGTCTAGTCTCATCTAAGAATATGTAAAAACCACAATGGAAATGATCCATTCCATTTTGACTTTCAGGATCTTTTAGGAGTAAGTTGCAGAACAGACAATTTTAATGTGTTTTCTGGGTAACTATGTGCTTGAGACCACTGTCTATGGACACAGCTTTCTAAGCCAAGATATGAAATGTTTGCCAATACTGTCTGTCAAAGAAAGATAGAGTGAACATTGTGTATGTCTTTTATATCACATAGGCATACAAAGCTTAGGTCCTAAATAGAACACAACAATCTTATCAAAAAGAGAGTTGCTTTTTCAGATTGTGCTTTTGAAGCCATGAGTGATAGAGATGCTATCATGTCTCAAAGAACAGCAGAGCCACTAGTTTCTACTGGAGCTATGGCTACAGTCACCCAAAATCACATCTGTTATTTAGTTTTAGGCACTATGGCAGTTCACACAGTATAAGGCAGGGAGCAGGTAAACTGTGGCTTAGATAAGGGTCTACCTCCAACAGATCATGAGTCATCAAAAGACTAGTCATTACTTTTTTCAGTTTTAAAAACATTTTATTAGAGAGAGAGAGAGAGAGAGAGAGAGAGAGAGAGAGAGAGAGAGAGAGAGAGCATGAAGAGCATATATGAAGAGAAGAGCAAGCAGGCATATATTGGACAAGGAACAACTTGCAATAGTAGTTTCTCTCCTCTGACCATATGGATCCTGGGGATTGAACTCAAGCCATCAGAATTTGCAGCAAGAATCTCAACCTGCTGAACTATCTTGCTGATCTTTATTTCTTTTGAGTGTAACATTTTCATTCATATATTGCTGATGGTCAAAAAGTCCCAATTTCCCATATTATTGTTTCAATAATAAAGTTTGTCAGTGAGGAGACAACTTTGCATTTAACTGTCCCCCACTTTGCCTATGAGATTTTGCTGTGGTAAATGTCCATTCAAAGTCTACAATTAAATGTTTGGTACTCAGGTGGTGCTATTGAGGGGGACTGGAGACTTCAGGGGATGTCTTTTTGTCACAGGTAGCAGAGTCTGGATGAAGACTGTAGGATTCCAGTCTATCCCTCTTTTTCTGCTTGCTGTTCAATTAGTCAGGACTTCCTTACAGTGCTTCCATTATGATGTGACACCTTTCCATGGACCCGAAGCAGTGGTGCCAATTATGTCAGAGTTGGGGTCTGTGAATTAAAACAAGCCTTTTATCATCATAGATGATTTTCTTACATATTTTGTTGTAAAGATGAAATGATGACACCAAATGTAATGGGCAGAAACATTTCTCTTCATTAAAAAGGATGCTGGAAGCCTTAGCCATCCAAAAGTATGCTATGGGAAAAGGGGCTACCACGAGCTCAGATGCCAAACAGTAGAGCATTCACTGGGATCTCATCTAAATTTGGATCTCAAATGTATCCACTCCATGCATAAGAAAATGGAGGTTTAGATGTGTAGAAAACATTCTCTGGTGCCACATTTGTAATCAGAATCATCCTATTGCAGAGTCAGACTCAACATGCAAGGAAGTCCAAAGTTTTTACATGAATGATAAGGGCTTTTTTCTTCCAATATTTTATGATTTCTGATTCTCACTTAAAATAATATAAATTGAATTTTCAGAGAGTTTTCCACAACTGGCTACCATCAAATTCTTGCACATATGTCAGCTGCAAGTGTGAAAGCTATCAGTATGCTATCTCCTCTTCCAGGTCTTGGGGTCTAGACACCTTATGGAACTTTATCCTCGTCATCTCAACTGCAGCCACCTGCCTGTCTGTAGTCAGAGTCTCCTTCTTTTATATCATCTGTCAAGTATTTGCCCACTTTTTCATCTTCTTCAGTTCTGCCAGCCTATGTGTTTGTTTATTTGGATCTTTGATTTATCTCAGGCGAGTGTTATAGCAGCTTGTACTTGTTCTCCTTTGCTCTCTCTGGTGTCCTTCTAGCATTTTCCCCTTTGTGATCAACTGAATTACAATTTAGTCTGCAAATCTGGAAATGTCTATATCCCTCCTCAGTGACCCCCCCAGAATTCTATGAGCTTTTCTGTGTTTATGGTGCAGCAACTTCCCATATGCAAATGTCCATTTGATGTTTTTCATGTCAAATGGAAGATAATTTTAATATAGAGAATTAAACCTTCAAAAGACTAAATCTTAACTGAAACCTCATACCTTATACTAAAGATGAGCTCTAAATGGATCATGAAACTAATTGGAGAATATTGAAACTTTTAGAATGCTAATAGAAAATCTTCAAGATGTAGGGATTGGTAAATGTTCTTAAAATTGACACCCCCTAGAGCAGTCTATTAAAGACAGATTGTTCTTTGCAAACTGGTCCTTATCATGATGAAAACCATGAAGGTCAGTTGAGTAGAAAAGACAAGACAAAGGCCAAGAAAAATGATGTATGTAAACAAATTCCATATATAGATACATAATGGATTCTCAAAATGTAGCAGTGATAAGGAAATTAATAAGATTAGAAAATGGGCAAAATACATGAAAACATACTTCACAAATGGGAATTTACAGAATACAATATGCACATGAAAATATGATCTGCATCATTATACAATAAAGAGTTTCAAAGTAAAGCCACCATGGGACAGCCAAGCGCATCTACGAGACTACCTAAAGCAAAAATGATGGTAACACCCAATGTTGGAGAATATGCACTGGGACTTTAATTACATACACACACACACACACACACACACACACACACACACACACACACACACACACACACACACAGAGAGAGAGAGAGAGAGAGAGAGAGAGAGAGAAACAGTTTCTTACAAATCCAACACCCATCAATTGCACTCTTAAGATTTTATCCTGGAAAATGAAAACTCACTTTTGCACAACAAAAGAAACATGAACATTATGGTTGAAATCAGAAATATCCCTCATAGGCTCGTGCATTAAACACTCAGTGCCCAGTTTGTGGTCTTGCTTTGAAGGTTGTGGAGTCTTAGGGGGTGGGGCCTGGATGATTGACATGGGTCCCTGGGGTAGGTTTTGAAAGGTAATACCTGTCCCTGCTTTTAACCTGTACTTCCTGCTTCCTGCTCCCCATGTATGAGGAGGCCCACTACACACTCTTGCTGCTGTGGACTGAGGTTCTGTTGCTGTCCCTTCCTCAGGATGATGTGCTGAAATGTCTCTGAAACCATGCGCCAAATAAGTCTATCCTCTCATAAGCTATTTTCTGCAAGGCATTTGGTCATAGAAACAATGAAGAATTGCATTAAGCATTCACAAGACTTCACTTATGGTAACTCAAAGCTGAGAAGAGCCAAGACTTCCCTCCACAAGTTAAATAAGATATAGTTCCTCCACATCATGTAACATCACTCAGCAATATAAAGAAAGCACAGTATATACCTGGAACAACTCAGATATATCATAAGGAAATTATGCTCAAATGCAAATATCTCAAAGTGTTTTACATATAGTAGTTAATCCATATAACACTTTAAATTGGCAAAATCATAGACAGAATTGTAGCGTTTGTCAAATCTCATGAGCAGAGAGGAATAGAGAAGGAAAGCAAGGTGCAATGGCGGTGAAAGGGCAGTCCGGTGATCTGTGTGGTGATAGAATGCTCTTTCTCTTAATGTTAGAGTACTTATAGGAATGGACATGTGATAAAAGTATACATATAAAAGCACATATAAGTCAACCCAAGAAGCTCAATGTTGTGGCAGAGACTACTGATGCTGGTTCCCTGGCTGTAATTTTGTACTAGTTTTACAAAGACGTAACTCCTGAAATCCTAGTGGGAATTGCAGAGAATTGATGTGATGTCTTATAAACTACACATAAATCTAGCACAAAATTCTCAAAGAATTGACAACAAATGAGAGAAAGCGCTACATATGTGTAAGCTTGAAAGATAATAGGAATATTATAAAGATGCATGTCAGTTTTCACATGAGAAAATTCGGTATCTATAGAGTAGTAGCAGCTGTGTTGATGTCTTTATTTTTTGGTTGCTATCCTAACCTCTAGTGGCTGAGCCATCTCTCTCTCCATGTTGATGTCTCTCATGGTGTATGGAGATAGTTAAGATTATGCTAGTTCCAACCTCAGACACAGTCACACAAAGAGGATCTGGGGAGCTGAAATCTCTTGTTCACTTCTCATATGTGGGTGGGATGTCTGTACAAGGGTTTTCATGTATGTGCAGGTGTGAGTTCACACATGTGTGTGAAGCTTGGAATCTGATGGCAGTGCCTCTCTTGATAACTCCATTTTGTTTACTGAGGCAAGTCACCTCAATAATCCCAGAGCTTGTTGACTTCATTGATCTAGCAGTACAGCTTGCCCTGGGGATCCCCATCTCTTCCTCTTTGAGCACTGGATTTATAGGTGGGCTGCTTACCCACCAGACTTTTATGTGGTGCTGGGTATCTGTACTCTGGCCTTCATGCTTAAGTAGTAAATGCTTCACCTACTGGTCATCGTTCTAGCCCCAGATATTTCTTTATAATTACATCTTCTAAGTCAAAACCAAGATCCCTTGTGAGAGAAGTGTGATGTCTTCTTCACTTGCTGAGTGTGGCCTAGACTTCATGTCATTGCTGATAAATGGATGCTCCCACCTTCTCCCAGTCTGATAATGGGTTCCACAGGCGGGTGGGATGTCACCTTGCAACCAACTGATATATTTTCTAATGAGAACTTAGAATAAATCATTCCTCTGTCAGCCCAGCATCTGGCAAAGCCAGGGTAGCATTCCAAGCATGGCTAAGAAAAATGATACTATCAATAAAATACTACTTTGACATCTGGGGTCTGCTGCATTTTTTCCCACATTATCACTATATAAAGACTAAAGCTGCCTGGTGCTTTGTCTGTTCAGCTATGTCTGTCTTACAGATTTGGACCAATCTTCACCAGTAGTTTCAGAAGCTGAGGACATGGAGTTTGGTAGAAACAAACAACATCAATGCATGCTTTGGCACTATTATGACATAGGAATTCATTTCTGGAAAATAAAATGAGTTCTAAAAACTTTATTTGTGAAAACACAAGGCTATTTGAAAGTATGACATTTACACGTACAGTTCATCTTAAGCAGTCACTAAAGTTTCCTATTATAAGTGAAGCTTGTCCACAGTTGTCATGGTCATTACACTGGTGGTCACTTTCAGGTGACATGTTATTCCACTATGATGCGTTGCAGAATTTCTTTTCAAAACAGTAGAGGATTACATGGTCTCTCTTTTTTTTTTTACAATTATGCAAAATCTGACAAACCATGACTGGCCAGGTGCAAACATTGGGTATTTAAACATTAGTAGGCATCTTTTTTAATGTTGGCAAGGATTGTTTTAAATTGGATATGCTCCCTTTTCTCTCCCAGCACTTCTGTGTGTGTATATACATAATGGGATTGTGAATATAAGTATCTGTGTTATCATTAAGGTCAGAAGACAGCTTTTTTGAATGGGTTATCTCCTTCTTGATTTGGAGCTAGTGTATCTAATTTCTGTCATTATGTTACTTACTCCATGATAGCTACTCTGTGAGCTTCCAAGAGCATTCTCCTGTAGGAGTCCTAGGATGACTAGTGGGTGCTATTAGTTCTACCAATCCAGAAACAGGCTGTTAAGGTTGTTGAAGAGAGACATCTCCCCAGCTCCTGGATTCGGTTTGGAAAGATGACCATTTCATATGTTGGTTCCCAAAGTTTTCCACTCTTAGCTGATAGTAGACTCTCAAAAGTACATGTGAACAGTAACATGAATATTACTGTGGGGTTAGCATTACTCTCCCTGACTTGGAATATCTTAAAACATTGGTTCTAGGACAACATGTTTTAGTTACATCATTTGCCTGCTACAGTCAGCACTAGTAACTGAGCTTTTGTGTATGCCTAGGGAGTTAGGGGCTTCAACGGGCAGACATTTGCTCACAGAAGCAAAATCTCTTTGATTCTCTCTCCTATAAGAGTAGTATATAAAAAATCAGAAAGGTATTTCCCAGAAAACCAACTAGGGAAAAACAGTGAGTCAGAAGTATGATTTATTAGTGTTTTCTTGGCATTTGGAGATATATTTGCACACTTAGAAATAACCCCATTTCTCACAATGTAAGGAGTGAAGGAAGAGATTTAGAAGATGCACTCTGCTTTCTCATCAAAATAATTGAGATTGATGGCTGTGGAAATTATAGTTCCTGGACATCTAATATTTGTCTTTCCTGTAACTCAGCTCTTAAACCTACAGCAAAGTATCCTGGATGCCTAGCAATGGGCTGGTGGTAGTTAGGAAGTGAAGAAATCCAGGATAATATTCAACAGCATCATTCAAGTTAGTGTTATGTTTCAGGAACAAAACTCAGGATGGGTAAATAGACACTCATGAAATGGGAACTGTATGAACCACAGAAATCCCTTAAAATAACAAGAGCTATGCCTTAGTTGGGTTCAGTGATTCAAGTCAATTATTGAAATTGACACAGACATGTCTTTAGGGTTTGGAAACACCCAGAAAATTGGTGCATAGACACACAACTATTATATTTATATTTGCCTCTTATTCTTTCTTCATAGTTATAGCTAGTTATTTTAATGGATCTCCACTATAATTTTTATTAATTCATTAACATTAGTTAACCAACACTTTGATTTGAAATTTTAAGACAGAATTTCATGTAGCCTTTTCTTAAAACCCACTAAGTATTCAAGGCTAACCTTCAACTACTCATTCTTCAGTCTTCAGGTCCAGAGTCCTATGATTGTAGATGTACACGCTGTGCCTAAATTGAATTTAAAATAGTGAAGAGTGGAACTTGATTATGCATATATCTCTCTTCATATTGAGTGCTTGGTGTTATTCTCCACACTTGTGATTGGAAAGCAACTTGCCCATATGAGCAGCAGTTTGAATATTATTTTTTTATTTCCTCAGTTGGAGGCCTCCATACTTTCACTAACCAGGTTATCCTAAGTGTCTTTCTTCTTCCACTAATAATGTAGTCACAGAGACTAGGATTTCAGCTCTGTCACAGTGTAGCTTGCCACACTGACAAAGTTTCAAAGCTTCTCTTCTTCCATTTTCTCACCTGGAAATCAGAGCAACTACTGCCCCAAAGGGCTTCTGGGAAGGATTAAATGTGCTATTAACACAGGTAACACAGGCAAAATGTTTAGGACAGTCCTAGACACATATAAAGTTTTCAATGTGTAGTCATTATTTGTATTTAACTGATTTATATTATTCTAGTTCCAGGTTCATGGACATGCCTTCTGTAAGGAGCTGGCTTTCCCACGTTTAGTTTACTGTTCTATAGAATAAGAACACCTCACTCATGCTGGTCTTGCCAGCCACCACCATTCTAACTGCACAATCAATTGACATCTTTTGTGGCCCAGTCTTCATGAATTTGATGATTATGATGGTGCCCTTGAGAGCAAGCCTTGAATAAGCTTGGGTTTTCATGACTTCAATGAAAACACCAATCTGCATTCTTACCTCAGAATTTCCACAGCTGGTCTTGTGGCTGTTACACTGAATCAAATGCTCATTTGAATCATCCAGACTGTTTAAGTGCACAGCAGGGGGCTAAGATCTACACAGACCTGGACTACTTACCATCATTCCTGTTATCCCTCAAGAACCAAGGTCAAAAAAAGAAATTCTGATCAACAGATGGGAGTAAGATGAGGCTTACATGCTTTTACTCTTAGTTTAAAATTTATTGTTTGAGAACACCATACACATACACATTGTATTTTTATTTCTTTCATCTCCTGTTCTCTTTTCCAACTCTACCTGGCCAACCTTGTCATACCCTCTTCCCAACTCCAGGCCTTCTTAATTATTTTCTATAGCCCACTGAGTCCAATTATTCCTGCCTACACACACAAGGGGGTGAGTCCACCAGCTGGAGCATGGGCAACCCATGATAGACACATTTCCAAAGAACACTGATTCTCCCTCTTCTCAATGTTATCACTGCCAAATACTCCTCAGGTAGGGGGTAGTATTAAGGTTTGGTAAAGTTTTTAAGAGGCAGAGCTTAGTAGGAGATCATTGCTGGACTACCTCAGCTGGAATTCCTTTCTCCCGAATGTCCTTCTGGCTCTGTGATGTCATCCATCAAAAGCTTCTGGCCAGAGGCAGCAGAACTTGGCAGCATGCCATTGTACTTCAAGAAATGTAAGTCAAATAATAAGTATTTTCCTTACAAAGTTACTCAACTCCAGGGATTATACACTTTTTTTTTTTTTTTTTTTTTTTTACAAGAACAGAAAATGAACTAAATACAGGGATGGAGAGGACAGATAAACTGATAAGAGAAACAAGGACAATTGGCTTAGATAATCATCTGCTTGCATATGGGCAAAAGTAAATAGAGATAAATAGGGAGGAAGCATTGATGTCCATCACCTTTTCAACCTTAGTCTGCAGCTATAGTTTCCACACCTCTCATGTGAAATACAGGACTATTTTTCCCCTTTATGCTTCAGTTTGAACTTGGGTTGTTTCATTATTTGTTTTTGGAAATGACATCTCTCTGTGTATCCAAGGCTGGATCTGGACACTTCATCCTCTATCTCTGTCTCCAGATGCTGGTAGTACAGATAGTCACTACCATACCCACCTTTGGGTTGCTTTTTAAAAACCATTTCATGGAAGAATAGTGATGAGATACTCTTTCCTTTGGTCTCCCTTTAATCACCTCTGTTGTTCACAAGGGCTCAGCTACATGAACGAAGAGCAAAGTTGAGATCTGTTGTCTAAGCTTAATAGTAATATTAGAAAAATTTTGCTTTCCAGCTTCCATGGAAATGTATGAAGGAAAAACAACATAACCAAACAAAACAAGCACAAGCAAGCCAGTGAAAACACAAAAATAAGGATGTAAGTACTACACTAACACCGAAAAATAGTCCTATTCTATTAAATGTTCTTCTATTTTGAAAATGTAGTTCACAGCTAGATAAAATCCTCAAAATCATTTTTACCACATACTAACACTAAAAGCATAAGCATTAGAGAATATTATTTTATCTACATTATAGTGGTAAATATTACTTTGTCATTGTTTTGCTTAAAGGGAAGAGGTAGAACTTATTGGTATATCAGAAAGAAAAAAATATTGTTTATAAGAGTCAACACTGTATTGGATAATCTGGTCTTTATCAATAGAAGACAGTGTGATGGGCTGGGACATGCTTTGTAGGTAAAGTGCTTGCCATGCAAGCTTGAGGACCTCTATTCAAGTCTCGGAGCCCTTGTAAAAGAACAGGACTGGTATTGTGCACTTATAGTCACAGCATTAGGGAGGCAGAGGCAAGAGGATGTCTGGGGTTCACTGGCCAGCCTTTGTAGCCTATTTGTTTGACTTCAGAGCAGTGTGAAATCCTGCTTCCCAAAACAAGTTAGATGGCTCTTGAGGAGTGGCACTCAAGGTTGTCCTCTGTTACACTGGCATGTGTATACATATCCAGGTGCACCCACCAACATATTACTTTCCACACAAATGTATACACAAACACACTAGTAGGAAAGAATCTAAAATGCAACTGGTAATAGTAGATAGTGAAAGAATAAGATAGTAATATTTTTATCATCCAAAAACATGTATCATGTTCAATGAAAGGCAGAGAAGTTGGTCACAAGCTATTTCTTTGGCTTACTCATTCACAAGAACTCTTTAAAAGGGTATGTGAAATAAATAACGTCATGAGATACTCAGGTAAACAAATGGAGAATCATATCAAGTGAGGCCATCCAGGCCCCATTCTCTCTCATCTGAGGCTCTTTGCTCTGAATCTTCAGATATGAGTATATACCCTCAGATAACTAAGGAAAGAAGGAAAATAAAAATGAACCATTGCTTGGGGAGAGAGATGTGTGGGGAATAGAGTGAGCTATAGTACCCTAGTATAACTGATCTGGTGGGAAACTGGGAGACGTAGCAAAATGAGTGACTCTGATTAGGGATGGGAAGGGAAATAAATACAAAAGGAGAAAGGAGGGTAAAATAGCAATGATATCTGAAAAGTCATTAGGAATCAAGCTACTAATGATATACCTTTAAATTCCTAAAATAAATGTCAGTTTGTATATTAATATACATATATATAGTTTAAATAAAATTTTCTCATCTGGAATGACAATGATCCTTCCAAGAGCCAAAGATAATCTAACAAAGCCTCTAACACCAGGCATGAGAAGCCCTCTTTTGAATTGTTGGTCAGGGTTATCCAAGAAACTTCCAAAACATTACATCTATTGTTATTGGGTGGTTACTCCCCAGAGTTGGAAGGTAAGTCTTGAAAATAACACACACTTCAGTTACAGAGACCAGAGACCCCAAACTGGTACTGACCTGAATGCTGCCTCCTGTGGACTAGCTTTCATGGTACCAGAAGGCATCATGCAAACTTCCAAAGGAGGGAGGTAACTATAAACAACATCAGCAACCAGCATGACACAATAATTCTAAGGATGCATTAGTGGCACGCTTAACTTGGTGGTAACCAACAGCTCCCTAATTGGACTTAAGATCTCTCAACAAGAAGGAAATCATACCTAGTATAAGAAAGCTAGCCAACTATCAAGGTTAGTAAAGTTGTGATATTGAAAATTTAGTAAACAAGCACTTTACGAAACCAGTATGATTCCTAACTACATTCTTAATATTTGTCCTTACACTCACAGATAAGTGTAGTCTTCACTTCTCATCAAGGAAATTTTTTCTTTATAACAGATCCTTCAACAAACCACAACCAATATAAATGCAAAGTTATGGAACCCAGTCCTAGTGTATACATCTACAAAACAATTCCCATACCTAATGCTCGGGGAACATTGCAAAGAGGGGACAGAAATATTGTAAGAGTCAGATGACCAAGGAGTTTCCTGTGAGACTCTGTCTACCAGTAATGTCAGAAGCTGCATCCATAATATCTCACCAATATGACCTCCTAAACATAACCCAAACAAGGACTATGCCAATAGACATACTAACCTGGACAGAGGGAAAACCCATTAGGCCTCAACCTCAAACAAAGAACTATACAGAACTAAGAAATGTTGACAGGAAGAAATATTCTTCCCCAGGGCAGACCACACCAATTGGATATCCTGTACCAAATGGTCAGCCCAGAAAACATACATACAAGTAGCATTATACAGATTGAGCAGGTTATATTAATATATTTGGAAATATAGGCCATGAATTTGAAAGAGATCAAGGACAGGCATTGGAGGGTTAGGAGGGAGGAAAGTGATGTCATTGTGTTATAATCTTAAAAACCCAAAGAAATACTTTCATAAAAGGTAATATTAATGCTTAACTGTAAATGATTTGTAGAAAGTAAAAAATTCAGCCTACAATTGTACTTCTTTAATTAGAAAGCTAAAATATTAGTGATGGGAGTCGTTAGGTACCAAGCAAATACATATCTGTTATATTTTCTAGATTTAGTTATTTATTAATTGACAGCATTAAGTTACATAACAGGTCCTAAAATAAAATAAAATTGAACAACATCTATTGATAGAAGTGCCTGACTGCTCCTCAATTTGCATGCATCTCTATTTTGTGGCTTTCATTAGATGTTTTAAACATTTTAACCTTTGACTTCTTTTGTCTTTCCCCATTGTAGGTCTTGGAACTGCTCCCCAGTTATTAAAGCTCTACTCAGAATTGTACTTTCTCTTTCTTTAGGACAGTCTTGTAGCCAAGATTGCCTTCAATCTCATATACCCCAGGGAAAAGTGCTTGTGTGTGGTAGACAGAGAATCCCCTGTGGTGGAGCTGATATGGTGCTGACAGTGATGAGTTCAGTCATCTGCATATGTATCTGTCATTAATTATAAACCATGACAAGGCCTACTAAAAAGCATCTTCTTTATATGATGCAAAGATGACACCATCCTTACCTCCAAAGACCTTCAAGACCATTGCCAGCTGTAACACCCATAGACATAGAAGCTATGGGGAACAAAAAAGCATAGGTCATTATTTCTGGTGTCAACTGCAAAAATCAGACATGGAATAGATTTGATCTTAGAATAGGAAATAATTGTGCAAATAATTCATATATATTTAATAAGAGAGATGGTTTTGGAGTGATAATATTTTAAATTTCTTCACTATAGTTTCTTAAGAACACATTAATCATTAAAGCATATAATGTTAAATTCAATGGATAAAATTTCTCCAAATCTAATGAGTGGAGAGCATAATTGTAGCACAGTCTGCAATGGTTTGAAGAGTTACTTCTAGCACAGTAGCCTGGTAAGTTAGCAGACATGAAAGCTGCCTAGAGGGCTATTTACAAAGCAGTCACTAGGCTCTCTGAGGGGATAATCCCTTAGAATTTGCATTCTCAGAATTCCTCCTTTGCATTGCTGCCTCTCTCAGAACAGATTTTGAGACTCTTTGTTCTAATACCTGGAGAACTCCAGGGCTAGCTACAATGTCACTTATATTGTCTCTGGAAGAATTTCACAAGATCATTTTTTTGTGATCTTGTTGCTGTCAATGGTCCCTGGTCAGCCTACTGGGTTCTAGAAGAAAATTCTTTGTCTCATATTTTATATTTAATCCAACAAGTCAATAACTTGTACTGTCTGTCTATCTATCTATCTATCTATCTATCTATCTATCTATCTATCTATCTATCTATCATGTATCATCTATATAACATCTATATCTACATATTTTCAATGTGTAATTTTATATCAAAGGAAATGAATAAGGATGCTTATGGATAGGTAGTCCTCAGAGTTTGAACATTGATTTTTTTGTAAATTTTATTTAAATTAGAAATAATCTTATTTACATATCAATCCTAGTTCCCTATCCCTCCCATCTTCCCATGCCCCCCACCCACTCCTCCCCCATCCCATCACACATTCACTCCCCAGGGAGGATGAGGCCTTCCATAGGGATCATCAAAGTTTGTCAAGTCATTTGTGGCAGGGCCTAGGCCCTAAAACTTGTATCTAGGCTAAGAGAGTATCCCTCAATGGGGAATGGGAATCCAAAGTCCATTTGTGCACTAGGGATAAATACTGGTTCTACTGACAGAGGCCCTATAGATTGTCCAGGCCTCCTAGCTGACACCCATGTTCAGGAGGTCTGGTTCAGTCATATGTTGGTTTCCCAGCTGCCACACTGGGGTCCCTGAGCTCCCACTTGTTCAGGCCAGCTGTTTCTGTCAATTTCTCCCGACTGGTCTTGATCCCTTTGCTCATCACTCCTCCCTCTCTGCAGCTGGATTCCAGGAGTTTGGCTCAGTGCTTAGCTGTGGATCTCTGCTTCTACTTCCATCAGCTATTGGATAAAGGCTCTAGGATGGCATTTAAGGTAGTCATCATTCTCATTATAGGGGAAGGGCATTTAAGGCAGCCTCTCCACTATTGCTTAGATTTTTAGGTGGGGTCATCCTTGTGGATCTCTGGACATTTTCCTAGTGCCAGATTTCTCTTTAAACCTATAATGGCTCCCTCTGTTATCTATTTTCTTGTTCTCCTTCTCTGTTCTTCCCCCAACTGTACCGTCCTTATCCCTCATGTCCCCCCTTTCTCCTACCTCCCTCCACCCTGCCTCCATGCTTCCAATTTGTTCAGGAGTTCTTGTCCCTATCTCCTTCTCCGAGGGATCATGTATGTCTCTCTTAGGGTCCTCCTTGTTTTCTAGCTTCTCCGGGCTTGTGGATTGTATGCCATTAATCCTTTGCTCTATGTCTAAGATCCATGTATGAGTGAATATATACCTTTGTCTTTCTGTGACTGGGTTACCTCACTCAGGATGGTTTTTTTTACATCCATTTGCTTGCAAATCACTACTTAATTTTTTTTCTAACTCAAAATCACCTCATCCCCCAACCCAGGTGGATGATGTTTCAAGAAATGGAGAACACCAAATAAAACACAATAAAACCCAGGACAGCATGCTTCCAGGATGTTGGGGGGGGGGAAGCATCCATGGGAGTAGAGATCTGACTGTGGCACAAACCGAACAAGACTCTTGTCTGGTACCACATGTGTAGCCATCTATTACATCAGGCACAAGACACTAACATATTGTGGGACTATGACAACAGATCTAACAATCATGCCTCAGAGACATGGAGGGATAAAAAAGAAAAAAACAGCATAAGATTGAAAAACTTTAAAAATTGAAATTGATGACTTAAAATTTGTAGGCAAATGTACCTAACTAGAAAAAACATCCTGAGTGAGGTAACCAAAACAGAAAGACAAATATAGTATCTACTCACTCATAAGTAGATACCAGACATAAAGCAAAAGATACCCAGCCTACAATCTACAACCCCAGAGAAGCTAGAACCCTCTTCCAGAAACAGATGGAAGTAGATGCAGAAATCCACAATTAACCAATGGGTCAAGCTTGTGGAGTACAGTCGAAGTGAGGGAGGATCCATAATATGAACAAAGGAGTCAAGACCATGATGGGGAAACCCACAGAATCAGCTGACCCGAGCTAGTGAGGGATCACTGACTCAGGTCTGACAAATGGGGAACCTGCATAAGACCGAACTAGACTCCCTTAATATAGGTGACAATGGTGTGCCTGGGGCAATATATGAGGCCACCGGCAGTGGGTCCAAGATCCAAAATTAATGCACAAGCTGACTTAGTGGAGCCCATTCTATAGGGAGAGCTACCTTGTCTAGCCTAGACATAGGGGTGTGGGGGTGGGGAGGTGCCTTGATCCTGCCTCAGGGAGATGATGGGACAGACACAGTAGACTTCCTAGGGAAGGCCTTACCCTCTCTGAAGAGCAGATGGGAGTTAAGTGGGCACTGGGGAAGCAGGAGGAGAGGGATGAGAGGAGGGAGGGGGAATGGGATTGGAATGTAAAAAATAAATAAAAAATTTTAAGAAATTGATGGCTGAATACCTTCATAATTTGAGAAAAGACATAAAACTCATGACTTAAGAAACAGACTCAGAATATCACACCCCAAGTAAGGAAATATTTTCCATGGCACATCAGAATGAAGTCTATGAAAAAGGAAGCCAAAAGCAAACAAAAACAAAAATTATGGGGGATAGATCCACCATCAAAAACCTTTCAGGTCCAAGGAGATACATAACACTTTTTAATTGTTGTAGAATGAGAATTATTTACATAAGTACAAATGAGATATAATGCAAATGCATGTAAGTTTTCTATACTTCATCCAAATTTAAAAATCATAACAATAGGCATATATGAATGCTTATGCTTGACTGAATTCCTGAGCCC
The DNA here is from genome assembly GCF_003668045.3 of Cricetulus griseus. Taxonomy (NCBI): domain Eukaryota; kingdom Metazoa; phylum Chordata; class Mammalia; order Rodentia; family Cricetidae; genus Cricetulus; species Cricetulus griseus. The sequence continues at coordinate 213,813,337 of NC_048595.1, forward strand.
ATGGAATTGCATGTAACACATTGAGGGTGGGTCCTTCCATCTCAGGTAGCCTAATATAGATAATCCTTCTCAGATCTATATAGGTTGTTTCTTCTGTGATTCTAGATCCTGTCAATTTGGCCATCAATAAACAGCACATAAGTATCAAAATGATTGATTTTAAATGATTTAAAGTCTGCTAGAATTCTCACTCTTGCATTGTAATCTCTATAAATATGATGTAGTTAATCACTAAAATGGTTATAAAAATCTGCATTTTCAACACTGTACACAAAAATGAAATTCTAAAAGTGTCCTAATAACCAGTAGAATGATGAGAAAATACAAAAAAAGAACAAACAGGCACTAAAGCCCTAAGCAGATCGGTAGATATTTATAGTAAATATGAATGGCACAATAAACAAGCCAAAAGAATAGATAAACAAAAGTAAAAAATATGACCCAACCATATTTTTCCACTTTTTAGTTTTAAAACAATCTTTTCTCATTTACATACCAATCTTAGTTCCCACTTCCTTCTTTCTTCTTGCTCTTCCCACCTTCCCTCCACCTTACTCACACTCACTCCTTAGAGAGGATAAGGCTTCCCATGACCAAATAACATTTATAAAATCAAAATGAATATAAGTTAAAGGAGAAATAACTATTAGTATTGCACATTTTCATCAGTAAGACAACAGAAATCTAACAGAGATTAGACACAATCAAACAACATGATTTAATGTGTCAATAGTTGGAGCCCCTAAAACAGTCCAATCCATAATTTTTTTTGCAAACACGGACCATACACCAAAATGTGTCACATGTTCAAACATAAAATAGGCCTCAACTGAGTTATTGGCGTCTTATGGCTTCTGGGATAGAGAATGCCAGTTTTCTTTAATGGTGTGATTCCTGATTACTGATTAACACTCCAGGGCAAGCCTCATACTTGGGTGTCAAGAATTAATAAAAAATTATAATGTATAAGCTTCAACAAAGTTAGAAGAATGGAAATCATACAAAGAGAGTTCTCTGACCATCATGGATAAAATGAGAAACCAAACCAGAACAGTATCAGTAAATCTCTAAGCACCAGAAATGCATTGACACTTGTATGCAACACACAAGTCAAAGAGGAAATAACAAGAAATTTACAGCACTAAATGCATGCAACTGAGAAGAAAAAAAATCTAAAGCTAATAACTAGTGCTTTTCTCACCAGAATTATAAAACACAAGCAATATAAACTCAAATAAAGAAAAATGGAACAAATGTTATAAAAGTGAAAATCAGTGAAACAAAAACACACTGAAAAAGAGCAAAGCAAAGTAAATGACAGTATGTTCTTTTACAACATAAATAAAATTGGAATGACCTCTTAAAATGCTAAAAGAAGAGAGAAAACACAAATTACCCACATTTGGAATTGGCACAAAGGGCATCAGTGTTGATTTAAAAAGAAATTCTGAATTATTCTACACAAATGCACTTGATAAATTCCATAAAGTGGACAAATTCCTCAGCAATTTAAATTTCCACAGTTAACACAGCATGAAGGACACTAGAAGTACACTGTGAATAATATTGTTTTTTGAACATCTTACTCCATCCATACCACAGAGCCTTAACTCTGAGCATTTCAGAATGTGACAGTGCCTAGAGATAGGTCCTCTGAAAAGTTGCTTTGGTTAAAATCTAATTGTTATGGAAGTTCTTAATGCAGTGTGATGAATGCCCACGTGAGAATAGGAGACTTTACAAGGGCTTGCTCCTGTGTGAGGGAAGGATATTGTGAGGAGACAGTGAGGAAAAACCAGTCATCTGCTAACCAAAGTGAGAGACCTTAAGACCAACCAAATAAAATATGCCAACATCTTGATCTTGGAGTGTTAGCCTCCTGAAATTTGAAGATATTTCTCTTTCTTTTCTTCTCTTTTCTTTTCCTCTCCTTCCCTCACTCTTCCTCCCTCCCCTTCCTGCCTGCTTGCTCCTCCTCTCCCTCCCTCCCTTCCTCCCTCCCTCCCTCCTCCCTCCCTCCCTCCTCCTCCCTCCCTCCCTCCCTCTATGCCTCTCTCTTCCTTCCTTCCTTCCTTCCTTCCTTCCTTCCTTCCTTCCTTCCTTCCTTTCTTTCTTTCTTTCTTTCTTTCTATCTTCAAGACAGGTTTTCTTTGTGTAGCTCTGGCTGTCCTGGAACTCACTCTGTAGTAGAACAAGCTAGCCTTGGACTCAGAGATCACACTGTATCTGTCCCCAAAGTTCTGGGACTAAAGATGTATGTCACCACCACTGGCATGAAGATTTTTATGGTAATTATACCATTCAGTCTATAGAAGTTTCCTATGACAGCCCCAGAATAATGAAGTAGGTTTCATTTTCTCACTGTTGCCATAAAAAACCTGAGAAGAAGCAACTTGGCTCACCATTTGAGGCTGTAGTTCATCATATCTGGAAGTCATTATGTCAGGAGCTCAAGGCAGCTGGCCACATTATATACACAGTCAGAAATCATATATGAATGCTTGTGCTTGGCTGACTTCCTGAGCCCATGGAATTGCATGTCACACATTGAGGGTGGGTCCTTCCATCTCAGATAGCCTAATCTAGATAATCCTTCTCAGATCTGTATAGGTTGTTTCTTCTGTGATTCTAGATCCTGTCAAGTTGGCCATCAATAAGCAGCACATAAGTATCAAAATGATTGATTTTAAATAATTTAAGGTCTGCTAGAATACCCACTCTTGCTCAATTGGCTCCAATGAAGAATTACACTCTTTTTTAAAAAAGTGAATAGCATTTATAAATATTTTCTTTCATAAAATATCAAAGAAGAAAGAGCATCCCAACTCATTTATGAAGCTATTGTTCTCTTGACACTGATAGTAATGACAGCACCACAAAGAGAATAATGCAGGCTGATCCTGGTCATGAATATGATGGGAATAAAAGAATGTAGAGATTTTTTTTTAAAATAATAAGTCTTATTGCATCTTGTTTGCTGTGCTTGGTTCATATCCCTGGGAGGTCTGTTCTTTTCTGAAGAGAAATATAGGAGGAATGGATCTGGAGCAGAGTGGAAGTCATGGTGGGGGACTTGGAGAAAAGCGAGGCAGAGGGGCTGGGAGGAGTGGAGGGAGGGAAACTGTGGTCAGGATGCGTTGTGTGAAAAACGAATAAAAAGAAAAAAATGGAAAAGAAATAAGCCAGTGAGGAAAAACTGAAAACAAAGAAGTGGAATGGACTGTTCACATAAATAGAAACACTTGATTAATAAATAGGACTGTCTATTGCTGGTTTTTAGTTACCATGGCTTTTTATTTATTTTTGAGAATTCTATGCATGTATACAGTTCAATATGAAACAAACCCCAGTTTCCCACTCCATGTTCTCTCTGACATGTCAGCTTCAGAACTTCATGACTTTTTTTTTCCATAACCCACAAAGTTCAGCTACTGTTCACCACACATATACAGAGATGTGGCCATCCACTGAAGCATGGGAAACCTATCAATGGTCACACGTTTAAAGAGAATAATTCTCCAACTTTCAGCAATTATCCATTGACATTGTCTCCTTAGGAATATGTGACCTGGGGATTGTCAGATATTCTTTTGGCAATACAGGCAAATAATTCTGAAATTTGGCAGAAAACAAGAGCTCTAGAGTACCTGAAGAAACTTGAGAAGGTGGGAAGAATCCATCTAAATGATTTCAAGACATGAAAACATAGTCAATACAATCAGACATTAAGGAAATGCCAATGAAAACCACAATAAGACATCACTATGTACTTAACATAATGGCAAAAATAGACACAACAACTCTTGGTGAGGATTCAAGATCAGTCCCTTATGTATTATTGTTAAAATTATAAATTCGTCTTGGAAGAGTTTTACAGTTTCAAATGAAAGAATACAAGCGATGCCTGGTATTTTTATCCCCTGAAATAACACCTACATTCAGACAAAAGATGTATTCAGATAGTCACAGTAGTTTTGATTGTAGTAGCCAAAAACTGAGGAAAAAGTCGATATTTTTGGTAGTTGAATGCCTAAACAGTGTCACCATGCATGCCACAAAATACTACTTATCCATAAAAGTTAGAAAGCTTTTGAGACATACTCAATCTACACAAATCTTTAGAGAAATGTATTTAGTGTAGAAGCAAACCCTAAGTTCCATATGGTATAATTCTGTTTATATTGATTTCCCAAAATGGCAAAATTGTAGATATGGCAAATAAATTATTCACTTCACAGAATGAAGAAAGGGAGATAATTGGAGCAAAGTTGTTATGGTCATGAAGGCACAACAGGAGTTAACAGCATGGTGGTGAAATCTGTTTGTCATTATATCAATGTCAGAATTCTTCTGCAATATAGTGTTATAGTTTTGCAAGTTGATGCAAGATGTTGAAAGATCGGGGAGATAGGCAATGGGGCAATGGGTTCTTTTTGTATTATTCCTTGCAACTATAATTGCTGGATTACCTTAATACTAAAAGCTTACTCTAAAATGTGAGTTGGTTACATTCTAACTATCCAAGTTATAGCTGTCAATAGAGTATAGTCACAGAATGAAGAGGGATTCTACATGCATTTCTTTTAATAACTAATACATGGTAGCACAACAATTTTGTCCGTATTGGTGAACTGGCTAGATACACACATGTTGTTTTGATTTCAATATAATGTTGTTATACTTAAAGAAGTTCAGTAGACCCAGGTTTTGCATTCTGTGCAGGCTTTGTATTGTTTTTATCCTGCAATGGCTATCAAATAGGTTATTTGATGCATTCATTCAAAATTAAGCATTTACCATTATTCCCTGACTAAAAGCAATCCATACTGGAAAACAACAGTGGCATGCATTTCACAATTGGTTTACCTTTTACTTCTTTCTGAAGGTTTTATGTAAGAAATACTCTAGTAACTAATGGTTCTCAGCCTTCCTAATGCTGCAAACTTCTAATACCTCATGCTGTAGTGAATTCCAAAAATAAAATTATTTCATTGTTACTTCATAACTGTGGGTTTGCTGTTATGAATTGTAATGTAAATATCTGCTATGCAAGACATCTGATATGGCACACCCCAAGGAGTCATGACTTACAGTTTGGGAAACGCTAGTGTCTACTTGTTGAGTTCTAAAACATAGATACTAATATGTCTAACTTTACATTAAATAATAAATAACATTAGATGAAGGAAATTCACTAATTTTATAGGTACCTGTTAGATGTATCCATTTAAGTTTTATTTTGTTTTAACAAGGATATGATAAAATTGTGTTTTTCTTCTGTTTTATTGGGGTGGGGGGGGCTAGATATAGTCACACGACTTCTTGACCAATAAAATCCAGGAACTGTTCATACTGCTTTCCGGTGGAAGACTTTACCAACTTGTAGTATTTAAACATGGTCTGTGTGTGCCATGATAAAAATAACAACATTCAGGGATTTAAACAATTGTATACTTGAATGAGGAAGATGGAGAATGGAATCTCTCATTGACTATGATGGAGTATAAATATTAGAAAAAATAAGTCTTTGTCATTTTTAACTACTGAGATTTTGTGGTTATTGCCACAGCATAATTGCGCTAATTTTTTATATCTGATACACAAAAGCCTACAATAGGACACTGCATTATAGCATTAAACTGTATATTCCATTTAATGTATTATTCATCAGTGTTATCTATAGCTTTGTTTACTCTAAGACATACATACTAAATACAAGTCTAAGGAAAAATCAAGCTGTTTATATTTTTACTTACAGTGAATAAGTTACTTAGGTAAATTATTATAAATAAATGATAGCCTAATTACCCTATGATACCAGGCTCTGAATGAGCTGAACACACAAAGAGATAATGGAACAAAAGCTTCAAAGGGATGCACAAGTCACTGAAAATATGACTACCACTTTCAGCATTTCTAAGAACTTCAAAGAAGAGACACAAACACTGCACATGTTCACTATACATGAACTCAAGCTTGATGTATGTCATGTGAGTTGTTCACCAACATTCACTAACATTTATCATCAAATGCTAAGCAAAGACCTTTGATTGCATCACCATGCTTAGCCAATATCATTTCTCTTTGTTAATGATATGTTCCACAGATTGCGTTAACGTTATTTGGTGAATATTTAAAATTGCTTAATTTCCTCTACTTTTTAGCCATAGCAATTACATTGATTTATGTCAAAAGATCTCAGTGTAAAAGTTAACAAGGTCATTTTCATTGTATTAAGATAATTTAATGGAGGCTTCCTGTTGCACTCTATAGGCTCTTTGCAGTCTTTAGTCTAGCCAAATATTGTGGAAAATGGTCGAGTGAAGTAAAGGGTGAAGTCTGAGTTTATCCCTAGTCATAGAAGCTCTGTCTATTATAGATATTTCCCAAATAATTTAAAATGCTAAATGAAAACATTGTGTTTCCAATATTCAAGTGACCATGTTTTAAATATAAACACACACATCATATAAAATAGGAAAATTTTTACAATCTGGCTATCATCCCTTCTTATCTATCTATCTATCTATCTATCTATCTATCTATCTATCTATCTATATATATATGTGTGTGTGTGTGTGTGTGTGTGTGTGTGTGTGTGTGTGTGTGTGTGAATTGTTTTATACATATTTAACTTGTTAAATATGGGGTAAAATGTGTTGATACAAAAAGCATTGTTTTCTTTCCATCAAATTTTACTAATGGAAATAATTGAAGGGAAAAATTAGAAGGCATCATGTCTCCCCACACTGTTGGAAATGAACACTGGAACCTCAATACTCAAATGTGAAGGTCATGTCTAACACTTTGACTGTGATCATGACTTTTGTTCTTAATCTTCAACTTTGCCTTTTTTAAATAAAGATAGAGAATTACAATAAATGCAGACATTATATTGCTATTGTGAAGTGAACATTAATTAATTTATACAGATCCCATAGGAAAATTCATCTCATGGAAATGTTTAATAAATGTCAGTATTATGTTTTCTTTAACGCAAACATATATTCTCTGTCTCTCTGTCTTCCTCTCTCATCTTTAGGCTGCCCTTGGCCATTTCAACAAGTCTTATGAACTAAGTGATGAATCAATTAAAATTCTATTTGACACATTTTGTGACCTTAACTACAACCAAAAAAGAAAACCATCCTTTAGTTTGAGGGGACTTGTTTCTGCATGGAAAGGAAATTACTGTTGTTGATTACACCTGCATAGCTTTTTGAGAATGGGGTAATAACCATGTGCTTTGAAGGGTAATAGGAGTTCTGCCACCCCCACCATGTCCATAGGGGAGAATGGGGAAAGGACAAACAATATCCAAAGGGAGACTCATCTCTCTGACTCAGAAAATGATTCTGAAAGTTCCTCTGCAAGCATCACGGAAGAAAACTGAACTTGATAAACACTTGGCACACCGCTCCTCTACAAACACTTTTGTCTTTCATTTATTTCTGGGTCCTATTTTGACTTCTAAGACCTATCCAGGAATCCTTTAACACACACTGTCACTCAGTAAACATTTCAACTTGAAGACAATAATTCATTTCACAAGATTGTTTTTCTAATGATTTTGTTAATGCTGCTTCTTTGATCCTCAACATCAACCTGCTCCTCTCAGGGTTCAGTGTTCACTCCTTGTTCCCTACTCAGCACCAGGCACAGAGGGTGCTCTGCTCCCAGGCAGGAGTAGTTCCAAATCATCCCAAACTGGAGGGGTGGGGCAGTGACTAGGAAGTCAGGTCAGAAACCAACATGAGATAAAAGCAGCAAGAGAATGGCTCTCTAAAATAAGTATCAGAAGCCAGAAAACTGGAACATTTTTTGACTCTGTTAAGAAAAGACATAGATAGCATCAGGGGACTTATTCCCCAAAACAAGCAGCATGTTAGATTAGGATTTTGAAAATCTTAATATGTGACAGGATTTTTGAAAAATAAATCTTATTTTATTTATATTTAATTTTATTTATTGCATTCTTTTCCCCCTCTTTTTACCCTACAACTCAATTGTGCATCTGCTATGGCCTTTAATTTAGTGGCTTATGGGATTCCAAGTATGGGGACAAGTAAGTGGATCTCTCCATCTATATCTGTTTCTTGTGCCTTTTCTTGGGTGCTTTTCCTTCTGTTTCTTTGCTTTGTTCCATCTGATTTATTAGTTTTTGTTTTATCTTATTTTATTATTATCCATTAGAAGCCCATTTGTTTTCTAATGAGAGACATAAAGGGGATAGATCTGGATGGGAAGGGAGGTGGGAGACACTGGGAGGAGCAGAGGGAAGGGAAACCATAATCAAGATATATTATGTGAGGAAAAAATGTTTTCAATAAAACAAAAGAGTTTTAAAGGAAGAAGAAAAATTTTGAAAAAAAAAAGAAAATTCAAGTTCAAAATCCCATTTGTTTCTGATGGCATGCAATGCCCTGGCCACGAAGTTGCATGCCAATGTTCACAAATAAACTTTTAGATAGAATCCAGGGGTGTACAGGAACAGGAGTGATAACCACCAGAAAGCTGGGCTATGTCTTGTGACTACAGATCTTCTTTTCATAGTCACATAATTCAGTTGGATTTTAGGATCCTCTACTTCTGCTTTTGAAAGCATGAGTTTAAAAATATGCAAACTGAATTTAATTCAAGTGAAAGGCAAGAATGAAAGGCAACCCATGAATGTCAAAATAAGTTGGAACCTTGTTATATGAAGAAGCAATTACATTTACTTTAAAAATAACAGATGAAGATGTAAGAGAGACATCTGTCCCCAAAAGTGCATCTTATAAAAACTCTGTGATAAGCTCAAATGAGGAGTAAATCTCTAGAAACGTGAAGCTGGAGTTGAGTCCATTAAGACCTTTCTTTTCATCATGGTGCATTTCAAATAAGTGGATGTGCTTAAAAGTAAGTTGACTTAGAACTAATGAGAAAACTTGGTTTCAGATTTCATGTCTACATAATTGTGTAGACAGTACAGACAACTGACTAAAAGACTGGACATACACACATGCCCTCCACATACACCCTCTCTTTTTATCAGTGGCACTTGAAAGAGAATTGTATAACCCTTTTACTTGGCTGCCCAAGACCCTGTCAGACTGATTGCATTAAAGATAATGGAACTCATTAAAAATTTTGCAGGATGAAAATGGTATTCTGAAGAAAATCATGAACAAGAAAATCAAGTATAGAAAATCTATTCTTTAAACAAATAGACTGATATCCCAGTAGGCTTACCCTTAATTGTAAACAAATACAAAGCTTGAGCCACTTACATGATGGTAGTTATGTTGATAAATCTTAACTACTGAATTTTAACATTGCTGTTACATGCTGCATTGATCAATAATAATTCTACGAAACTTGGTGAACTGTGTCAAAAGCAAACTATCCAATGGATATTTGCTGTAATCATAACATTAAACTTGTAAAAAGAATTAGTTGTTCTGACTGTACACAATGAGGGGTTCATCGTCAGGAAGTTTTCTGTCACTGATCATCCCCTGAAGGCTAAAAGGGGCTCTGATACCTAGCAACGATGCAACCCTGGGGAAGCTATTTTGCTGGATGTCCTTTGTGGGGAAAAAAAAAAAAAAGTGGATGTTATAATACAGCCTACCTCTTATGCTAGTCGAAAAAATAAGAAAAGTAATAGATTAAACAACACCAAATTGTTTAAGATGTGGAGACATTGAAATAAGCAAAGCAATAATAATAATAATAGGCACATATACTTCAACAATATAGGTATTTATGTCAAAACAACACAAAATCACCGTAAACACTAGTAGTGATGAAAGGTAAAAGGAAGCCTTTAATTCAAACTCCAACTAAAAAGCTGTTTTGGAGCAAGAATAAACCACTGGGGCTACTCTCTATTCCTAGTATACATTCCATATCTGGCCTCAAGTTTCACCCTTATCTTCCCAAAGCCACCATGTCCCAGGGCTGAACAAGTGCAAAATTATAAGGTCAAGCCCTAATGATACCGTGTCCCAGCATGCCTTTGCCAGCCTCCTCTGCTTGGCTTTGGACAGTTGACAGAGTCCTCTTCCCACCTCCCACTTTGGGTACCAGAATGAACCTCCCAGCTGCCCCCTGTCCAGCCCAGAACTCTAAAGTGGGCAACAGGCTAGGATGGCTGGAGGTAGGCAGGCAGCCCCGCAGTCCCCACTGCCCACTCGCGCTTAGCGCTCCGCGCGGCCCCGCGCCGCACTGCAAAGCCCGCCCCACACCGCCGCGGGAGAGACCGGCTTGCGGGTTTCCCGGTCAACCCCGGCCTCCCCCACTCCTCTCCAGACTTCCCCAATCTCAGTGCCATCCCCCGCGGGGGCTGGCCACGCCGCCTCCCCGCATCACAGCCCACGACATCGACCCCGAGGGCAGATCCCGACGGAACACCTCATCCCACGGCGAGGGCGCGGGGAGCCGTGGGCAGCCCTGGCTTCGGGTGGGCTGCAACGCTGGGATCCATCTGCCACGCGCATCCCGCCGCAGCCGCCGCCGCCCCGCGGGCCCAAGGCGCCGCCCCGCCGCCCTGGGAGGCGCCTGCTGCAGTCCCGGTACCCCGCACACGCCGGGCGCGGGCGCACAGGTGGGAACCCCGCGAGTGGGAGCCAGGGTGCAGCCCTTCCCCGCCGCCAAGGCTCCACACTTTGCCCGCCTCTGCCCTTGCTAGTGCGCCCGGGTCCCTGCGCAGAGGCGGCCGTGCGTCCTGGCGCCTCCGGGGCTCCGCGGCTTCGGGTAAGGGACAGCGCCACAGCCTAGTAGTCCCTGAGCCCATTCCTAGCCTCTCACCCCGACCCTCGGAACCCCTGAGCTTTCCCCCACCCCAAGCCGTCAAGGAAGCCGATGCCGTGCACACACACCTTGCAATGGACGGGCGCCTGGGTCACCCACTCGCCAAACTCTTAGAAGGTGTCCATCGTCTGCAGGGAGGTGTGGGCCCGGACTGGGAGCCGCTTGCTGATTATTTAGTAATGTTGGAAGTGCCGGGTCCGCTGCCAGAGTTGTGGGTCATGTGGGCACAGCGGAGGCTGGCTGCTGCCTGTACCAGGGTTTCCTGAGGATCCTGAAGCTATGATCTCATCCTCCTCATCCGCCTCCCCCGCCCCTCTCCACGGACGCGCACACAGCACACACACACACACACACACACACACACACACACACACACACACACACACACACACACACACACACACACACACACACACACACACACACACACACACACACACACACTCGCGTGCACACACCCGCGTGCACACACTCACACTCTGTGGCACTAGCCTCCTCTCTAGACCCAAATATTTCTCCCGGGAAAGAAGTGTTTATATTCTTCATTGAAAAAAAGAGAAAATCCTTCCAGATGAAGATTTTTCTCCTTCAAGGCTTGATTTTTGTGCTTTGTTTATTTCCTACAGTTTTCTACCCTCACGTGCAGGGGTTTGAAACAGCGTCTGTATTAAAATTTAAAAAATAATCATCCTTTTATATTGACCCAGATTTTGATACAAACCCAAGAACTCAAACAATGCAATTCCCATTTTAAATAGAGGCAAGGACAAGCCAGGCTTGAACATGGAATTGCAAGTATATCTTACAGTGAGGAGGTTTTCTATCCCAAGCTGCAAAGATTTCCCAAGCATTACCTCATTTATTTACAGAGCATCTTTGCAGAGGAGGTGGCTGAAAAGGCAACTAATATTAACATTTAAGAGACAGGGAGGTATAGATAAGATAACATAACCAATGCAAGCACACACAAGTCACTATCTCACCACAAATATTAATTACATACCCACCTTACTCATCATAATCAATTCCTAGAAGATAGGTCACTGAAAACAGGGAAAGTATTACTTTGTTTTTTATCAACTGAAATTGGGAGTTCATTTTACTGTATGTATGTTTGCATATAATCTTCTTTGTGTATTTGCATATATCTCATTTTACAGTTTTATATAATTTGATTTCTTTTGTATGTATACTTTCATACTTATTTGCATTTTAAAATTACCTAGATAGCAATTTCAAGCAATTTTAGTCAATGTGTTTGGGGTAGTCACCAATTTCAGAATTGTATTTCATTCAAACCCTTTTAATGCCTGGCATATATGGAGAGCTGTGTTACGTTTTGAAGTAGTTGAAGGCTTTAAGTGCATGGGAACTATTCTCCACAGCCTACATTGAAATGTATATGCTGATTGACTAGAGATGACAGGCTTCATTATTTAGGGGTTTATGATTCATCACAAAATAGCACAAAATGCAATTTCTCTTTTCACTTGGTGATATCTGCTTCCTGTTCAAATCCTGTCACTGTCCTGTGTCCCATGTTTGTCAGTTAAGACCTGGCTTCTAAATAGCCAAAAGAGCATGTTTTACCCGATAATTTTTCAGATATGCACAATGTTCACACAATCACCAGGCTCTATAGTTGTAAAAGCTCTCAGGAAAAGCACATTTGGTTATTTCTATTCAGTCGCAGATACAAAAATTTAACAGCAAGCCGCACTTCAGATAATCCAAAGAGAAGGAAAATGGCTAGGCAGAGACTGGCTTTGGGATGGTCGTAGGAGAGACATCCGTGTAAAGATGGGAAACAGGGTTACAGAGTTACAGGAAGGTAGGGTGAAACAGTCTTCCCCAGGGACCAGCATATGAATTGGTTATGCATCACCCAATAGTTCCATCACCCAATGTTTATCTCTGTAAACAGAAACAAGAGGTTCCTAGCATATTTCTGAAGACTGACATTGGCCTTCTATATTGTAAAAATCACTGTCTGCTGTAGGCAGAGTTTTCTGTGCAACCTGTCAGCTCTGTCCTGCCAGCTGGTTCCCAAATAACCACACAGAGACTTATTATTAATTATAAATGCTTGACCAATAGCTTAGGCTTGTTACTAACTAGTTCTTACAACTTTAATTAATCCATGTTTCTTATCTATGTTTTACCACATGGCAGTACCTTTTTTTTTCAGCATGACAAGTTCATCTCTTGCTTCCTGTGCATCTGGCTGGCGATCCTGCCCTTTTTTGCATTCTTTTTGTCTGCAAGTCCTTCCTAACCTCTACCTGCCAAGCTATTGACCTTTTAGCCCTTCATTAAACTAATGAAAGCAACAAATATTCACAGTGTACAAAAAGATTGGTCCACGGCAGTCTGCACTCTTCCAACAGATGTTCTGATTTCTTTCTGACTCAGAGAATGTTCAGCAACCTTCAGCTTTTCTCTTGTTTGTTAAGATACCTCATTATGGAATTTATCAGACCTAAGGCATCACATTTTGACCCCTCACTGGATTATGTGAATAATGCCACAAGCACTCATAACTGTGGAGCACATCTGTGGATATTGTGTATTAAGCAGCAAAGGTATTCCCCATTTCCTTATGTGTCATTTTCAAGATGCATATTATATAAAGTTAATGTATATCTGCCTGAGAAACTCTGTCATGAGGTCAGGTCCAGTTAGCTGTTAGGCAGTCAGTTCCAAGGCAGTAGAGCGTCCCTTTGTTATTCTTGATGTCATTTCCAAGACCCCAATATGTGAAACTGAAATGCATGAGCCACATATATGCTATGCTTTCATTCCTGTACATTACAGGTGTATAGCCAACTTTTTCCTTTACAGGACACATTATAGGACTTCTCTTTGTCATATTCAAATCAGCAATCTCACTATTCTTGTAGTTTGGAGCCATTGTAAAGTAAAACATGCATTATTTGAAGATGAAACAGAACTCAAGAGGGCTACCAAGTGATTGGCAACTGTGTATACACTTGTGGTGTATACACACAGGATTGATAGGGCAGGTATTTCACATTCCATGAAGGACAGAGTTAGATGGTGCAATGTTTTGTTAAGTCACTTTGCATGGGATGCAACTTAAACCTTGTGAACTGTCGGTTCTGGAATTATACAGTCATAACTGACTTCAGGTGACTGAAAACATATAAAGGGAAATCTCGGGTAAAAGGACAGTGCTCCATTACCCACCTAGGCTCTTCTCTCTTAGATAATGATGTTTTTTCCCTGGGCAGTGCCTCACAGCTCGGTTGTTGTTGTTGTCTTGTAGCCTGCTCAGTCATGGTCTCTCTTCCATTGGTCTTTCCATCTAACACCTTCAGGAGCCTCCTGGGACTGAGTTATGTTCGTTTAGGAGGAAAATGTAACTTATATACCGGTGTATGTAGTTATATCTTTTTGTTTCCTTGTGTTATAATAAAAACAATCTTGCCATTTTAAGTAGCAATAGTTCTACCTTATAAAAGCAATTTATTAAATACATAGTATGGAGGCCCGCATCTCTCAATGGCATTATGCCAGCGTTCTCTTCTTCCAGGGAGCATTCATTTTCTCAATGGACCATAAACAAAACACAAATGTTGTAGATGAAACTTAATGCACTATCACAATGAGGATTTAAGAGAAAAAGCTTGTTGCTGAATACCATTCTTCAGAAAGTGCTTGGAAAGTACCTACTTTGCTGCTAAAACAATTATTTCACTATTTTTAGTTGCTTCTGGATTGAATTACATAAGTGAATGACTAAGAATATAAAATATCTCAATATATGTATATATATATATATATATATATATATATATATATATATATATCCTCAATATATTCCTGGATAAATCAGGAATATCAGTGGAAAATGCATTTTATCAATGTAATGAAGTTATCCAGTTTGTTAAAAATAAAGAAAAGACCCCCCACATTTACTGCAAATTAACTTAATTCATGTATTCTAGGGAAATGTCAAATGTTTTGGTGATTATTTATAAATAAAACCTAATCACTTTAGTAACATTAAAAAAATAGCTACAAAATAAAAACTCAGTCAAAATAATTGTATATGTGAAGGTGGTTTGTCTTATTTTTTCCATTGAAGTGATTGATTATGGATAGGAAACAGGTGGAGATTTAAGACAGTGTCTCAGGTAGTCCATACTGGCCTTGAACTTGCTATGTATTCAAGGATGCTGCCTCAAACTCATAACTCTCCACTTCTTGAATGCTTGGGTTACAGGTGCTACCCTGCCCAGTCAAGTTATTCTTTAAATACCATGTAAACAAACCCACAATTCTTCAGATTGCTAGCAGCTATATCAAATAGGGCATCAGACAACTTATTTTATGCTGAGAAGCCCTATGTTTCTATGGGAAACTACTGAATGAAAGGGATACAAGATATGAGGGGGAAAATGCACCATTGACACTGGGCAGCAGATGTGGGGACCATTGAATAATGTATAAAAACCTACTTTTGGGGTTGGCCCATGGTGAGGAGTCATTGACCAACACAAAGGAAACTCAGTGGTGTTTTATCGACTTTTTGTTTGTTTCATATTGTTTTGGACATTATTTTTGGCTTATTGATCTTTTTCCTGTATATTGTGATTTCCATTTTTGTGCTTTTTGTGATTTGTGTGTGTGTTTCTTGGATTGTTTGTTTTCTTTTGTGGTGTGTGTGCATGAGAAAGAGAAAGAGGAGGGCATGGAGTTGGGTAGGGAAGTGGGGAGGATCTGGAAGGAGTTAGGGAAGGGAAAAGCATGATTATAGAATATATTGTATAAAAACATTTTTCAATAAAAAGTCATGAAATTGGATGACACAGCTATGTATGTTAAAAGTATCATTGAACTAGGAAATAGATTAAATATCTTAAACGAGGGACTATTTCTTCATGTTATATGTATTTCAATTCAATAGAAACAATATTGTAAGTTCTCTGGCTGTATTTGGGTCTCAAAGGGTGTGAGGAAAAATTTAGGATTAAACATAGTTTATAGTTTGTAATAAAGTAAATAAAATGTACTTGAAAAGTGACTGTTTAAGGAATGTATTCAGTATGTGAATAAGATAAACCTATCCCAGATAGTTACTACTCATCCAAAGAGCATTCTCTGGTCAATATTACTCATCCTCTAGAAAGACTTGTGATTGGGCACTGTCTAAAAGCCTGTGATAATCATGTAGCCATTTTATGCCTGCTAGACATCAAGACTGTCCCATTTTTACCCACCCCACCACTTAAACATTGTACAGAATATGTAGTTCCATTAATGCAAGGTGTCTGATTTGCTCATAAGTGACAACAGTTAAGTTTTGACATGATCTTGCACAAAGCAGGAGAGAGTAATTTTTCTATTAATTATTAATCTCCTGAATGTTTTCATTTTAAAAATATATTCCTATAGCAGTATTAATGATATACATTATATATATAATTTAAGTTGACATAATTTCTCATTTTATATTTATGCATACCTACACTTGAGTACATCTTACTATTTTTCTTAGTAGCCCCTGTGATTAAAATATATGTTAAAATGTTATTTAACAAACTATAATACTACCTTATACTGGCTCACCCTGAAATTCTCTGTGTTGAAACCAAATATTCAGTTTTACCTGAATGGTGATTCCTAAAAGATTAAAGAAACTTCCCAGGCTGCTGTGGGCAACGTAGTGGACTGTGCCTCCATCCTTGCTGTCAAGGACAAAATCACTTAACTTTTTTGTTCCCTTTATTTATGAAGACCAATTTCTGTTACAAGACCAAGTGTTGTTAGTTTTGATTTTTGTTTTTTCAAATATATTAAATGTACTACTCCATAGTCTTTTCTCTGTATATTAAACCATTTAATACATTTAACTAATTTCTTTCAAGGTTTTTTTCAATTTTCAGTTTGTCTATGATGTGTAGATAAAGATTATTTTTCATATTTTTCCTTCTGTGGTCTTACTAAGAAAATAAAATTTATATATTGTATGTTTCAACAAATCTTGGAAACATCAAGTGTGGTGCATGAATGCTTATCTGTCTTATCTGCTTAATTCTATCCTTTAAACTAATTACTTGCATGTTAAACCATTCATTTTTGTCCTGAAGAACCATAACAATCTGTTGCTATTTATCATTTATTAAGATCATCTCACTTAAGTTCCCATTCGACTTGAAGAACTTTTTCCTGCTCATCTAATGTTCACAATTTACTATTGTTTAAGTTCATATCTATGTATTTACCTATTTGACAGTCTTGTTTAAACTCAAGAAATAGGAACAATGTATATACATAGAATGAAGAGATAGCACCTTGTGCTACATTATCTTCCTTGATCTGAAATTCAGATTTCTCCATGATATTCTCAAGAAACTACAATGTACCACAATTAAGGAGGAAAAATCACAGGATCCCAGAAAATATACATATATGTTTGAGATCGAACATAGTAGGACTGAGAGTGTTCATCAGTTGTAGAGTGTTTGTCTGACTTGTGTAAGGCCTGAGTTTGCACCCTCAGCATCATATATAAAAACTCAAGATAAAACCTGGGAAAACAGGTTCCCCTGAGCCTCATATGTAATTTACAGAATCATTTAATTTGGGAGATGGGAAGGGCTTAAATATTATTATTCCAAAATAAAGAAAAATTGTATACATGCCTGCAAAAATCAAATGATTGCAAATCCTTGGATATTGTAACAGATCATGATGCCATATCTATACTATTAGTTTCAACTTTTAGGTTTTATTTGTGTGTGTGCTGATGTGTTCATTTGTGTGTGCATGTAGATTCAGAGAACAATCTAAGCTGAGATTCTTCAGGAGCTGTCAAGCTTGCTTCTAAAAATTTTTTCTTTAACATTGATACATGCATATAATGTGCATTGATCAAGTTCCTCCCTGCAACCCTCCCCTTCAATTCTTCCCATATCCTCTCTATCACTCTTTCCTCCCAACTTAATGCGATTCCCCTGTCTTTCTCCCTGTCTCTCTGACTCGGTATTTATGTATCTCTCTCTCTCTTCCTCACTCTCAGTACTCATTGAGTCCAATTAGTGCTACCTACATATCCTGAAGCATGGGAAAAATGACCCCTCCTTTCTTTTAGATATGGTCTTACTATGTAACCCTGGCTGCCCTCTAACTTGCTATGTAGAGCATGCTACTCTCAAATTCATAGAGATCAACCTGCCTCTGCTTCTCTAGCACTGAGATTAAAGGCATGTGCCAACATACTAAGCTTCAGTTGGATATTTGCAATACTCTCTTTAGATTGGAACTTGCCGAGCTGACCAGCCAGTCTCAGAGATCTGCTTCTCTTTGCTTCCTTAGTGTCAGGACTATGAGTGTACACCACCATGCTTGGCTTTATTATGTGAGTTCAAAACCTCCTCGTGTGTGTGTGTGTGTGTGTGTGTGTGTGTGTGTGTGTGTGTGTGTGTGTGTGTGTGAAAGAGAGAGAGACAGAAGAGAGAGAGAGAGAGAGAGAGAGAGAGAGAGAGAGAGAGAGAGGAGAGAGAGAGGGAGAGGGAGAGGGAGAGAGAGAGGAACTTCACTAACTGAACAATCTCCCATCATTTATCATATTTTTTGAGTCCTTGAATCCTATATTTCTTGTACAGGAGCTCGGAAAATTCTCCAGTTTTCTCTATAGTAAATCAGACGGGTTTGATCAGTTCTGTTGTCTAGTGTTAGAGTATACATTTATTTACACAGGAAAGCTTTTCTTTTGATAATAAACTTGGTTCCGTTTTTAGATTTTACCACTGATTTGCTCTGTTAACTGAGCTAGGTCATAGGATATTTTCTACTATTGCCTCTCTTTTAAAATAGTGATCACTGAAACCAAAGAACACTTTAAGTATCTTGATAAAAAGCTTCCTACATAAAAAGGAGCTAAGCTCTGTCAAATCAGAAGACCTGGATTACAGTGTTTCAGCAATGCACAGACATAAGAGACATTATTAAATGAAGTAAGCCTTAGAATAAATTAAAAACACAACCAGCAATACATACAAATGACTAGTACCTTATTTTTCTAGTGTGATGCCTAGCTTGAAATCTTATCTTAGCATTTTATGTATATTTTTAATGCAATGTTTTGTTTCAACTTAGAATGTAATTCAACTCTGGCTTCTCATCATTTGGGCTTGCGTTTTCTGATAGGCACATGTATTTTCTCTCCTGTATTTTCTCTCTTGTTTATGCTTCAAATCAAGTTTCCAAAACCAAATTCATGTTTCTCTGTTCCCTATGCACTCTCCATTTGAACTAATGGAAATGTAATTCCCTCCCCCAACAGAAAATCAGAGTGGTCCTGGCCTCTTTCTATTAGTCCTGTATGTCAGCAAGGTTCACTGGGGCCCTTTGTTCTCAAAGCTTTTTACTTTGAATCCCACTGACATCACCATGCTTGAGCTATCATTAGCTCACACCTATTCTAGAAAACATCCCCTCTATTGATTCTTGTTCTCCTATAATCACTCACCTTTATTTCTTTCCCTAATGGTTAACACCAAGTCATTCCTTTAAAAACCATTACAGTTTTAAAACCTTGCATGAACTTCCCTTATCTGTACAATACAACACAGATTCTTGTGCCTCATATTCAAGCATCCTTAGCATTTGGCTTCCAATAGCCAAATTGTGAAGTTACACCTCATAGTAATTTCAGCACAAATCCTTTCCTGTTAGCTTCTGACTCTGTCTACCAAATGTGCATGCTCTTGTGTCACTTGCCATTTTTCTAGCCTCTTACAGAGTATGTCCTCTGTTGTCCCAGTGGAGATGATAAACTTAGAAGAAACTAAACACTGAAGCATTAGTTAATTTAGCTTAAGGTCATATGGTTTCTATTATTTTAGTATTGTAGAAATGAAAACTTAAAAACAAAACAGAAAACTCAGCAAATTACAGTTATTTACTAATATCTGAGGGGACACCATTGCTGAAAATAACTTATTTTGAAAGTTGTGGTTCATTACCCATCTAACAAATTAGTTAATTTCATATTAAATTAAAGTTTTTAAAGATTCTACCAACTAAATAAATGTGACTCATTTGCTATTTCAAGGAAATTAAAATGATGCCAGATTTCCAACATGTTCACTAAAATTGATGGTGATATAACTCTGAACAAACTGTTTATTGAAAGGTTTTTCTTGGTCTCAAGCAAGTGTTGATTTTTGTGCCTCAATAGTGTCATGGTTAAAGTCCAAGCAAATGTAGGACTTTGAGTGGTATTTTACAACCTATAAAACTTTATTAGTCTGTAGATATGTGCTAAAATTAAATAATTATACAAAATAGGTCTATTAATAACTAGGAAGAACAACACCGTCTACAGTATTTAGTGAGGAAAAGAGGATTATTCTTCTATAATGAAGAAAATGGAATCTGGCATACATAAGCATTCTTCACCTTACAATAACCTAAGCTTAATGATATTTTTCCTCTTGCAATATTTTACTAGCAATGTTGAATTATTTCTTTTCTTTTCATTAGAAAGAAAATCATTTTACACGTCAATCCCAGGTCCCTCTTCCTCCTCTCCTCCCCTGCCCCCACCCCAGCTAACTCCCTACCTATCCCATACACTATCTGCTTCCCAGGGAGGGTGAGGCCTTCCACAGGGGATCTTCAAAGTCTGTCATATTCTTTGAGATGGGACCTAGGCCAACCCCCTTGTGTCTAGGCTCAGGGAGTATCCCTCCCTGTGGGATGGGCTTCCAAAGTCCATTCCTATGCAAGGGATAAGTACTGATCCACTACAAGGGGCCCCATAGATTTCCAAGGTCTCCTCACTGACACCCACATTCAGGGGGTCTGGATCAGTCCCATGCTGGTTTTCCAGCTATCAGTCTGGGGACTAAGAGCTCTCCCTTGTTCAGGTCAGCTGTTTCTGTGGGTTTCATCAGCCTGGTATAGACTCTTTTGCTCATCTGTCCTCCTTCTCTGCAACTGGATTCCAGTTTAGTTCAAGGTTTAGCTGTGGGTGTGTGCTTCTACTTCCACCAGCTGCTGGATGATGGCTATATGATGCCATATGAATTAGTCATCAATCTCATTATAAGAAGAGGGCATTTAAGGTAGCCTCTCCTCTGTTGCTTAGATTGTTAGTTGGTGTCATCTTTGTAGCTCTCCAGACATTTCCTTAGTGCCTGATTTCTCTTTAAACCTATAATGTCTCCCTCTATTATATTATCTCATATCTTGCTCTCTAGAAGAACAGATGTTGAATTATTATATAAGGATTCATCTGTAAGCATCATGATTTTGTCTGACTTGAGTTTGAAGAGTATGACTTTCAGACAACTGGTATACCATGGATGGAATTTGTAGGTATTTTTAATATAAACTTGCTAGAATTTATAGACACAATGTCATCACCTGGCAATGTATAATAAAATGGTATGCAAAATTACAGAGAAAAATAAACAGCAGTGACATAAAGATACTTGAAGGAAAATGTTCATCCCAGTGAATGTCAGCATGGCAGGTCATTTGCCACCTCCTCAGTGCTGTAATGTCATTATTACACCCCAGAATTTAGAATCAGGGAGACGGATGGCAGGGGCAATGGAAATCAGGTACATACACATTTGTCATGTTTATTGACTGTGCAAAGTTTTGAATCAATGGAACTTATTTTAAAATGGCTAAGATTTCACAGGCTGTCAAACAGGACCCAGTGGAAACATTTCTAGGAAAATAAAAGTTTGCATATTTATGATGTTAATCTTAATTATCAACTTGACTGAATGCAAAAGCAACAAAGAGACAAGCCTCTGGGTGTGTCTATCAGGGCATTTCCTGAATGATTAACCAAGGGAGTGGTTGGGAACTTTCCAGTGATGGCCTAGATAGAAATAGCTCTGAGGCAAAAACAGTGATTCCTGTTTGCTATGATGGTTGATTTCGGTTGTCAGCTTGCCATATCTGGGAATAGGGAGCCTCAACTAAAGACCAGCCTTCATCAGTTTGGACTATGGGCATGTCTTTGGGCAGTTCTTAATTGCTAATTGATCTAGGCAGTCTCATCCCACTATGGGTGGTGCCATCCCTAGGAAGGTAGGCCTTATCTATAAGAAAGGTACCTGAATGTGAGACTGAGAGCAAAGCAGTAAGCAGCATTCCTCTATGGTTTCTGCTTTAATTTCTTACCCTGTTGGAATTTCTGTCTTACTTGAGTTCTGGCCCTAACTTTCTTTAATTATAGATTATGACCTTAAAGTGTAAGCTAAATAAACACTTTCCTTCCCAGTTTACTTTTGATTGAAATGATTTATCAGAGCAACAGAAGTAGCTAAGGCATCGTCTTCACTTCTTGCTGCTAAGTGTGTCTATTCTATTGGTGTTGTTCTGGATGGCATCCTTCACTGGCATCAAAACCCAGCTTCTTAGGCTTTCCAATGAGGATTGAAGGTGGGGACACTCCAGGGAGTCAACAGGCATTCAGTTGGACTGAATTAGAACCAAAGAGTAATCCAGCCTCCTGGACTTCGTACCCTCGGCAGAAACAGGGTTCCCAACTTCTCCAGAGTGCTGATAGACAGTTTGAACTATCATGCAATCCAATTTAATAAATCTCTTTCTCACAGGAGACTCATTCTATAGATTCTGTTCTCTTAGAGAACCAAATACAACACCCAAGTGCATAGCACGTGCTGATGATTCTCAGGCAGAAGTTGGCCAGCAAGCAATAAGTTAGTGGTTCATCCCAAGTCTGTATTTTCCGCATAGAATCTAGTCATTTTGTTTAGTGAGTTGCAACACTGTTCATTCAGTTGGTGATGAATTTGTTATAAGGAGATTCAGTTATATCTGGTTTCACGGTTGAGAGCACTGTTTTCAGTTTGGACCTAGAATTATAAAACTGAGGATTAATTATACCAATGCCAAACTGTTAAAAGGATATTCACAATAACTTTATTTAAAATGGCTCAAAATTTGTTACAACCCCTAAATCCAAAATCCTAAGAATAAATCAATAGTGATATATATATTATATATATATATATATATATATATATATATATATGTGTGTGTGTGTGTGTGTGTGTGTGTGTGTGTGTGTGTGTGCGTGGGTGTGGGTGTGTGTGCGTGTGTGTACATGAATATGTAATTAGTGTCTTTTTTGGATCCATAGAATTGAGGTTGTAATTTACTAGTGAATGGAAGAAGAAAATGCAGTACATATATACAGTGCAATGGCATCCATTTAATAAAACATGAAGTTATTCTGTCACTTGTGGTGTGGATGAGCCTTGAGGATACCATAATATAAGTCAAACATTGAAAAACAAATAACACATGATATCACATGTGAAATATAAGTATCTGGGACTCATAGAAATAGTTATAGAATCATGTTTACCAGAGGCTTAACGAGGGGGAAATGGGAAAAGGGAAGATTTAGCTAACGGTCCAATTTCAGCTGAACAGAAAGAGTAAGAATAAGAATCCCATCAGAGATTAGTAACTATAAACTATTAAACATACTGCATTGTCAGTTTTATATATTTTTTAGGCAGGGTCTTACTGTATAGCCATGGTAGCTAGCCTAGAACTAACTACATATACCAAGCTAGCCTCAGACTTACTGAGATCTCCCATTGTCTGCTTCCTGAGAGTTCTGGGGCTAAAGGAATGTGTTACCACTCACCAAAAATATTGGTAAGAGAGGTGATAGATTAACTAGAAGGATTCAGTTCTTCTGCAATGTGAACATATAGCAAACCTTCATACTTTACTCCATAAATTCATATCATTTTAAAAATTGAGTTTGTAGAAAGATTTTAGTGGAGATTTTGATATTGGAGGCTGAGTATGGACTGGTGTGCAACTGAGTATTCATAGAAGCTCTATTACTTCTATGAGAGGTTCCTGTGTATCTCTAGAAATGAGAGAGGGAATACATAAGGTACCATTATGTATTACACCTGTCCACCAACATTTGTAACAAAGTCTCCTCTCCAATAGAACCTCTCCTTAGCTGATAGAAACATTCTTCCAACTCCACATCAGCTTCTGCTAAGCTTTCTGTCTTTGAAAAGACAAGTCATGGTGACACAGACACACAAGCATTGGGCACAGCTCAGGTCCATATACCTAAGACTAATAACTTCAATAGGATGTGAAATTTCCTTGAAGGATCCTGGAAATTTCCTACACAACCATGCCAGTGAAGATTAGATAATTTGTATTGGTTTGTGTCTACTAAAGAAACAGAACAAATACTAATAACTTGCTGGTGTAAGTGGGTAGCAGGACCAATGGTTTCCTCTATGAGGTATACTGAATGTTTAAACAAGAAATGAGATGAATACAGGCACCAATAAACATGCCAAAGTGGATCAAGGAAAAAATCCTACATGAAGAACTACAGGCATCTAAGTACTGAGAACAGGAGGAATAGTCTTGTCCAGGAAAGAGCACACCAACTAGCTATCTGATATCAAATTCCTGGAAACATACATAGAAGTAAAATTATACAGGTGAGAAACTATATTTAGGAATATGTATATATATATATATGTATATATACATATATATATGCATGTAACAAAAATTAATGAAAAAAGGAGATCATGAATTTGAAAGAGAGCAAGGAGAAGAATATGGGAGGGTTTGGAGGAAGGAGATGGAATTGAAGGCAGAAATGCTGTAATTATATAATAATCTCAAAAATAATAAAAGTCAAAAAAGAAAGAAAAAGGAAAGGAAAAGAGAAAAAGGCACCAGTTATTCAGTCTTGCCCAGGAAAGAGAAGCAGAGGAAACACTTGGTAATAGTTGAGGCCAGCAAGGCACTGATATCAAAACCCATTCAGGGTTTATGACCACTAGACTCTGCATTTGAATGCTCTAGGAATTTTATTCATATTTACTTCAAACTGAAAAAAATCAGTAGCAAATAAGCAAACTGTGTACATGCATGTAATGAAATAATTATTCCTTAATAGATGGGAAAAAGCTAGTAAGATGAGAAGACATGAGTAACTTGTTTGTTAGTTTTTTTGATTAACTACATTTTTATTTATTGTTTGAAAATTTCATACTTACACATAATTGTTTTGATCAATTCCATCTCCAACTTCTTACCCTCTATTCCTTCCTTATTCTTCACTACTTTCCCCTCCCAATTTCATGTGAAATATATATATATATAATATATATTATATATATAATATATATGTGTGTGTGTGTGTGTGTGTGTGTGTGTGTGTGTGTGTGTGTGTGTGTATGTGTGTAAAACATTATATATATAATATTTTTTAGTTTTCGAAATTATAATTACAGTATCCCCATTTCCTTTCTTCCCTCCAACTACTCTCATACACCATCAGCTCTTTGCTCTCCCTCAAAAATTGAACCCACTGAGTTCACTCAGTGCTGTCTATATATGCATGGGTGTAACCAAGTTATTAGCAGGCCTTAGTTACTGAGATCTCCCTCCTCTGTAGATAGGATGTCTGTGTTCTCACCACCTTTTCTCTGTTTACATAACACATGCATACATGCATACATACATACATACATACATACATACATACATACGTACACACATACACATATTCATAGATTCTTCTTTTATAAGTTCACCAGTCATATTTGTTTGAAGGCCCATCCTAGTGACTGTTTTTTATAGGCCTCTTCTCCAAAGACAAGTGCATTCTGGGGTGCTAGAATTTAAGACATCAACATGCAAATTTGAGGTGTGATAATGATTTGCAAAGGCAGTATAATTTCTTAACCCCAGACCATGTAGATGCTAACTTCAATGAAAAAAAGAGACTTTTTAGATACAAATAAGGACTTGAATTGGGATCCTGTGGGTTAATCATTAGACTGAGAAAACCTAGAGTACTAATAGGAGGCAGTTCTGTATGATTCAGGTATGAAGAATGGATTGATCATTAGGTCAATTTAGAGTAGGATAATATTTGGGGAGTTAGTGAGAGATAGGGAGTGTTGTAAAGTTCAAGGAAACATCCCTTGGGCAATGTCTTAGGAGACTACATCTTACTCTGGCTTCTTCCTGTGTGCCTTTTCCCTTCTTTTTGCATGCCAGAAGGTAAATATAACTCCTCCACAAACCAATCTCACCATCAGGATGCTTTACTCAAGTGGATTGAATCCTCCCAAACTAAACCACACTAAATCTTTCTTTCCTTGATTTTCTGTGTTTTCTTGCAGTCATTTAGAGGTAACCCACAGAGTAACATTAATCTGGGTTATCCAGAATGGCACAATTATTGTTCTGTTCTTTTAAGGGGAAGGAAAGCAGAGGCGTGAGTGGGATGGGATGCATGTCACAAAATGTTGACACAGCCTCTATAAAATTGAAAGACAAGGAAAACTTCCCAACCTTAAATATGTAAAAGGAAACTCACCCTGTTGACCTACCAGGAAATTCTGGACAAGATTATATTTATAACAAGTTTTTGTTAATTTAGAGTTATTTGCTATAGAAAGAATAAGAAACCAATACACATATCACCAGTAGAAGCACTTACAGGTAGCTGCTTGCACTTGGATTATATAAAAGCCTAAAATAATACTTATCTCTACAAATAATGTATTGTCTATAGTTGTCTATCTTGTGTTATCCTGTCTTATTTGCTTATTGGGCAGAAATGACTCAGTTGGGTAGAGAGCCAGGCTTCTATCAACATGTCTGCAGCAGAGATTCTGAGGAGAGACAAAGATTGTAAGAAACACTCTCAATTAATCATGAAAGCTATACAATATTGGATTAATAACTTAACATGTCTCATATTTTTCTCATTATTGTTTTAGATCAAATGTCTAGTAGTAAACGTAGTTTTAATATGCCACTGCTTGTATGTGCCAGCATTCAAGCTCCCTCCTCATTGCTGAAAACTGCACCAGATTTTACAGTGAAAAAAGTGTCCTAGTTTATCAAGCAGAAACTTAAGGATTGATCCAAGAGCAATCACATTATGAAGTGCTCATAAAAACATCATGGCTCTCAATGACTTTTCTCCTGATAATCCTACAAAGTAGACCAGTGCAGGCCTTGGATCCCAACCTTTGCCCATTTCTAGTGCTTAAAGATAATTTTCCTCCTGATGCAATGGGTTGTTTACAAATAGGAACTACATATTTGTGGGGCTTTATTTTTTACTTGATCATTCTTTTAGCACCCACATTTGAAGACTGAAACCTGATGGTCTCATAAGAAAGGAAGATACACCACAGTTAGTAGATTGAGTGTTTGTGTTTGTTCTTAGTATTTCTCCCTCTATGAAATATACTTGCTTCTTCTACTCTATTTGCCTTAGAGTTTGTGCAGTACTCTGAGTTTATCTCTGCCATAGTGCTTATCACCTGAATGTTCACATTTCTTCCCACTTAGTCTGCATAGTACAAGGAATCCAGAAGGTAGAAAAGGAGTATTGTTGAATAAAGAAATGTCTGACAATCTAACAGTGATCTCTTAGTAATTGGTGGATGGTTTCCAGTGAGTTAGTTATTTTCACTCTTGTTTAGCACATTCAGTTTAGTTTTGTCTTTTAAAGCCCTTTCTCTAATGTGTTGTCAGTACTGTTGTCTCAAGAAATGGATGACAATCTAACTTTGACCTCCTCCTAATTGAGGCATGTTTTCTGATGAGTTGATTATTTTCATCTTGTTTAGTATGATTTGCCATAATTTTGTCTTTCTTCCAACCCTTTCTTTAATAGATCCTCAATTGTACACCTTCTTTGCTAGCTAAGATATTCTCAGAGGAACTGCAAAATGCAATGTCAAGGGTCTAAAAAAGCAGGTTTTACTTCTTAGTAACTACCCAATTTGACATCATTGCAACTGTATTTAAAGGCTCAATAAAGTTTTAGTGTATAAATGAATAATGGGGAAACACTAAGTCCATGATGACTCACAGAATCCAAAGTAAACTCTGTTTCCCAACTCCAGTGGAGGGAAAAGGAGGCTATTGCAGAGACAACATGATTCTCTGAAGACCTGTTTGTACATTTGAGTGACTGGGGAATCTTGTAAAACTAATGATCCCTTTAGTAAACACTGAGGTGAAGTTTCTTTTATAAAAATTAAATTCATTCATGTTGAATATATATGTTATATATTTGAATTATATCTAGTTGTATATATACATATATATGAAAATGCGTTTCATTGAACACCTATTTGGTAAAGATGGAGTCATGTTAACTTCCAATTTCTCAGATTGTTGGTAAAGTTGAACATCTTTCCATGATCCATCAGACATTTGTTCATATTTCCTTTTTCTGTGTCAGTATTGCCTAGCATAAGAAGAATGAAGAGAATGGTTTTTTTTTTTTTTCAGGTAGAGGGCAAATGAGAAAGTGCTGTGCTCTCTGGATGGCAGCTACAGAAAAGGATCAAGAAGCTGATCAATTGGTCTAGCACTATAATTGTTGGAGTTTATCAAGTAAAATGTATGCCATTATTTTGAAATTTGCTTGCAGAAACTACTTGGAATTTGTTCACATCTTCCTTCAGGTTAACCAAATTAACTAAATTAGTTCAAAGTCTACTTCTCATATTTTGCTCCTAATAAAATAAGTCCTCTTGCAGAATATAATGATCAGGAACTAAAAAAAGTTTACCAATCAATATCTCCTGAGCTAATTGGGAGCATGGGGGGGAAGAAGGAGTTAGGAGAAAGAGAAGGAGAGAAGAGGAGGGGGGGAGGAGAACATGAGGGATCAGGAATGTCGAGTCAGAGGAAGAATAGAGGAGAGCAAGAAAAGAGATACCGAAATAGAGGGAGCCATTATAGGTTTAAAGAGAAATCAGGCCCTAGGGAAATGTCCAGAGATCGACAAAGATAATCCCACCTAACAATCTAAGCAATAGTGGAGAGGCTACCTTAAATGCTCTTCCACAATAATGAGATTGATGAGTACTTTATGTGCCATCCTAGGAGCCTTCATCCAGTAGCTGATGGAAGCAGAAGCAGACACCCACAGCTAAACACTGAGAGCTGAACTCCTGGAATCCAGTTGCAGAGAGGGAAGGGTGATGAGAAAAGGGGTCAAGACCATGCTGATGAAACCCACAGAAACCCACAGCTGACCTGAACAAGGAGGAGCTCATGGACCCCAGATTGATAGCTGGGAAACTGGTATAGGACTGTTCCACACCCCCTGAACATGGGTGTCAGTTAGGAGATCTGGGCAATCTATGGAGCCTCTGGTAGTGGATCATTATTTATCCCTAGTATATGAATGGACTTTGGGAGCCCATTCCACATGGAGAGATATTCTCTCAGCCTAGACACGCAGGAGAGAGCCTAAGCCCTGTTCCAAAAAATGCCTCACTCTCCCTGGGAAGCAGAAAGGGGATGGGATAGGGGGTTGGTGGGAGGCAGAGGAAGAGGGAAGGGAGAGGGAAATGGGATTGATGTGTAAAGCAAGCTTGTTTCTAATTTAAATAAAAATAAGTCAATAATAAAATACATAAATACTTTAAAAATGTTTACCAATCAGATTTTTTTGAAATATATTAAGTAGTGCCACTATATTTTAAAAGAAAAATGAGTTTTAAATTATTAATCTTCAAACTAGTAAGATTTTTGTTGTTAGGATTTTTATTTAATACAGAACAATATCTGGTGATGTTGATAAAAATAAAAAGTAAATTGTGATTTTTTTTATAATACCATTGTTGATAAAAATTATTATAATATGTGACAAATTATATAGAAATAAAATTTTTACTCCATATTATTATTAATTCTAAAATGCTTATGCTATCATTCTAAGCAAATATAACCAATCAACTTAGTGATGCAGTTGAGTTCAGGGTCAATGCATAATGCATAACATAACTACATAGTTTTCAAATGGCTACATTAATAATAGATAATCTAGGAGCATGATAACATCCAACTGATGGTTGTGCTGACAGAATCTGATGACATCAGATGTATGGGTTTACCATTGGGCCTTGTTGATTGAATGGGGCTATTTCCATCCAGTCTGGATCTCCACCTTCAGATGAACCTTGGGTACCAGCTTATAGTTTTTTTCTTGAACTGGAAATCACAAGAGAACACTCCAGCCACAGAACCAAATCACTGTCTCTTTCTTTGAAACATAAAATATTCAAAATTGATAGTGGTAGTAATTGCACTTTACAACACATGTAGAGATATAACAATCATGTATTCATAACTCTGTTAAACTAATTCCATGTCTGAGTAAAATTTGGCAATCCCTCACCAAACAGTGCCTGCTTTTGCTTTGTGGCTTTATTTTAGCTTGTATCTGAAAGCGTTCAATTTCCATCAATGATTTTTAATTTCATAACTCACACTACTCATAACTATTCAGAGAAATTTATATTTTGATATCTTTCTTATTTATAGGAAAACATTAGGCAACTGTAAATCATAAATATCTTAGTATCAGTTATTGTCATTTCAGGGAAAATTTCCTTTGAAAATTTGATAGAGGTAACTCTGATCAGTGGAAACAATCAGATTCTTGCATCCCTACCATCCAATCATTTGATATGACTCATATTTTGTGGGAAATAAATTATTAATACAGACTCCTGTAATTCAACAAGAAAAATAGCATTAAATATGAGTAAAACTGTTATGGCTTAAATGAAGAAGCACTACTCAGAAAAGTCCGGGTAAGTTAAAAGGTCTCTCTGATGTGTAATGTCTGAGAGCCTGCATTGGCTTCTAGTCAGATGAACTTCTATTCTTTAAAACTGTATAAATTTTTAATCACACAAATGCCTCATGAATAAATATTTCTGATGTGAATCCAACCAAATACAAAAATAAATCTAAGGCTCTTTTGACTATCTTTCCCTACCCCAACCCATGTAGCTTTATAAAAATTACTATTGTGAGTCCAGATATATTCCCTCATAGTTTTTTATATAGATTTCCCATAAATATGTTATAACCATTGGCCAATATAGCTAGACTTCCACAGGAAATATGTGTTTTTATTGATATTATGTTCACTCAAGTTTCTGCATCAAGATTTTTCCAAACTAGCAATGAACACAACTGCTTGTTTCTGTTTATTTGCTGAAGTAATTGGTGCAAATATGGGAAAATAAATGTTTTTATGTCAGCTTCTTAGTGCAAATCCAGGAGGTGTGATGTATACTTAGAATCAATGGGCAGCTTCCTGTCATCAGAGTGCTTATGCAGTCATCACCCTTAAAAATGTGACACCATATGCTACTTCCCCATTTCTACTGCACAGAGAAGTTTATTGTGTATTTCGTGTGTGTGTGTGTGTGTGTGTGTGTGTGTGTGTGTGTGTGTGTGTGTGTGTGCGCATGTGTAATCATATGTACATTCTGCATGCAGTATATGTGCATGTGTGCTTGCAAGTGAGTGTGCATATCTGTAGGGAGCTGCAGAATACCGCACCCAAAAGATGGCGCCGTTTCCGCCCTCTGCCAGCCCGACGGCGAGCGCTCTCTGTGGTAAACAACTCCAATTTTGGTAAAGGTCGTGTATCCTCTTAATTCTGCTTGGAGACAACCTATCCTGGCGCGCCACGTAGGGTTAGGTGATTGGTAGATGTAGACTATATCAGGCCCCGTCTCCCTCGACCCGGGGCCGCCACCATTATACACTGTAAAAGCAAAGAGGTTCCCGATTAAACTGTGTTGAAGAAGATTCCTCGGTGTGGCGTCGTTCTTGCTGGTCAAGGGTGAACGCCACACATATCCATGTGCTGTATGGGAGCAGAGAAGCACAGCATCCTGCTCTCTTCTCTTTATTCCCTCGAGAGAAAGTCGCTGAACCTGGAACTAGGTTCTTTTGTCTCCACTTCTGTAGTATTTAACTTGGATGTTGGGTTCAAAATGTGGCTTGGCATGTTTACATTACTGAGCCATCTCCAGCCCCAACTTTATTAGTTTTGATAAGAAGTTGAAAATCAGAGCTGGAGAGATGGCTCAGTAGTTAAGAGCACCGAATTGTCTTTCAGAGAACCTGGATTCTATTTCTATCACCTGCATGGTGGCTCACAACTGTTTGTAACTCCAGTTCAGGGGGTTTTAACAACCTCTTCTGGTCTCTTCGGGCACCTAATGTTCAGTGTACCACAGACTCGTCGGCAAAACTCCCCTACACACAATACAAAAAAAATGTTTGAAAGCTGTACCTAAGTGAGTAAGTGAGCTGCTGTAGATCAGGTAGAGACTACAACGACTCAAGTCTTTATATGTCTTCAATGTTTCTCAGATAATGCCACTCTGGCTCTGTGATAGTTTTTACAGAATAAATAGTGAGACAAAACTGTGCTCTCCTTAGGTGCCTGTGTGTGTGTGTGTGTGTGTGTGTGTGTACAATGTACCCCACTGTAGAAAAAAATATGCATAAGGAATAGTTGAAACACCTGCCAGTTTGATGGGTAATGGTAGACTGCTTATTTTAATCCTCAATTTCTCACATTTTTGTTAAATTGAAACATCTTTTTGTAACTCATGGGATATTCTTATTTTCTTCTATGACTTACATTTAATACCTTGAAAACTAAGTGTAACGGTGAACTAGTCCATAGTCTGTATTCTGAGATTCTCTATCTCTAAGGCTTTTATAAATGTAAATATAAGTATAAGGAAAGAAGATAGAATAAATGTAGTTAGCATTTGCACCTGGTTGTTACTGTCAGTTAGCATACCCACCTCCAGCTGCATTGCCCATTTGCTTGCATCCCATCCAGAGAGAAGTCTCTCTCAGCTGTACACTTCCTTGACTTCTCTTCTACTGGCTTTAGCTGGGTTGGGTGAATGGAAAGAACTGCAGGAGGACATCCAGAAAGAAAAAGCTCATAACCTGCTTCTTTCCTCTCAGCTTCTCTCTGGTAGTTGTCTACCAAAGCTCACCACATTCAACTCAAACAATTTCCTGCTTTAGTTAAATGATCTTGAAACTCTCATCTGTTCCCTGAAGGAATTCTGCTGGACATGGTTTCTAATTAGAGCACTAATGACATACTAATTTAAGAGCAGCTAAGAAAATGTCTTTCCTGATTTGGGTCCAAATCTCTCATTTTAGAGAAGTGATATTCTGCATCATCTGTTTCCCCCCCCCCACTGAGTAAATTCAATACCAGTCAATGCTATATTGAGCATTTTCATGTCTTAGGACAGATAATTTGCACTGAAAATACAATTTGAAATTCAAGCTGATGCTTAGATCGATTTTACCAATTATGTGGAATAAATGTCTACTCACACTCTTATAGAAGTGCTTTTTGCTTTGGAGGATTTCAAAGACATACAAAAGTTGACAAGATAACATAATCAGTACATATATGTGTGAAACTCAGTCTCAGTCACTATCAATCTCATCATGTTTATTCCTTAATCCACTCGCTTCCTTCTCATATTGTTTTTCAACAAACTTAAATACATAGTGATTTCTCTAAAAGGTCAAGATCTTCAAAAATATCTATCCGTGAATCATTGTTACATATTAAAATATGCCTTAAAATCACATATATACTCTTCAAACTATCTTATATTTTTATTCATTTCAATTGAAGTTTCAGTAAAGACACATGCTTTAATTATCATCTCTTTCTCCCTTCCTCCCTTTCATTCTCCCTCCCTCCCTTCCATCCTCTCTACCTTTCTTTCTGAGACAGTTTCCCTAGGTAGCTCAGACTGCCTGATACTTAATATGAAGACCTGGCTGGCTTCCATCCTGTGATGCCCCTGCCTCAGCTTCCCTTGTGTTGGGATTACAGCTGTGTGCCATCAGGTCTGGAATTGTTTCTTTTGATTCTGTTTTGAATCATAGACTCCTTGTCCACTGCTTTGTCCATTTCAATTTGTTTTTGTGGATTTGAAATCTGTTGCTTGAGGAATTTTGAATTTTCTGTTTGAATGTTGGTTTTTATTAACATGCCTCTCTAAATTATGTATTTCTTATAAATTACATGTTGTAGGTGGCAGGAAATTTATTACAGTTTGTTCCTTAGTTTTTATGGACTGTTTCATAGCTGATCATAGTGTATTTTCTCTTTGAAAATACCTAATTTCTAGTTTCTTCTCTTCAAATGTTGCTATCATGCACATTTTTCAAACCCCAGATCCATCACGTTTTGCAAAATGCAGTTGTGTCTATCTTCTGTATTTATCAGCTGGAGAACTCTCATTACAGCATTCACAACCAAACCTTCCCATTGCTAACTATTTGGTAATTCGGGGGTATAGATCATATTGGAAAGAAATGTTCAATTTTTAGATTACCTTTTCTCTTTTTAAAGTATTAAGTTAGTTTAGTATACAGTGCAGTCATAATCAGTTAGTTATTATGATTTCATGTGCTTTGAATATTGATGCAGTTCAGTTTTCTTCACTGAGAATCAGTTTGTTCAATCTCCAGCTCATGGGCTTCAACTGGGCTATGTCTTATCAACAAAACATTAACAACCTTTGGCAGCTTCCTGGTTATTTGATATTCACATTTTTGTTCTTTTCTGGCCCTAGATCTGAGATTGACACTCTCCCTAGAATTCTTACTCACTGCCCGACTCCAAATTGGAAAAAATATTATTTTCAGGGCCAGAATTCATATACTATCAGGGTATATTTCTATTAGTTTGCTCATTATTTCTAGGCATTTCTTTTGACAGAATTTAGGAGGGAAAATAAAATGATGTTTTCTTGTTTTTACCTCCTATTTGAGTACATTTGAATTACTTTTTCCTTCTATAGAATCTTAGTAACATATTTTTTTGTTTTGTCATACTAACACTAATTTTAGAAATCTGGTAAGACAACTGCCTTGTGTCAATTGGGCTCTTTTCACCACTTTACAAATATCTGGAACAATTTAAAAGAATCAAGAATTTATTTTGGCTTCTGCTTTCAAAGCATTTGTCCATCTCAGTGAGGCAGGATTAGCATAAGAGAGTGACTCTCTCCAGGGTTCAGGCAGAGGGAGGGAGGGAGGGAAAAAGGGAAAGAGAGGGAGGGGAAAGGGAGAGAGAGAAGGTGAGGGAGATGGAGAGGGGGAGGGGGAGACAGAGAAACACAGAGATAATTTTCTCTTTTATTCCATCTTGGTCTCCAGCGTATAGAACCGAGTTGCCCATGTTCCACATTCAAGATAACTCTTTCCTTTTATTAACTCTCTGTGGTTCATCCTCACAGACACATCAGAGATGTGATTTACTATTCTCCATAATGCTTTTTAGTCTAGTGGAATTGGCCATCAAGGATGCTCATCACAACCAATGATAGTATGTTTACATGAATTCATTATTGTTTGGCGATTTTGATCTTCATTCATATACCTGTTAAAATAGCATGCACTGAATCTTTGGGACTTGAGCTTCAGTGTGTGACTATTCTCTAAAGCGCATTTTAATTCAGGCTCATTTTATGTTATATTTACTGATTTCTTAACACTTTACTTTGATAACAATGTATAATATTTACAAGGTTTCAAGTTCAAACCAGCAGAACTTGTGTTGCTGTCTCCTCAGAATCTCAGGTTTTCTTCTGACTCATTGACTCGATTTCTCAGAAAGGCTCATCATCCTTAACTTTTGAGATGCTCCGAAAATGTATAGGCTTCAGAGCCAAAGCTAACACTGACATCTAATCACAGTACTTTAGTCTTGACTTAAACCTCTTACACAAGGGATCACTGAACACTGTCTTTTCCTACATGTAAGTGACAGACTCCTCCTACATCTAACACGACTATACACTTCTAATCAAAGATGTCCCCAACAGAGGGGATTTAACAGTCCTTTCTAACCCCTAGATCTGTCTTCTCTTATTTGCATTGAACTTGAATACATGTGTTCTTAAATCGGTACAGAATCTTGAGATCTTAAGACCCAGCAAATTTCGGCACAGAATAAATCTCTTATAATATCTTAAACTATAAAACAATGTATGTAAGCAGTTAAAATTATATAAAGCAGAGTATATGCCAAATATATATGTGTGTAGCTTGCTGATAGGAGAGGAAGTGAAGGGCAAAAGTTGATTTAATTTGGAGTATAAAAAATTTAATTGAAAATATTATATATAAGGCATATGTGGCATATATTATATAATCTGTTTATATATTATACAATGTGGTCATTTGTGTATTGTTAATATATGTGTTCTTTCTCTCTCTCTCTCTCTCTCTATATATATATATATATATATGTAAAGCAACACATGCCATCAGAAGATAATACACACACAAAAAAAAACATCCAGAACGTTTCCCTATAGTCTAAATAATAAAAAATATCCTGAGATTTGGAGTTTTTCAGGCAAGATTTTGTTTTAATAAATAGAATTAAGCTAAAATGTGTTTCCACTATGTCTCTCTTCTTCCTCAAAAAACATTTTATTCATAGGCCTGGAGAAATGGCTCAGTAGTTAAGAGCACTTGCTGCTCTGGCACATGAGTAGAGTTTAATTCCCAGCACCCACATGGTGGCTCACAGCCACCTGTAACTCCAGTTCCAGAGGATGTGGTACTCTCTACTAGCCTCCTTGGGCACTGCACACAGAGTGTACACACGCACGCACGCACGCACGCACACACGCACGCACGCACGCACGCACGCACACGCACGCACGCACGCACGCACGCACGCACGCACGCACGCACGCACGCACACACACACACACACACGGGCAGGCAAGCACACATATACATAAAAGGGAATGAATCTTAAAAAAGTAATTTTACTGAATTTCATCCATGTAAAGTGGATTTGGGGTCCACCCCTGCTCGCTTCTCCAACTTCCTTCTACCCCTATTACCTTCCCTTCCTTCCTATAAGTCCCTGTCCATGATTCATGTCTAATTTTGAGACCCACTAAGTTTACCCAAAATTGTCTGTGTGTGGCTGGGTTTGGAACTATCCATTAGAGCCTGGTGGGTCCTCAGTGGACCCAGTTATAGGAAATGGCTACTCCTGCCCCCGGATCTATGAGTAGTTCAACAGGGAGTATAGGGCCCTGTACTCCCCACCCTGGTCCCTGGTCCGTGATTGGCTGTTGACAGGAAAGCCAGATTCTTGAGGAAACACATTTCTGGCTGCCACACCTGCTGTGAGGTCATGGTTATGTGGGTTCTCCTATGTCCAGAAGTCAACATTTTCCGGCCCTCCTCTGTATCTTCCAGCCCTCACACTCTTCCTACCTGCTGCTCTGAGATGATGCTGAGCCTTGGAGATGGTGAAGTAAATGTTCTGTTTAGGACTAAGGACTCAACTGTCACTTATTCTCAGCACCTTGAGTAGCATGAGTCTCTGTACTCACTCATTTACTGTCATTCATTTAGGAGAGAAGTGTCTCTTGATGGAGGCTGATGTTAGTGTTTATAAGGAGACTAGAAAAGAGGCATTGAAGCTTAGGGATTCCCTAAGGGTGTCAGAACATAGGTGATAAGAAAGTTACACATCACTCCACAACATTACCACTTTCATGGGGGAGAGGCCACAAAGCCTCAACCCTACTCAAAGAACTACAGGCAACTAAGAAATACTGGGAGTGGAAGAAATAATCTTCCCTAGGGAAGAGCACACCAATTGGTTATCCAGTACCAAATGGTCAGCCCTGAAAACCTATGTACAAGTAGTACTACGAAGACTGAGCAGGTTACATTAGGAATATATATGTATACACATATAAGCATGAAACTACAATTAATGAAAAAAAGGCCATAAATTTGGAAGAGAACAAGAAGGAGTATATGGGAAGGTTTGGGGGGAAGAAAGGGAAAGAGAAATGTTATTATATTGTATTGTACTCTCAATAATTAAACAATAATTCTCAAATAACTAATAGTAATGTAGAGGTAGAAAAAATAAGAATAAAAGTAAAATATTACTGGTTAGTTGATTACATTCAAAATACTTCATCTTCAGCATATTTTTTCCTCTTTTAACCCATACACAAATGCGTACCCACAAAACTATCACCAAATACCATTTCCTCCCAAGTTACTCAATTTGTCTGCTCCAATTTTTAAGTTGCCAGGCTTTAGCACCATCTGTGATTTGTCACAGCCCACTGTTCTCTCTTCCATATCCACCTTCCATATTTCTCTTGGGAAGATTTCTTGGAATCATCCCTTAATCTCCCCTTCTACCTTGGCTTTCTCACTTGTAACTATTTGTCTTATCAATCACACACTGTATCTGTTGGTGGAATAAATCTAAATTTTGAAAACACAAATGTTCTATTTCTTTTCTTTTTGATATGTGTATGAGTGTGTGCAGGTGAACATGTACACATGTGTGGATGAATGTGAAGGTTTTTCAGCTGCTTTATACCTTCTATAGTGAAGGAGAGCCTCTGCCTGGAGATGAGGCGGCATGGTGTCTAGCCAGTCAGCTTTTCTCAGGGTTCCAGTCTCACCCTTGTCCTTCCCTACCTCTGCCGAGCAGTGGAAATACAGTCTGGCATCCATGCCCATCCAGCACTGATGAGGGTGCTGGACCCTGAATGCCAGTCCCCACACTTAAGCTACACTTTACCCACTGATTCATTTCCCCAGCTCTGTAGGCGTTGTTTCAAATTGTGTTTCTTCCATTTGCCATTTATGCTATAAATTAACCTCCGATGCTGACTTTCTTTGTCAGAAAATCTGTATGTCTTTAGTTTCTTGAAAGGCTTATTTGAGAACTTAAGATAATAAAGGTCGTGACAACTGCTCCCCCCCCCTTAAAGTGGGGATATGTGTCTCCTGGTCTTGTAGTGCCTAGACCCATGCAGTTCTCAATATTCTATCCCTGCTTCTTGTGACCATTCCTAGCCAATAACAAGTATCCCAAGGTGACTCCAAAGAGACCTTTCTCTTTCTATAAATCTGTGAGAATCCATTCACACTTTAACATTGGTAGTTCATAAAGCTCAATTGTCAAGTAAACTGTTTCAGAGTTTCCTCTCTTTCTGATAATGCCTTTTGTGTCCCCAATTTGTACAACTTCTCCCATTAAAGAAACTAGGTCTTGTTTTCTATTTCCTCTGGTCCTGAGCCCTGGGACCTTCTCGGTGAGGTTACATTATCCTAACCAGAGTTTCTGCTTTGTGCCCGGTGACATGTTTTCAAAAAACTGGGCTTTTTTCAACCTCTGCTTGTTGCCTGGTGCTCTGCCAACTGATGGCAGATTCTCCTGATAGGAGTCACCCTTGTAACTCGTTTGTGTGCTCACTCTTCTCAGTATTGTATGGGCCCAGATTTCCCACAGAATTACTGGCAAATGTCATCACACTGAAGTGATGCAGCTGTTACTTGGGCTTTCTGTTTGCAGCATCAAGTATCTTCCACTCCAGATTTGCTGCTGGGCTTGGTCTCACCAATGTGTGTTCCTTCTGAATGTATAGTTGCAGGTCACAGTTTTGACTCTTTGTTCTTCCTTTCTAGTTAATGGATATAGAAACTGTTCCATGACAAGTGACATTGTTACCTTGTCCTTGGAGTTTTGAAACATCTTCTCTTTGTTTTCAGATATGTTTTTTTGTGCATAAAGTTTCCAGCTGACTGGAACTAGACATCCCATGGAAGGCCTAGATGTCACTCATTGAAATAAACTATGTCCAAGTTACCAAGGCTGACATAGTCATTCTTCCTGAACTTTCTCTACCATGGTTTATTTCCTTTCCAACAATACTAATTTCCCTTGGCTTTCACCAGATAGTTAACTCTGAGAACAACACTGTATTCACCCTGTCCCATATCATATTTCTGCTGCTTAAGCTCAGTTTTGCAAAAAATAATCACATAGTAAAAGCTCATTTGTAGATGTGACCACTGTTAGGAAATTCTTTCTAAGGGCCCACAGTAAAGTTGCATCTCTCAAATCAATTTATATTTTATTCAGTTTTGTTGCTCATTGCACCCCATTCCAACCATGCCCTATCAACCAGCATTGATTAATCCATAAAATAACATATTCAGTTGTTATTTCCACAAGGCAATTTACACTCACTTAGCAAACTCAAACAATAACCGTCTATTAGCAAGCATTCTCCTATTTCAAGTTCTGCATGGCATAACTAAGGTTTCGCCTAGTTTCTTCCAGTGCTGAATAAGAGATATTGACAATCCTAATTTTCATCTAGACTCTAGGGAAATATGCTTGGCTTCCTCAGAGAATTCGGATCCTCCCAGTTGTGGAAGGTCTTTGTTTTCTGCTTGTCAACAAGTTTTTATTCTCTCCTCCTGCATTTGTTTTTAAGATATTGCGAGGTTGACTTTTCACCTGCAGTATCAGGGACTTCCTCACCTTGAGTCCTAGTTGCACTCTGAACCTTTACCATCTGTGTCTTTTATTCTAACACTCACATATAAAGGGTATTGTGAGTTCTTATTGGATCTACCATGTATTCTCCCTACATTGAGTCCAGCTGATTCCAGACCTTAATTACATCTGTCAAATTACTTTTTCACATAAAGTAACAAAACCACATGAGTGATCTAGTATCACAATCATAAGTGCACTTCCATAAGCACAAGAGTGTCTCACAAAGGCAGTAGCCCTGTGTGTGGGAGAGTTAGATGGAACTCTCTTCAAAAGCTTTGGACAGCTTTTCCTTTGCTTGGGAATCTTTGCTCAATCTCTATGCAACACACAGAAAACACTGAGCACTGTGATTTTTAGGTTTTTAATTTCACAGTTGTTTCCTTGTGCTTCCAGAAAAGGTGTTTGAATTATCACCTATGCTTCTTAAGGCTCTTTTGAA
The DNA here is from genome assembly GCF_003668045.3 of Cricetulus griseus. Classification (NCBI taxonomy): domain Eukaryota; kingdom Metazoa; phylum Chordata; class Mammalia; order Rodentia; family Cricetidae; genus Cricetulus; species Cricetulus griseus. The sequence continues at coordinate 213,853,845 of NC_048595.1, forward strand.
TGTCTCTAATGGCAAAAAAAAAAAATGGTTGCTATAAAGTTTGAAGAGTTTGTTTTTTTTTTAATTTGGAATAGAAATGAAGTTCTAATATCAAAGTGCAGATCATTTAAACTCCTATATTTTATAATTTGTAATTACTTATTTTAAAAATTACATCTATTTGTGTGTATGGCTGTGTATGCAAATATATACATGCCATGGCACATATGTGGAGGTCAGGGGACAAGATATTGGGGCAGGTTATCTCCTTCCACCATCTGAGTCCAGGCATCAATCTTCAGTTGTTGGGCTCGATGGCTAATGCCTTTACCCACTGAGTCATCTCCTCCACCCTTGTAAATAGCTCTTTATGGAGTGTGAAATGAATGCATCCCCTCTTGTCACCTTGATCACGAAGACGGTATTATGTCTAGGGACTGGATGACAATGCATGCTTTCATATAATATCTTCTTACTTTATCTTTTTTGATCATTCCAGTGGATGCTAAATGCCAGAAATCAGCATCCTTCTTCCTTACCCCCCCCCACACCTACCAGAACACTAAAGAATTGATTTAGCATGATGTGTACTCAGCACAGTCATCTATCTATACTTGAGCTCCAGCTGGCCCAATGAATGAATTAGCTATGCATGTCGGGTGAGGGATCAGGTTCATATATAGCACTCTAAGATAAAAATAAAAAGGGAATTGCAGCACAGGTATTATTAAAATGAAAGGAATATATTAAGGTGTACTGTTCTGATAAAAATAGGAAATTCTACCAAGAGGATGGAATATATTAAGAAACACACCTGACTATGAAGTAGTCACTTGCCATTAGAGAAGGAAGGGTTTCAAGGTTGAGAATTCATTTTCCATTTATGATTTGTTTAAATTTCTCTTTTTAAAAGTATTTTACATGCTTATTTTGAATAGCAAAAGTGACTTTTTGTAATTATGTGACGTCAGTTCTTCTGCATGTATGTAAAATTATATGCGTTGTATTATTAAAAGATAGGTTATTGCCAATGTGGTGATGATTAGGTCATAATACTAAAATTGTTGTTTTGACTCACTGAGCACATGAACAACTGGAAAGTGCTGTAACATTCTAGAGCCCTGTTTTGCCTCTCAAATGAAGAGCAAACAGAATGCAGTCAGTAATACATTTCTTTAAGAATTGGTTGAATAAAAAAAATCTGTAACTCCTCAGGACATATTGCTATGCCCATAGTCGGTCACCACTCAATGTTTATCAAAGAAGCTTCTTACAGCAGATGATAATTAACAGAGAGACTCACAACTGGACAAGTTACAAGTGAGAGACTTTGGGCCCAGAATGATTGTAAGGATCAGAAGTGGTGGATGACTCCAAGGAAACAGCATCTTCTAAACACAACAGAACTGATGCATATATGAACTCACAGAGAATGTGGCAGCATGTACAAGCCCTGCCCAAGTCCAAGCTCCACAAAATTCCAGCACAGAAAATTGGAAGTGAACACAAAATCCCACACATAATCAAGAAGCTATTTGCAACTCAGACCTGCTTTGGAAGGGAATATCAGTTTCCTCCAATGGAAACCAGGTATATTGAGACACTCCAAAGCAGGCCCTATGTCCAGAAGTAGTTTGCCAACACAAAATGGGCTCCATTGTGTGCATGACTTTTGTTTTGGTGTGTTTTTTTCTGTTTTGTGATTTTTTTAATTTATGGGGTTTTTTTTGAGAGAGGGAGGAAAGAAAGAGAAAAAAACATGAAAAATATAGTGATGAAATAATGTTTAAAGAAAAATACATGTATGCTTTTAATTTTATAAAAACAAAAAGTGGTTTCCGCCCTTTCCGTGGACTCACCGCAGACCAGGTGAGCCACCCCCTGCTTTTACCCAATTCTTGTCCTAAGCGCCACCCACCCAGATCCCTCCAGGCTCGTCCCTGCTTGAAACAGACACGCCCAGGCAGGGTGGAGCTTCCTGAATCTGGCTTGGTTCAGGACACTCTTCCTTCCCTTTCCGTGGACTCACCGCAGACCAGGTGAGCCACCCCCTGCTTTTACCCAATTCTTGTCCTAAGCGCCACCCACCCAGATCCCTCCAGGCTCGTCCCTGCTTGAAACAGACACGCCCAGGCAGGGTGGAGCTTCCTGAATCTGGCTTGGTTCAGGACACTCTTCCTTCCCTTTCCGTGGACTCACCGCAGACCAGGTGAGCCACCCCCTGCTTTTACCCAATTCTTGTCCTAAGCGCCATCCACCCAGATCCCTCCAGGCTCGTCCCTGCTTGAAACAGACACGCCCAGGCAGGGTGGAGCTTCCTGAATCTGGCTTGGTTCAGGACACTCTTCCTTCCCTTTCCGTGGACTCACCGCAGACCAGGTGAGCCACCCCCTGCTTTTACCCAATTCTTGTCCTAAGCGCCATCCACCCAGATCCCTCCAGGCTCGTCCCTGCTTGAAACAGACACGCCCAGGCAGGGTGGAGCTTCCTGAATCTGGCTTGGTTCAGGACACTCTTCCTTCCCTTTCCGTGGACTCACCGCAGACCAGGTGAGCCACCCCCTGCTTTTACCCAATTCTTGTCCTAAGCGCCATCCACCCAGATCCCTCCAGGCTCGTCCCTGCTTGAAACAGACACGCCCAGGCAGGGTGGAGCTTCCTGAATCTGGCTTGGTTCAGGACACTCTTCCTTCCCTTTCCGTGGACTCACCGCAGACCAGGTGAGCCACCCCCTGCTTTTACCCAATTCTTGTCCTAAGCGCCACCCACCCAGATCCCTCCAGGCTCGTCCCTGCTTGAAACAGACACGCCCAGGCAGGGTGGAGCTTCCTGAATCTGGCTTGGTTCAGGACACTCTTCCTTCCCTTTCCGTGGACTCACCGCAGACCAGGTGAGCCACCCCCTGCTTTTACCCAATTCTTGTCCTAAGCGCCACCCACCCAGATCCCTCCAGGCTCGTCCCTGCTTGAAACAGACACGCCCAGGCAGGGTGGAGCTTCCTGAATCTGGCTTGGTTCAGGACACTCTTCCTTCCCTTTCCGTGGACTCACCGCAGACCAGGTGAGCCACCCCCTGCTTTTACCCAATTCTGGTCCTAAGCGCCACCCACCCAGATCCCTCCAGGCTCGTCCCTGCTTGAAACAGACACGCCCAGGCAGGGTGGAGCTTCCTGAATCTGGCTTGGTTCAGGACACTCTTCCTTCCCTTTCCGTGGACTCACCGCAGACCAGGTGAGCCACCCCCTGCTTTTACCCAATTCTTGTCCTAAGCGCCATCCACCCAGATCCCTCCAGGCTCGTCCCTGCTTGAAACAGACACGTCCAGGAAGGGAGGAGCTCCCCGAAACTGGGTACAGGCCACTCTTCATTCCATTCCCGGCGACCGATCCACCAAGAGGCCTAACGCCATCAGAGTGAGGAGGCTACGAGGAGAGGCAAAACCATCCAGAGCTTCGGACATTGAATTCCTGGCCCACACACACTACAGAGTAACAAGAGGAGATAGAGAGATCCTACCTGCACTCACTGGAAAAAGATATGGGAAGAAGACAGAATAAGAACCCGCTCAACAACAGAAAGACCAATATGACACCACCAGAATCTAGGGACTCCACTCCAGCAAGATCTGAAAAGCCCAACACAGTGCATGAAGAAGAGATGGACCTCAAAAATTATCTGAGCAAGATGATAGAGACCTTCAAAGAGGAAACAAGAAAATCCCTTAAAGAAATAGAAGAAAAAGTAAGCAAAAAATTACACGATATGGAGGAAAAGACAAACCAAAATATTCAAGAAATAAACAAATCTCTTAAAGAAGCTAAAGAAACCCAAGATAAAACAACCAAACAAGTGAAGGAAGCTCTTGAAACAGTTCAAAACATGAAAGCTGAATTAGACACATTAAAGAAAACACAGAATGAAGCGATGCTGGAAATGGAAAGGTTGGATAAACGAGCAGGATCTAAAGATGTGAGTATAACTAATAGAATTCAAGAGACAGAAGAGAGAATCTCAGCTATTGAAGACTCGCTAGAGGATATACATTCATCAACCAAAGAAAACCTCAAGACCAACAAATCCCTAACACAAAATATCCAGGAAATATGGGACACCGTGAAAAGACCAAACCTAAGAATAATAGGTGTAGAAGAAGGTGAAGAAACACTGCTCAAAGGTACAGAAAACATATTCAACAAAATCATAGAAGAAAACTTCCCCAACCTACAGAAAGATATGCCTATGAAAGTACAAGAAGCTTATAGGACACCAAACAGACTGGACCACAAAAAGAAGTCCCCCCGACACATAATAATCAAAACTCCAAATCTACAGAATAAAGAAAAAATATTAAGAGCTGCAAAGGAAAAAGGCCAAGTAACATATAAAGGCAAACCAATCAGAATCACACCCGACTTCTCAATGGAAACTATGAAAGCCAGAAGGTCTTGGATAGATACACTACAAGCACTAAGGGAGCATGGATGTCAACCCAGACTACTGTACCCAGCAAAACTTTCAATCACTATAGATGGAGAAAACAAGATTTTCCATGACAAAAACAGATTTAAACAATACATATCCACAAATCCAGCTCTACAGAAGGTTCTGGAAGGAAAACTCCAACTCAAGGAACATAACTACATGCACAAAAACACAGGCAATAGATAATCTAATATTGCCAAACACAAAAAGAAGCAGGAGAGCAAAATCCACACACAATGACACCAACAACAATAAATCCAAACCAAGCAAGAACCAACGAACAATGGACATTAATATCCCTAAATGTCAATGGCCTTAACTTACCCGTAAAAAGATATAGGCTAACAGAATGGATACGAAGACAGAATCCATCTTTCTGCTGTTTACAAGAAACACACCTCAACTTCAAAGACAGGCGATACCTCAGAGTAAAAGGATGGGAAAAGATTTTCCAATCAAATGGCCTCAAGAAACAAGCAGGTGTAGCAATCCTAATATCTAACAAAATGGACTTTAAACTAAAATCAATCAAAAGAGATGAAGAAGGGCATTTCATACTCATCACAGGAAAAGTCCATCAAGATGAAATCTCAATCCTGAACATCTATGCTCCAAATACGAAGGCACCCACATTTGTGAAAGAAACATTACTAAAGCTCAAACCACACATAAAACCACACACACTTATAGTAGGAGACTTCAACACCCCCCTTACACCACTAGACAGGACCACCAGACAAAAACTTAACAAAGAAACAGAGGATCTGAAAGAAGTCATGGCCCAACTGGGGTTAACGGATATCTATAGAGCATTCCATCCAAACTCAAAAGAATATACCTTCTTCTCAGCACCACATGGCACCTTCTCCAAAATTGACCACATAGTAGGCAACAAAGCAAACCTCCACAATTACAAAAGAATTGAAATAACCCCCTGTATCTTATCAGACCACCATGCATTAAAGCTAGAATTCAGCAACAATACAAATGGCAGGAAACCTGCAAACTTTTGGAAAATGAATAACACCCAATTGCACCATTCCTGGGTTGAGGAAGAAATAAAAAAACAAATTAAAGACTTCCTAGATTCTAATGAAAATGCAGACACAACATACCCAAACTTATGGGACACTCTGAAAGCAGTCCTAAGAGGGAAGTTCATAGCACTAAGTGCCCACATGAAGAAACTAGAAAAAAGTCACATTAGAGAACTGACAGAACAACTGAAAACACTAGAGCAAAAAGAAGCAAACTCACCAAGGAGGAGTAGACGCCAGGAAATAATCAACCTGAGAGCTGAAATCAATAAAGTAGAAACTAGGAAAACATTACAAAGAATCAATGAAACAAAGAGTTGGTTCTTTGAGAAGATCAACAAGATAGACAAACCTCTAGCCAAACTAACCAAAAGGCAGAGAGAGAGCACACTAATTAACAAAATCAGAAACGAAAAGGGGGATATAACAACGGACACTGTGGAAATCCAGAGAATCTTTAGGTCATACTTTGAAAATCTGTACTCCACAAAATTCGAAAATCTAATGGAAATGGACAGTTTCCTGGATAAATATCACTTACCAAAATTAAATCAAGATCAGATAAACAATTTAAATCGACCCATAACCCCTAATGAAATAGAAGCAGTCATCAAAAGCCTCCCAACCAAAAAAAGCCCAGGACCAGATGGCTTCACTGCAGAATTCTACCAGAAATTCAAACAAGAGCTGATACCAATACTCCTCAAACTGTTCCGCACAATAGAAGCAGATGGGATATTGCCAAACTCCTTCTATGAGGCTACAATCACTTTGATACCCAAGCCACACAAAGATAAGAATAAGAAAGAGAACTACAGACCAATATCTCTCATGAACATTGATGCTAAAATACTCAATAAAATATTGGCTAATCGAATCCAAGAACATATCAGAAAAATCATCCACCACGATCAAGTGGGCTTCATCCCAGGGATGCAAGGATGGTTCAATATACGAAAAACCATCAATGTAATCCACCATATAAACAAACTGAAAAAGAAAAACCACATGATCATCTCACTAGATGCTGAAAAGGCCTTTGACAAAATCCAACATCCCTTCATGATAAAGATCTTGGAGAGAACAGGAATAACAGGAACATATCTAAACATGATAAATGCGATATACACCAAACCAATAGCCAACATCAAACTAAATGGAGAGAAACTCAAAGCATTTCCTCTAAAATCAGGAACAAGACAAGGATGTCCACTCTCTCCATATCTCTTCAATATTGTTCTTGAAGTTCTAGCTAGAGCAATAAGACAAGATCAGGATATCAAAGGGATACAAATTGGAAAGGACGAAGTCAAACTTTCACTATTTGCAGATGACATGATAGTCTACATAAGTGACCCGAAAAACTCTACCAGGAAACTCCTACAGCTGATAAACACCTTCAGCAAGGTAGCAGGATACAAAATTAACTTAAATAAATCTGTAGCCCTACTGTATACAGATGATAAACTCAATGAGAAAGAAATCATGGAAACATCACCTTTCACAATATCCACAAGCAACATAAAATATCTGGGGGTAACACTAACCAAAAAAGTGAAAGACCTGTACAATAAGAACTTTGAGACTTTAAAGAAAGAAATTAAAGAAGATACCAGAAAGTGGAAAGATCTCCCGTGCTCTTGGATAGGCAGAATTAACATAGTAAAAATGGCAATCTACCAAAAGCAATCTACAGATTTAATGCAATCCCCATCAAAATCCCAACACAGTTTTTCACAGACATTGAAAGAACAATACTCAACTTTATATGGAAAAATAAAAAACCTAGGATAGCCAAAACAACTCTTTACAATAAAAGATCCTCTGGAGGCATCACCATCCCTGACTTCAAGGTCTACTATAGAGCCATAGTTCTGAAAACAGCTTGGTATTGGCACAAGAATAGACAGATAGACCAATGGAATCGAATTGAAGACCCAGATATTAACCCATGCACCTACGAACACCTTATTTTTGACAAAGGTGCTAAATCCATACAATGGAAAAAAGATAGCATCTTCAACAAATGGTGCTGGCACAATTGGATTCGAACATGCAGAAAATTGCAGATAGATCCATACTTGTCACCATGCACGAAACTTAAGTGCAAATGGATCAAAGATCTCTCCATAAACCCAGCCACACTGAATCTTTTAGAAGAGAAAGTGGGAACAACCCTTGAACAAATTGGCACAGGAGAACGATTCCTGAACATCACGCCAGAAGCACAGACACTGAGGTCTGCAATTAATAAATGGGACCTCTTGAAACTGAGAAGCTTCTGTAAGGCAAAGGACACAGTCAGTAAGACAAAACGACCACCCACAGAATGGGAAAAAATCTTCACCAGCCCCACATCTGACAGAGGACTGATTTCCAAAATATACAAGGAGCTCAAGAAGCTAGCCACCAAAATCACCATACAATGAAATTAAAAAGTGGGGTGCAGAACTAAACAGAGATTTTTCAACAGAGGAATCTGAAATGGCTGAAAGACACTTAAGAAAGTGCTCAAAATCCTTGGCCATCAGAGAAATGCAACTCAAAACAACTCTGAGATACCACCTCACACCTGTCAGAATGGCTAAAATCAAAAATACCAATGACAACCTATGCTGGAGAGGTTGTGGAGAAGAAGGAACACTCCTCCATTGCTGGTGGGAGTGTGAACTTGTAAGACCACTTTGGAAATCAGTATGGCGGTTGCTCAGAAAAATGGGAATCAATCTACCTCAAGATCCAGCCATTCCTCTCTTGGGTATATACCCAAATACTGCTTGTCCATACAACAAGGACATATGTTCAACCATGTTCATAGCAGCATTGTTTGTAATAGCCAGAACCTGGAAACAACCTAGATGCCCCTCAACTGAAGAATGGAAAGAGAAAATGTGGTACATTTATACAATGGAGTACTACTCAGCAGAAAAAAGCAATGGAATCTTGAAATTCGCAGGCAAATGGATGGAACTAGAAGAAACCATCCTGAGTGAGGTAACCCAATCACAAAAAGACAAACATGGTATGTACTCACTCATATATGATTTTTAGACATAGAGCAAAGGTTTACCAGCCTATAATCCTCTACCCCAAGGAAACTAGAAATCATGAATGACTCTAAGGGATAAATGGACCCCAGGAATGGGAAATGGCATGAACTCCCGAGCTAATTGAGAGCATGAGGGTAGGGAAGTGGGTGCTGCCACAATAAGAGCACAAGATGAAGAGTAGAGGAGAAGAAATGGAGGAGCAGATATATTGAGTTGGGGGAAGAATAGAGGAGAGAGAGCAGGATGAGAGATACCATATCAGAGGGAGTCACTATAGGTCCGAGAAGAGATCTGGAACTAGGTAGATCTTCAGAGACCTATAAGGATGACACGATCTGACAATCTGGGCAGTGGAGGAGAAGTTGGCCTAGAAACCCTTCCCCTAGAATGAGATTGATGAATACTCTCTATGCTATTCTAGAGTCCTCATCCAGTGGCTGATGAGAGCAGAGACAGACATCCACAGAAATACACTGAGCTGAAATCTGGAACTCAGTTGAAGAGAGGGAGGAATGAAGAACGAAGGGGTCTGTACCTGGTTGGAGAAACCCACAGAAACAGTTGGCCTGAAAAAGGGAAAGCATATCGACCCCAGATGCTCTTTGGGAGGACAGTACAGGACTAATCCAGCCCCCTGATCATGGATGCCAATGGGGAGGCCCCTGCACTCCTGGGATTTTTAGACATAGAGCAAAGGTTTACCAGCCTATAATCCTCTACCCCAAGGAAACTAGAAATCATGAATGACTCCAGAGGGAGGTGGACTGGCGTTTTGCCCTGGTGGGTGGGAGGGACTTCGAGAGCCCATCCCACTTGAAGGGATTCGCTCTGTCTCTGAACACATGGGGAGGGGCCTAGGCCCAGCACAGGAAGATTTGGTAGACTTGGTGGAACCCTGGTTGGGGGCCCTACCCTGCCTGGGGAATGGTGGGTGGATGGGGTGGGGGGTAGGTTGGAGGTGGGGGAGAAGGAATGGGGGTGGGGGAGGGAGAGGGAGAGGGAAAGTATATGTGAAAATATTAATAATTTAATAAAAAAAAGAAAAAAAAAAAAAAAGAAAAAAAAAAAGCTTAAAAAAAAAAAAAAAAAAAAAAAAAAAAGTGGTTTCCTATGATTGTTTTCACATAAGAACAAAATTTCAAATGGCATATACCAAACCTGCCTCTGGACATAAATAAGGGGGAAGATTTTTGCTTTTTATTTTGGACATTTATTTATTCATGAATATATTTTCAGTAAGCCAGATTTCTCCTTGAAGCCTCAGAAATTAATAGCCATGGGGTTCTTCAGAAAACAACAAGAAAAATGAGTCAAAAGTTACCTACATAACAGCCCAGCTGTTGCTTCAAAGGGGGAAACCTGAGTTTATATCAGACACTTGTTGAGTTGAGGAAGTGGACAGTAAGGTTCCATAACGCCATGGAAGAAGAAACTGCCCAAATAATCAGAAGTAACCAGAACACAATTTAGATAGGTAACACTTGAGTTGCTGAGAATCCTTGGTGAAAAATATACATATAAGTTACATTTTTGATGGGTGCAGTGAACTTTATTGATGGTATTCAAGAGAGTAGGGCTCCCTAAGCCCCTGCTTATTCTGGGGGTCTGGGATGGAAACTGTGAGGGAGATTATCAGTGTGGGTTTGTTGGACAGGGACTGCTCAGCAGCCAGAGCCTTTCTCTTGCTCAAGTCCTTGCTGGGGATGGATGGTCCAGGGTGTGCTTCGAACTCCTTGGAGGCCATGGAAGCCTTGAGGTCCACCACCCTGTTGTCATACCAGGAAATGAGCTTTACAAAGTTGTCATTGAGAGCAATGCCAGCCTCAGCTTCAAAGGTGGAAGACTGGGAGTCAACTGTTGGAGTCGCAGGAGACAACCTGGTCCTCGGTGTAGCCCAGGATGCCCTTCAGTGGGCCCTCGGATGCCTGCTTCACCACCTTCTTGATGTCTTCATACTTGGCAGGTTTCTCCAGGTGACATGTCAGATCCACGACAGAGACATTGGGGATAGGAACATGGAAGGCCATGCCAGTCAGTTTCCCGTTCAGCTCTGGGATGATTTTCCCCACAGCCTTGGCAGCGCCAGTGGATGCAGGGATGATGTTCTAGGCATCCCCACGGCCATCACACCACAGCTTCCCGGAGGGGCCATCCACAGTCTTCCTGGTGGCAATGATGGCATGGACTGTGGTCACGAGTCCTTCCACAATGCCAAAGATGTCATGGATGACCTTGGCCAGGGGGGCTAAGCAGTTGGTGGTGCAGGACGCATTGCTGACAATCTTGAGTGAGTTGTCATACTTCTCATGGTTCACACCCATCACAAACATGGGAGCATCAGCAGAAGGGGCAGAGATGATGACCCTCTTGGCCCCGCCCTTCAAGTGGGCCCCTGCCTTCTCCAAGTGGTGAAGACGCCAGTAGACTCCACACATACTTGGCGCCAGCATCACTCCATTTGAATATGTTGGCGGAATCTCGATCCTGGAAGACAGTGATGGCCTACCCACTGATGACAAGCTTCTCAGCCTTGACTGTGCCTTTGAACACATGGGTAAAGTCATACTGGAACATGTAGACCATGTAGTTGTGGTCAATGAATGGGTCATTGATGGCAACAATCTCCACTTTGTCTGTAGTGGAGGGAACCCTGGCAACCAGGCATCCAATACAGCCAAATCCGTTCACTTCGACCTTCACCATTGTGTCTCAGGAACGAGGCTGACACTGCATGAAAAGATGTGGCTGTCTCTAGAACAGGGAGGAGCAGAGAGCCCATATAAGTTATTTTAAAAGGAGAATGGAAACAACTAACTGAAAACACAGTTAAGGCACCAGTTGCAAGGTAGTGTTCTGCCACCAGGAAGATCCATCTTTAGGACATGCACATGCTTCTAGATGAACTGGAAATCTAAGGTCAAAACAAGGGTCGCCTGGCATAACTTCCAGTGACCAGCTGGGGGACTTTGTACCACCCATCGGAGCAAAAAGGATATGTCAGACTTTGAAGACCCCCCTGCAGAAGGCCTCACCTTCCTTGGGGAGCAGAAAGGGTATGGGATAGGTAGGGTATTAGTTAGGGGGGCAGGGGAGGAGGGGATGAAGAGGGACCTTGGATTAACATATCCTTTGGGATAGGGCCTAGGAAACCGCCTTGTGTCTAGGCTCAGGGAGCATCCTTCCATGTGGGATGGGCTCCCAGAGTCCATTCCTATGCTAGGGTATGTACTGAACTACTACAAGAGGCCCCATAGATTTCCAAGGTCTCCACACTGACACCCACATTCACGGGTATCTGGATCAGTCCCATGCTGGTTTCCCAGCTGTCAGTCTGAGGACCAAGCACTCTCTGTTGTTCAGGTTATCCGTTTTTGTGGGTTTCATCAGCCTGGTATGGACCCCTAGGCTCATCTGTCCTCCTTCTCTGCATCTGGATTCCAGTTCAGTTCAAAGTTTAGCTGTGGGTGTCTGCTTCTACTTCCACCAGCTGCTGGATGAAGGCTATACAGTGCCATATGCGTTAGTCATCAATCTCATTATCAGAAGAGGGCATTTAAGGTAGGTCTCCTCTGTTGCTTAGATTGTTAGTTGGTGTCATCTTTGTAGCTCTCCAGACATTTCCCTAGTGCCTGATTTCTCTTTAAAACTATAATATCTCTCTCTATTATATTATCTCTTTTCTTGCTCTCTTCTGTTCTTCCCCCTACTCAACCTCCCTGCCCCATCATGTCTTCTCCTCCTCCTCTCCCCTTCTCAATCTCCTAGTTCCCTCCCCTCCACATGCTCCCAATTTGCTCAGGAGATCTTGTTCCTTTCCCCTTCCCCAGGGGGCCATATATGTCTCTCTTTGGGTCCTCCTTGTTTACTAGCTTCTCTGGCAGTGTGGATTTCCTTCCATCTCATTCTTCAGAGGCATCATATTTGCTTCATAGTTTGAAAACTTCCAAGACCTTCAGTTTCTTTCCAGTCAGACCTTGCCTCAAATTTCTCCTATGTGTGATTTCATTTTAAAAGCTTGTTTTGCCTAGGTGAGTGAGTCTCTGCCCTTTCCCAACTCCCGTCTAAAACATCACTCACCCAGAACCACCCCCACCACCATCCCCCCACCTGCCCCCTGCACCTGCAGCAGCGGGCTTGGAGTAGACACACCCAGGCAGGGAGGAGCTCCATGCTCCCTGAATCTGCTAGCACCCTACTCTTCCATTCTGCCAACTGACCCAGGAACTAGTGAGGAGACTACCAGGAGAGTCAAGACCATCCAGAGTTGTGGACATTGAATTCCTGGCCTCCACACACCACTGGGTCACAAGAGGAGACAGAAAGACCCCACCTGCACCCACTAAAAGAAGATATGGGAAGAAGACAGAATAAGAACTCACTCAACAACAGAAAGACCAATAAGACACCACCAGAATCTAGGGACTCCACTCCAGCAAGATCTGAAAAGACCAACACAGAGCATGAAGATGAGATGGACCTCAAAAGTTATCTCAGCAAGATGATAGAGACCTTTAAAGAGGAAACAAGAAAATCCCTTAAAGAAATAGAAGAAAAAGCAAACAAAGAATTAAACAAAATGGAGGAAAAGACAAACCAAAAATTTCAAGAAATAAATAAATCTCTTAAAGAATCTAAAGAAAGCCAAGAAAAAACATCCAAACAAGTGAAGGAAGCTCTTGAAACAGTTCAAAGCATGAAAGCTGAAATAGACACAATAAAGAAAACACAGAATGAGACCATGCTGGAAATGGAAAGGCTGGATAAACGATCAGGAACTAAAGATATGAGTATAACCAATAGAATTCAAGAGATGAAAGAGAGAATCTCAGCTACTGAAGACTCGCTAGAGGATATACATTCATCAATTAAAGAAAACCTCAAGTCCAACAAATCCCTAACACAAAATATCCAAGAAATATGGGACACCGTAAAAAGGCCAAACCCAAGAATAATAGGTATAGAAGAAGGTGAAGAAACACTGCTTACATGTACAGAAAACATACTCAACAAAATCATCGAAGAAAACTTCCCCAACCTACAGAAGGATATACCTATGAAAGTACAAGAAGCTTACAGGACACCAAACAGACTGGACCACAAAAAGAAGTCCCTCTGACACATAATAATCAAAACACCAAATCTACAGAATAAAGAGAAAATATTAAGAGCAGCAAAGGAAAAAGGCCAAGTAACATATAAAGGCAAACCAATCAGAATCACACCCGACTTCTCAATGGAAACTCTGAAAGCCAGAAGGTCTTGGATAGATACCCTACAAGCACTAAGGGAGCATGGATGTCAACCCAGACTACTGTACCCAGCAAAACTTTCAATCACTATAGATGGAGAAAACAAGATATTCCATGACAAAAACAGATTTAAACAATACATATCCACAAATCCAGCACTACAGAAAGTTCTGGAAGGAAAACTCCAACCCAATGAACATAACTACACTCACAAAAACACTGGCAATAGATAATCTAATTTACCAAACACAAAAAGAAACAGGAGGGCAAAATCCACACGCAATGACACCACCAACAATAAATCCAAAACAAAGAAGAACCAATGAACAATGGACATTAATATCCCTAAATGTCAATGGTCTTAACTTACCCATAAAAAGATATAGGCTAACAGAATGGATACGAAGACAGAATCCATCCTTCTGCTGTTTACAAGAAACACACCTCAATTTCAAAGACAGGTGATACCTCAGAGTAAAAGGATGGGAAAAGATTTTCCAATCAAATGGGCTCAAGAAACAAGCTGGTGTAGCAATCCTAATATCTAAAAAATTAGACTTTAAACTGAAAGCAATCAAAAGAGACGAAGAAGGGCATTTCATACTCAGCACAGGAAAAGTTCATCAAGATGAAGTCTCAATCCTGAACATCTATGCCCCTAATACGAAAGCATCCACATTTGTAAAAGAAACATTACTAAAACTCAAACCACACATAAAACCACACACACTTATAGTAGGAGACTTCAACACCCCTCTTACACCACTCGACAGGACCACTAGACAGAAACTTAACAAAGAAACAAAGGATCTGACAGAAGTTATGACCCAACTGGGTTTAACAGATATCTATAGAACATTCCATCCAAACACAAACGAATATACCTTCTTCTCAGTGCCACATGCAACCTTCTCTAAAATTGACCACATAGTTGGCAACAAAGCAAATCTCCACAGATACAAAAGAATTGAAATAACTCCCTGTATCTTATCAGAACACCATGCTTTAAAGTTAGAATTCAACAGCAATACAAATTGCAGAAAACCTACATTTGCGTGGAAAATGAATAACACCCAATTGCACCATTCCTGGGTTGAGGAAGAAATAAAAAAAAAGAAATTAAAGACTTCCTAGAATTTAAGGAGAATGTAGACACAACATACCCAAACTTACGGGACACTCTGAAAGCAGTGCTAAGAGGGAAGTTCATAGCACTAAGTGCCCACATGAAGAAACTGGAAGAAAGTCACATTAGAGAATTGACAGAACAACTGAAAGCTTTAGAGCAAAAAGAAGCAAACACACCAAAGAGGAGTAGATGCCAGGAAATAATCAACCTGAAAGCCAAAATCAACAAAGTTTAGAAACTAGGAAAACAGTACAAAGAATCAATGAAACAAGAGTTGGTTCTTTGAGAAGATCAACAAAATAGACAAACCTCTAGCCAAATTAACCAAAAGGCAGAGAGAGAGCATGCTAATTAACAAAATCAGAAATGAAAAGGGGGATATAACAACGGACACTGAGGAAATCCAGAGAATCTTCAGGTCATACTTTGAAAACCTGTACTCCACAAAATTGGAAAATCTAAAGGAAATGGACAGCTTTCTGGATAAATATCACTTACCAAAATTAAATCAGGATCAGATAAACAGTTTAAATCGACCTACAACCCCTAATGAAATAGAAGCAGTCATCAAAAGCCTCCCAACCAAAAAAAGCCCAGGGCCAGATGGCTTCACTGCAGAATTCAACTAGAAATTCAAACAAGAGCTAATTCCAGTACTCCTCAAACTGTTCCACACAATAGAAGCAGATGGGATATTGCCAAACTCTTTCTATGAGGCTACAATCACTTTGATACCCAAGCCACACAAAGATATGACTAAGAAAGAGAACTACAGACCGATATCCCTCATGAACATCGATGCTAAAATACTCAATAAAATATTGGCCAACCGAATCCAAGAACATATCAGAAAAATCATGATCAAGTAGGCTTCATCCCAGGGATGCAAGGATGGTTCAACATACGAAAATCCATCAGTGTAATCCACCATATAAACAAACTGAAAAAGAAAAACCACATGATAATCTCACTAGACGCTGAAAAAGCCTTGGACAAAAATCCAGCATCCCTTCATGATAAAGATCTTGGAGAGAACAGGAATAACAGAAACATATCTAAACATGATAAATGCAATATACACCAAACCAATAGCCAACATCAAACTAAATGGAGAGAAACTCATAGCGTTTCCTATAAAATCAGGAACAAGACAAGGCTGTCCACTCTCTCCATATCTCTTCAATATTGTACTTGAAATTCTGGCTAGAGCAATAAGACAAGAACAGGGGATCAAAGGGATACAAATTGGAAAGGATGAAGTCAAATTTCACTATTTGCAGACGACATGATAGTCTACATTAGTGACCCGAAAAACTCTACTAGGGAACTCCTACGGCTGATAAACACCTTCAGCAAGGTAGCAGGATACAAAATTAACTAAAAAAAAAAAATCAGTAGCCCTACTATATACAGATGATAAATCCAATGAGAAAGAAATCAGGGAAACATCACCTTTCACAATATCCACAAGCAACATAAAATATCTGGGGGTAACACTAACCAAAAAAGTGAAAGACCTGTACAATAAGAACTTTGAGACTTTAAAGAAAGAAATTAAAGAAGATACCAGAAAATGGAAAGATCTCCCATGCTCTTGGATAGGTAGAATTAACATAGTAAAAATGGCAATCCTGCCAAAAGCAATCTACAGATTCAATGCAATCCCCATCAAAATCCCAACACAGTTTTTCACAGACATTGAAAGAACAATACTCAACTTTATATGGAAAAATAAAAAGCCCAGGATAGCCAAAACAACTCTTTACAATAAAGGATCTTCCGGAGGCATCACCATCCCCGACTTCAAGCTCTACTATAGGGCCATAGTTCTGAAAACAGCTTGGTATTGGCACAAATATAGACAGATAGACCAATGGAATTGAATTGAAAACCCTGATATTGACCCACGCACCTCCGAAAACCTTATTTTTGACAAAGGTGCTACATCTATACAATGGAAAAAAGATAGCATCTTCAACAAATGATGCTGGTACAATTGGATTGCTTGCAGAAAACTGCAGATAGATCCATATCTGTCACCATGCACAAAACTTAAGTCCAAATGGATCAAAGATCTCGGCATAAATCCAGCCACACTGAATCTTCTAGAAGAGAAAGTGGGAATTACCCTTGAACAAATTGGCACAGGAGACCGCTTCCTGAACATTACGCCAGTAGCACAGACACTGAGGTCTGCAATCAATAAATGGGACCTCCTGAAACTTAGAAGCTTCTGCAAGGCAAAGGAAACAGTCAGTAGGACAAAACGACCACCCACAGAATGGGAAAAGATCTTCACCGATCCCACATCTGACAGAGGACTGATTTCCAAAATATATAAGGAGCTCAAGAAGCTAGCCACCAAAACACCAAACAATGAAATTAAAAAGTGGGGTGCAGAACTAAATAGAGAATTCTCAACAGAGGAATCTGAAATGGCTGAAAGACACTTAAGAAAGTGCTCAAAATCATTGGCCATCAGAGAAATGCAACTCAAAACAACTCTGAGATACCACCTCACACCTGTCAGAATGGCTAAAATAAAAAATAGCAATGACAATCTATACTAGAGAGTATGTGGAGAAAAAGGAACACTCCTCCATTGCTGGTGGGAGTGCGAACTTGTAAGACCACTCTGGAAATCAGTATGGCTATTGCTCAGAAAAATGGGAATCAGTCTACCTCAAGATCCAGCCATTCCTTTCTTGGGTATATACCCAAATAGTGCATGTTCATACAAGGACATATGTTCAACCATGTTCATAGCAGCATTGTTTGTAATAGCCAGAACATGGAGGCAACCTAGATGCCCCTCAACTGAAGAATGGATTGAGAAAATGTGGTACATTTATACAATGGAGTACTACTCAGCAGAAAAAAGCAATGGAATCTTGAAATTCGCAGGCAAATGGATGGAACTAGAAGAAACCATCCCGAGTGTGGTAACCCAGTCATAAAAAGACAAACATGGTACGTACTCACTGATATATGAATTTTAGACATAGAGCAAAGGATTACCAGCCTATAATCCTCTTCTCCAAAGAAACTAGGAAACATGAAGGACTCTAAGGGATAAATGGTCCCCAGGAATGGAAGTGGCATGAACTCCTGAACTAATTGGGAGCATGAGGGTAGGGGGGAAGGAGCTGCTACAATAAGAGCAAGAGAAGAGGAGTAGAGAGAGGAAATGGGGGTGCAGAAATATTGAGTTGGGGGAAGAATACAGGAGAGAGAGCAGGATGAGAGATACCATATCAGAGGGAGCCACTATAGGTCCGAGAAGAGATCTGGAACCAGGGATATCTCCAGAGACCTACAAGGATGACACGATCTGACAATCCAGGCAATGGTGGAGAGGATAACCTAAAAGCCCTTCCCCTAAAATGAGATTGATGACTTCTCTTTATGCCATCCTAGAGCCCTCACCCAGTGGCTGATGGAAGCAGAGACAGACATCCACAGATATACACTGAGCTGAAATCGGGAATTTAGTTGAAGAGAGGGAGGAATAAAGAACAAAGGGGTCTGTACCAGGTTGGAGAAACCCACAGGAACAGTTGGCATGAACAAGGGAGAGCACATGGACCCCAGATGCTGTCGGGGAGGCCAGTACAAGACTGATCCAGACCCCTGAACATGGATGTCAATAAGGAGGCCTCTGCACTCCAGGGAGCCTCTGGTGGTGGATTAGTATTTTTCCCTGGTGCAAGAAGGGACTTTGAGAGCCCATCCCACGTGAAGGGTTACACTCTGGTCCTGGACACATGGGGAAGGGCCCAGGACCAGCACAGGAAGATTTGGTGGACTTTGCAGAGCCCCCGTTGAGGGCCCTACCCTGCCTGGGGAGTGGTGGGTGGATGGGGTGGGGGTAGGCTGGGGGTGGGGAGGAGGGATGGGGGTGAGGGGAGCGAGAGGGAGAAGGGACTTGAAACAAGCTTGTTCCCTAACTAGAACTAATAAATAAAAATTTTAAAAAAGTTTGTTTTGCAAAACCTGAGGTGGTACCCAGCTTATCAGAATGTTAATATTCAGGTAACATAGGGCTTAGAGGTAAACTCATATCATTATAGCCTATCCAGAAAAGTAAAGGAAATTGCTAAGTTAATAGTCTAAACTGTAAGAAACTAGAAAAAAAAATAAACTAATCTAAGAGAAGGTAAGGTAAGCACACCAAGTAGTGATAAGGTAATTTTAAAAATTAATTAATTGAAAATTGTAAAAATGGAAGAAAGCCAATGAAACTAACACCTTTTAAAAGGTAAAAAAGGTTTAGGTTTCCAGTCAAACCAGTTGAAAGTAAAACATACACAAATACAATGCTAAGTATTGATAATAAAATAGGAAATGTCAGCATGACCTGAAAAATGCCAATTAAATCAAGCATTAGAAGTAATAACACAAATATTGAAATGCAAGAACTCCTTAAGTTCACTCATGGGAAAATATTTACACTGAAAAATTATGTGTCTATTAAAGAAAATTAATTACAGTGCATTTCTACAATTTTCTTACTGATAAACTTACAGTCAAGATGGATTTTCTTGTAAATTTTACCAGCTGTTTAGGGAAATAGTGAAAATTGACACAAGCATCCCAGAGAAATAGAATAAATGTGGATTACTTATGATGAAATTCATGAGGCTGATGTCAGCCTGATATAAAATGCAGGTAAAAGCATTTAAGGAATAGAATACCTCAGACCATTATCTTTCATGAGGTCAGGTGTAAACCTTAACTGAAATGTAGATAATTTAACCCAGCACTATGTATGAAAGGTCAGGTGATGTTTGTCCAAAGTCTATTTGATTTTTTTTATAACATTCAAAATTCAATCAGTGTAATTCCTCTATCAACTCTGATGATCCTAATAGATATGAGGAAAACACATAAAATTTAACACCAATTCCTAATATAAATTCATTAGAATATAGGAATAGAAAATAATTGTACTGTGTCTGTTAAAATTCTTTATACAGTGCCTCAAACACTTTTGTAAAAGTTTTATCATATGTGTGCAAGCACCCTCAGAGGCCAGGAAAGGGCAGCAGATTCCCTGTGGCTGGAGATGGAGGCAGTTGTGAGTGGCCCAGAATAGGTGACATGAAACAAATTCGGTCCTTCGCAAGAGCAACATGTGCTGAGTATCCTCTCCAGGTCCTCTAGTGGAAGTCTGAACAACATTTGATTGTTTGTTCTTACCACTACTGTTTAGTGCTCTACTGGAGATTCAAGCCAGTGTAATAAAGCATGACAAATACACAAAACAATAATTTGCCAAGGAAGTATTAAAGCTGTCTTTAGTGTTCTTCATGATTGTATGGCTCAAAAAAAAGCTAATAATATTTGGGAATGCCAAACTTCCAAGTTTTCTTGCCTTTATTTAGTTTGCTGTCAGTCAGTAGGATGAAATGATGGCTCCTGAAAAGGTAAACTATAGTATTAAAAGAACTATTTTTTAAAGAGAATAATACAGATGTTACACCAACATTTTTCCAAACCACATAGCATCAAATGATCAGTGTATATAAAGTACATTATTAAGCAAAGTCAAATAAATATAGTACCTGTTTGGATTCTGGGAAACAGGCTGATTACTGAAGCATGAGGGAAAATTATGTGTGAAAAAAATGAAGTGAATGAATATGATGCTTTCCTTCCCTCGGGGTTGTCCGTATAATTTAAGCCTTAGACTGAATTGGTAAGTAAGCAATTTTAAACCTAGATAAATTGCTATCTCCTTTGAATTATATTTCATAAGGAAGAAGAGAATTCTATTAGCATAATCGTGACTATTTGGTTTATAATTCTGAATATAAGCACAAATTGTGCAAAATTACAACAAAAAATTATAGAAATGCAGGTAATGATCAGTCAATCACAGGGATAATTTCTGGCTTTTTACCTTCAACTCTCAGATTGTCTTGGTAATAATTGTGGATTATGAATTCTGTTCTAAAATTTATAATAAAGATAGTTTAATTGTTGTGATACAAAATTACACATTTTGGCATCAAGTATTTTCTGTCTGGGATTTTTTTGCAAACAGTTGAAAAATGTTGCCTTAACACATATTACCATAGTTAGTAGTCACATAAAACTAAAACATGATAAAGAAAATTTCTTCTGACCAGACAATAGCTTGTAATTTTTCAATAGAATTATATATTCAGAGATTTCCTGTCCATATTTTAGAGAGTGAAATAGCTTCACTGACATATCATTTTTACATGATTTTGTGTGAGCAGGTATAAGAAAGTCTTCTCTTTAAAGCCACTATCTGAATTCTTCCCCACTCACATGCAATGGCTGCCATCATTGCAGATATGATTTTAGAGTAGAGATGGCATGTGATTTAGAATATAGAGTCTGTAGTTTTTGTCTCTGCCATTAATTTTGTACCAATTGGTATTCTGAGTGGGTAGGGAACTTGGTTATCTTATCAGAAATATGCAAAGAATGGTAATTATTCTATATCTCAAGTATTGAATATGTGGAAGTTACTTATTCCCTCCAAATTTATCATTTTGGCTGATTTTGTTAAATGATCTTGGCTAACATCATCTTTTAGGCTTTAGGAACTCATGAATCTTTATCTTAATCACTATCTAAATAATTGGGAAGCAAAAGTAGTATAGAGATTGCAGTTCTTTAACTACACAGACCTGCATTAGAATTCTGGCTCTAGCTTTCACTAGTTGTGAAATATCATGTACATTAATTAATGTGTTCTTGTGGCATTAGAATGGAACAGTTGGTATGTAGAATGTGTCACATACGGTATGTTGAGTGTAGGTATGGCCATCACATTTGTAATCCCCATTCTTCCTTATCCCAGAGTAATTCAGAACTGGGAGCATGCTGACAACTATATCATTATCTCACATCCCCGAGCTTGAGTCAGAGTGGAGGCAGCATCTGTAGGATTTCTACCTCTGCATTTTACTGTCAGAGTGGCCTTGGGCAAGATCTCTGGCACTACCTTTTTTCATCTGTAAAAATAGGTAATAATATCTTCTATGTAGTTTAAGAAGAATATAGACACATAAACAGTTAGGTAAACATAGGAAAAATGGAAGCATAACTTATTCCCTACAAAGTCTTTTAATTTTTCCCCGTGTTTTAGTTTTCATAGTTGTTCTTTGCCTGATATTTAGTGTTTGGTGTTTCCTATTTTATTAAGCTTGAGACTGGGGGCTGCCATTTTGTCTGGCTTTTGGAGGGGGGACTCATTAAATGCTCCTGAGGCTTTCCCCCATTGATGGTACTTTTTATTTTTAAATACCCATCTGTATAAGGTGTTGAGCAAGGAAATATTACTCCTATGACAGAGTTTGACTCTTTTTGCACATTTATCTTTGGTCTTTTGACTTCATACCTGTCTCTGACTTTGTTTGGTGGAAAAATCACCCTTTGGGATTAAAATCCATTTTAACAAATAGTTCAAAGCCCTTTTCCCCAAAGACTTACTCGAGGAGTCATGCTTCCTTGTCTTGAGGTTGGAGTATGTCAAATTCCTAATGCTGTCCCCTCCTGTTTTCCCCTTGTTGCTTAAGATTCCATGGGATATCTTCAGACAGAATAAAGCCCACCAGTCTTAGTGGGCTTTATTCATGTCATGATCTGCTGAAGGGGTTAATGTTGAAGGTGGAAAGTACACACAACTGCTATAGTTTGGATTTTAAAAGTCCCCCAAAGGCTCATGCATTCAAGGTTTGGTTCCCAGAACGAACCATCATTGAGAATTAGGATGCACACTGAAGGAGTCCTCAAGACCACAGTTTCTTTCCTCTGCTTCTTGTCTTCCACAGCGATGTGGGTAGATCACTCCATCCCACATGATATAGAATCTTGCTACCAGGTCAAACAACAAACAGAGCCAAACAACTGTAGACCAAAAACTGAGGAGACATGAGTCCAAATAAAACTTTAATTTTTGTGAGATGATGATCTCAGGTATTTCTTTCAGTAATGGAAAGCTGCAGCACATAGCCCACCACCAATGTCTCCAAAACTCACCTTTTCTTGGACCACCTGAGGGTTTCTCAGGGTCTTGTTGCAACAGTTTCTGGAGAGAAGAAATCCTTATTGCTTTAAGGACACTTTGCTGGGGCATTTTCTTGCCTTCTCTTGAAGTTACAGGGAAATGTGGTTTCTATATCCAGTGAGACTGTGGGAGGAGGGGAGGTAATTTTTAACTTTGTGAGTGGTGGTCATTTGTGACAGCTTCTGAGTTAGGGATGTGGGCTTGTGTCCATTTTTCATCTCAGGGATAGCACACAATGTGGCTTAGACCCATACAGGCCCTGTGAATGCCATCTGTCCCTGTGAGTTCCTATGTGCCCTTTTGTGCCTAGAAGACCTTGTTTTCCTGGTTTTGTCCTTCCACTCTGGCTCTTATACTCTTTCTGCCTCCTTTCCAGAAGAATTTCCTAATTCTTGGCTGAAGGGATTTGATGGAGACACCCTATTTAGGACTGAGTGTTCTTTTGCTCTCTGAACATTGTCTAGTTGTGGGTCTATGTATTCAGCAACCAACACAAAACAAACTCAATGGTATTCTTGAAGTATTTTTCTTTCACAATGATTTGTCTGGACAATTTTTAAAATGTCTTTTACTTACATATTATAGTTTCTGATGTTATGGTTTATGGAATTTCTTGTGTGCAAATGGGTGTGTCTTTTTATCTGTATATGATACTTGTGATTTTTCTTTGACATTTTTTTTCTGTTTGTTTTGTCCTTTTCTGGTTTGTTTGTTTGCTTTTTAGTTTCCTATTTGTTTTCTAGTGTGCCAGGGAAAGAAAGGGTGTGGATTTGGATGGGTGGGAAGGTGGGGGGACCCTGGAGTAGTTGGTGGTGGGGAAGCCATATCAGAATGTATTGCTTGAAAGAACAAACTATTTTCATTAAAAGAAAAAGAGGGGAAATATGCTAATTCCACCAGGCAATTTTGAGCCAATTTTCAGACAAGCTTTAATGAAATATTGGTCAGGATGATGGACTCTAGCCAAGTCTTCTCAGAAAATGGCCAAAGCTATGAAGGCCAGGTGCTTATAAAGGCAAACATATTCTCCCCACCTTCATCCAACCTTCATCCAGCATACATCCTGACATACTTCCTTTCTATGTATCTTCTGCCTGCATGTGATTATCTCAACCGTACTTGTTTAGGGAACTGAAAACCTGTGGTTTGTTACCTGATATGAACAACAGCCTCCAGCATCTCAGGGAGTGTTTGTCCTTAGGCAAGGGGCTTACAGGTTGGAGGCATTTTTGTTATATATATCTCTTAGGCACCATAATCAAAACTTAAAATATAATTTTGGCTCTCACAAGAAGAACAAAATTTGAAAGACGGTTTTATTAAAGTACCTGTTGTAAATCCATGCTCAAAACTGAAGCACAGGCTTTACGTGGGGCCTTTCACTTTAAGATCTCACTTATGTTCTCAGCCTCCAAAGTCTCAGTCTAAGGCACAGCAATCCTGTTTGAACATATGCTGGCGATATTAAATATTAGAAATAAAATTAAAGTTGGTCACCACATGTTCAGATGTAGCACACTCATTTATTTAACAGAAGTATAGTGAAAATATCCAGAAAAGAGAACAGGTATTGAATAGTAATTTGAAAATTTGAAAATTTTGCCATTGAATATACATTGACGTTTGCTGTTACTTTATTATTAACTAGCTTACTGGCAGCTATGAGGGATAATAGTAGATCAGTTAATTTTTATCACTTTTGTAAACATCTCACATGGGAAATATAATTAGAAGAGATTGGTATGTATATGACTGTATTAGTTTTGTCTCCGCTGCTATACTAAAACAGTGGCCAAACCCACTTGCTGTATGAAAGGGTTTGTAAGTCCATCATTGAGGGGAGCTGGGGTATAGGAACTCATTTTGGGAAGCTGAAATGGGAACTCAAGTAAGAACATTCTCACTTTAAAAATTAACCAGAGAAATGCCCTATATCATTCTCATAGGCCAGTCTAATGGAGACAAGTCCTCAGTTGAGGTTTCCTCTTCCCAGTGACTTATGTTTGTGTTAAGTTGACAAAAATAACCATCACAATGGCTTTGTTTAATTAGTGGAGGGTCTAGTGCCATATAGTATTTTTATGGCACATTGGGGTATCTCTTTGGTTATATAGAATAACTTGAAAGCTTTCTCTAGAAAAACACACAACAGTCTTCTTTTTGATTACCTAGGTTTTTTGTCATAAGTTCCCCTGCTTCTACTATGGATGCAGTCATATAGTTCTTATACTTGCTTACAGGAAATCTGTTTCTCCAAGTATAGCTTCCTCTAGGAAACTGGCTGTGCAAATGAGCAGTCAACCAAGCAAACCGGAAAAGCATCACCAAGAAAAGACATTGTGTCCTCTGCTCAGAACATTCAGCAGACCCAACTCTTCATTAGTCTAAGATACAACAGCACTTCTGTCTGTTGCACTAATGTCACCAACAGTTTAGTCAAGGTTGATGGAATAAAGTTGGCCCAATGACTGCCAGAGGTGGCAGACATCTTAATGGGGTTGAGAAGTCTAAAAGCTTGCAATTCAAGAGGGCTAGAAACTAGGTTGTAAGAGAAAGAGGATCACTTATGGCAAGGATTAAGGTTGAGGAGTTGAAGTTTCTCTTCTGTCTGCACACCCAAGAGATGGCCTTGGAAGTCTGATCCCTAGCAAACCTTTCTTTTTACCCATGCAGTGGACTAGTTCAGAAGTTTCCTTTCGTCATTGCTTATATTTGGTGTTGAAACCCAGGAGAGGCATTAAATCTTCCTCTTCCTGTCCCAAAGGCCCTGAATATCCTAACTGAATGAAACTGATGATTTTTGACCTTCTTGGGAACAGACCATTTGCTTCATCAGGCTCCTGACATCCATGATATTCAACTCCAGCATGCCTCTTGAGGCACTTCTCTATCTGTTTTAACTACTTGTCTCTTCTAGCCCATTTGGTGTCTCTCTTGGGTCTACCTGCTCTCTCTTGGCTCCTGGAGCCTACCACAAAAATCACCCAGGTGTGTCAGGCAGACTCCCTATGCCCTTTTGAGTGCCCCATCATGTGGAAGAGGGATACCTCTTCATTGATCCAGAGCCTCTCCCACAAGTCTATTGGTCCACTGGAGGACACCCTGGATTGAAGTTCTTGTCATGATGGCACTTAAACCCCAAAGTCTATTCCATTTCCTTCTTGTTCAGCTGCTGGCTCCCTCATCATCTGTCTCTGGTCTCCCTCCTGCTCTGTCTCTAATCATGGCTAACCACTTGTCCCACAGCCTCTACTTTAAAGCTGCCTGCTCTGTCTCTATCACTCTTGTTGGGTTTCTGGAGTCTGCTGTCTCTATCTTTGTTAGATCCTGGAGTCTACTCTAAGTCACACAGGTACATACAATTATTTTCATTGCTACTTCATAACTGCAATTTTGCTACTGTTATGAATCATAATGTAAATATCTGATATGCAGGATATCTGATATGCTACTCCTGTGAAAGCATCATTCAAGTCCCAGAGGGGTTGTGACCCACAGATCACTAGATGCTCTGTCCCTCATATCTCTAAAACTTCTGCTGAACTGTAAGCTTTGTTTCATGTCAAGATTTTAAGATTATTGTGTAAACTTTATGTATTTCAGGATTTGTAAATTCATTACATATTGTTTAAAAGATCTGTAAAATTTGTAGCAAAAGATAGGTTAATAGCGGCCTCCAACCATGGGACTTGGTAGACTGGGGCCTGTTTCCAGACACTTTCTTCTGTTCTGCTTAGGGATACCTGAGGCTGTGGGACTGCTCACAGCTGTGGATCCCATTCGGCAGGAGCCAGCACATCCAGAGACTGCCAAAGCCACATAGCAGTTATGCCTCCATCCATGGGACTAGGAAGAGGAGAGACATCTGAGTATTGGATCTGTTTACTGGAAGGGAACCTTGATCCCTGTACCCACCAGGAGAGGAACAGATTTCTTCTACACCTACCAGAAGAAGCAATGGGAAGGAGACAATATAAAAACACATTCAACAACAGAAAAACCAATATGACACCACTGGAGTCTAGGGACCCTACACCAGCAAACCTGAACATCACAACACAGATGAAGCAGAAGAGAATGATCTTAAAAAAACACCTTGATGAAAATGATAGAGGGCCTCAGAGAGGATATGAGAAAATCCCTTAAAGAAATGGAAGAAAAAAATACTAGAAATCAACAAATCTCTTAAGGAAAGCCAAGAAAATACAATCAAACAGCTGAAGGAAACAATTGAGACAGTTCAAGATCTGAAAAATGAAATAAAGACAATAAAGAAAACATAAACTGAGGGAATACTGGAAATAGAAAAGCTGAGTAAACGATCAAGAACCACAGATGCAAGTATAACCAACAGAATACAAGAGATGGAAGAGAGAATCTCAGGAGTTGAAGATACACTAAGAGAAACAGACTCATTGACAAAAGATTCTTAAATGCAACAAATCCCTAAATGAAATATCCAGGAAATATGGGACACTGTGAAAAGACCAAACCTAAGAATAATAGGTATAGAAGAAGGTGAAGAAACCCAACTCAAAGGTGCAGAAAACATATTCAGCAAAATCATAGAAGAAAACTTTCCCAAACTAAAGAAAGACATGCCAATGAAAGTACAAGAAGCATACAGAACACCAAATAGAGTGGACCACAGAAAAGGTCTCCTCACCACATAATAATCAAAACACCAAATATACAGAATAAAGAAAGACTATTAAGAGCAGTAAGGAAAAAGGTCAAGTAACATATAAAGGCAAACCAATAAGAATTACAACTGACTTTTCCATGGAAACTCTGAAAGCCAGAAGTTCCTGGATAGATATTCTACCTACACTACGAGACCACTGAGGCCATCCCAGACTACTATACCCAGCAAAGCTTTCAATCGATATAGATGGAGAAAAACAAGATATTCCACGAAAAAATCAGATTTAAACAATACATATCCACCAATCCAGCCATACAGAAAGTGTTAGAAGGAAAATTCCATCCCAAGGAAACTAACTACAAACAGAAAAACATAGGCAATAGATAATCCCACATTACCAACAGCCAAAAGAAAAATGGGGTGGAAATCCACACACAATTCCACCACCACCGCCAAATCCAAAACAAACAATAATGAACAATCAATGGTCATTAATATCCCTCAATGTTAATGGTCTTAACTCACCTATAAAAAGACACAGTCTAGCAGAATGAATAAGAAGACAGAATCCAACAATCCATCCTTCTGCTGCATACAATAAACACACCTCAACTTCAAAGACAGACTACCTCAGAGTAATGGGTTGGGAAAAGTTTTTCCAATCAAATGGACCCAAGAAACAAGCAGGGGTAGCAATCGTAATATCTAACGAAATAGACTTATACTGAAATAAATCAAAAGAGATGAAAGAGGTCACTTCCTACACATCACAAGAGAAATACATCAAGATGAAGTCTCAATTCTGAACATCTATGCCCAAAATACAAAGGCAATCCACCTTCGTAAAAGAAACACTAGTAAAACTCAAATCACACATAAAACGTCACACACTTATAGTGGGAGACTTCAACACCCCACTCTTACTACTAGACAGAAATGCCAGACAGAAACTTAACAAAGAAACAAAGAAACTAATAGAAGTTATGGCCCAATTGGGCTTAACAGACATCTATAGAACATTCCATACAAACACAAAAGAATATATCTTACTTTCAGTACCACATGGAACCTTCTCTAAAACTGATCACATACTTGGCAACATAGCAAACTTCAACAGGTACAAAAAAATTAAAATAACCCCTTGTATCTTATCAGACCACCCATGCTTTAAAGTTAGAATTCAACAACAACACAAATTTCAGAAAACCTACAAACTCATGGAAATTGAATAATGCCCAATTTCATCACTCCTGGGTGGAGGAGGAAATAAAAAAAAGAAATTAAAGATTTCCTAGAATTCAATGAGAATGAGGTCATAACATACCCAAACTCATGGGAAACATTGAAAGCAGTGCTAAGATGAAAGTTCATAGAACTAAGTGCCCACAGGAAGAAACTGGAGAATAGTCACACCAGAGAATTGACAGAACAACTGAAAGCTCTAGAACACAAAGAAGCCAATGCACCCTGGAGAAGTAGACACCAGGAAATAATCAAATTGATGGCTGAAATCAATAATGTAGAAACTAAGAAAACAATACAAATTAATACAACGAAGATTTGGTTTTTTGAGAAAATCAACAATATAGACAAACATTTATCCAAACTTACCAAATAGTAGAGAGTGAACATGCAAATTAATAAAATCAGAAATGAAAAGGGGGGCATAACAACAGACACTGAGGAAATCCAGAAAATCATCAGATCATACTTTGAAAACCTGTATTCCTCAAAATTTGAAAATCTAAAGGAAATGGACAATTTTCTGGATAGATCTCACTTACCAAAATTAAATGAAGATCAGATAAGCAATTTAAATAGACCTATAACCCTTAATGTGGAACAAAAGTAGTCATCAAAAGCCTCCCAACCAAAAAAAGCCAGGGCCAGGTGGCTTCAGTGCAGCATTCTACCAGAAATTCAAGGACACAGCTAATACCAATTCTCCTCAAAGTATTCCACACTATAGAAGCAGAAGGGTCATTGCCAAACTCCTTTTACGAGGCTTCATTAACCTTGATACCCGAGCCACACAAAGACACAACCAAGAAAGAGAACTACAGACCAATATCCCTTATGAACATTGATGCAAAAATACTCAATAAAGTACTGGCAA
This sequence comes from Cricetulus griseus, assembly GCF_003668045.3. Classification (NCBI taxonomy): domain Eukaryota; kingdom Metazoa; phylum Chordata; class Mammalia; order Rodentia; family Cricetidae; genus Cricetulus; species Cricetulus griseus. The sequence continues at coordinate 213,883,574 of NC_048595.1, forward strand.
ATGGAATACAAGAACACATCAGAGAAATCACCCACTACGATCAAGTAGGCTTCATCCCAGAGATGCAAGGATGGTTCAACATATGAAAATCCATCAATGTAATCCACCATATAAACAGACTGAGAAAGAAAATCCACATGATCATTTCACTAGATGTTGTAAAAGCCTTTGAAAAAATCCAACACCCATTAATGATAAAGGTCTTGGAGAGATCAGGAATAACAAGAACATACCTAAACATAATAAAGTCAATATACAATAAACCAACAGCCAACATCAAACTAAATGGAATGTGATTCCCCTAAAATCCAGAACAAGTCAAGGCTGTCCACTCTCTCCATACCTCTTCAATATTGTTCTTGAAGTTCTAGCTAGAGCAGTAAGACAACAAAAGGAGATCAAGTTGATACAAATTGGAAAGGAAGAGGTCAAACTTTCACTATTTGCAGATGATATAATAGTCTACATAAGTGAACCAAAAAACTCTACCAGGGAACTCGTACAGCTGATAAACACCTTCAGCAAAATGGCAGGATATATGATTAACTCAAATAAATCAGTAGCCCCACTATATACAGATGATAAATGTGCTGAGAAAGTAATTAGAGAAACAGCACCCTTCAGAATTGCCACAAACAATATAAAATACCTTGGGATAAAGCTAACCAAAAAGTGAAAGACCTGCGTCATAAGAACTTTGAGTCTTCAAAGAAAGAAATTAAAGAAGATACCAGAAAATGGAAGGATCTTCCATGCTCTTTGATAGATAGGATCAATATAGTAAAAATGGCAATCTTGCCAAAAGCAATCTACAGATTCAATGCAATCCCCACAAAAATCCCAGCACAATTCTTCACATACATTGAAAAAATAATTTTCAACTTTAAATGGTAAAAAAAGACCCAGAATAGCCAAGCCAACCCTGTACAATAAAGGAACTTCTGGGGGATATCACCATCCCTGACTTCAAGCTCTATTATAGAGCTATAGTCCTGAAAACAGTTTGGTATTAGCACAAAAATAGACAGGTAGACCAATGGAATCCAATTTAAAACCCTGATATTAACCTACACACCTACAAACACCTGATTTTTGACAAAGAACCTAAAGTTATACAAAGGAATAAAGACAGCATCTTCAACAAATGGTGCTGGCATAACTGGATGCTGGCATGTAGAAGACTGCAGATAGATCCATGCCTATCACCATGCACAAAACTTAAGTTCAACATAAATCCAGACACACTGAACCTATTAGAAGACAAAATGAGAAATACCCTTGAATGAATTGGTACAGGAGAACATTACACCTGTAGCACAGACACTGAGATCAACAATTAATAAATGGGCCCTCCTGAAACTGAGAAGCTTCTGTAAGGCAAAGGACACAGCAAGACAAAAACGCCAGCTCACAGAATGTGAACAATTTTCACCAACCCCACATCTGACAGAAGAACTCAAGAAACTAGTCTCCAAAACACCAAATAATACAATTTAAACCTGGGGTACAGAACTAAATAGACAATTTTCAATAGAGGAATCTAAAATGGCTGAAAGACACATAAGAAAGTGTTCAACATCCTTAGCCATCATGGAAATGCAAATCAAAACAACTCTAAGATACCATTTTACTCCTGTCACATCAGGAGCCAGTCCTGGTCAGATATAAAAGTCCCCTTTACAAGAGGCTTGGTGACCTCCATGCTAAACCGCCAATTAGGTTAGTGTTCGAGATAACCACAGGAAAGTTCCCCAGCACCTGCCCTGGCCTGAGAGCAGTTAACACCCATTCCTCCCCCACTTCCTCTTTCTTTACTTCCTCCTTTCTCTTTAAAAAACCCTTGTTTATAATCAATAAAATTAGACCTTGACAAGGACACTGCTTGGTCTGGCTTCTCTTTCTCCCCATTTATTTTCAGGCTTAGTCCACCTCGGACCCACGAATTACTAGAGCCCCGAGGGCCAGGGCACTGTCAGAATGGCTAAGATCAAAAACACCAATGACAGTATATGCTGGAGAGGATTTGGAGAAAGGGGAAAACTCCTTCACTGCCCTTGGGAGTGCAAACTCCTACAGCCACTTTGGAAATAAGTATAGAGATTCCTCAGGAAAATGGGAATCAGTCTACCACAAGATCCAGCAATTCCACTCTTAGGCATATACCCAAAAGAAGCACATTCATACAACAAGGACATCTGTTCAACGATGTTCATAGAAGCATTATTTGTAATAGACAGAATCTGGAAGCAACCTAAATGCCCCTCAACTGAAGAATGGATAGAAAAAAATGTGTTACATTTATACAATGGAGTACTACTCAGTGGGAAAAAAAGGCAATGGAATCTTGAAATTCACAGGCAAATGGATAGAACTAGAAGAAACCATCCTGAGCAAGGTAACCCATTCACAAAAAGACAAACAAGGTATGCACTCACTCATATATGGATTTTAGACATAGAGCAAAGGATTACCAGCCCATAAAACACATCACTAGAGAAGCTAGGAAACAAAGAGGACTCTAAGAGAGACACACATAGTCCCCCGGAGAAGGGGAAATGGACAAGATCTCCTGAGCAATTTCAGAGCATGGCAGAGGTGAGAGGGAGCTAGGAGAATGAGATGTGGAAAAGAGGAGGTGTGAGGAACACCTGAGGGAGCAGGAAGTTTGAGTCGGGAAGAGGAGAGCAACATAAGAGATACCATAATACAGGGAGCCATTATAGGTTTAAAGGGAAATCAGGTGCCAGGGAAATGTCTGGAGATCTACAACGATGACACCAAGTAACAATGCAAGCAACAGAGGAGAGGCTACCTCAAATGCCTTCCCTTGATAATGAGATTGATGACTGACTTATATGCCATTCTAGAGTCTTCACCCAACAGCTGGTGGAAGTGGAAGAAGACACCCACAGCTAAACACTCAACTGAACTGGAATCCAATTGCAGAGAAGGAGGAGTGATGAGCAAAGGGGTCAAGACCAGCCTGGTGAAACCCACAGAAACAGCTGCCCTAAACAAGGGGGAACTCTTGGTTCTCAGACTGATAGGTGGGAAACCAGCATGGGACTGAACCAGACCCAATGAATGTGGGTATCAGTGAGGAGACCTTGGAAATCTATGGGGTCTTTTGTAGTATTTCAGTACTTATCCCTAGCATAGGAATAGATTTTGGGAGCCCATTTCACACAGAGTATACTCCCTGAGCCTAGACATAAGGGGGTGGGCCTAGGCCCTATCCCAAAAGGTATGACAGACTCTGAAGAACCCCCATGGAAAGCCTTACCCTCATGAGGAGCTGAAAGCCTATGGGATTGGTAGTGTGTTAGTTGGGGGGTGGGAAGGGGAGGGGTGGCAGAGGGAACTGGGATTGACATATAAAATAATCTTGTTTCTAATTTAAATTAAAAATGGAGAGAAAAAACAAAAAAAGAGAAAAGAATAGGTTAGTAGCTACAAAAATCTACTCAATAGAAATTTTAATTTGATACAGCATGTTTGTATAAAACTTATATCCAATTCTTGTTTAGACTTTATTAAGAGGGTTGTGTCTACTTGGCTAATCTTGTAGTAAATAGCCACCATGTGGCTTGTTGCCATTTTCGCTGATGACATCCATCAGGATGGAAGCACCAACTGGCTGGTAGCCACCTTTACTAAGGTTAAAATGAGGGCATACTATGTGACTTCATTGCCATCTTGATTAAAGTGACAATGTATAAATCAACTATGACAGCACCTTTAAAACTTAGTCCTACTGAGCCCTCTGCTTATCATTGTATTTCCTTTTGCAGATAAAGGAGGCAACACCAGGTTTCCAAATGATTTTTTTCTGTGGTTTTTTTGAGACAGGGTTTCTCTGTGTATCTTTGGAACCTATCCTGGCACTCGCTCTGGAGACCAGGCTGGCCTCGAACTCACAGAGATCCGCCTGCCTCTGCCTCCCGAGTGCTGGGATTAAAGGCGTGCGCCACCAACGCCCAGCCCAAATGATTTGTTTTATTTTATTTTCCCTACATTAAAGAGGCAACAGCAGGTCTCCAAGATGTTTTCGAATATGATGGATTTTTGTATAATAAGTTTGTCTTAGGAGTAAAAAAAATAACAGATGAGGGTTAAACCTTGAACAAGTTTTGTGGAAAATACGACTTTAAAACAACATATGCTTGATGATTAAAGTTTCTAAATTTCTAAAGTTATAGTGGCCTACTCAGGTTGGTCGAAACTGACTTGTAGATATAAGTCTAACCACTTATGTCTTTGCTATGTTCAACATCAGGCCTCTAGAAACTTTTAGATGTGGAACAACATACTCAATAAATAGGGTTTATTAATATCTAAGTTCCATTCAGACTGGCAAAATAGACTTTAATATGTATTTCTATCCTCATTAGCGAATGTGGATAACATTTGCTAACTTTGTTAAGTAATTGGAGTAGTAAGGTTCCCAGTTTCTCTGTGGACTGTATTTATGGTTTGAAGTTTTATTTTTGATGCTAAAGGATCCCCAATTAAATCTTCAATTCAAATGTTTAAGGTTCACACTTAGCAGGGATAAAACAAAAAAATCTTAATCTTATAAAAGCTACTAAGTTGTTGTAAACTGTTAAAGACAATTAAGATACACAAGTTAATGGTCAGTTACCTTACAAGTGACCAAATTCTTTATTGTGCTCAGAACTATGCTTGTAGTCATCCTAAGTATAAATGTAACTCATTTACAGAGACAAGCTTTAGCCTTCTGCACATGCTGTCAAAGTTAAGCCTGAAGGAAATAACTAAAAAGTAGAGTTTATTTTAAATCTGGTATACTTAATGGACTAGATGATGGCCCTCAGACCTCTAAGAGAGACCTCCTGAATATGCCATTTAAAGTGTTTAGTGAAAAAGGTTTCCCCTGATAGCCAGAAACACCATCTTCTAGCAGCTCTGCAGTTATCTCCAAAGTAGACTACACCTAGACCTGCTGACCACCGGGCAAAGAACTGCCCCGTGCCTTGCTTATCTCCAGGGTACCGCTGAAACTGCTTACACTGTTGCATAGACTACACACTCTGCCCCAAAGTAAGCCAGTCCCTCAAGTTCCACTTTCACAAGAAAAGCTCTCAGATGGATCTGCTGAGTCTGGGGGCAAAATACGAATGCTGTCTGTCCTGTGTGGCAGGCTAAGACTTAATGCTGCTCTATTAGGTGCCTAAAGACCAACAACCTTTGTCCCCAGCAAAGCCATTGACATCACCTTGGAGGAAGCCAGGTTGGCTGTCCAGATAACAGGTAAGCCTTTGTCATTTTAAGAGGTACAAAGGCCATTTGGTCTATATTTCTGGCTCAAATTTGTCTTTCTTAGATCTCTGTAATGGCATTGATGGTGAGCCCTAGCTTTATTAGACAGTTTGGCATCAGCAAGCTGCCCTCAGCCAAACCCTGCCTCTAAGCTGCAGCTCCAGTCAGTCCACGTATAGTAAGAATCTGTTGTCTCCATAAAACATTTTGGCTACAGTAACTTAGGGTACAAGAGATGTACATGTTGCTTGCTAATGACACAAAATTAAAAACTTTAAAAGAAAATTTTCAAGTCATATACAGGGTTACCTGGCTCACAGGCCTCTTGCTGGGAAAGACAAACCTACAAAACAAGTTTCAATAAAAGACAAACTCAAGCCATTATGCTGCTATTACTAACTAAAAATTGTCATTTTTACTTTTCCTTTATTAAAAACAAAAACAAAACAAAACAAGAAAACCTTGCTTTTCAATGACTGCTCTCAGTAATCAAGCACCTATACCTCTTGGTAAATGGATGTTTCCAGATGAAAAGGGAAAAGTTTAAAAGTTATGTAGGTTGTAAAGGTCTAAGAAAGTGACTTACGGTATACAAATCCAAGTCATTAAGGTCTGAGGAAGTGATTTAGGACAAACACAAACTCAAAGAGTTTAATATAAATCAATGGAGTTCTGATAAGGTATTGATATAGCTTTGGTTAAACATTAGCTACTATTATAGTCACAGGCTCAAAATTGTAAATTTTCTTTGGTTGTTTTCTAAATATAGACTTAAAAGTGCTTCTCATTGTGCTATAAACATCTCTGTCTAATCAATATCTAAGCAGCCCTCTGGACAGAGGAAAGAGTACCCATGCTTTTATCCTCGAACCATCTTTTGGGTCCTTAAGCCCTTCTCTTTTGTTCGCTTTCCTGCCAAAAATTTCTGTCTCACTACAAATGGATGTTTATACTTCTGTCATGTTGATAACTTTTCAGGCTGTGTTTTGCTATGGCACAAAGGTGTGAGACTGCTTCAGCTGTTTACATGCACTTGTTAACTGCTTTTTCTGCAATGAGGACTTCTATGCAGAATGCCGACAGTGGTCATGCTAATACCTTTTGTTCCTAGTCTATTTTTGCCCCAACAGATTTCCATTCAGCTGGCAAACACCATCCAAGAATCAACTTTGGCCCTGCAACTAGAAAAAAAGAGAAAAATGAAAAAAAAAGGCTCACCGTGGTAGCTCCCGGTGGTCCTGAGCCCTGGTTTTGGACATGCTAAGTGAAAGAGAACTGGCTTGCAGAGTATGCTCTCCAGATGCTGTCTCCCTTGGGCCACATCTTGGCCCACTGGCCCACTAGTTTCTATGCTTTTCATTAGGAAAATGATGTGATTGCTCCCTGTCTTTCCAGGTTCTTTCAGGCAAAATAACCTGAAGGTCAGGAAAGCATATGCTTCTGAGAGAATTTCAGGTCTAACTTGAGCCCATGGTTTGAACCAATATTCTAGGCTATCCCCTCCCCCCATCTCAAGCCCCCAGTCAACAGGAAGTAGCCAGGGGACTAGTAATCCCTTATCATCACCCAAAGGCTGGAATGTCACCCTCAAAATGGCAGTGCTGGTGACACCATCCAAACAGAAGTACTTGGGCAGGTGAGCAGGATTGTTATTGGGCAAACAAACCTAAAGGTTTCAGTGTACTAGAAAAGCAGCTCTCTTAAAGTGGTTTGTGTTCACCAGGAGCCTCCTGTAATAACCTTTCCCCAAAGGTCAGCTACCTCAGGCAAAGGCACCTAGGCCTGAATAGTCCCCATAGCCTCCATCAGCTCAGACCCTCTCCCTGTTGCCTGTCAGATAAAATCTGCTTAATTTTCTGCCATTTTCTATTCTCTCTTCCTCAGATGCTCATCTTATCTGAGAGATAGTCTTGGCAGTTTGGTCCCCAATAAACCTTTCTTGCTACCTACAAAGCTATCTATTTCAATGGCTTCTCTGATCATTGCTTATAGGAGACTAGATCATGTAGTGATGTTACAGGGTTAGCCTTCACCCAAGGACAATAGATGGTCAATTTAGAACTCTAAATTTTATCATGGTATGTTGGAATTCCTCTACAGATTGTAAGTTCCTTGATGGCAGACCCATGAGTCTGTGTTCTGAATGAGGTCAGGATTTAGGCTATGTCCACAGCAGATGCTAAATAAATGTGCTCATTAGTGATAGGGAAAAATGCTGGATCTAAAAGCTTTAGTTTTATCTATGCATTTAAGTAAGAGAAAATGGACTTAGGTCAAAGGAAGGTGAAATATATACTTTTTAAAATGTTGAAGTATGTCAGGTGGTGGTGGTGTACACTTTTTAAACTTGGGAGGCAGAGGCAGGCAGATTTCATTAAGTTTGAGGCTAGCCTGATCTACAGACTGAGTTCCAGGACTACCAGGATACAGAAACCTTGTCTTGTAAAACCAAACCAAACAAACAAACAAAAATGTTGAAGTATTATTTTCTCTTTATGTGAGATTTTGAGAGAGTTAAATTGATGAAATAAAGTTTAAAGGTAGACACACTGAGGTTTTTATTCTCTACCTGAACGTAGATATTTTCTCTTTTGTTATAGTTCAAGGCATTTTTTACCTATGTATATTTATAATGTAATAACTAGACAGCAAAATGAATGTAGCCAACACCTAGTTCAATAAATAATAATAGGTTATGCTCAGAAGTAATAGAAAATACTTTTTTTCATGGTCTAATATATTGTTTTATACTTATGGTGGCAATTTTTTTAAAAAAATTAAATTTCATTTTTATTAATATAAAATCACAATATAATTTTTCAAAGTTAATTTTGATTTATTTTTTCTCATTATCTGCAAGTAGTAATGTGTTAAGCAAAGCTCATGTGCAAATAATCTACAGGATGCAATTCAGTGACCTTACTTATTGCAAGTGAGAAGGAAAGCATCACATTTACCCTTGAATAAGACTGTTTTCTGGATAGAAGCTACTATTCAGCAGCAGGATCTCTGGTTTAAGGTGACTAAGCCTGGGATCCCTTTGGAAATGTTAATAGCAGTGTTTGCAAATTGTGTTTTGAAAACATTTAGTTGAAAACACTTAAAAATAGATTCTACAATTAAATAAATTTGCATACGAATAGTTTAACAGTAACAGTGGAAATTAAAGGTAGAAAATATAGTAAGAGAGTAAGAGCATGTTCTCCAAAGATAAAAACAACTAGTGAGGCACTGGGGGTTTAGCTTAGTGCTGGAGTACCTTGCCCAGCAGGGGCAAACTTCAGGGTATCCTCTTCTTAATAGGAAAAAAAATCATGCAATGATTAAATACAGCCTTGTAGTCAAGAAAAAAGGAGAAATATTCTGATTGCATCATCTTTGGCAATGTATAGATAAAGAACTAGCATACTATAGCCCTGTCTTATTCTAAACTAAAACTTCAGAAAATATTTCTAATAAAAAGCACAAACAGATTTCATTTGTCATGTGGTTGTATGGCTGCCCAGGAAATGTCAATATAACCACTTTTAGGACCTGGTTAGTCAAGGGTTCTTTCCCTGGAACAGCTGGGCTCCAGAAGGAAAATTGAAGATAGCATAGACTAGTGATAGGTTAAGGCCATAAATGTGTAATGAAGCACATATATATCTAGTAGGCCCTTCCATTAATGATTCCAGTGCATTGTGTCAGCTCAACATGACCATTTCATAGCAATCTACAAAATTCCTTTCCACAAATTAGAAGTTCTAACCCCATGATGAAAGAGAGATGTTGGGATACAAAGACACACAAGGAAGAGGGCCCTATATTTGAAAATTAGAGACTGGAGATCTCAAACTTCAAGCCAAAGAATGTCAAAAAATTGCCAGTAACCACCAAAAGCTAGTAGCAAAGAACTTTCAGAGCAAATAGAGAAAGAACAGGTCTAGTGACAACTTGGTTTCTGAATTTTAGCATGGAGCACTCTGTGAGAATAGTTGTTTTAAATCACTCAGCTTCTTCATGGGGTATGCCTAGAAAGAAAATACACCCTGGATGAGATCTAGTCTCATTATTAGCATTTATGAATTTCCTTCCATCTCTCAAAGGTTTTTCAAGATTAAAGTGAATGAATAAAAGGTCAGTTTGAAACATCCTGTAAGTTAGAATGTAAGCAGGAGATTCCATGGGGTGGGACCCCATGTGTTTTTGTGCCCTCAACATCATGGCATTTACTGAATAAAGAGATATTCAAAAAATGTTTGGTAAATGAAGACCTGGATTTATATGCTTTTCTTAAATGTGTTTATGGATAATAAAGGCAGTATAATTTGGAAGCCAAGTCTATCAATTTCTATGAGAGAAATATTTTGATTGAATGCAAGAGACAAAGCTCAAATGAATGAGGAAGAATTAGACACCGGCTTTCTATCTTAAAAGACCCAAAGTCCAGATGTTCTAGGATGAGAAGTAATTTCCATGCTTAAATGCTAAGAGCAAGATCTTCATTCTGTTTTTCTCTCTACTGTGCTTCCAGTCATGCCATCCCTGCCTTGTACTTCATGTAGCATCTGACTGACTACCCACAAAGCAGCTAATGTACCTGTAAGCCTCACACAGCTACCTCTTCTCAACCAGGAAAGAGGAAGAGCTTAGATGAAGGCTTTTGTATGAGCTGTGACATGTGTACTCTTACTGATTCTCATTTGGGCAAGTCTATGTGCCTGCACTAGTGAGAAATCTTAATTCAAAAGCTTCAGCTAGGAATCTATTTGCTTAAAGTCATATGGATGAGAATTTAAGGGAGGGAAACTTCAGTATGAAGAAGAGTACTCCTGGTTAAAAATACATACATACATACATACATACATATATACATACATGCAAAGTAGGAGAAATTACAATGAAATTACTTCAAGTTAGAAATATTAGCTTATGAAGTGTAACAAGTCCACAATTGAGTGATTCTAGTGGGGTATAGCTAGAGGAGGACTCAGTTTTCTGCAACACAAATTGGACTTGTGATTTTTTTTTTATTCCTTCTTCTTCTTTGGGTTATGTAGCAGGCAAGTTGGGTAATGTAGGCATGTACACAGAAGCCAGGGAAAAACAGTCTAGGTCAGTTCGTTAGTGTGGGTAGTTTATAGTACCTGCTTTTGTTAGCCATATAGTAGCAGAGCTGGGAGGACTGGGAAATGAATGTGTTTGGGGTGCATGATGGGAAATCTCCAAATAATAAAAATCTTATGTTGGAAAAAAGAGAAATCTTTAGCTTATCTGTGAGAAATATTACATGAAGTAGAGTAAGCTAGGCAGCGGTTTTTACTTAATTAAAAAGATGTATTTGTTTTGTTTTATGTGTATGATTCTTGTGTATTCATGTGTACTTTATAGGTGCCTGGTGTTCCTGGAGGTCAGAAGAGAGTAACAACAAATTGCTTTGAACTGGAATTATATACAGATGATTGTGAACTGCCATGTGAGTGCTGGAAACTGAACCCAACCAAGTCTTCTGTAGGAGTAACAAGTGTGCTTAACCACTGACCCATCTCTTCAGCCTTGTTGGAGTTGATTTTAAAATGGATGGGCAAATATGAGCAAATGAATGCTAAACAGTGTCATACATCTGTTTTTAGGACATTGTTGAATTAGTTTAAACTATTTGATTCTTATGAGATAGTTATATATGCTGTAAAGAGCAGAATTATATATTTCATCTCTAATGTTTACATGTCTCTCTTATCCCATTTACTATTAAATTATGAACCTAGTGGGAGACAAATTGTTAGTCATAGAATTCAGTCATCATGAAATTCCATCTAAAATTTAATAGACATTTTTCAAAGGAATCATAAACACCATTCCATCCTCCAAATTGATATTACAAAATTGCTAACATTAATGCGATATATAAACGTTGTTGATAAATCTTTGCCTGTATTATATATGCAAACACACATATATGAAGAATTTCTTTCCAGTTATAGTTCAATGAGAAAGTATGTTAAATAAACTATTTGAAACATATATGATCCTTGGAATATTGTGATTTATACAATAATTGTATGAGAAAATTATCCTCGTTCTATTATAGACACTGATATTCAAAATTCTAATGGCAGTAGATAACTTCTACTAACTAGTTATAAATATATACAAACAAAACCACAACTGAATGAACTGAATGTTAATGTGCCATAGCACAATTTAACTTGTTGAAATTGTGCGCATATATATATATATATATATATATATATATATATATATATATATATATATATGCTTTCTCCATCTGTGTCTATCAAAACAAGTATCCGGCAGGGTATATATGCACACAGAATATTTTTGGGGGAGGAAAGGGAACATTCATTTGCTAGAATTTTCTACTGTGTCTCTAAAGAAAGATTGATAGAGTTTGCACCTAGCTGAGAGAAACGTTTCCCAGGAACCCCCAGTGATCTATTGTTTTACTTTCACTGAATAGATTTTTCTGATTAACTTCCTAAAGGTCTGATTTATGGGAAAAGGTTTGTCCTGGCCAATGGGCAAAAGTATTGATGTGAATCCTAATTGAAATTAATAATCTGACATTCTGGTTTTAAACCAGAAATGGCTTGTCACTTTATTCAAATCAGAACCCTAACAATTCCAAAAGAAATGGATGAAACTTAATTCCTGAAGCTCTGTAAATGACCACATCAGGACTTTTGCTTCATCATGGGGCCCCTACATGCTGTTTCTACTCTAAGGAAAATGAACAGGTATCCTCAATGTAAGGTTGGACAATACAAAGAGGTTTCTGTCACTTTATCAACAGGAAATAACAGGTTCAAAAAAGTGATAATGATTCTTTTTAATATAAATTTTATTTAAATTAGGAACAATCTTATTTTACTTATCAATCCCAGTTTCGTCTCCCTCCCATCCTCCATGGTGGATCATCAAAGTCTATCACATCATTTGGGGCAAGGCCTAGGCCCTCCCCCATGTATCTCGGCTGAAGGAGTATCCCTCCATGGGGAATGGGCTCCCAAAGTACATTCTTGAACTAGGGATAAATACTGATTCCACTGCCAGGCCTCCGAACTGATAACCACATTCAGGCAGCCTGGTTCAATCTTATGCAGGTTCCTCAGCTGTCAGACTGGAGTCCTTGAGCTCCCACTTGCTCAGATCAGCTGTTTCTGTGGGTTTCCCCAGCATGGTCTTGACCCCTTTGCTCATCACTCTTTCCTCTCTGCAACTGGATTCCAGGAGTTCAGCTCTCAGTATTTAGCTGTGGGTGTCTGCTTCTGCTTCAATCAGCTACTGGATGAAGGCTCCTAAGATGGCATATAAGATAGTCATCAACCTCATTGTTGGGGAAAGGCATTTAAGGTAGCCTCTCCAATATTGCTTAGATTCTTAGGTGGGGTCATCCTTGTAGATCTCTGGACATATCCCTAATGCTGGATTTCTCTTTAAACCTGTAATGGCTTCCTCTATTATGGTATCTCTTTTCTTGCTCTCCTTTATTCTTTCCCAGACTCAATTAGGATTCTTGGTTAAGAAACTTTATCCATACTAGATCAGTAGAAGTGTGACAATTCAGTTGCCAATGAAAATTGTGGAGGCCTTGGCAGTTTTCTCCACAGCCCTCAGTGAGTGCAAGGCTATGCTGCTGGAAGAAATCAAGGTACTATAGACAGAAAACACAGTGTAGGGGGTTGGGATGAGGATGCTCTAATCATGGGCTGGTGGAGTTGGCTATGGTGCACCCATCAGAAGTACAATAGCTGCTGTAATCTTGCACAGATTCCCCCTTCCTAGCATCTAAATAACTATAGTGGGCAGAAATGTTGGAAGAAGTTATATTCCTGGTAAGACACGAGCTCAGATCTGAGTCTTTCTTTGCACTATGCATTGTGAAAAATTTTTCTCTTTACTATCAAGTGGAAAGAAGCATTATTTGGTGGGCTGAGAAAAATTGATAAATTTTGCCTTCTCCTATTTAATAATCAGAATTTTTCCCTTTTCTCTGATTTTTAAATATTCTCCTCACACATTCCTCTTTAAAGTTTTCTTTCTTCTTCCCTTCTTTATTTCCCCCTTTCATTCTCTCATTTTTTCTTTTAACAAAGAACAAAGGAAAATAGCTGTTTCCATCGATCCAGGCTCCAAGTGGAAGCTGAAAGGAAGACTATGACCAGTTCCACAATTACAAGGAATGTGGCTGTGGAAAGTGTCCTGAATGAATGTGGGGAGGAATGAGAAGAAAGACGGAGCTAAACATAAGAGGGAAGATATACAGTGGATGGAAAGACAAACAGCCAGGCTTGTGAGATTCTCTGGGTATCCTGAGACACATAGGAGGATGTGTACTAAGAGAGAAGGCGGCAAGAACACATAGAAATAAGGCCCTCAATAACTAATTAGTTCAATTAGGTCTGCAATGCCCAGTTGCCCACGAGGTTCTGATAGACTCTGTGGTTAGCCCTGATCACTACAACCTGGAAATCTATCTTTCTTATGCAATCATGTGTGTATGTTTGAAGAAGGAGATTGTCTTAATTAGGGTTCCTATTGCTGTAAAGAGACACTAAGACCACAGCAGTGGTTATGAACAAAAACATTTAATTGGGATTGGCTTATGGTCCATTATCTTCATGGCAGAGTGCAGAAAGACATAGTGCTAGAGAAGGAGTTGAGTTCTACATCTTGATCTGCAGGCAGCAGATACAACAATGCCCCATACCAGGAGCAGTTTGAGCATATGAGACCTCAAAACCCATCCCCACAGTGACACACTTCCTTCAACAAACACATGCCTCCTAATTGTGTATCAGCCACACACTCAAACATATAAGTCTATGGGAGGCATTGCTATTTAAACCACCTTAGGCATCATTCTGCTTTTCCTTCATCAGCTATTATTAGGCATGTGAGATGCCTCTGGGGACAAAGGACTAACATTATTGGAGGGCAAAGCTCAGACAGAGGTGTTTGAAATGAAATGTATTCACACGTTGTTTGGCTGTGCTTGGCAGTGTATTGATGGACAGTTTATTTTTCTTCTTTAAAACATTTTTGCAGTTTATTATTTCAGTTAGGAGATTGTCATTGTTTTATATGTCTGTAAATCTCTTCAGTGTTTTAGTCACTGATGTGCAGCCAGATTGTCATAACTGCATTAAGCCTGTTTTGGATGGTTGTGCTGGCCATACCAGATAATAAGCAGTTCAAAAGTAGAACTGAATTGCATTTACTAATCATCTCAGAAAGTTATAAACAATTTGTGTTACTGCACCAAAACACTACAAGTATTAGTTTCTTGGAGATTAATTGAAATGTTCCATTTGAAGCTCACTTTCTTATATTCTTGGTTAAAGCTGAATGGATGCTTTTCCCAAGGAAAGATTTATAGCATTACAAACATGGTTGTTGGAGTTGTAGATCTTTTAAATGTTAGCACATTTAATTATGCAATATTTTATTTTATTTTGGGGGTAGGGTCTTACATAAGTACAGGTTGGAGTCAAAATCCCTATGGACATGAGGATGGTCTTAGACTACTGATCCTCCTGGTTCTATTTCCTGAGTGCCCAGACTACAGGGTTGTGCCACCTTGGCCAGATTTATACATCGTTGGGGATTTAACATAGGGGTTTGTATATGTTACATAAGGGCTCTATTAACTGAATTATATCCCAAACCCCAACATAAAATATATTCTAAAAATTGTCATTTCTCTTATCAGATAAGTAAGCTGCAATGGCCATGTTGAAATGTGTAAATTCACCCATAGTTGAGCTTTCTCTTGAAAGAATAGATTGAAACTGGAGTTACTAGTGGTTGTTAGCTAGTTGATATTGGTGCTAGAAACTTAACTAGGTTTTCTGCAAGAACAGATGTATTCTCAACAGCAGAGTTATTACTCCACACTCAGCATGAGATTTTATGAAAGAAAATATTGCAGATACATTTGAAATATTTTGCATTCTGTGTGTGCAAGCTTGTACATAATGCATGCATGTTGATCCATGTTATGTAATATGTTAGGTGGTTTATAACTTTATCCAAATTATATCTGTGTATCATGCCATACTATGCTATCTCATTTTGTAAGCATTATTGGTCAACTTACTCTATTCTTTGCTATAATATGTTTTGCAATTCTACTATGTTGGTATACTATATACCTCATTTATATTAAAGACTGCACAGATTTCTACTGTATTAATGTTACAATGCCTAACTCTCCATAAATAAACACAAACATATTACCAATTTACTTTCCATTCTCTGTAAATATCTACTGTGCACTTTCTGAAGCTTTCAAATCACCAACACTGCTGGATTTGGGGCCCAGGAACATATTGCCTTGGGCACAGGTAAAAGAATTTCTTAGAGATATTTATTTTAAAGGAGTCTTGAGCTAAAATGAACTTAAACTTCTATTATTGATATTAGAAACCTGTGTATCTATACATTGACTGCACTATGAGATACTGTTTTTCTGGTCTTAATTAGGAAATAATTGACTCTAATTAACCACTTGTTATATTATTTCTATTGGTAAAGATACTTATGACTTTAAACAGAGTGAAATCAGAGAATCATGTCTGGTAACATAATGTGTTTTTAGTTGAGAATTTGCTTATGTTTTAAGATGTATGACTGGAAAATTATAGTGTAATAACAGAATAACCTTGAATAATAGTAGTAACATTTGCAACATTAATTTCTAGAATATTTTGCTCAGCAAAGGTAAGCATAAATATTAATCTCAATCCTAACATGAGAGAAAATCAAAGACAGGAGATGGGAGTTTTCCCCCAGAGTCTGCAATCATTGCTCTAATATCTAAGGGCTGAAGGTAAACCCACAGTGTGGAATGATGGATATTCACTACCATAATGCAAAAGAAACAGACTGTGCTGCTGAAAGCTCTGTGTCATTTGTCTTCTTCAAGGTATCTCATAAGGAATTTCCATTTGTTTCCAGTTGACAAGGAACACCTTTTCCTAGAAGGACAGGGCACCTTACCATCTTTTACCTGTTGTCATTTATCTGGGAACCTTTTATTTTTTATTTGGTTGATCCAAAAATATATAAATAAGCATGTGATTCTGTAGATATATATATTATTTATCATTTATTAAAGCTTAATTGAGGATTCAGAAAGCAAAGTCAGCCACAAGCCAAAGAAGCCAGGCACACACCTTTAATCTCAACAGCCAGAAGCTAGGAGGTGGTAGTACACACCTTTAATCCCAGGACTCAGGATTAAGAGGTAGATGGACCTCTGTGAGTCCAAGACCACCCAGGTCTACACAAGAGTGAATCAGTCTAAAAGAGAATTATAGGTCACACCTTTAATCCCAACATTAGGGAAGAATATAAGGCAAAAGCAAGGTCTCGGTAGAGACTTTTTATTCTCCAGCCACTCTGAGGAGAGGTAGCAGTTTGAGACTTGGTAAAGAGCTACTTTTTGAATCAGCCCTTTCATCCCGAGCTAGAGGTGAAAGCTGGTGGCCAGCTGCTTTGTTTTCTGATCTTCAGCTTGAAGCTTGAACCCCAATATCAGTTTCTGGGTCTTTTATTTTTCATGTTACATGATTCTGTATTTGAAGACAGTGAGCGCATAAGCATGGTTGATTTTCTTTAGTCATGCATGTACAATCACACCAAACAAAGCCAACAAAGCCCCAAGTGTCAGTGCATACAGAAAACATCTACTGCTGAATGGAATAATAATGATAGGAAAAACTTGACTACTTCCTGTTAACAGAGTGTTCTTGTTAATAGAACATACATTAGAGGGAAAGCACTGCTCATGCTTGGATTTTTCTCAACAGAGAACTCATACATTATTAGTGTCGTGTGCTTTAGTTTTTCTTCCTAAAAGATATTTCCTGCCTATGGGATGTAAGCAATTAGTTCATCAATTATTATAATCCTCAATTTAGAAACTTATAAGACTGGAGTAATTAGCAGAAGTCACTTATCAAATCTAATAAATAGGCATATTTTAAATAACTGGTCTATATTATATCAGTTTTACAGAGCTGGTGATGGTTGTGCTTTTGAATAACAATTGAAAAAGAGGAGATAAAAAAATCTGCCCAATCTTTTTAAAAGAGGGTTGAAATGTAAATATAAATATTTAATTGTTGATTATTTAACCCAAAAACTCAAGATCAAGTCAAAGGGACTAGGTAAAATGGTAACAGTGTATATGTATATTTAACTGATAGCCAAAGAGTCAAATCCTGATTTTGAGTACAGATTTTTCTGGTGCATAGTAATATGCTCTTTCAAGTAGAAAATAACTCGTGTAATGTTGTAGGCTGAGGCCTGAGGATAACCATTTAAGGCTAGCATCATCTACCTGAGATAGTGAGACATCCAGTCTTTAAAAAAAAGAAATGAGGAAACTGCTAGCAACATTAAGTTCCTCTTCAACTTCAGTTTTAGATTTATACATACATAAAAAACAGGAATTCCTAACTATAGCATAGAGTAAGAAGGACATTTATAAATCAAAAATTGTCATTCTCAGACGTCACAGGCTCTGCAGCTCTTCTTTCCCATAAAACCAGAAAACTGAAGCTGGTGAGACTCAGTGGGAAAGGCACTTGCTACCAAGCCTGACAACCTCAATGTGACCACAGGGACACAGGGTAAAAGAGACAACAAACTTCCATGAGTTGTTCTCTGGTCCCCACGTGCAAGTATTTGCTGTTCAAATATGCTCATGCACACATGTGCCCCTTTGCATGCATGCACACACAATAAATACAGTGTAATAAAATGCTCCTAGACACATGGGGGAGGGCTAGGCCCTATCTCAAAGGATGTGACAGACCCTGAACACCCCCTATGGAAGGCCTCACCCTCCCCGGGTAGCAGAAAGGGTATGAGATAGGTAGGATGTTAGTTGTGGGGGGGGTAGGGGAAGAGGGGAAGGAGAAGGAACTGGGATTGACATGTAAAACAATCTTTTTCTAATTTAAATAAAAAGAATGGAGAAAAGTGCTCTAAGTACATAACAACTATGTAAACTATGAAACATAAATTGTATTTCTTGGAAAATCATGTTAAAATTAGAGATAGCATATCAAGTCTAACAAAATAAAGTCACTAAAGATCATAGCTGTCATTTCTAGGAAGGTCTCACTGCAATCAGGTAGTGTCTTCCCTATCATCTTGATCGTTTCATAACTTGGCTATCTATACTTTATAATTTTTCTCAGAACTTCTGTCAACTGAGGGATGAAACTAAGTGACCTGCCATACCAAGGTGAACTCTCTTCTGCTCTTCCATTAAAACTCTAAAATAACAAAGAATAATAATTTTGAGGCAGCTTTTTCACAAGAATCTTGGAGCCATTCTATGGCATCCCTCTCTAGCTGAAGAATGGTGCCAAGATGTTACTGCAGTTGAGAATAACAAACAAAAATTGCAACTTACTGATCCTAAGACACTTCCAAGGGAAATGCCATGAATTACATTGTAAGAGGAGGAACTTCAGAAATGTGAAAGGTAACCTGAATAAACACTATTTGGAACCATTATTTACTGAACTAAGATCATTCCTTCAACATGTATGGGTACTCCAATTACCTGGAGGATTCAACACATCTGCAGAAGTATGCTGGTGAGGCAGAGGGAAGAAGCTCCTTCTCATCCTCAGTGTCTGGGAAGAACCCTATAGTGCATTTTTGCTTGAAGACAGCAGAGCTACTTTCTTCTGATACTTGCTGAGAAGACAGATAAGGTTGAGTAATTAACACCAGCTAAGAATAGTCTGGAAACAGATGGGAAGAAGACTTGTGTATGAACCTAAGATAGTTCAAGGTGAGAGAAAATTTTAAAATAGGAACATTTTATTTAAATAAGTCTAAAAACAATTCAATTTATCACCATATTATTTAAAACATTGTGCTTCCGCTTTACTTTTGTTCAACATATAGAAATTTGAGTGGGATTGGTATGCATTGAGCATATGTGCATTGTAAACAGATATTATTTTTTTATTACAAATGAAACACAAAGGACTCTGACTAGGTGCAGATCTGAATCCCAGGACACCCACCAGCATGTCCTAGAGGCACTTGTGGAAGTATCCAGATTCTTATGTCTCAGGGCAAAGACGATACATATTTAGGGCTAGAAACAGTCTATTAGGAAAAGGAAAGTTCCCCTGAGGATGAGAGTGGGCCAGTGGGCTGAGCAGGAAGCATGAACTCAAAGAACAGGCTGTGTCACCTTTTACATGTCATGAAAGAGCATTTACTCCCCACACTGTATAAACCAGAGACTTTTTTTTAGTGTACACATCTGTTTTTACATGAAGCCCAGGTGAGGGAGGGTTTCCAGTCTTTGCAAACTGCCTGGGGCATGTGTTATTTGTTCTGTGAAGACAAGGTGAGGGAAGGCTTCTAGTCTTTCTGTACCATCTGGCCTTTTCCATGTGTTAGCCTTAATGCTTTAGTTTTCAGCCTCTACTCCTCAGCTGCAGACTTATCATATTCTCATCTGTCTGTGTTATTCAAGTCAAATCAACTAAAGACCCGCACTTCCGGGTTCTCTGTGTATCCAAGATATTGATCCAAACACTTCATTTAATTCTCACAAGAATTCTTATAATTACTAATATAATTTCCATTTTGCAGATAAAGAAGAAAGCTGAAATATGTAGTCCAAGTTCTTAAAGTAAAACTGTTTGTCCATTATGACTCTTGTATGTAGTAGTCATTTTCAAAGCTGAAAAGGATATTTCCATCTAAACAAAGACTGAGAAAATTTGTTATTAATGAGCCTGCCTTACAAGGAAGAAAAGAAAGCTCTTTAGGCTTAAAGTAGGTGACATCAGACAATGATAGTAATCAATACAAAGCCTTGGATTCAATGACTACATGGTATTGGGTTGCATGACATTGGTCATAGCATGGTAGAAATCCAGAGATTTCTGTGCTTTTCAGGATCTTTTCACAGAAGTCCGTTACTTCCCCTAACTCCAAAAGTGAGTGTCCAGTAAGCAAAGTCTCACAAGCATTTCTTTGACATTTCAAGCATTCATCTTGGATTCTGAATCAAATGTTTGTACTGTTTGGCATGTCTTCATTGGCTTCTTCTTCAGGTAATACAATTCAGCGTCAGGGGCTGTGCTATCTCCCATGGCCCTGCTGTGGGACAGTCACACGAAGCTGCCCAGTGCTTGCATGTATGGCCTGTTCCTGTTTTCACACCTTCTGGTTGTTCTTGGCCAGCCAGAGTCAGAGTACTCAGGTTGTCTCCTCCCTAAATCCTTGTGTGTAAATTTGTCCTGTGTTAAAGAACACCTGCTGCTGCTTTTTTCTCACTGACACTTTCCTTGTACTAACCAATCAAAAGAGTCACTTCTTTCTCATCTGTCATGACACTTGTTTCCTCTGGTTTTTATGAGAGCATTCATTGATTCCTATCATAAACTATTTCAGGAACTGTGTGTGACCATCTAATGAGACATGGACCAAGGTCTAGTTAGTCCACACAGAGTATCAAAAACAAACTAGAGGAAAACTCTACTGATTTGTAGCATAGTTAACTTGTGGATTTATTGAGGTTACTAGCAGGAGCTTGAGTAGCTCAAAGATTGAAATATCAAGCCAGAACCTCACAGAAACTGCATCCCCGAAGCTTACTGCCCAACTTGTAGGCAGCTTGAGGAATGCCTTCTTCTAGTGATTGCCTACTGTCTGTGTAGGGGACTGGATGCTTGCAAGTTTCATGAACTTCCTGAGCCTTACAAGCTTCCCTCTGACCTTCATGAGTAAATATTTCAAGTCAAAGAAAATAGCTACACAACAGAACTTCAGAGCAAGCAGCTGACAGGAGCATAAAACAAATAACTGTGCCTTTCTACATGAGGTTTGAAACCAATGATAAATGAGTCCAACAAATTAGAGTCAAATAGCCACTTGCTGACTTGTAGCAGTAAAACCACACCTTCTAGAACTTCCTCACCAATCATGTTGTCTCTGAAATATTTATATTATGCTTCCTTTCTTTAGTAAATGGGAGAGGAAGACAAAAATTTACCTTTGGTGTCCAGCTCATAGCTCACACTCATTACTGGATAACTTCATTTTGTGTTGAAGAGTAGAAGTGATATAGAACATGAAAAATTTTAGGAAACCCTCCTTATGAAAATCACAATGTTCTTCATTAATTTTGCTTAGTATTTTTTAAATCTCTTAACTCACTGTGCCTAATCATTAAGAATAATTAATTGTTAAGAAATGTGTCTACCCTCTTTTGGAAAAGAGGTCAGTACCTATCATAGTTTTGTCAACTTGATAACAATCTAGACATCCTTGGGAAAAAGAAATCTCAATTGGGGAATAATCTTCATTAGATTGTCCTGTGGGCATGTCTGTGAAGACAGTTTCTTGATTACTGCTTGATATGGAATGGCCCAGCCCTTGGTGGGAGGTGCAATCTCTGGGAAGTAGGATCTTGGCTACATATGAAAGGTAGCTAAGCAAGTCATGGCAGCAATCCAGTAGGTAATGTTCCTCAACAGTCTTTGTGTCAGTTCTTGCCTCCATGCTCTTGCCTTATTTCCCTCTATGATTGCCTGAACCAGTAAGCCAAATAATTTCTCTCTTCCTTGAGTTGCTTTTGGTCATTGTAGGATAACAGAAATCAAACTAGAAGCATATACAATGGAGAAGTCCTGCCCCCCATCTTCCTGAGACTGCTTATCTCTCCCTCCCCCCTCATTGATCTCATATAATATATCCTGATTGTTTCCCCTCCCTCTACTCTTCCTAGTTCCTCCCTACCTCCCCTCCCATCCAGATCCACCCCCTTTCTGTCTCTCATTAGAAAAAAAAGACTTCTAAGAGATAATAATAAAATAAAAACAAAAACAAACATATTGGAATAGGATAAAACAAAAAGAAGGAAAAAAGCCCAGGAAGAGGCATGAGAAACAGACATAGATGCAGAGATCCATTCATTGACATACTCAGGAATCCCATAAAAACATAAAATGCTCAAGAACCATAATATACACACAAGGGACACTGTCTTCTCTTCTTCATTGTTCCCTGAGCCCTGCAGGGAGGAATTTGATAGAGACATCTCATTTAGGGCAGAGTGTTGCAAGTTCTTTCATTTTCTGTATACTGTCTGGATGTGGGTCACTGTATTTGCTGCAGGAGGAAGCTTTTCTGATGATGGCTGAGCAAGGCATTGCTCTATGAGCATAGCAGAATGTTATTAGAATCATTTAGTAGAACAGTAGTATTTGGTTTTCCCTAGGTCCCAGGACTATCTAGTCTCAGGTTCTTGGTTACCCAAGCAATGTTGGATATGGGTTCCATTTCATGGAGTGGGCCTTAATCCAAATCATGTATTAGTTGATTTTTTCCCCACAATTTGTGCCATCATTGCACTAGTATATCTTGTAGGTAGAAACACCATTGTTCATCCAAAGGTTTGAATCTGGATTGGTGTTTACATTTCTCCTTTGGTAGCATGCAGAGTACATTCCTCTAGCAAAACTCACAGAGGGGAGAGCTCTGGATAGGCACCAGTTTGACTTCTCCATGATGTGTGTTGTCTTCAACAATGAGGCCTTGCTATCAGTTTGTGGAGAGAAGTTTATGGCCTTAGCAGTGGCCTGTCTAGAGGTTCCCATTAGACTGCTTTGGCCAACAACTCCCAATCTGAAGGTTCTGTGTCTGCTTCTCAATCATCACACCTTTGTAGACTTCCCAAGAATGCTGCTAGATTGAATATTCCACAGCAAAACATACGCAGAAATGTGCTTAGAAAATTGCTCTCAAAGATTCCAAGGCCACACATATGAGCTTATTTATTTACATTTACAGAGATTTTTTAATGTCACATTTGAAATCTTTTAATTTCTGTGCCTCCTTTGAAGCTCAAGAATGCATTCTGTGAGGCATTCTTCTCCAGATTGTGAAAAAAGAATTTTTAGCCAAGTATCATTGTGAAATGGGCCTCAAACTTTTGTCTTATGAGCAGTTAGGTCTCTTGGTTACCCATATAGAATTCAGGTTGGTGAGGATTCATGAGGCAATGATGGAAAGGGGTAGTACTTGGAAATCAGACATGCTTTGAAGACAGGGCAACCTGGATATGAAGGAAATTGTCTCAAGATTCTAAAGTGTTTTGGACTGAGCTACCGAACAAAAAGAAATGGAGCATAGAAGATGAGTGCCATCTAAAAAAGCTCACCCAAGAATGTTTAAGCATTTAAGTTCTGTCTTCCTGGTTGTCTCTTCCATGTCTACCAAGAGGTTTAACAGATGTCTGCTTATATCTGTATCATATTATGGCTTCCCTTCCCGATTTTCTGCCCAGACAGATCTTAGTAGTGTCTCGATGTCAACTCTCATTATGATAGGGTAGGCTTAACAGTTTGTCTACCATGGACCATTCTATGATGAATGATGTAATCTTGGTGCTTAGTTTGAAATAATGCTTTCAATAATCTAAAATAATATACTGTAAGGGACACTAATATTAGAAAAGAGTTATTAAGAAATGTTTAATGTGAGCTACAGTTATTTATGTGTCTTGTTACTAGTGCATTAAATAAAAGAGCTAATGTTAAATACAAAAACAAATATCAAAGTAATAGCAAATATAATTGGATAGTGAAAATGCAGCATGTTTTCATAGTCATCCTGGTGTATGGGCTGTCTTTGAAGGTGATTTTAACTCCTTGAATGGAACGTGCATAAACTTTGGAATGAGGTGAATATTGTATGAATAGTGGGAAAGTAGGTTCTCCTCTTCACATTAATTATATATAAAATAATTCATCCCACTTATTTGTCATTAGTCCATTTATTGTCAAAGCAACATTGAACATTAGGTATTATTCCTTTATTTTTGGTTAGGAATTCAGGGTCATTGAGTTCGATGTATTTTGTTCAAACTCTTCTTGAAACTACACATTTCCTATGTAGCACATAAATGAAGGGATTTCCTACATTGCTTGATACACAGTTCTCCCTGGGAATCCCTGATACCTTAGCACTTGGATAGTAATCTCTCAACTATGTGCCCTCTTTTGTGTCAAGATCCAGATGAGGTTGCCTTAGTACCTACCACTGGCCTAGGAGAAATGAGCATACAGCTTTAAATGTTTTATATTTTGACTTGAGATTAAAATAACTGAATATCTTTATAATACATAATAAATATAAATACATAATAATAATACATAATACATAATCACTATCTTTATGAAAAAAGAACACAAAAGTTAATGGTGGTAAAAATTCAGAATTTGATTGCTAGAGAAATCCAGGCTAGCCCTTCTTGGTCTCTTCCAGCCAGTGAGTATATCTTTGCTTGTGAATTATATACAGAGGCTGTACGAGGAACAGCAACCAAGCATCTAAATTAATGGCAATCTCACTCAAAATAAATAGGCTAATTAACATTACTATAATGAAAATACAAATCCTTACTCTGTGTTCTGGGTTATATAGTTTATTTAATGAAACACAGACATAGACATTTCTTTAACTGGGAGAAGTAATAGTTGTTAACACCAAATCATCTCTTTTTTCTGTCAGAGGCCTCTAGTATAGTAATGGCATCAAGAGCTCATTTATTTACTTTAATGCCTGGTTGTTTGGTGAAATTGAAAGTCTCTTGGGTTGCTTTAGGATTCCTAGAAATTTAATAGATACAGTGATGTGGGGAACATAGAATTTACCCTGGCTAGTTTTAATTAAAAAATGCAATACAGTGAAAAATAAAACCCTAGGTAGGCCAAAATCTTTTTTCTTCAGTGGGAAAAAAACAGACTTGTTTGCATTTACATTAATAATGAGGAACTATGGACCAAACAGAATGCATCTGTTCTTGCAGAAATGGTGATTTGTTAGTGCTAGAAGTTTTATTTCTTATTGATTAAGTCATAGATATAAAGAGACTGGATGTTCTTCAGTGTTCTGACTCAAAGAATGTTAAAATGAGACAATTTCAGAGGGGTTTGAATAAGTCTCTTGTAAAGGACAGGCATATACTGTGTGTTTTTGTCATAACTGTATTCTTCAAAAGTAGAGTCAGGTAATAAACCGGATGCCAACATGTAACCATTTATTTTTTAAAATCCCAATTTTGTGCTAGCAAACCACATTAGAAAACAGTGTTCCTATAATTTAAGAGTTGAAATATCTGGGTTACTCTCTGAGAAAACACAGCACATTGCATTATTTAGCATGTGGAACCTAAAAGGTCTAAGAACAGCAGGGCTTCCAGGTGACCCAAATGCCAAAGGAATATTTACACATTGTGTGTTATCTATTCTTAAACTTTCCTTTTAAAGATTTTGTTATTATAATTTAAGTGTGTGTGTGTGTGTGTGTGTGTGTGTGTGTGTGTGAGAGAGAGAGAGAGAGAGAGAGAGAGAGAGAGAGAGAGAGACAGAGACAGAGACAGAGACAGAGACAGAGACAAGAGACAGAGAGAGTACATATGTGTATGTACAGTATCCATGGAGGCCAGAGGCGTCTGGTCCCATCAGAGCTGCAGTTTCAGGCAGTTATTGGGAACTAAACTCAGGTCATCCGTAAGAAGAGTCTTTTCCATAGATATTCTTCACTATTCTTCATATGGCATGTTGGGTAACTTTTGTATTTTGTGCTACATGGGAGAAGACATACAGGAAACCAAACTCTGCTATTTGTTCCTATTCTTAATGTGATTAAAAGACTTGTTGGAAGAATTGTGACCACCCCTGTCCCCACTGATTGATGGGAATTTGGTGATCTGCCCAACCAACAATCCTGACTCTCTCTCTCTCTCTCTCTCTCTCTCTCTCTCTCTCTCTCTCTGTGTGTGTGTGTGTGTGTGTGTGTGGTTTGTTTTGTTTTCTTTTTGTTTTGCTGTTTGTTTGCTTTTTGTTGTTTGTTCGTTTTACTTTTTATTTAGTAAAGTGCATTGTACTTGGAAAATAGCTAATCTCTGGTTTTTATAGGTTATAAGGTAACTGGTAGCTTCAGGTAAGCAGAGGGGTAAAAACTTAAGCTTAGAGGCTCTGTAACTGACCCACCTAAGCAGATGACAGCAGTTTCTTGGAGTAGACGAAGTCTTGAAGCTGTGGAGACTTGTTTATTCATTGAAAATGCAGGGAATACACAATCACTCTTGGTGGAGGCAGAAGTGACAATACATGAAAGCTGTGTGACTAATATGTAACCCTCAGGTGGTGCTCAGTTAAGGTGAGCAGGAAGTTAGCATGTCACAATGTAAAGAGGCCATAAATGTGCTTGCACTTAGAGAGAAGTCTGATAAATGGGATAGAGAGGCCTGGGGATGGGGATAAACACTAGAAGCAGAAAACTCAACCCTAGATGTTTAGGATAGTAACCAAACATAAAAAACTGAGTGCTAAAGCAAAATGCCATTTGCTCAATTGCGACAGGGCAACAACATTGAATCAAACACATGTGATATTGATATTTTTTCATTCTGAAAATTGTTATCCACATAGATTAATTGGGATTCAGTGTAGTATTAGTGAGTTTCCACTTGAGGTGCTGTCTGCAATTGCATTGCCATCCTGCTTCTGTGAGGAGAGGAAGAAAGACTGCCTTTTACTCCATGGTTTAATGAATGTTAGTGTATATCTCACGACTGTAAAGTGTAGGGAGAAACCCTGATTATAGGTACCGCTGACGATGCCCACTTGGTCGTGGTCAGAGTTACAAAACAAGGGTTTAAGAAGAAGGGAGGTGCACAGGGGGCTTTCTTTCGCCTGGTTGAGCTGACTAGGAAGCATTTCTGGGTCTGTCCTGTTCAGGTGCAAACCTGGTCACTGGCTCCATTTCGTGAGTACTTTTCCCCAATAAACTACTATTTATCAACCTATCTCTGACTCCACTTTGTAGACATCTATAGTAAAGGGCACTCAGATATTACTGCCATGGGCACTTTATGTAAGTATAAATAGCAAGTGATACTTCAAAGCTAAGCAAAGACAGATAAACTCATTGGAACCTGGAAACTGGCCTTCATTTTGCATCAGCATTAGTGTTAGTGAGCCAATTGAAAGCAGCTGGATTGGTTAACTCAGATTTAACCAGATCTGTGATCTGTTCTGTTGTTTGTTCTCTGTGAAATCACTAGGCTGGATTTATTCTTGTTGTAATACCATGGCACTTCACTTTGAGTTCAGTAGCACCTTAGTCTTACGTTTTGCCTTGAACAACATGATTGTTTTCTGTACCTGGTTCAGAATCAATTTGGGCTACTTGTTGAATATACTTATTCTCATGTTTGAATTGAAATGATTAAGGAGAAACCACTCTGTTTTGACTCCATTTTGTATTTTCTTAGACAGTTTTTAGCCCTGTATATTCACACTAGCCACCCCCACCCCTACCAGAGTGACAAGCCTACCTTAGCAATATTCCATGGCCTTGACCATGGTCCAGATGTATTAACCAAAATAAATGGCATGCTATGACTAAAATAACTACCATTCTCTGGCAGGAATGAATGTTTCAAAGTTACTCTGACCCTCTTCTAACTTTGATGTTTTTGCCTTTTAGACTCTGTGCCCTTGAACTTGGGCACCAACAGACTTTTCAGAGGCACAAGCTGGCCCCTGGTCTTTTCATCAATAAAAAAGACTCAACACTTTTAACAAGCTTAATCAGTGAGGTTGTCAATTACCATCTTGATTGGATCATTACAAAAGGAGAACTTAAGATATTTTGGGGGGCAGGTCCTAGGCACTTGAATGGATGCTGTTGAGTGATGCTGGAAAGCTTCTAGATGCTTCTCCTTCTATGCTGCGAAGAGGAGCTTAGATGCCTCCCAGCAGGCCACATGTCAAGGTGTTGTGTGTGGAATCTGTGGGGAGAGCTCTATGCTCATCTTCTGTAGGCTTGGGTTTCATTCTGAAAATGAATCCTCCGGGACCACATGAACTAGGCAGGCCCATACATCTATCTCTACTCTTTAAGCAGAGGAACCAGAAACACAGCTTGGCCTAAACAAGGAAAAGAAAGGGAACCCTAGGTTCACATCTGACCCAGTTCATTTTCAGGTGCATGAGGATGTAGAGGCTCCATTTAGCCGTTGTGATTAAGGGGCATTGCCTGCAACAAAGCAGTTTCCCCTGTTCAATCTCACAGCTGCCCCCTTATAAACTCAACAGTACCTTGGAATTTGAAAGTTTTGGTTTACATCAATTAACTCATATTTATTGTATTAGTAATTGAAACTTAAATGTTAAACACTTGATTATCTGAAGAAAACAAAAGAAGGACTATATAGAGATCAACAATTTTACACTACTCCCTCCATGGGTTTCCCAGTGCTGAAAAAGAATCCATCCATCCATCCATCCATGGAGTCCAAACCAGAAAAGAAATAAATGTCATTTCTATTTGTTGATGACCTGATCCTATATTGAAAAATATCTAAAGGATCCATAAAAATATGATTAGAAATAATAAATGAATTCAGTGATTTAGCATATACAAAGTATAAATATGACAAATGGTTAAGAAGAAATCACTGTGCAGTGTTTTATCATTTATGTTGTCTCTCAGTTGAATGGTAATAAATGTTAGATGAGTTTAAAAGAGAACCCCAAGGTGACCTAACAGCAAGGGAATGTGTATATTAAAGAATTAGTCTTGTGTACAATAATCATTTGTAATTCCTTATGTAGAAGAATAAGGGAGTCAATGGCTGAAATAACCATAGATGAGACTGACTGACTTGCACCAAGAGCTCATCCTTAAGTTATTCTCGCTCACATCATTTCATCCTTCAGTATGTGTTGCCTCCTATGGTCAAAATAGCATTCTGGCAACCAGACCACATTTCCCAAGATCTCACAATGTGGTTGGCTGAGGGCACTTATATGTAAAACCCAAGACATTGTATTATGCAATCATCACCATAACATTTATTCACGTATTCATTCAACACATGCGGTTTGGGCTCTCCCTGGGCTTCAAGCCTGTTGTAGGCACATGATGAACATTGACTTTTGTGCTTGCTTGTTATGTGGCTCTTAAGTATTGAGCTGGTAAATTCTATTAAATGGCTTTATCATTGTTTATCAGTAAGATACCATGAGCTTAGAAATCACTAAATGATGAAGCTTAAATGAGTTTAAATGATAGGCAATATTTTTCATCAAGAGTAGAGTTTTTTGTTTTTTACATTCTGTAAGGGAGAAAATGGTCTCAATGAAGGTTTACTCAGTCTAAAAGAATTTGCCTAACTCTGATTGCCTAAGAGTCATAGAAGAGGATGATTACCTGAGTTTCAAGTTGATTCCTTGGAAATAACATAAAGGTGTTTTGCTTGTTTAAATGAAGCAGTATTGGGATGGAGTTCAAAAAAATTGTTCATTTAAATAAATGCTATGTTACTGATTTTATTAATGAAGACTACAATTTTCCAGATCCTTGCAAAAACATCTGAATGGCACAGACAGAACTAAGAATGGCTTTAGAGCAGATGGAGAAGGTGCCTGTGTAAGACCATGGGATGCCATTTCCTTGTAGAATAGAAAAACAGAAACTAGTATCATCCTGATGTATATACATATTTCTACCAAGGTATCTCGTTAGGAAAATGTTGGTTATCTTTCTTCCTAGTGAGAAAGGACAAGTATAAAGTACAGAAGTGAAAATTGGCTTGATAACTCAGAATCAAACACCTGAGACTTATCAAGCCAGTATACACACAGAAATTATTCTGTGACTGGAGGCACCTGAGCTTTACATCCAGGGAGAAATTTAATGCTGTCTCATAGAGCAGATGAAGGAAATCTCATTAAGTGAAACATCATATGGAATACTTAATTTTTGTATGTAATTGATAGATAATAACTATTTACATTTATGTGATGTTTTTGGCATTTGTATGTACTCTGGAATCATCAGCTCAGGGAAATTAACATATTCATTATTACACATACTGTTTCTTTGTAATAAGAACATGTAATTTCCATGAGGTATGAAAGAACTAGGGCTTTGCCATTTGTAACATGGGTGAAGCAAAAGATGTCATACTTAGGAGATAAACCAGGTACATAAAAAACAAATATCTCATTATCTCACTCTGAGAAGCAAAGGCAAAAATAGCCATACCCACAGGTTGGGGCAGGATAGGGTAGAGAGAGAAGGAAAAGATCCAGTTAGGTAAGAGGACTCTTCTCTGGAAGTTTAATGTGCACCACAGATCCACAGCTGATGAATTTTGGTTTTCCTTGAATAACTTGTTGGAAAATAAAAGCTACAGTAACAGTTCAGAGCTCTAGGATTTGTGTGAGTACTTGAACAGGAAAACAATTAACCCAAAATGATAGAACTAAAGAATTGTTTCCAAGGACCCTAGCACTATAGAAAAATGTACTGCTTTGAAATGAGAATTATCTTGTTCTCTTCCCCCTCCCCTTCTTCCCTTCCCACCTCCTTCCTCTCCACCCCTCCCCTGTGCTCCCACTTTGTTCAGGAGTTCTTGTTCCCCTCCCCTTCTTCTAGGGACTATGCAATTTTCTCTTTGGGTCCTCCTTGTTTCCTAGCTCCTCTGGCAGTGTGGATTCTAGACTGGTAATCCTTTGCTCTATGTCTAAAAATCATATATGAGTGAGTACATGCCATGTTTATCTTTTTGTGACTTAGTTACCTCACTGAGGATGGCTTCTTCTAGTTCCATCCATTTTCCTGAGAATTTCAAGATTCCATTGTTTTTTGTTTTGTTTTGTTTTGTTTTGTTTTTTTCTGCTGACTAGTTCTCCATTGTGTAAACGTACCACATTTTCTCTATCCATTCATCAGTTGAGGGACATCTAGGTTGCTTCTGTCTTCTGAGACAGGGGAATAGATGAGGGCAAGAAAGGAGATGCCTTGATAGAGGGAGACAGTACAGGTATGGAGAGAGGCCTGGCACAGGGGAAATGTTAGGTGATCCACAGGGATGACCCCAAGTAAGAATTCAAGCAGTGTTGGAGAAAATGCGATTGATGCCCTTCTGCTATAATGAGATTGGTGTCTACCTTGGTTACCACTCCTAGAGCCTTCATTCAGTAGCTGTTCAAAGCAGAAACAGGCACCCACAGCTAAGCACTGAACCTTACCCCTGGAATCCAATTGTGGAGAGGGAGGAGGGATGAGCATAGAAGCCAAGATGGTGCTGCAGAAACAGTTGACCTGACCTAAGTGAGAGCATGGAGACCCTAGTCATAAAGCTGCAGAAACAGCATTGGACCAAACCAAGCTCTCTGAATGTGGGTGTTAGCTAGGAGGCCAAGACAGTCTATGGGACCTCTAACAGTGGAGCCAGTCTTTAACCCTAGAGCACAAATGGACTTTGGGAGCCCATTCCCTATGGAGGAACACTATTGCATCCCAGATACAGCAAGGAGGGCCAAGGCCCTCCCCCAAACGATATGGCAGGCTTTGAAGGTCTTTGGAGTAGGGCCTCACTATCCCTGAAGAGGAGTTGGAGGATGGGTTGAGGGGTTGGTAGGAAACATGATGGGAGGGCGAGGGAATGGGGGGGATGGATATGTAAATATGAGTAGTAATTAAAGAATTTAAATAAAACAATAAAAAATGAGTTATGAATTGAATCTGAGGTTAAATTTTTAAGAAAAAAATTAAATGAATAATCTAAAAGTTAACATTAGGTTTAACACTCAAAGTTGCAATCCATATATATGATAACAAAAGTTGGTGGCTCAACATGGGAGGCAGGGCTTGTGGTTTTCTTGAAACATCCTGACTGCTTAAGTTAAGAAAGCAAAGCACAGAGTTCCTAACTGTGTGAATGTACATATAATATTGTGTTTATTTCTGCCTTCTTAGCAGCTCCAGTCCAATGACCTCTGGGTGTATTAACTAAAAGATTAAAGGCATAAATTATCATAAGTAATACAATGCTTCCATGAACAATATAAAAGAAAATAAGCCATATTTCCAAAGGAGTTCAGTTCATGCTGGCCATATTAATTAGTACTCTAGAGAAAATTACTATGTCCTTTGGCATATATTTATTATAATAGAAGAAAATTAAATTTTGCAGGGAGGGGCTTTAATTATTCATAGCCAACACAATAGTTCTTATATTTTCATTTCTCCATTTGTCATATCTTGTGAGTGGCTGATATGCTGCCTGGGACCTTCCCATGTCTATATTGCACACTTTACATCATATTATGGTGTACATTTTCTGTCAGGCAGGGTTAGCTCTGGAGGTTTGGTTGCATTCAGGGTTGAATGCCTCAGCAAAAGAGAAAATTCTTCCAAAAGGCATTCCGTGTCTGCCCGACTCTCATTAGGTGATGTCAGCAATCATTTGTATCAGTGCCTAAATCCAAGATCTCATTAAAAACAATGCATTCCAAAAAATAAATATGTATGTTTTCTTTTGTTTGGCATACCATCTCTTGCTTTCTCAGTTGTATAATTCTTACAGAAAATATAGGTAAAGTGTTTCCCCATTATCTAGTAGTATTTTAGATAGTTAATTGGTTTGACATTTTATATTTCTCCAAAGGTGACCACAGCTTTTACTACTATTATGAATTTAACTGTTATTACGGTTATGAGTTCAAGTATAAATGCATTCATTTTACTGGTTTTACCATTGTTTGGAAATATTTTTCAGGAAATAAGAAAACATACCCATTTATCCTTATGAATTTATGAATTTTATTTATACAGATAAATACAATTTAAGATGCAAAAATTAAAAAGATAATCTAACAACCTCCCTCTGCATTTCATTCCTGTACTCACTCAGCATGAGTCAGGAATGCTGTTTTATGACTATGTTGCACATAATAAAACTAGGATATGTAAAAGTAGAATTATGTCACTACTCAATTATTTTATCCAACAATTCACAGTGTTCTCTAATACCAGCATGCAAACAGCCAATAATACTGTCAAAAATAGTGTTGAAGTAGTTTAAGAATTTTTTCAGCAATTCTCCTTGTCTTTTAATTAGCTCCAATGAGGTAGCAGAATTATAGTGTGGCACGTCAATTGGAATAATTTCTCAACACTGGACATGGTTGTATAGGTTAGCTGTCTCTAAAACAAATCTAAGGAATAAAATGCTTGCTATCTAAAACTAATTAAACAGGATGTGATATTACAGATAGAAAATTCTATACTGGATTCAACAGGCATAACAGATGCAGCCTATGCCATTGATTAAATACATAATTTCATATCACCTGTTTTTAAACATTATAAATTTTATTTTATAAAAGCCAGTTTATGCCCTCCCACATTATTTTTTGAATGATAGGCTGATAGTTATTGACAGGTAAAGAAATGAAAGGTTACAGAGGTGTGATATAGTGGGAAATTACCAATATGGAGTCAGGTAGAAATACAAGGGTATTTAATAGGGAAAAGCCTTACTTACAGAGTGACATAGCCAGACGGCGTGGCAGCTGTCCCTGTAGCAAGCCCAAAAGTGAAACCAAAAGAGAAACGCAGTCCCCTGAAAATCTCACTCTACATCACCCTGACCACGCCCTCCCAAGCGTGGTCAGGCACACCTGTAGCCAGCCCCTAAGTAGGCATAGCTACAGCTTCCCCTACAATTCCCCTTTTAGTCTAAAAGAGGATTGAAACTTAACAGTGTAAAGCATCCAAAATTAACAATCATAAAGGTAAAATATAAGAAGATATAACAATCTGCTTATGTCACATCCTATTTTAACTAAACACAAAAGTCATCTGAAAGAGGTGTCCAAACCTGAACACCTCCTTCCAATCCCAACCATAAACAATAGGAAGCTATCCCTAACTAGGTATATACACTATCCTGAGCGACAACAATGGGGAAAGGGGCACAGCATCCTCCAAGTTACTTCCTGCTGAAATGGGACGACGATAGCTTTGTTGGGGTCCTGTAGGAAGAAAATGTTAGTATTGTGAAAGTCTTGAATGGCTTGTCTCCAGTTCATGTTAGATGGGATTTGCTTGATTGAAGATCTCACTTGAAATCCTCAACTTGATTGAAGTCAGTACCCGAACCTCTGGCCAGAGTGTCAGTTGAAATGGAGCAAGTTGGATCCAGTGCAGTCGAGGAGGTGTGGCCCATTTTCTTTCCAGGGTGTCCAGGGATTGCTGTCAGGCAGGTCTTCATTGGCTGTGTTGGACTCAAACATAAACAGTTAGCAGAGAAATGTTTGCTTGTGTATGTACACATGCTGGGGAATGCAACCATGGGAGCATAACAATTATGATGGGGTATACATCTTGAGAGAACGATCCAAAAAAAGACAAAGACAGTCCCCAAATTCTTCTTTTATTCTGTATTACATCAACTGGCTTCTTGATACAATATAGAAACACTAATGTTTAGTTAAATAACGTGCTTGGATTTTAGAGGAGGAAAGCCAAATCCACCTCTAAATCCAGCATTGGTTTAATTGAATAGGGACTAGGAAATGAAGAGAAATAAAGTTCTCTGAGAGACAGCTGTAAAGTTTACCGTATGGCACGTTCCTTTTGTTTGATGGTTATAGCTACCTTTTCTTCTTAAGTATCTACCCATGCAGTGTCCGTTGCCTTCTGGAGATGAGTTTTCCTGTGAGGATAAAAGCAAAGCACTTCCCTTTCCTTTGGGAGGTTTCTATATAGTTTATGAGATATACCTTAGTAGAATACCTGTCATTTGTCCTCATCCAGAGGTTTTTCCTTTTCCACTGGAATCTTGATCAACTTTGATGGTATCCAAAGTTTTTCTTCTCCTGTAGAAACCAATGCAAAACCCTGACCCCAATGTAACACATGTCCTGGTTTCCATTAAGAGGTTAGTACATCTTTGAGGTATACTGTCTGATTCAGTTCAGCAGTTTTCTCCGTAGTCCAGTGACTTTCTGCAGCTGTTTGTCCTTTCTCATTGGCATTAAGAAAGTTTAGTGTTAATAAAGCATTATGCAACCTATGTTTGGGGGGTTTAGTCTTCCAAGCTTGTTTGTTGAGCATCTCCTTAAGTGTTCTATTAGATCTCTCAACCACTGCTTGTCCTGTAGGATTGTGTGGTATACCGGTAACATGCTTTATGTTATAATATTTGAAAAATTGTTCTAATTTTGTGGAGACATATGCTGGAGCATTGTCAGTTTTTATTTATGCAGGTATACCCATACCTGTCATAACCCCTAGCAGGTGTGTAATAACAGAATCAACTTTTTCAGAGTTAAGAGCAGTAGCCCATTGGAACCCTGAGAATGTATCTATAGTATGATGCACACATTTCAGATTTCCAAACTCTGCAAAGTGACAGACATCCATCTGCCAAACCTCATCTCTCCGAATGCCCTTAGGATTACAACCTGCTGGCAATGGAGTTTGATTATACAAGGAACAAGTAGGACAGTTTCTCCCTATCTCCTTGGCTCGTTGCTGTAGGGGAAGCTGTAGCCACGCCTTCTTAGGGGCTGGCTACAGGTGTGCCTGACCATGCTTGTGAGGGCGTGGTCAGAGTGAGGTAGTGTGACTGCGTTTGCTCTTTCGGTTTCACTTTGCTTCTTGCTGTACAGACTGCTGCTGTGCCGGCTGGCTAGGTCGCTCTGTAAGAAAGGCTTTTCCCTATTAAATACCCTTATATTTCTACCTGACTCAGTATTGGTAATTTCCCACTATACGTTGCCAAGTGATGGAGAAGTCCTTTTTCAAACCTTTGCTATTTACATGATGTTTCTTATGAAATTCTGAGGCTTCTAGCACAATTCCAATTAATAAATGATCAATCTCATCATTGCCTTGTGCTAGTGGGCCTGGCAGACCCGTATGGGATCTGATATGTGTAATGTATATAGGATTCCTTCTGTTTCTGATTGTTTCCTGTAATTGTAAAAACAGAGAAGTTAATTCTGTATTATCAGGAACGAATTCTGTAGTCTCAATATGTAACAAGACTCTCTCTGCATATTGAGAATCAGTAACTATATTAAGAGGTTCTGTAAAATCCATAAGTACCATGAGAACTGCATATAATTCTGCCTTCTGTACAGATGTACATGGACTTTGAACTACTTTACTTACCTCACCTGCTTTATAACCTGCCTTACCTGATTTTTTTGGCATCAGTGTAGAAGGTAAGAACTCCAGAAATGGGAGTTTGTCTTACAATACGTGGAAGAATCCAGACTGTCTTTTTTATGAATTTAATTCTGTCAGTTTTGGGATAGTTGTTGCTAATTGTTCCCAAAAAGTCAGTAAGAGCTATTTGCCAATATTCATTATCCTTCCACAAGGATGAAACTTCTTCATTAGCTAAAGGTACTATAATTTCTGCTGGATCTTTTCCAGTCAGTTGATGAAGTCTTAATTTTCCCTTTAAAATCAAATCAGAAATCTTTTCTATATATGTCTTTAACTTTTTATTCTGTTTATGTGGCAGAAATATCCATTCCAATATAGTGTCTTCTCTTTGCATCAGAATTCCAGAAGGGTATTCTCTAGATGGCAAGATAACCAGAATACACTCTAAATTAAGGTTTATCCGATCCACGTGTACATCCAATATTCTGCTTTCTACCCATTGTAACTCTTTTTCTGCCTCAGCAGATAATATTCTAGGACTGTTTAGGTCCTTATCACCTTTGAGTGCCATTTTTAAATGCTTTAAGTCATGTCCTTCTACACCAATAATCATCTGTAATTGAGAAATTTCCCCTAAAAATTTCCGAAGAGAATTAAGAGTTTGATAACAATCTCTCCTAATCTGTAACTTTTGAGGTCTGATCCTTTGTAAGTCTATCCTGTAACCTAAATAGTTAATAGAATCTCCTCTTTGTGTCTTTTCTGGGGCAATCTGTAATCCCCAATGAGGCAGAACTTCCTTCACCATTTCAAACATACGTTCCAAAGTTTCCTTATTAGAATCTGATAAAAGAATATCATCCATGTAATGAGAAACAAGAGATTGTGAAAATTTATGAATTATTTCCAAAGGTTGCTGTACAAAGTGCTGACACATAGTAGGACTATTTAGCATTCCTTGTGGCAAAACTCTCCACTGATATCTCCTAACTGGCTGTGAATTATTAAGAGTTGGCACAATAAATGCAAATTTTTCGCTATCCTTTTCCTGTAACGGTATTGTGCAAAAACAGTCTTTTAGATCAATGACTATGATAGGCCATACTTTAGGTATTAAGGAAGGTAATGGCATTCCAGGTTGCAGAGAGCCCATTGGTTGAATTACCTTATTTATGGCTCTCAGGTCTGTCAGCATTCTCCACTTTCCTGACTTCTTTTTGATAACAAATACAGGAGAATTCCAAGGACAGGTAGATTCCTCTATATGTCCAGCATGTAGCTGTTCCTTTACTAACTTTTCTAAAGCCTCCAGCTTCTCAGAGGTCATAGGCCATTGTCCTACCCAAACTGGTTCATCTGCAAGCCACTTCAATGGCAGAGCCTTTGGCTCCTCTGAAGGTCCATCATTTATACCTATTTTCTGTACAGCAAGGATGGTTGGTAACTGTTTTCCATATCCTCTTACCAGATCTTTTCTACTGTCTAAAGATTGTACATAATTTGTATCTGACATTGGAGGAATATTAATCTGAGTATTCCATTGCTGTAAGAGATCGCGACCCCAGAGATTTCTAGCGATATCTGCCACATATGGTTTCAGTATCCCTTTCTGTCCTTCTGGTCCAATGCAGACCACCAAGTTAACACTCTGTCGAACTCTAGATATAGAGTTCCAATTCCTAAAAATTGTACATTTGCCTCTCTAACAGGCCATTTTTGAGGCCAAGATTTTTGGGTAATAATAGTTACACCTGCCCCAGTGTCTACTAAGCCAGAAATAATTTTATTTTTAATTTTCACTTTCAACTGAGGCCTTTTATCACTAATAGAAGCTTGCCAAAATATGTGTTTCTCATTTTGTCCATTCACACTTGATGCTTCATCACTATTCAAACTACCATCTAGAGCAGTATCATTTTTCACAATAGGCAAAGAACTATCTATTTGTCCTGTGAGAGATTGTCTCCAACTGCTACTTGGAATGACCCGACCTTTCTCGATGTGGGGGCCTTCTTGAGGCCCTCTTCGGGGTTTCCCGACCTTAACGGGTTTCCTTGTATGTCCCTGGTCGATCTACATTCATTGGTCCAGTGTCTGCCTGTCGTTGCCCGGCATGTCTCAGCTTTAACCCACAACAACCATTAAGTTCTACGTGAGTGGGGGTGTGTGGACCTGGAAGCTCCTAGCAACCCAACAGCGATAAAGACCAAACACAGGCATCTTGTCAACTTCAGAGAGCTCTCAGTTCCATGTTGTAGAACTAGAGTCATTTCTTTATTAGCCATCTTTTCTGGTGTTTTTTAACCATCCTGCCAACACCACGAGGGAACCATCTCTCTTTGTTCTCTCTGCTCTCTGGTCACTCTCCCCTAACTCCTAACCTTCCATCCTGACAAGTTACTCACACACCTCTGCCCTCCCTGCCCAGGTGAGGGCCTATTCACATGCTTAGGTCCACAGAGCAAATAAGAGGCATATTACCCTGAGGCCATGGTAAACAATAGTAGCCTTACTGGTATTAACAATACAATAATGGGCCGGAGCTTTCCGGTGCTACATGTTTAGTGAGACCAAAGACTGGATCTCAAAATATTCCATAGCGGAAATATTTTGGTCCTCCACATCTGCCTTCACCACATCTTCTACACAATCCAGAAGGCAGTGGCCTTCCATATAAGGCATTTTTAAAATTTGTCTATAAT
The DNA here is from genome assembly GCF_003668045.3 of Cricetulus griseus. Lineage (NCBI taxonomy): Eukaryota > Metazoa > Chordata > Mammalia > Rodentia > Cricetidae > Cricetulus > Cricetulus griseus. Next base: position 213,922,597 of record NC_048595.1, read on the forward strand.
TTCTCTTATCCCATTTTACCACAGTTGAAACATCTAGGTTCCTGGAGCCTTAGTGGTCTCCAGGGGAAGGCTCTTCCTACCCAAGGTTCTGGTTCATAGTAGTAGTAACCTTTAGCTTCTTGGTACCTATGTTGACCTCTGTAAGGTGCTTCTCCTTCCCAAGCCCTTACATCCTCACCTCTAGAACTTTTAATTTCCTGTTGCCGTTTTAAACCTTTGGAGATGGCTTCTCCTACCCAAGCTCCAGTATCTTGCACATTATAGTCAATGTTGGCTGCATACAAACCCTTCTTCTAGCGGAGCTGATCTGATCTTTAAAGGCAAATGATTCTTTTGCATATTTGGTTTGCATTTTCATAAGATATTATATATATAATTGATTGTCTTGTTTCTGGATCTGTTACCTGTAATTCTACTGCCCTAGTTTACCTTTGTAAGAAGTCCTGGAACTGTTCTGTAGGTCCCTGTTCTATTCTGGTATAAGCTTCTAGGCATTCTCCTGGGTCACGAACCTTATCCCAGGCATTTAATGCTGCTTTCCTGCATAGAGACAGTATATCATCATCATATTCAGCCTGAACCTGTGGGTCAGCATAAATACCCTGACCAAGAAGCTTATCTAGAGGGGCTTCAAAACCTTTATTTATGCCCTGATGCTCAAGGAGCTTTGCCTCTTCCCTTACTAATAGGTAGGAGAAGCCATCTCCAAAGGTTTAAAACAGCAACAGGAAATTAAAAGTTCTAGAGGTGAGGATGTAAGGGCTTGGGAAGGAGAAGCACCTTATAGAGGCCTTCCACTAGATTTAGCATGAATTCTCAAGTACAGCTGCTACCAATCATTCCCAATCTGTGGGTGTCATCCTGTTAAAGGTTGCCCATGAATGTAATAGCTGTTTTACGTATGGGCTATGGAGACCATATGAGACAACTGATTCTTTAATATTCTTAAGATCCTTCAGCTGTATAGGTTGCCATTCATAAGCCATCCATCCATGAGGGTATTTCTTAGAAGCTGGCTTTTCTACCATGGTAGCTGGGTACACTAATGGTGTACGAGTAACAACCTTAGAAGAAGAGTCACGATACCTGGGTGGAGTAGGTTCTTGGGATTGGAGTGATTCTGCTTCTGAGGCATCCCAATGATCTTTAAGCCTAGTAATGATATCCTTTTGAAAAGTTTCAATCTCCTTAATCATAAAAGATTCTAACATGTTAGTGAATCTGTAAATTGCTCTAACTGCTTATCTACATGTTTTTCTAGGTCTTTAATATGATCATCCTTAGGCAGCATCTGGATGGCATGGAAATTGCCTTCTAGATATTGGAGTCTAGACGCGAGGTCATAATTTGCTGATTTTGAGTCCTCAGCAATCGACTGTATGGACCTATGTAATCTGTCAGCCTTGTACTGTAAATTATCTTCCAAACATTCAAATCTAGACTCAAATTTCTGATCTGCTACCTTGGATGCTTCAATAACTGGTTGAATGGCATTGTCCAAGTCTTCAACCCTATCCTGGGTACTTTGCACCTTTGCATCTAGTTTCCAGGTAATATTGCCTATCTGAGTTTCTAGCTGGCTACAGATATTCTTTAGCTCGTCATGGTCTTCTGACAGCCTAGCAGACAGCCTATCCTCTAAGGCCTCAGACATGGAGAATCTCTCTATGTTTATCTTATCATAAATACGCTGCATCTCATTTTGGGTAACAGACAGCTCTGTCTTTGGCATATTAGACACAGAGCCAAGCTTATCATCCAATTTCTGTTCCACTTGCTGCACAATTGTGGTCTGACCTAATCTGTTCTCCAAAACCTCATTGCATAAAGCTGTTATTTCCTGCAAGCAGGTGGTGAGGTTATCTCTGTCCCTGTTCCTGAGCCCTCTGGCTAGTAATATTATTTGTACCAGCAAACTAACTGCCATTATGATATATAGGCTGGTAATTGTCAGACTAGCATCCTTCTCAAACAGTGAATTCACATAATAAGCAAAAATATTACCAATTTTAGCAAATGATAAATATTCTGCAATAATTTTACCTGATTTCTAATCCAGATGTAGTAACTATCTTTGACCAGTGGGTGGCACAGGTGTTCAGTTAGTCTGCAGCATTTGCTGGTGGTGGATGGCAGCTGTGGAGAGAGGTCACAAAAGCAGCTGCGCTTATCTTAGATAGTATACAGCCTTGTGGTTGCAACCACTGAATGAGGTGCAGCTTTAAGGCCACTGCAAGGACCGTGCTGAAAGCCGAGACTAACTCCTACTCTGTTCAAGGGCGGAGACCTCCAGGTGCGGGTAGGCAGCAGTCCAAGCTGGTCCCGAGTGCACGGTGGTAAAACCGTAGGAGGTCTGTGTGAGTCTCCAAGCTGGGAGCAGCTCAGTGGCAGCAGGTCAGCTGGGAGCTGGGAGCACCTGTAAAGAGAGGGACCTTTCCCCACCTAGGCTGCAGGCCCGGTGGGAACCACAGCCTGTCCCAAATGGGGTGTAGGTTTCCAATATCCCACTCCTGACAATCGGATATAGTGGGAAATTACCAATACAGAGTCAGGTAGAAATAAAAGGGTATATAATAGGGAAAAGCCTTACTTACCGAGCGACCTAGCCAGTTGGCATGGCAGCTGTCCCTGTAGCAAGCCCAAAAGTGAAACCGAAAGAGAAACACGGTCCCTTGAAAGTCTCACTCTACATCACCCTGACCACACCCTTGCAAGCATGGTCAGGCACACCTGTAGCCAGCACCTAAATAGGCGTGGCTACAGCTTCCCCTACAGTGTGGTGCATCATCCAGGCCAGATAACTGGAGTATAAATGCATTTCTGCAGAAATCTGATTGTTTATTCTGTATTAACATAACTGCTTCCAATATCTGTCTAGTTATGCTCAGTAAACAAGTGCCTTATTTTGAATGTAGTTGTTGATGGGCGTTTAAGTAGAGGGAAAATGGGCCTCTACATTCATATAAGCAGCTCACTACTTTTATAAAATGATGCAGTATGTTTGTTCTACAGTTATTACTTTGATTTTGAGCTCCCAGGAGACATATTTTGTAAATCAGTTTATCCTATCATCAGTTCAGTTGACTGTATAGTGGTATAAGCTGCTACCTGTTCAAGAACTGCTTGCTGAGCATCTTCTATGCCATGGAACTGGCTTGTCACCATCAACAGCATGGGAAGGTGATCTTTTTTTCTCACATTCTCAGGATGATCTCATTCTAGACTGGAAGGTGGAACTCAAAAGAGCAGTTGTAACATGTTTACTTGTATGATAGGCCATATGCTGCACACTATAGCTATAGCTGGACCAGGCAAGGTGCCAGATATACAACTAGGGACAGAGAGGCAAGCATCTTCAAAAAACCTTTGCTTGGTAGAGTGCTGGGCAGTCAATGGACCAGGATGAATATGTAAAGAGTGGCATGGTTCATTATTAAAAAAGAATCGAGGGTCCGCAAGTTCAAATATTACCTAAGACATAATTCTTTGTGGTTCCCTTTCCATAGAAAATACTTCAAAACCATTTAAAATATGCATTTATTAATATTCTCAAAAATTGACTTTGCTGACTTATTAGGACCATTGTTTTTAATTTACTGTCAGTGCAGTATTTCATTTTTAAGATACAGATATAGAAATGAAAATAAAGAACATTAATGTATAGAGAACAAAGTAGAATAATATTTGGAGATTATTCAGTAAATTTTACCAGTTTGGACTACTGAACAGACCACATTGATAACAATTACAAGTAGTGATATATATCTCATGGCATCAGTGTGTAAGAAAGACACAATTTGCTTGCTGTCCATTCTATTCTGAACCTTTTGTAGCATTGTAAAAATGTGCTCACTGTACCCTTCCTGAGGAGCAGAGGGGGGATGAAGTGGGAGGCTAGGGAGGGGAGAGGGAGAAGAGAAGGGTTTTCCAAGTGAAGCAGCCTTGTTTCAAAATTGAACTAATAAAAAATAATCTCTTGGGGAAAAAGGTGCTCACTGAAATTCTAAGGTTATAGTTCCTTGTTTCTATAAGTATGCATGTGTCTAAAGCCAACATGATTTCCAGCAAAGTAAACTTCAGTCATGTTTAGTTTGTATATATGCAAATTATAAAATTGTACAGCCTATAAAGTGAATTCTTGCATAGTAAGTTATAAGGACTTGAATTAGTACAATAAATGTATGCATTATTTTGAGGCTGGAGTTCTGGTTCTGGAGAAATCGTTCAGCTGTCAAGAGCACTTGCTGATTTTTCAGAGGATCTGAGTTCAGTTCCCAGCACCAACACTAGACAACTCACAACTATCTGTAATTCCAACTTCAGGAATAACAAGCCTCTTTGGCCGTTGTGGGTAATTGTCACACATGCACATCCTCCCACAAAAATAAAATAAACTTTAAGAAATGTCCTAATAACATTTACAAAGCTGTGAAGAGACACCATGACCACCTTAAATCTTATAAAAGAAAACATTTAATTGGGGGCTTGCTTATAGCTTCACAGGTTGGTCCTTTATCATCATGGTGTAGAGCATGGCAGCATGTAGGCAGGTGTGGTATTGGAAAAGTAACTGAGAGTTCTACATCCTGATCCAGTGAGAGGGGATGAGTAAGGGAGAGAGAGAGAAAGGGAGAGAGAGAGAGAAAGGGAGAGAGAGAGAGAGAGAGAGAGAGAGAGAGAGAGAGAGAGAGAGAGAGAGAGAGACTGGGCCTGGGGTAGGCTGTGGAAACTTCAAACTCCAATCTCAGTGACACACTTCCTCCAACAAGGCCACGCCTCCTACTCCTTTTCAGATAGTGGTGTCATTTCCCTGATGACTAAGCATTCAAATATATGCACCTATGGGGGCCATTCTTATCCAAACCACCATAAGACATAACATGTAAAAAAGAGGTTCTTTAAAAAGACTTCATGGCTTATTATTTATTGAAAGAAGAGAAGACATCAAAAAGAATGATGTGCAAAAGATGTTTTATATTTTTACTTTGAATTTCATTAAGTACTTTCTGATTGGTCCTTGGTAGGCAATGTCTTTGTAAAAACTGAAATTTAAGGTACAGATACTAAGGTAGAAAGTGCTCTGGAAGTCTGAAGACTTCTGTACGTCAAGAGCAAGGCCTGGATGAGCCAGGTCACTGAATGTCTGTCTCATCATACTCCACAGAGATGTAGAGTGTATCATGACAAAAAGTTTTTTTCACCAAAAAGGGATTTTTTTTGTATGGTTCTGAATTGGGATAATACCTGAAGAATATGGGTAAGACTATGAAGGGTATTAGCGTGACATGCTGCTGTTCCTCACTGCCAGACATGTCAGTGGAGAAGGAAGATCAGTGGAAGAGAAGCTGAGAGAGCTGAGATGCAGGAAGGGACGACATTGCAGCCTGCCTTGATGGAAACAGAGGGTAGCAGGTTGTAGGGTAAAGGTGAGCAGCAGAGAGACATAATAATTAAGAATCACTATCATCTATGAACATAGCTGAGCAAATGTCCTTGTGGTATGATTGTTCATCCTTTGGGTATATGTCCAAGAGTGATAGGGTCTTGAGTTAGATTGATTCCCAAGTTTCTGAGAAAATACCACACTGATTTCCAAAGCAACTGTACAAATTTTCTCTCCCACCAGCAATGTAAGAGTGCTCCTGTTACTCCACATCCTCTCCAGCATAGGCTGTCATCAGTGTTTTTGATTTTAGCCATTCTGACAGGTGTAAGATGGTATCTCAGAGTTATTTTGATTTGCATTTCCCTTATGGCTAAGGGTGTTAAGTACTTCCATGTCTTTTGGCCATTTGAGTTTCTTCTGTTGAGAATTTTCTGTTTAGATCTGTACCCCATTTTAAAACTGAATTATTTGGTTGGTATTTTGTTCTCTAGTTTCTTGAGTACTTGATATATTATGGAGATCAGTCCTCCATAAGATGTGTGGGGTTGGTGAGGATCTTTTTCCATTCTGTAGGCTGCTGTTTTATCTTATTGACTATATCCCTTGTCCTACAGAAGCTTCTCAGTTTTAGGAGGTTCCATTTATTGTTTGGAATTTATTGATTGTTGCTCTTAGAGTCTTGCTACTGGTATTATATTTAGGAAGTGGTCTCCTGTGCCAATGCATTCAAGGCTACTTCCCACTTTCTCTTCTCTTGGGCTCAGTGTGGCTGGATTTAAGTTGAGATCTTTGATCCACTTGGATTTGAGTTTTGTACATGGATATAGAGATGGATCTACTTGCATTCTTCTACATGTTGACAACCAGTTATATCCTGACCATTGGTTGAAGCATTATTTGTAATAGCCAGAACCTGGAAACAACTGAACAAAGGATAAATAATGCTGTACATTTACACCATAAAATACTAATCAGCAGTAAAAAAATAATGACATTTTGAAATTTGCAGGCAAATGGATGGAACTAGGAAAAACAAACATCCTGAGTAATGTATCCCGGACCCAGAAAGATAAATACAATATGTATTCACTCATAAGTGGATATTTGATATAAAGCAAAGGATAACCAGCTACAATCCATAACACTAGAGAAGCTAGATAAAAAGGGAGACCCTAAAAGTGTCACACACATGGAGGGCCCCAGGAAGGAAGAATAGTTAAGATCTCCTGAGGAACCTGCCAGGGAGAGGTAGAAGGAAGAAAATGGGGCATGGGAACATGAGGGATCACGAAGACAGAGTTGGAAGAGGGATGGAGGGGGAGAGCAATGAAAGAAATATATTTGGTTAGAAAAAAACCTGGTGCTAAAGAGCTTCTCAGCAATCTATAAGTATGACCCAAATAAGAGTCCTATCAATAGTGGAGAGGGTACCTGAATGGGCCTTCCCCTGTAATCAGATTAGTGACTACATAATTTGTCATCAAAGAACTTATATCCAGTAACTGATGGCAACAGAAGCAGAGACCCATAGTCAAGCACTGGGCTCAGCTCCTGGAGTTCAGTTGAAGAGGGTGAGAAGGAATCATATGAACAAGGGGTTGGGTCAATATCATGATGGAAAAACCACGGAGAGACCTGACCTGAGCCAGTTGGAGCTCACTGACCCTGGACTGACAGCTGGGGACTTACATGGGGCTGAACTAGACCCTCTGAATTTGGGTGACTGTTATGTGACTTTATCTGTTGGGGGTTGGGGAGCCTGGCAATGGCACCAGGACTTATCCTGGGCTCATGAACTGTTTTTTGGAGACTATTCCCTAAGTTGGGATGCCTTTCTCAGCCTTAGTGGGGAGGAGGGGCTTGGTCCTGCCTCAACTTGGTATGCTAGACTTTGTTGATGCCCCAAGAAAGGCCTTACCCCTTCTGAGGAGTGGATGGGGAGTGGGAAGGGAGAGAGGTAGGAGCAGGAGAAGAAGAGGGAGGAGGAACTGGGGTTGCTATGTAAAATGAAAAGTAAATTTTTTTGAATAATAAAATGAACCACTGGCCTTTGGGGGAATTCCTTTAACTTTTCAGAGGATGACTGAACTGGAAGTGCTATGGAATGAATCAATATGAAAGGCCTTACCTGGAAACCTCCCCAGAATGGTCATCCTTCAGTAAAGCCAGAGAAGGGTTAATGGCACACTGAGGGGGAATCAAAACAATAGATTAGAATTCATTTTCTTGTAGTAAGCAGGGCCCCTATCTTTCTAGTGACCGGAGGGGTGGAGCAGTGGCTGAAAGTGGGAGTCTTATGTTTGTGTTAGAAAATGTGGGTTAAATTGAAAATATTAACAATCCTGTCATTCAGGAACTTGTCAGTAGCAAAGAGAAACTTAATTGTAGCAAGAGGGATATTGCAAATGTTGCATGTTCTGAGAAAGCAGAGTGAGAAACATTGGCTCATGCAGTAGCAGCACCATGGACAGATCTCTAGAGGCCACTTCTTCCTAAACTGTTCTCTACATAGATAATAAATGGCTGCATACTACAGCTCAATTGGTCCTTGCTGGTGCTTGCCTAACGTACTTAAAGCCTGAACTTGATTCCCTGCACTGCAAATAAATAAATAAATAAATAAATAAATAAAAACAGGTTTGGTGGTACACACCTATAATCCTCTAGCACTGTAAAGGTGGAGGTAGGAGGGCCACCATTGGATACACAGTAAGTTTGAGGCTTTTGCTGGATATTTTCTTACAACTGTGAGAAAAGTAACTTATTCAACAGTCTACATTCATTTATACATTGGTATCCAAGATTCTCACATGGTATTTCTTTACTTGATGCACAGCCAACTACCAACCAATCTTGACCTTGAATTTACCTACTCCTGTCTACCTCCTTAGTAATTATATTTCAGATCATGCCACATGGTGTTATTATTAAATAGTCTCACTGTTTTCCTCATCTAAAGCCTTGTCCTCTTCCAACTAGATTCTAAACCATAGTTACAGTGGTATTTTGCACATTCAATTTTGTCAACTTACTTGCAACTTAAATTTTTTACATTTTTTAACAACTTTAATTGCTCTCAAGAGAAGTTTAAAACACTTTAATATAATAGAAACTTACTGCGTTACAGTTCCAACCCATTCTCTTTCTGTTGCCCTTCACCATCTCAAATGCAAAGCTAATGAATATGTTTTATTTCTAGAATGTATTTTATTCCCTTTATGGTGGTATTAACAATAAAACACAGGTCTCACAAATGCTGGACAAGGGCTCTACTACTGACCTGTACACCTATCCTAGTCATTTAACTATTATCTAAGCTTCATAAATTACCTGAAGGATCTGGACCTTCTTCTAGCACATAATTCCTATACTCACAATCAAGTACTCTGGTTTCCCACCCAGAGTCTCAGCTGATGTTCCAAATGAAGATGAATTTCACTTTTCCATTCTATACTGTCTTGTGATAACATTTGTCAATTTGAGTTATATTTTTTAGCTTGTCTGCATTTTATTTGTTATAAGAACCCAGGATGCCAAGCAATTTCATCTCTCTCTATCTATCTATCTATCTATCTATCTATCTATCTATCTATATATATATATATATGTGTGTGTGTGTGTGTGTGTGTGTGTGTGTGTGTGTGTGTGTGAGAGAGAGAGAGAGAGAGAGAGAGAGAGAGAGAGAGAGAGAGAGAGAGAGATTTCATGATACAGTCTGGAATGCTGGAATGCATCAAATCTACATATCTATTTACTTAGCCATTAATCCACCCTTCTATATTAGTCAGTTTTATTGCTGTGACAAAATTATTGTAAGAGGCTTGAATAGACACATCCCATGGAAGGAAGCATGATGGTAGAAATTAATGTGCTGCTATTCTCCACCTCATTGTTTGTAGAACAAGAAACTGACAGAAGAAAGGAAGGGGGGCTGGACTATAAGATCTCAAGATCAGCCACAGTGATGATTTCCTCCATTGAGGTTCACTCTACTTAGATTTTATAGTTTTTTGTAACAGTGCCATCATCTGGGGACCCGGTGTTCAAACATATTCCACAGTCAAACCACAACACCCTCTTAAATGTCATGTTACTTCTCATCCTTACTAACAGTGTTACAAATCCCCTGAAACCAAATCAGAAACAATGGTCTTCTCTTTATTTTAAAATTGAAACATTCCCATCACCTTTGGTTCATAACAACAAGGATGGAAGGGACTTTAAACTTTATTTTTTTTTCTGCATCTCATTTCTCACATCCCACTGAGACTTTCTGCTGCAGCCAAAGTAGCACTCAAAATTTTCTATAAAGGATCAGTGTCTTAGTCAATGTTCTATTGCTGTGAAGAGACACCATGACCACAGCAATACTTATGAAGGAAAATATTTAATTGGGACTTGCTTACAATTTCAGAGGTTTAATTCATTATCATCATGGTGGGTAGCATGAAGGCACACAGACAGACACGGTGCTGGAGAAGTAGCTGAGAGTTCTACATCCAGATCAATAGGTAGCACAGAGAGATATACAACCACTGATCTTGGCTTGGGCTTCTGAGACCTCAAGGCACACCCCCAGTGACATACTTCCTCTATCAAGGCCACACTTCCTAATTCCTCCAAATAGTGCCACTCCTCAGTGATCAAACATTTGAGTGTATGAGCCTATTGGGGGCATTCTTATTCAAAATAGCACATTCCACTCCCTGGCCCCCATAGGCTAATAGCCATATCATAATACAAAAATTCACTCAGTCCAACTTCAAAGGGTGCCACAGTCAATAACAGTCTCAATATTGTTGTAAAGTCCAAAGTTCAAAGTCTCTCCTGAGACTCATGATAATCTCATAACTTATAACCACCTATAAAATCAAAATAAAAAAGATTGCATACTTTCAATATACAGTGGCACATAACATACATTATCATGCCAAAAATAAGAAAGGGAGCATAGTGAGGAAATTGGACCTAAGCAAGAATGAAAACCATCTAGGTAAACTTCAAACTACATTTCTAAGTCTGAAGTCAAAGCACTCCAGATATCCAATTCCTTTCAGCTTCATTCACTACAACACATTCCTCTTTAGGGCTGTTAGCAGATCTTCTTGGCAGGTATCCATGGCTCTGGCATCTCTAACATCTTGGGGTCTCCAAGTAGAAAATCCTTCATTTCTTACCTAATGTTGATTGTTTCTTAGAGATTCAGGGACATTTGTTTCCTATTATCAACTCAGCTAAAACTTGTCCTAACTGTTGAGTCAGACCCTGCATTTTACATAGATGTGTCCATGCTTTACCATTTGTATTGGGTGTTTGTCACACATTTAAAGCTAATGGAGTATCCACTTAGCAGAATAATAGACATAGATTCTCCCTAGTCCTTATGACTTGTATAGTCACGGGTTCTTGGCCCTAGTTAGAGTGACAGGTGTGAGTTTCTTTTTGTGGAGCAGGATTTAAATAAAAAAATTAAAAAGTGATTTGTCATTCATATAGAATTCATGCCATTATTGTCCCAATGGATGTATCTATAAATAACTCAGACTAAGAATATATTGTTCCTCATAAGGTCACTCAGTTCCTGTTGTCTGGGAGAAATATGTGGAAGAAATCATTCCACAATTATAAAAGGAATTTGTATTAGTGTTGACAGTAAAAAAAAAGAGTGTAATGATAGTATAGAATCCTGAGAATAACAAATTCTAATATGTGTATGTAAGGACAGGGAGAGAGGGAGAGGGAGAGAAATATTGGAAGAGAGAAAGAGGGGCAGGGAGAGGGAGAGAGAGAGAAAGAACTATTTAGAGGCATTTGGGAAGGAAAAGGTGGTGTATGGAAAGAGAATATATCCCTGACACAGGGAATAGGGTGTTTAAGTCTAGTCACTTAAATGAATTCTAAGATAGTTGACTTGTTTAAGATTGGGAAGAAACCCTGAGACTTGGAGAGAAGAGAGTATGATATAGATGTTCTGTTTAGAGGTGAGCACAGTCTGTCTCCCATTTTTTGCATATATTAAAGAAAAGTTTATTTTTATTAAAATTTCTATACAATATATTTTGATCCTTTACCCCCCCACCCCAAATCCTTCCACATCCTCCCTACATCTCTACCCTCCCAACTTTGTTCTCTCTCTTTCATAAAAAACAAACAACAACAACAACAAAAACTAGAGGGAGACAAAAACCCAAGCATGGATGGGCAAAGGGCTCATTAAGTCCCATCCCTATATGAGAAGCTATTAATAAACAACTGATGGTTATGAGAAGGGTAGTAGGCTTTCTTCAGAGATGCAGGCTCTGTAGCTACCAAAACTCCAGTAGAGGAATAGAGAATCATACATTCATTCATATACAGGTAATGTTAAATGGACTCAGTGGGCATGGGAGGGAGGGAGACAGGGAGATACACACATACACACACACACACACACACACACACACACACACAGAGAGAGAGAGAGAGAGAGAGAGAGAGAGAGAGAGAGAGAGAGAGAGAGAGAGAGAGAGAGCATGAAGTTGGGAGGGAATAGTAGTAGAAGATAGGTAAAGAATTGGAGGAGAGAGGATGGAAGGTGTATTTAACCTGTTATAATTTGAATGAGCATAGGCTCATATATTTGCATGTTTGATCATAGAACTGTTTGTGAAGGAATGGGGGCTATGGCTTTGTTCAAGGAGGTGTGACACTGGGTGTAGGCTTTAAGATTTCAAAAGCCCACACCAGTTTTAGTTATCATTCTCTGCTTTGTGGTTGATGTCTCAAGACGTGAGTTCTCAGCAATAACTACAGCACCATACCTGCCCGTGTACTGTCATGTTATCTGCCATGATGGTCATGAACTCACCCTCTGAAATAATGAGTAAATCCCAAATAAACACTTTATTCTACATGTTGCCTTGGTCTTTGTGTCTTATCACAGCAATAAAAATGTAAAAAATCCCACATTATTGCATGTATTTGAAGATGGAGGTTTCTGTTCTGCCAGGTTCTACGACCCTTCAACCCTAAATAAACACATGGACACACACTGTATTAATTTATAAACTGTTGGCCAGTGGCTAGGGCTTCTTACTGGCTCTCTTTTAATTACTAACCTATAACTACTAATCTATGTATTTCGACATGTCCTTATCTTATTGGAGGGAAAAACAAGAAAAAGATATTGTGCTAGAGAGGTGGCTTAGTGGTTAAGAACACTTTTTACTCTTGCATAGGACCTTGGTTTGGCTCCCAGCACACATGTAACAGCTCACAACAGTCTGAAACTCCAGTTCCCAGAGATTGGATCATTTATTTTGACTCCCAGAAGTACCAAGCACACACATTGTGCACATACATTCAAGCAGGCAAACCACTTATTTTGTGTATGAAAAAGATTTACATACACATATTATGATGTACATTAAAAAGAAGAAATAGAAACAAAAAATTAGCTGTAGCAATACTTATACAAAAATCATTCAGTGTGTTCCTCTATGTGTATCTTTCATACATGTCAATTATTTTGTAGGGTAAATTTGCTGAAGTATCAATATTCTTAGCATTTTAGAAAAAGAATTTTATAGAGAGAGCATGGAAGGGTGGAGTACCTTCTACAGAGTAGCATGGGTGTGAGGATCCAGATCTTGATACATGGCATCTGAATTCAGAGCCTGCTCTTCCATGACATCACTGCTTGCTAACCACTTAAGCAGGTCATAGCCCAGGAGGTGCGATATTCTATATGCATTAAAATAGTCCTTAAATAGTACTTTATGATTTAGATATAATGTTTGCAGGACAGAAATTCATAAAAATTCCTTTGACATATGAAGCTCTATCTGTGATTTCAATTGTGTAAAATAAAAGTGTGTACATGCATGATGAGATTATGCATCTGTATCAGGCTACAATTCACTGGAGGCTTCCTTCCTAGATCACAGAACTCTGTCATTCCAAGGGGCCCTTTTCCAAGCCAATTTCACTGAATACATACTTCAGAAACAACTCTAACTACAAATCTCAAAGACAGATCTTTCAAGTTACTAAGTGCTGCATAAAAATATTCACAGGCTTGCTTGAGAAGCATTTTTCTTCTGTTGAAATACTTGGAGCTGTTCAGGAGAAAGAAGAAGGCTGAGAGAACAGGCAGATGGGAGGAAGGAATTGAGTGACCTTAATGCTTGGGAAGAAAACATCATTCCTGGGCAAGCTCCAGGGATGTGTAGACAGTCCTAGTGCCAAATAGTTCTCTTGTTGCTAACTCACATGTGTGTGATCACATTCTCTCTTGTTCCCTAGACTCTCTCTCTACCTTTATTCATGGCATCTGAAGCAATTCCATGGCATCTGAAGAATTCCAGAGAGGTTGTGGCTAAGACACCAGTGAGGTAGCACCTAGAGTATTTTTCCTGTTATATAGACAGCCAAACAAAGGATAGGCAATACAGCAAAATTCCAGACATGCTTGATTAAAAATGCTGATGATAGATAATTTCTATTATTCCTTAAGCTTAATGGTATTTTCAAACTCTTCTAGAATATTTAACATTTATGATCGGAAATAAGTGATCAAAATAAAAATATAATCTTATTGATATATGTAACAAGTATATGACAGCCCCATCTTATAGTGGATATGGCTAGTGGAAAGCTTGCAGCACTCCTGAGGTGTCTTTGAAAGTCTTATTCATAAACAAACAAGCTCTGAAGCTAGAAGTATTCACTGTGATGCACAAGCACATTGATTTTGGCATTGACTGGAGAGTCTTAACTTCAAGAAGTACTAAAATAATTATGTCTTTTCTCATATTCTAACCTTCCATCCTGGATTTTGGTCTATGATTCTTTCTTAGTCCCTCCTTCCAGAGTGGTTATCTCAATTACATTTAGACTTATTTCATAACTAATTAATGACTATCCAGATGCAGAAACTGCATTTCCATACTTGAGGATCAATGAACATTTAACTCATTGGACCAAACAATTTGGCTGCATGGGTACAGCTGATAACCATTGGAACCACTGGAAGAAATAAGGTGGTAGAAGCAGATCAATGCTTGGCATCTGTCTAAGGGGATCCCATGTATCATTTTGAGCATCTGAACTTGGGTGTTACTGAGGGGCTGTATTAGTTCTGTTTTAATTTTTAAAACAACCTTATTTTACATATCAATCCCAGTTTCCTCTCCTTCCCATGTGCTCCCACTCACCGTCCTGTCCCCAAACCATCCCATCCACTCCCATGAGGCCTCCCATGAAGAGGCCTATGACATCATTTGGAGCAGGACCTGGGCCCTCTCCCACCCCCTTGTGGTAGGCTGAGCAAGGTATTACTCTGTAGGAAATGGGCTCTAAAAAGCCAGTTCATAAGCTAGGGATAAATACTGGTTCCACTGCCAGTAGTCCCACAGACTGCCCAAGGCCCCCAAATGTCACCCACATTCGGAAGGTCTAGATTGATATTATGCTGGTTCCCCAGATGTCAGTCCAGACTCAGTGAGCTCCCACTTGCTCAGGTCATATGTTTCTGTGTGTTTCCCCAGCATGACCTTGATCCCTTTGCTCATATTATCATTCTTCCCTCTCTACAACTGGATCTGCTTCCATCAGTTTCTGGATGAAGGCTCTATGGTGGCAATTAAGGCAGTCATCAATCTGATTACAGGGGAACGATAGTTAAGGTACCCTTTTCACTATTGCTTAGATTCTTAGTTGGAATCATCCTTGTGGATTACCGGGGATTTCCCTAGTGCCAGGATTCTCATGGGGTACCATAATAACTCCCTCTTTCAAGGTATCTCTTTCCTTGCTCTTCCTCTCTGTTCTTCCCCCAGCTCAACCCTCCTGCTCCCTCATGTTCACTTCCCTGCTCCCCTTCTCCCCTCCCCACACTCCTGCCACTGCCCCTCCCCTCATGCTCACAATTTACTAAGGAAATCTTATCTATTTCCCCTTTGGGGGGTCCATGTATGTCTCTTTTAGGGTCAAAACAACTCTGAGATACTATCTTACACCTGTCAGAATGGCTAAGATAAAAAACACTAATGAAAGCTTATGCTGGAGAGTATGTGGAGTAAGGGGAACACTTCTCCATTGCTGGTGGGAATGCAAACTCATACAGCCACTTTGGATATCAGTATAGAGGTTTCTCAGAAAATTGGGAATCAATTTACCTCAAGACCCAGCAATTCCACTCTGGGGCATGTACCCAAAAAATGCACACTCATACCACAAGGGCATTTGTTCAACTATGTTCATGGCAGCATTATTTGTAACAGCCAGAATCTGAAAGCAACCTAGATGACTCTCAACTGAAGAATGGATAAAGAAAATGTGGTACATTTACACAATGAAGTACTACTCAGCAGAAAAAACAACAACATTGGAATCTTGATATTTGAAGGCAAATTAATGGAACTATGAGTGAGATAACCCAGACACAGAAAGATAAACACAGTATGTACTCACTCATAAGTGGATATTAGACATAAAGCAAAGGACAAGCAGCCTACAATTCACATGCCAGAGAAGCTAGGAAACAAGGAGGACCTTAAGAGAGACATACATGTAATAGTACTTATTTTCAGATGTTGTTGTTTTTAGCTTTTGAGCCAGGGTTTCATGTAGACAAAATTGATCTCCAACTTGGTATATAGTCAAGGATCACCCTCAGATTCTTGGTCTGAGTACGTCATCTTGAGTAGTTGGATTACAAACATCTACTGTCCTGCCTTTACTTGAACATTGACTTAGGGCCCATGTGTATCCAATCAGTACCAGAGAAGGGATTTTAGAAAGAAAATGGATTCACCCTTTAGACTAGAGTAGAACAAATAGTTTATTCAATGTCCCTCCAAGTACACCAGCCTTGGCACTAATTGGAATACAGCTCATAGAATGAGGTTGTATGGATCTCTGAGAGAAGTATGTTTACAGTCTGAGTGAGTTCTTTTGTGTGTCATTTCCTGGCATATAATTTATGCCATGGTGAGAAGAACAGCTAGATCAATCAGTATACAGTTCTGGAGGGTTAATATGAGATACTGTGTATTGATTTTCAGTTGTGTAATGTCTGCATTGCAGTTAGGGCTCGTGTAAATCCAGTCATGCCAAGAGGGGCAGCAGTAGTTGAAGGGCTGGGTTACTGGGTGCTGAGTCACAGCTCTGTGGTATCAGGGAGCAGCAATCCCTTAAATTTTATTATTAGTATTAGTATACTAATGTTTTGTCCTGACCTGCAGGACATCAACCTGGGACAAGAGAGTCAGGGATAGGGAATGGGGACAAGAGATGCAGAAAGAACGACCACAGACAGAATTCTGATCAAGTGGCAAACTTTACTTTTATTCTCAGGCTAGCTTATATAGTCGGTAGAGCAGGATATGGGGAGGGGTAGAATGGGTTGTTTGTGAGCCAGGCATTAGTTTAGGCAGGATATTAGGAAACCACAAAGAGGATGTTTGGTAGGGTAAGGAGTTTATGAGTAAGAGGTCCAGGAAGGGTTGCCTAGGTGACTGAGCCTGTGGGTGGAGGACTGGGTCTTTTCTTGAGCTGAGGGTCTAAGGAGCTGCTATGTAAAGGTTAATATACAACTATGTGGCTGGCCAAGAATGTCCTAGGATCTCATTCCAAGCCCTGAGATCTTTGGATCCCAACAATGTTTCAGTACAGAACTTTTTAAACAAAATTTTTACTTTTAAAAAAATTCTCTTCCCAACTCCCTTCTTCCCCTGTGTCTTCACTTGTCAAGTAGCCTTCTTCCCACTTTCATACCTCATATGTCCTTTGCCCTCCCCCTTTACACACACAGTTTTCAATTTTCTGCTCTGACCATCTATTGAAATTGTTGGTTTGTAGTCACTCTCATCTTTATCTGAACACATACAAAATACAAAAGTTAGTGTCTGTGTGAGAGAGAACATGTGGATTTTGTCTTTTGGCATCTGAGACACTTTACAATATACTTTTAAAATTCATTAATTTTCTTGAAATTTTTGTAATTTTATTTGCTTTTTACAATTGAGTTTAATTCCATTGTGTACATGTCACATTTTTGTTATTTACTCTTGGGCTAGGCATCTAGACTGCTCCTTTTTTTTTTTTTTTTTGCTATTGGGAGTACAATAGCAATAACCATGGATCTCAATGGCAGGATACAGAGTCCTTTGGATGTAAAGCCACAAGTGTTAGAGCTGGCTTTTATTGTCCTATTTTTATTTTTTTGAGGAACAGATCTACAAAATCGCTGTGCAAGATAACACTTTCAGAAGCAGTAATGAGGGGACCTCTTCCCTCACTTCCTTGCCATCATTTGTTGTCCTCTGTTTTCTTGATCAAAACATTTTGACTGAAACTGAATCTCAAAATTGTTTTGATTTGCATTTCTCTCACAGTTTAGGCTGTTGAACACTTTAAAAATTATTTGCCCATTTGTGTTTCTGCATTTGAGAATTATCTGTTCATTTCATTAGTCCAATTATTGTTGTAGGTTTTTTTAGTGTACTTTTTTACTTATATTATGTTCTAAATAACCATCCCTTCCCTTCCATGTTGTCTGGTGCCCTTTTACTCTGTGGATAGTTTTTTTTTTTTCTGGGAAAAATCTCTTTATTTTATATCATCCTGTTTTTTGATCTTGGAACTATTCTGAATAATAGAGTCTTGTTCAGAAAGTTCTTACACCTATAACTTGAAATGCTTTTTGTAGCTGTTTCACCATTTCAATTTTGAACTATGGGTTTTGTTTAATTTTTTGTATTGATTTTAGTGCAAGGCTAAAGATGCAGATTGAATTCCCTTCTTCTGCTGTTATCCAGTGTTGCCAGCCACATTTATTGAATAGGCTTTTTCCTAGAATATTTTTTATGCTTTTGTCAAAAATTTAGCTGGCCATAGCTGGCTGGTCTATTTCTGGGTTCTCCACTCTATTCCATTGGTCTACATGACTGCTTCTATGGCAGTAGTGTGTAATCTTTGTCACTACAGTTCCTGAGATTAATTTGAGGTCAGGTGTTGCCACTCCTTCCCCCCTGCAGTGTGGCTTCTCCATTGGATTCCTTTGTATGTGTCTTTTTTGTTTTATATGAATTTTTTATAGTCTGGTAAGAGTACCATTGAAATATTGATTGGATTACATATGTTGATTGGTTTTGATAATATATCTTTTTCAAATATTTTGCTGATCCAGTAACATGAGATATCATTCCCACTAGATATCTTCTTTAGTTTCTTTCTTCAATGGCTTAAAGTAGGGAGGTTATAGCATTCTGATACTAGCTGGTGGAATTCTTGAATAATCCTTGTAAAAGCTCTCTACAAGGAACTGAACTATTGTCTCGTCTTTCATTGATTGTCTTCCCTCTAAATAGATTTTAAATCATTTGCCATGTGACTCAAATATGTACATTGTGTTTTAAAATGATGTTCTAAAGCTTCATACTCAAAATGTGTCAAAAAATTAACAGGGTTAACTTCTGCAAAGAAGCTGTGGTCAGTGTACAGCATGAAATTTCACTTCAGCCATACTTTTATTGATATCCCAGGAAATTCCTTGTCACATCATACTTTGGGATGCATGAGTCTAGATTAACTGCATACATGCTGACCTTTACAGTTCAACTTAAATTCATTTTGAAGAAGTCCACTAGTCCTTCTATAGTCTCTCTAAACTCTATTTCAGCATTTTAATTAATTTATTGATGAGTTCATGTGCTTGCATGTTCATGTGTGTTTAGAGGTTAGAGCGCAGCTTTTAGGAGTTGGTTATTTTGCTGGAAGATCAAACTCAGGCTACAAGACTTGCTTTTAGGAACAACTTTACCTGCTGAGACATCTTACAAGTCCTCCTCAATCTCTCTTTCTCTTTCTACACACACACACACACACACACACACACACACACACACACACACACACAACCAGATTGTAAGGTAGCCTACAAGACTCAAGTCAAAAAGTAGCAGCATCCCACCTTTTCCTCTATTCTTCTCCCCAGAATTCTCCAGGTATTTGTTTTATACTCATAAATATTGTTTTTGCATTTCCATCATTTCTTAATTGGAGACAATATCTGTTAACTTCACTCTCAACAGTAGACTTTAGTAGTCTCTCATTTCTGCTTTCTACCCACATAATCCTCTCTAATTAGTTACAATTTTTTCTTAAATCACTATTCAGTGCATATACTGCTGTAGCTCTGGAAACCCTGTGCATTTCTTTCCTACACAGTGGGGATGTTTGTCCTCTTTATTTCCCCCTTCCCCCTTCCCACCCTTCTTTAGCATCCAGTGGGAGTTGCATTGAGCACAGTAATCACCCTTTGATGTAGAAATCATGTACTTTTAGTTCTAGGAAATGTATTTGTATGGTTTCCTTGAAAAATGTCTTACCTGAATTTTGCAGGTATGTATTTTTATTGTTGTTGTTTTGTTCTAGAACATGATGGAGCTTGAGAAATAAACTTCCATAACATTTTTCTCTTCATGTTTGTTTATCTTTCATTGTTCAAATTTTTCATATTTTGGAACCCTTCTACCCACCTACTAATTAAAGCAGTGTGTATAATTTCTATGCATTTCTCTTTGTTCTCTGACTACAGTGAATTTTACACTATTCTGCTTTTGTTCCTTAACCATAGTCCATTCCTTAACCATAGTCCATTCCCACTGTGGTAGTTTGAATGAGAATGGCCCCTGTAGACTCAAGTATTTCAATACTTGGTCCCCAGTTGGTAGACTGTTTAAGAAGGATTAGGAGGCATGGCCCTGTTGGAAGAGGTGTGGTTTCAAAAGTTCATGCTATTCTCATTCTCCTACTTATATACAAGGTATAAGCTGTCAGTACTGCTCCAGTGGCACACTCTCCTTCCTGCTGCCATGTTCCCTGCTGTGGTGGTCATGGACACACCCTCTGAAAATATAAGTGCTTCCCCCAAACTCTTTCTTCTATAAGTTGCCATGGTCATATTTTGTTATCATGGTAATAGAAAAGTAGTAATTGCCAATGACATTATTTGAGATTTCCTTTTAGTCACTATTGTTTATACATTTCCCATTTGTTTTTATTTTTTATTTTTTTCTCTTGGGAATCTGCTCATGCAATGTAGAGTGGGCCATAACAAATTAAATTGTTGAAGTGTGTGTGTGTGTGTGTGTGTGTGTGTGTGTGTGTGTGTGTGTGTTCAGGACTTTGTAACTGGTACATTTTTGTAGATGGAAGTTTCTGTCCTGCCCAGTCCCACAGCTATTCAGTCCCAAATAAACCCACAGATGCTTATATTAGTTATAAACTGTTTGGCCAATTGTTCAGTCTTATTGTTCTTGCAAATTAAATTAACCCATAACTCATTTATTTTCTATGTTTAGCCATGTAGCTTAGTACCTTTTCTCAGTATGGCATTCTCATCTTGCTTCCTCTACATATGTCTGGTGATTGTATCTCTGCCTTCTTCCCAGAATTCTCCAAGTGTGGTAACCCTGCTTGGTTACTGGTCAATCAGCATTTTATTAAAACAATATGAGTGACAAATCTTTACAATGAAAAAAGAACATTATCCTACATCAGTCTTGGGTTATCTCTTTCATCTTCTCTATGGAGCCATTTCTGTGGAAGACCTCCAATGTCTGTGTATTTATGATTCCAGAGAAAATTCTTCAGACTTATTTTGAGAATAGGAATCTAGGTGCTTGAATCCTGAAAGTTCTATTTAGTATTTCATTTAGTTTCTTGGCTTTACATTTTCCTATTTTCAGCAGGGCCTGGTACTCTGTTTGATGGTCATTCCTCAAAACTGTCCATACTTGCCAAATTCCAAAACTGTGATGAAGTCAAGCTAGCTGCATAGAGTTGCTATATGGGTAGAGTAATGTTTAGTCAGTTCCTAGCTGGCCCATCTATCTAACCTGAATATCCAGGCAGGTGAGTAATTACAAACATCCAAAGCATTCAATCTCCAAAGCCTCTGCCCTGGCAATATAGTTTAGTACACTGGAAATAAAAACATCAGCTGAACTCCTTTTCTCATGGAATACTGACACCAAAATAGATAGTTCTAACAATGTGTTCAATAGAACAAAATAATTGGAAATGCCTCAAACCAAAACTAAAAGAAAAGGCATAACTGGTCCAAGGTTCCACTTCTTTCCTCTTTACAGAGTAGACTTCAGTGAGTTGTTCTGGGGAGACCCTGGACAGCCACACAGAGGCACAGGAAATGTGCACACTGAAGGGTCTGACTGCTTCTTATGGTGGCATCTGAGCAAGCTTCTGTCCTTCAGTCATGACATCACTTTCACAACTGTTGGTTGTGAACCATTTTGAGACTCTGGTTAGATTCTATTGCTGCACAATTCCTACAACTGAAGATCAGGGTTCATCTCTCCTGAGTTTTCCGAGCAGTTACTCCAAATATCTGCTTTTCAACATTAAGACCCTATTCTGATTAATCCCTCTCATGTTTCTTTGGTTTTTTGCTTTGTGAGCCTCTTAAGGATTACTTTATTTTCTGCTTTGAACAAGAAACCCCTAGAAACCAATTTTTGGAAAAGATTTTTACTCAGGAAGAGCACAACAGATAAAATAAATGATTCATTTAAATAGATTAAAACTAATTACAAAGAGGTAAATCTGAAGGCTCACTTTATAAACATTGGGAAACAACTCCAAATGTTGGAATTCACTGTAGGACTGGCTCAAGTGTCCTTTAAAGAACATCCTTCGAATGCCTTAGTTTGCTTCTGCAAATAATGTCCTTAAGCACAAATGGTTCTAGAGAGCAAGGGACTCTGGGGAGACTGCAAAGGACAGGAATAGGAAACACATGATTTTAGCAACCCCAACCCGACAGATTTACCTTCCATTTACATCTGGATATTTAACTTAGTTCATGTGAATCTGTCATATGAATTAATAAGAGACCCCCCCCCCAGACAAATCTTTGCTGCTGTATGTAATGCAACAGGGCTACCATGAGGCTTTAATTTCAGGTTAATTACCCACACACACAGCATCTGCCTGCACTCCCATGGGAATAAGGCATTGCATTTTGCTGCCCCCTGGCAGACACTGTGTTTACTGAATATTATGAATTGCACTAAGTGGAATGAAAACCAGATAGTGGCTACCATGTGCCTCAATAGATGATGGGATATTCCTTTAGTTTTTGTTGTCTGATGAACAAATACTACCACTTTCACAGGATTTTAATTGGGACTTTGGTGTAGCAAAGACAACTTCTCTGAGTTCTTGGCTCTGATTTCTCTTTCAATGGTGATAGGTGAGCATGATTAATAAATAACATGACAGAAGGTTTACTGCCAGCAATGAAGATACATTATTTTATATTCAACCTGCCAGTTATGAAGCTAAAGAAGGATACATTTCAAGTTCATTGTCTTCTTAGAGGTCATTGGGACAAAGAACATTTCCAATAAAACATTGATTGTACATACATGGAAGAGGAAATGTGTTGGCCTGGGAAAGGGACCATACCTTCCACCTTTTTGTGTTAAATTGCTATTGGCACATAAAAGAAATAATATATTATCAGACTCTTCCATGTGACACTCAAGTCTATGTGATTACAGATCCGTAGAGTTGATGTACACAATGAAGGCACTGTACAATATTAAATACCAAACTCTATGTCTTGCATTTTAGGCAGCAGAGAGATAATCTCAATGATGACAAAGGAAAAGACACTTGTTAACTTCAGAAGTTTTGCTATGTGGAATATCTGATAAGACATCAAGTGATGGGGAATGTCCTTCTGTGTATGTTTATCTTCTTATTGGTTATTGAATAAAGTACTGTTGGCTAATGAAGAAGCAAATTAGGCAGTACTAGGAATCAAGGAGTATTCTGGGAAATCTAGTAAAGACGTGGTGTTGTGATCCAGGCAGGAAGTGACATAGCACGCAGACTCATATATAAGCAGGGACAAACAGGAAGTCGTCCTTTTTCTCTTGCTCTCTTGCTTTTCCTCCTGCTCTCTTCTCTACAGAGTAGCCATGTAACCACCAGAAAGACAGGCTGCAAGGCTGGAGTCCTCCATAAGATAAGTCTTATGATTATGGTTGATAATTAAGACTGAGCTAGCATATAAGAATTCCTAGTCAATTTGCCAGCAGCATTTGTAAACTAATATAAGACTCTGTGGGTTAATTGAGGCCTTAACACAGTGGGCAGAACTCAGGCGGCTTGGCAGAAAGCACCCACATGGTGGCAGGGCTCCGGCAGATGGAGTAATGACTTATCTTACAATCAAGTGAGAAACAGTTTTCTTCTTTCTGTATCACCTTTTCTTCTGGATGGCTCTGGACTTGGCAACAAGATTCAGGATAAAGGAGGTCAGAGATGAACACCAGATTAAAGCATCAACCAATGGCTGTGCCTCATTGTGATTTGCTCAGTTTCCTTGGGACTGTATGTAACATGTTTGTGAGCTTGGAAAGGACTAAAGACAACCTCTGATGACATTTCTTAGACACCACCCAATTTTCCTTTATAGGGTTATTCTCTCACTGTCTTACTAACTTGAAACTCTTAAAATAGGCTAGTTGAAGTGACCAGTAAGTCTGAAGGATGTTCTTGATTCCACCTTCCCAACTTTTGGATGAAAAGTATATACCACTAAACTGGGCATTTCTTTTTTCTTTTACTGAGTTCTAGAATGCCAGTCCCTCACCAGGCAGTCAAGATTTCTAAATGAGATAGAACAACTTTTTCTCAGTTTGTATCTCATGACTCTGGCAGCATTGGGACAATCACTTCAATTAAACTGTGTGTGGAATGTGACCCATGGGGGATCTTTGCTATGTTACATATTCCCAACTGCATAATTTCTTGGAACTTTGATAGTAATAAACTGATTTGCTGCCCCATTGTAGACAGTAGAAAATCTAGTTTCCTCATAAGATTCCTTGAGAAAATCCCATATGTAGGTGCTCTGCTTTCACGTAACACAACTAAAATGCTATACACAATTATCCCTTCCTTAAAAAAGGCTTCCCCAAACAGTTGACAAACCTGTATAGCAAGAACTTTGAGACTTTAAAGAAAGAAATTAAAGAAGATACCAGAAAATGCAAAGATCCCCCATGCTCTTGGATAGGTAGGATCAACATAGTAAAACTGGCAATCTTGCCAAAAGCAATCTGCAGATTCAATGCAATCCCCATAAAAATCCCAGCACAATTCTTCACAGACCTTGAAAGAACAATAATCAATTTTATATGGGAAAAAAAAGACCCAGGATAGTAAAAACAACCCTGTACAATAAAGGAACTTCCTGAGGCATCACCATCCCTGACTTCAAGCTCTATTATAGAGATATAGTCCTGAAAATAGCTTGGTATTGGCACAAAAGTAGACAGGTAGACCAATGGAATTGAATTGAAAACCTTGATATTAACCCACATATCTACAAACAACCAATTTTTGACAAAGAAGCTAATATTATATTCCCCTTCCTTCTATTAAAGGAAAAGGCCAAGTTTTGCAGCAAAGGGGGATAGAGGCCTGGCCCCCTAGTATATTGGGCAGCATAGACTCTTGTGCCCCTCAGGACAGGTACTTGGATCCATCCTGGGGGGTTGATAGCCCAATGTTCTTTTGTGGGGGTGGGGAGATGGAACATCAACTCTGTTGAATGCAGGCATTTTCCTCGAAAGATGTGATCTTAATCGTTCTGTAGTACCATCTGGGTTTGCACCTCTGAAGCTGACCATGGGGGTCATGAGGCTAGTTCCATTTTGGGGGGAACAGCCCAAGGTGAGTGGTATGGGGTAGCCAAGGTCATCCTCCTTGGAGGAGAGTTCATGGTAATGAACCTGAATATGCCTAGTGGAAGACTCTACCTGCTGTTTGATAAAGACCACTAGTCAGTTGAAGGCCCAAAGGCCAAAGGATACCAATAGCAGAAGTCCCATGAGGGGTCCCAGGAGGGAAGGCAGGAGGGTGCTAAGCCATGAGGAAATGGAGAAGCAGTTTTGTTATCAGGCTTCCTGTTAGTCTCTTGCCTTTTGGCAATTTTTTAAACCCTCTCTGACTCTGGCCATTCTATCTTTAATGACTCCTGAATGGGTAACATAAAAACAACATTCCTCTCTGAGGGCAGCCCAGAGACCCCCTTGTTGAAGGAGGAGTAGATCTAGGCCTCTTTTGTTTTATAGAACTACCTCAGCCAGGGACTGTAGAGATTCTTTTAAGTAGGCTATCTGGTTTTGGAGTTCCTTAACATCTCTGTCTATAGTGGCATTGAGTTCAGTATAACTGGATGGGCCAATGATGAGGGAAGAGATCCCAGTACCTGCTCCTACAGACTTTGTGTGGCATAGCCGAGAAGGACTGCTATTGTGACTGCTGTTATAGATTACCTGTGGCTTTGAGGATGGGAAAGGGCAGAGGTCACTTGGGATTGTTCCCAGAAGTTAAAGAATTCATCAGGCTGGTAGTAACTGAGACTGGGAACAACCTGCACAAGAATGCAGAATGCCACCTCCTCAAAGACATGGGTGAAAAGGCAGGGAGTGAGGCCATCGAGGCAGGCATGCCAGGCATTGTTAGGAGGAATCAGTGGGGGAAATGGTAAGGTTGCAAAGATAAGAATGGGTTAAAGGAATTGAAAGTGGGCATGCCACACAAAGTCTGGAACCCATGAGCTGGCTAGGGGTGATCTTGGAGGTGGGGTTTTCAGGAGGAAATGCCAGTTTTCTTCTTCTTCATGCATATCTCCAAATGGTGCAGTAGCCATCTTGTTTTATTGTTTTTCTGTAAGAAAGCACAAACATTTCCTTCACTCCAAATTGGGTCTTTTTTACTGTTAAGTGTATAGGTTGTTTTGGAACTCCCAAGTAAGGAAAACATTACAAAATAGTTACTTGTCACATGTTTAGAAATTTAAATATCTATCAATTGTCATGTGCATATATTTTAATTTGTCAAATTTTGTAGTAAGAGTAATATCCATTTGCCATGGATGATTAGGAAGGGGACCTCTAGGGTTTATTCCTAAATTAGTTACAGATAAACACTGTGGGTATACCTTATTGTTTGGCAATTTTGAGAAGCAGTCTCTCTAGTTAAAACAAATTGTTTTCTTAGAGCTTTTGTTGTTTTAATGATGAAAGTTATGAGACTGTAGAGTTCTCTCTATCTAAGACAAATTGACCAATTTTATTAATCGATCTGTTAATTAATTCCCTTTAGCCAGTAGGTAGGGAATGGCCTGAATGGGCTCCCTAATGAGACCCACGAAACATGGCAATTTTTGTAGGTGAATAGTATTTTGAATTTGTTTAAATAACATTTTTAACCTTGTCATTATAGTTTTTATGCATAGAATTGTCTCTATTACTTAAAGAGCCTTAAAAACATGATTATTAGTATACAAATTAAATGAATCATTTTATTAGACTCTGAAAGACCATTGCAACAGCTCGTAACTTGATGACCTGAGCTGTGGTTGGAGCAGTATGTTTTGTATATTTTTTAACATTTATAATATTAACTGTTCTCATGTTAGAAGAACCGTCAGTAAAAATTGACATAGCATTTTATGAAATTGTTTCTTACCATTTTTGGGGAAAAACATATTAGTATAAACTTTAACAGCCTATGAGCTTTAATTGATTATCAATGTTCCCTGAAAATTTAGCAAAAACAATTGCACAATGAATCATTATTTAGAAATAACCAAACAACTTGTTGCTTGACATAAGTAACATAATTTTTTTATCTTTAAGCCTTAAATTCTTTAGAATTTAGCATATGTCCCAAACAATTTTTGAAAATTTACTTAAAGGTTTTGAGTAACTTTTCTAACCCATCCTGTTAATCTCTTCACTAGCTGACATTAAAAATTTAGGAGGATTTTTATATCCTCTCCTCTGCCAAATTTCATAGAATTATCCATATAATTAGCCCCTAGGTCAACGAGGCTGATTAGATGTTCTTTTTTACTATATTCAAAACAATTTAGATAGATTTTAACTATATGCTTACATGTATACATATTTACAAATCATATCCAAAGCAATTCAAGCAGTTATTTTTGTCAGCTTTCATGTATTCACAATCACATATCATGCATTCAGGTGTGGCCACACGGTACACACAGAACACGCACACATTTTTCATCTCTCCTTTTGCCCAGGTTATGATCAGTCTGTTGAAATGAAAAATCCCTAATTAAAATCTCTTGTAACATAGCAGTTATAGACAATTCTTGGATTATGAGCATCCAAAATTTGAACAGATCTAAATTTTTCTATGCTATCTTTCTTTTTATATAAGGTCTTAAAACAGATTTTAATTGGTTGTATTAGTAGTATTTTTTATACATTTTGACGGGGTGTCAGTGAGACAGAGAAGGGAGTAGCTTCTAAGGCTGAAAGTGTTTAGATTTTGGCCCTGGCCTGACCTGCTGTGGCTGTAAATTTTCTTATCTCCTGTGAGAGAAATTTGGCTAAATCCTTTAAGCCTCCTGGCCCTCCACCACTAGCCCATTGCCTCTTTGTATTCCCAGTTAGAAATGAGGGAAGTGTGTAGTTTAATCTGTGGGGTTAGTATACTCCAGATACATATATGGTTTAGCAGTTTGAATTTTATCAGGTATTATTTGGAATTCTTTTTGAGTTAGGTTGGAAGTTAAATCTTGCAAGCACAGGGAAAACTGCTTCTGCTGGGCAGCAGGCAAAGAATGTAAATAGAAGGCCACTTTTTTCTAATAAGATTAACAGTGAGAACAAGAGAGTTTTTGCATAAGGTGGGGTTCTTGCCCATGCCCTGAGGCAAAAACTTCCATTGGTAGCCAGGCATAGGGCCCTGGAAATTAACTTGGGAACAGTAAAGGCAAAGTGAGGCTTATCCTCAGAGTATAGGGGAATGGTGAAAAAGCAGTCTTTAAGATCTTGGGGCCCAGTGCTGGCTCAGTTGGAAGTTTCCTTGCTGTCCTGGGGGTAAAGGTTAGTTTTAGATCTTCATTGTGCAGCCCAATGTTTGTCTTTATGGCAACTCGGGCATACAGTAGGGGGAGGCAGCTGCCACGAAGCTGTAATTGCAGGAGTTCAGAGAGCAGGGCATTCTCTAAAGAAGTGACCAGGTTACTTGCAATTAAAGCAAGTTTTTGGTTGTTGATTAAGCCCAGTGCTGTTAAAAGCCAAATGTTTAACAAAGGGACAGGTTTTAGGAGACGCTTTCTTTTGATTGCGGTGATCGAAGTCCCTGCAATTCTCCATAAACTCAATTTTGCATAAGACAAAATCTACTCTTGAGAGGGAAGCACGCTCTAGCCGGTGCTGGTCATTAGGGAGTAACCATTTGTCACTATAACTCTCCAGGAGGGAAAGGGTGGATGGGGCACTGGGTGCATAGTTAGAAAGACAAGTTGAGCTGGAAGCCTGGAAGCCGCTCTGGATGGGAGGTGGGAATTTTCCTCTACCAACTCTCTTTTATCTATTTACATCATTTTTTCCCTCTTGGGGGAACCTAGGGCAGAGATTCCCTATGTAATCTAAATATTTATTAAATATATTTTTTATTAGTTCAAATAAGAAACAAGCTTGTTTCACATGTCAATCCCTTCTCCCTCTCCCTCTCCCTCTCCCTCCCCTCACCCCATTCCTCCTCCCCCACCCCCGACCTACCCCCCATCCCATCCACCCTCCACTCCCCAGGCAGGGTAGGGCCCTCAATATGGAGGGGGCTCCGCAAAGTCCACAACATCATCCTGGGCTGGGCCTGGACCCTCCCCATGTGTCCAGGGCAAGAGTGCATCCCTTCACATGGGATGGATTCTCAAAGTCCCTTCTTACAGCAGGGAAAAATACTAATCCACTACCAGAGGCTCCCTGGAGTGCAGAGGCCTCCTCATTGACATTCATGTTCAGGGGTCTGGATCAGTCCTGTACTGGCCTCCCAGACTGCATCTGGGGTCGGTGTGCTCCCCCTTGTTCAGGTCAGCTGTTTCTGTGGGTTTCTCCAACCTGGTACCGACCCCTTAGATCTTCATTTTCTTAACCCTAGTTCCTGGCATCTTGTCTGAAGACAGACACAGGAATCTTTTCTGGTCCAAAGACTTCATAATAATCTTGTAGGCAATTAACTACTCTAGCCCATTTGTTTTTATTAATCATCCCTTCCTGTGGAAAGCAAGGACAGAGGTCTCCAACAAAGATGAAAAATTTCCTTAATTGTTTCTTTTTAACCCCGGTCCCTTGAATCTTGAGGGATTCTTTGATTCCAGAAAGATCCAAATTTTCTTTGCTAAATGCTTGTCCCATTACTCACTTCTGCCTCAGGTGGTGTTCATGAACCGAAGATCCTGAGCAGTGGGTAAGGCTGCTGGGTGTCTTCCCCTCGAGACCCACAATCAGCTGTGTCTCGGGTGCCTCACTGAATGGACGGGCCCGTCCCTCTTATGAACACTGAAGTTCTCCTCTCCTGGAACAGTTGAACCCTTCATTTAGGGCACCAGTTGTGGTTGTTCCAACCTGAGGGACAACAACCTAGGGCAAGAAGTCCGGGGTGGGGGTGGGGAATGGGGACAAGAGACTCGAGAGAATGACCCCAAGACAGGATTATGATCAAGTGGTGAATTTTTTCCCCCAGGCTAGCTTATATAGTCAGTAGAGTGGGGTAAAGGGGAGGGGGAGAAGAGGCCAAGAGCCAGGTGTTGGTTTAAGCAGGATGTCAGAAAACTATAGAAAGATGATATTGGCAGAGTATAAAGTTCATGTGTGGTGGGGTGAGGGAGGGTTGCCTAGGTAAGTGAGCCTGTGGTTGGAACAAAGGATTGACATCTGGGTCATGTTGTTCCTTCCAAGTGCTCACACTTCTAGAAGTCTTTATAATCAAAAGACAATTCTATAACTGTGTAGCTTGCCAAGTATGGTCTAAAGATTCATGCCAAGCTGCATGGCTCCCAACAATTATACAATGGGAAAAAGAAAGCATCTTCAACAAATAGTGCTGGCATAACTGGATGCTAGCATGTAGAAGGCTGTAGATAGATTCATATCTATTGTCATATACAAAATTTAAGTCCAAATAGATCAAAGACCTCAACATAAATCCAGCCACACTGAACCTCTTAGAAGAGAAAGTGGGACATACTCTTGAACGAATTTTACAAGAGACAGCTTCCTGAACTAACTCCAGTAGCACAGACACTGAGATTGACAATTAATAAATGGAGCCTCCTGAAACTGAGAAGCTTCTGTAAGGCCAAGGACACAATCAACAAGACAAAATGGTAGCCCACAGAATGGGAAAAGATCTTCACCAACCCTACATCTGACAGAGGGCTGATCTCCAAAATTTACAAAGAACCCAAGAAGCTAGTCACTAAAATACCCACTAATCCAATTAAAAAGTGGGGCACAGAGAATTCTCAATAGAGGAATCTAAAATGGCAGAAAGACACTTAACAAAGTGCTATTCCTTAGCCATCAGGGAAATGCAAATCAAAACAACTCTGAGATACCATCTTATGCGTCAGAATGGCTAAAATCAAAAACACCAGTGACAGTCTATGCTAGAGGATGTGGAGAACGGGGACACTTGTCCACTGCTGGTGGTAGTGCCAACTTGTACAACTACTTTGGAAATCAGTATGGTGGTTCCTCAGGAAAATGGGAATCAGTTTACCACAGGATTCAGCAATTCTACTCTTAGGCATATACCCAAAGGATGCATCTATTCAACTATGTTCATAGCAGCATTATTTGTAATAGCCAGAACCTGGAAGCAACCTAGATGCCCCTTAACTGAAGAATGGATAGAGAAAATGTGGTACATTTACACAATGGAGTACTTCTCAGCAGAAAAACAAAACAAAACAAAACAAAACAATGGA
The DNA here is from genome assembly GCF_003668045.3 of Cricetulus griseus. Lineage (NCBI taxonomy): Eukaryota > Metazoa > Chordata > Mammalia > Rodentia > Cricetidae > Cricetulus > Cricetulus griseus. Next base: position 213,953,820 of record NC_048595.1, read on the forward strand.
ATCTTGAAATTAGCAGTCAAATGTATGGAACTAGAAGAAACCATCCTGAGTGAGGTAACCCAGTCACAAAAAGACAAACATGGTATGTACAAATTCATACATGGTTTTAGACATAAAACAAAGGATTACCAGCCTACAATCCGCATTTCCAGAGAAGCTAGTAAACAAGGAGGACCCTAAGAGAGACATGCATGATCCCCGGAGAAGAGAAAATTGGGAGCATGTGGGGATGGAAGAGGGAGCTAGGAGAATGAGAAGGGGAGAAGAGGAGGGGTGAGGAGGATATGAGGGAGCAGGAAGGTTGAGTCAGGGAAAGAATAGAGGTGAGCAAGATAAGTGATACCATAATAGAGGGAATATAGGTTTAAAGAGAAATCAGGCACTAGGGAAATGTACAGAGATCTACAAGCATGACACAAACTAACAATCTAAGAAATAGTGGAAAGGCTACCTTAAATGCCCTTTCCTTAATAATGAGACTGATGGTTACCTTATATGCCATCCTTGGAGCCTTCATTAAGTAGCTGATGGAAGCAGAAGCAGACACCCACCTACAGCTAAATGCTGCAGTGAACTCCTGGATTCTAGTTACAGAGAGGGAGGAGTGATGAGCAAAGGGGTCAAGACCAGGCTGGTGAAACCCACAGAAACCCCTGACCTGCACCAGGGGAAGCTCATGGTCCCCAGACTGACAGCTGTGAAACCAGCATAGGACTGATCCAGACCTCCTGAACATGGGTATCAGTGAGGAGGCCTCAGCAATCTATGGGACCTCTGGTAGTAGACTAGTATCCCTAGTACATGAATGGACTTTGGGAGCCCATTTCACATAGTGGAATACTCTGTCAGCCTAGACACACAGGGGAGGGCCTAGGCCCTGCTCCAAATGATATGACAGACTTTGAGGGTCCCCCATGGAAGGCCTTGCCTTGCCTTGGAAGCAGAAACTGGATGAGATAGGGGCCGTGGGTGGCAGGTGAGGAGGGGAGGGAGAGGGACCTGGGATTGACATGTAAAACAAGCTTGTTTGTAATTTAAATTAAAAAAAATAGAAAAGAAAAAAAACCAAAAATACAAGGCTCCCAAGAGATTATGCTCTGGGTCTTATTCCAGGACCAGCTCTACTCCATTGGTAACCTTTGAACATATGAAGTTCTATGAACTAATTTCAGAATAATTTAAAACAAAATGGAGACATGCAGTTTTCAGAAAGTTCCATTATGAGGCCAATGCTGAAGTTAAAGGAATTCTGTTTCCTTTTCCCAGTAAGCAGAGACACATGCCAGATATGGCTCTCTTTCATATGTCAGGGCTGGTGCTCATTATAGCCTGGGTTATTTATTGTATTTTTATGTAGTTAAATTTTAATTATGGGCTATTTGTTTAAAGAAAAACTGTAAAGAAATCATGCAAAGGTAATTTATTCATTTATTTGTGTGGGTGGATATTCATTTTAGTATCATTTGTTTAAAATAAACTATCCATCATTTATGGGTAGTGGATAGAATTTCCTTTGCCTTTGTTTAATACCAGGTGAGTATTTTGCTTTCTTCTATTCCATAGCCCACTCTTCCATATAAGACAGAATAGCTCCCTGTCCTATTTATGTGTTCTTTTGTTAGTTCTTGATTACTGCATTGTCTGGAGGTTGGTTGTTCCAAGCCTCCAGCTGCCCCACTTCAGATATGTATTAGCTGTTCCTCTTTGTCCACCTTTACTACAGTTAATGGTATTGTTGGCATGTGAACATAGCCCGGCTATTTTCTAATTTACATGCTATTTTATGTATAATAATTTAATAACTATCATTTTAGCGATGAAAATTTTCAGCATTTCCAATTTTCGTTCTTATAAGAAATGTTAGAATCATCATCTTGTTTAGTTTTTCTTCTTAATACTTACTTCTTTGAGCATATTTTCCAAAGTAAAATAACACATATGACCAAATTTTATGTAGTTGACTTACTTTAATTTTAAAGAATTTTCTACATAATTTTGAGAATGATTGACATTAGAACATTCACTTCTTTTCATCTCCAGCCGTATCACCAGAGACAAGTATTATCCTGTTCTTTTATTCTCTATTACCCTTATTTTTCAAAACAACATTTTTCAAAGAACAGTAATTAAATTGTTAGCAGGAGCTTTTCTGTAATTTGGTTGTACTTCTCTATTTTTAAATTTTATCTGTGTTTATTATGCATCACCAGGCTTGTTCAGCAAGTGTCTTTACCAACCAAGCCATTTTACCAGGCCCATAATCCTTTTCCTTTTTATTTTTATCTACTTATTTTTATTCACTGACAGTTCTAATGTACATAATAAACTGTAGTCACTTTCAACCTCATTCATCTCTCTCATCCCTCCACAACCATTCTTCCCAACAGCCCCTCTTCAATTGTGTGTCTTCTTTTCATGAGATAATTTCTGCTCATAATATTAGTTTGGGCTACTGGACAAGCCAAAGCTAAATTTTCATATAGAAGCTTCTTTATTCTTATATTTTCCCCTATGCATCTTTTTCCTTCTTCTACCTTATTTTTCTCATTTCAGTACATTTGGGAATCCATGTGTTCACATTTTAAATTTATATTTATTCATTGTTTAGCATTTCAGTTAGTTTTATAAATGATAAAAAATTATTAACATTATGAAAATGTCAGCCTGGCTCTATAAGCATTTTCTTCTTCTGATAGATAGTATATTATATTTTTCAGTGTGTGTGTGTGTGTGTGTGTGTGTGTGTGTGTGTGTGTGTGTGTGTGTAGTATTGCTGTGTAGCCCAGGTTGGCCTTGAACTTGGTATCCTCCCACCTCAGTCCTCTGAGTGCTGGGATTATAGTACCACCGCACCCAGTTTTGATCAACTCTTAATTCTCAGTTGTTAGAAGCCTGGTAGTAATTATGGTTTGCATTTAACTTAGTCCTGTTAAGTGTGAGTGGGAAGCATCTGTTATTTCTAGTTCAAATTAATCTGGGTCCATGGACAGGAAACTGGTGTCACTGCCTTCCCCCTAAAAGGGCTTCACATTTGATTTGATTTCTGCTTCAAATTCTTAGTAGTTTTGTTTTAAACTTGTAGATGTGTTAATAATTCTGATGAGCCAGTGGAGCATGAGCAGAAGTATGCACAGTTCTCACCTCCTTTGGTTCATTGTTTCACATTCCTTTACAGATATTCTAGAACCACAGAATTCTGTTGTATTCACATTGTATGGAGCTCTGCCAGACTCATAGAGACCACAGGAAGCATGACACATGGTTATCAGGGCCACTAATGGTCAGAGAAGAGACAGTTTCCTGTGGAATAGCAACATGTTTCATGTGTAGGAAACCATAGAGTTGTAAGATTATAAACAATGAGTCTCATCATGTCTTATTCATGTTGGAACCAACCTCTTAAAAAATAAATGTTTTTTTTTAAGGGTTACATACCCCTCCACAGTTCCTTTAGCTCCCAGCCCCCTTCCTAGCTCACCAGAAAGATTCAGCTGTTTTAAAACTCTCTCTCTCTCTCTCTCTCTCTCTCTCTCTCTCTCTCTCTCTCTCTCTCTGTGTGTGTGTGTGTGTGTGTGTGTGTGTGTGTGTGTGTGTGTGTGTGTGTGTGTGTGTGTGTGTGTGTGTGTATGTGTGTGTGTGTGTGAAGTAAAGTTAAAATGAAAACAATGGAACTTATTTTTATTTTTTTATTTATTTATCTGTTCATTGATTGGCTTATTTGCAGTATCTTTACTGTTTAGGAAAGAAAAAACATCACAGGTATGAATTATCAATTTGAATCATGTATTTGCTACAATTAATCATGAAGTTTAATGACATTATATTTTTATTTTAGACTATCACTGTACATTATAAGAATAAGTGACAACACGAGTTAATAATTTAAAAATTTGGCACTAAATTATCATTACAGTAAACAAATAAAGCAATTATAACTACTTAAGAGAGACACCATAGAACAAGAAATAAAAGCTTTAATTTTCATACTATATAACTATACTTTTGACTTTCATACAAGGGATTCCATGTAACTTTGGGATGGTGCTTGTGAATATTATAAGTTTCAGGGACTTTATAAGATTAGTGAGTTGTATTTCTTGAGCCTTTCAAGCTTTGTTTGCTTCCTGAATCTTAAACAGTTTCTCTCCAGGGTGGAATGTTTTATTCAGGAGAAATTGTTACATAAAACATATTCCCTGTCCCCAAGTGACTGTCAGAGAAATAAAGTAAACTTGGCTTAACAAATGATTTTGCAAAGTTTAGGGGCACCACTCAAAAGTGAATAGTTATGGCAGAATAGTCAATGCCCGGACATGCCTTAGAAGCAGTTGCAAAATACTGAGACACTGTATTGGGTATACATTCAAATGGCCCATTTTTCCTGAATGAAGAGGTGGCTATTGTTGTAAAACAATATTGGGTTAGCTAAAATGTTGGTTGGAAAGTTATCATTTGGAAAGGACATAATAAGAGCATGGTATTAATAAAGATGTATTTTTGTCTTTACTGTAACAAAAGACTAGGGAAAAACCACCTAAGGAAATAAAGAATTGTCTTAGTTCATGGCTTCAGGGTTTTCAGCCCATCATGGGAGGGTGAGTAGAGCAGAGAAGCTCATACCATAGTGTCCAGAGAGCAGAAAGGAGTGCATGTGTATGCCAGTTGGCTTTCTCCTTTCCCAATTTCACTCTATGTCAGTTCCTAGCCTATAAGACTATTTTGATCTCATGCAGAATAGTCTTTTCTCTTTTAATTAATCCTCTATGAGAATACTCTACAGGTTATACATGGGCTAGGTCATGTGACCTTCCACTCACTGACCTTACCATTTGTTATATCCATTGCTATATACTTAAGCTGCCCTGAAAATTGTTGTCCCTGCTAATAATGGTTCTGGAAAAAAAAAAAAAAAAACACCATCTATGGACTTACAGAACACAATAGACACCATGATGCCATTCACATGCAGTTGCTTATAAACAAGGAAATCACTTGACTGAACAGGAAGTTTAACAGTAAGACCATATTTATAGAATGCCCTGATGTTCCCAATGATAGACTCCAGAAGTGCTGGCTTGATAGAATGCTAGAATGGCCTTTAGTAAATTCTTATTGCATCAACTAGGATATGATACTTAGTAGGGCTGGATCAGTGTCCTACAAAATGTGATACATATCCCTAATCAATACATTATATTTGGAACTTGTGCTGCCAACTTGACACAAACTAGATTCATTGGAGATGAAGGAGCCTTAATAAAGAAAATGCCTACATCCAACTGGATTGCAGGCAAGCTTGTAGAGCATTTTCTTAAGTAGTGATAGATGGGAGGACTCAACTAATTGTAAGTGGGGCCACCCCTGGGCTGATAGTCCTGTTTTCTATAGGAAAGCATGTTGAGAAAGCCATAGGGAGAAAGCCACTAAGCAACCCTCTGTGGCCTCTCTATAAGCTTCTGCCTCTAGGTTCCTGCCCTGTTTTGACTTGTTCCTGTATTGAATTGTTTTAATGATGAACAGTGATGTGAGAACCTAAGCCAAATAAATCCTTTCCTCACCAGATTTTTGGTCATGTTGTTTTTTCATCACAGAAATAGTAAGCCTACTTAAGATAGGACTTCTTCTCCCCATACCTAGGAATGATACACAGATCCAAAAATCATGAAAAGGAATTACATTGGCTCTTTTCATTCTACAAGTCTACCACAAAGTTTTCTTCTTCGTCCCTGTGATTTTAGTCATCTTTGTTAACATTTATAAATTCAAAGTGGTGGGCTGGAATGTTTCTTTTAGGGCTTTGCTAAAATTCCATTGACTCAGAATCTGAGATTGTCACTGACTACCTTGAATGTTTTGTGGGCTTTTGAAGTGTTTTGCTCTCTTGCAGGGTGTTCTTTTCTCTTTAAATAATCCTCTCATAGACATCTCCTAGGTAGGATTTACCAATTTCTTATGCTTTTTTCAATCCAATCAAGCTGAAAAGATAAACCTTGAATTCCTGTGAAAATATGTAACTAGACCTCTCTGATGCTAGCTAGTGAGAAGATATTTGTGTCCCCTATTACTTTTCTCTAAAAATAAAAGGAAGATTTTAATAGCTATTTAGATAAGATAATCTGTTAGTGAGATGCTCTCCCCTATCTCTCTTGTCACCACTGAGCTCTAATAAAATTCCATGCCATTGGCTCAACACGAGAGCAAGAAAATTGCTGGTAGGTGGACATTGTCTGCTGCTCTGCAATAAGACTAAGACGTGATTCTGGAGTGTAGAATTTGCTGTTTTTCTTTGATTAGAAAACCAGTGCTTCTTGCCCATGTGAACATGTTGCCTGTGTTTTACTTACTTTCCCTTCTGCTCGCCATTGGCTAAGTTTCAAATTTAGTGACTATAAGACTTCCCTTCACTTACTTTTAAATCATGCAATTAGTGATAACCAGGGATTTGGATTGAAAAGTTGCTCAGCATCTTGGGATGTGCCAAACTTCCAAAATCTCAATTCCTAAATTACCCTAAAATCTCCATTCCTTGATTTTCTCTAATAAACTAGCAATTTAATTTTTCTTTATTTCTAGAATAAAAACACAAAGTGAACCTGAGTAGCTACTTCTAAAGTTCATTTTCATTCTGTACACATGCTTCCCATGTTTGGATTCTTTTTTGTTGCCCTCAATGTGCCTTTCCTTTATCTCATCCTCAGCAGCATGGTTGCTGAACAAATTGCTTCAGGCTTTTAAAAGAAATGAACAAGATTGGTTTCTGTCATGATTAACTTTGGGGATTTATGAGGAGGCTGCTTACAAAGTTTGGGCAGAAACCATCCACTGCCCATGTGCTGCTGGCACTGATAACATGTAGACTATGGAGAAGGTCTGAGAACTTAGCTTGTATAACTATTGGGCACACTGTTGTCAAGGCTGGAGGAGTGGTTTTATTGCTTTCGACATTTTTCAACCAGTTACTTCCAGAGGAGTTTCCACTATCCATCTTTCACTGACTTAGAAAAAATGTTTTAAAACATTGCGGAGGTAGGCATGGTTGTATGTGTTCTGTAAGGAGGCCGTGAAACTATTATAGGTGAAATGAAAAGAGGAAAGAAAGAAGAAATGAAGGACATAAGAGAGGGAGGGGGAAACTAATGAAGGCCCTAAAATCTCAGAGGTTTATGAGACTCATGAGCCTCTACTCTAAAGGTTTTTGTTTGTTTGCTTCATTTATGTTCTGTTTAGTTCGAGTTTTGATTTTATATATGTCTGTGTATATGTATATATGTATATATATATATATATATATATATATTATATATATATGCATATGTATGTGTGTGTATATGTGTTAACACAGAGTCTTGTGTAGCCCAGGAAGCTCCAAATTATCAACATAATGGAAGATCCCTTTGAATTTCCAATTCCTATACACACCACTGAAGTACTTGATTTCCTGAGTTGTCATCCATTTATATTAGGGTTGGCTTTTTGGGGTTCTAGCTATCACTGTGTCACCCACTCTCCTGTAAATAATCCTGTCTTATTAAGGTTTACTATCACTGTGATGAAACACCGTGGCCAGGGCAACTTGGGGAGAAATGGATTTATTGTCCTACATATCCGTCTCACTGTTCTTTATCAAAGGAAGTCAGGACAGAAACTCAAGCAGGACAGGAACCTGGAGGCAGCCAGCACTGATGCAGAGCCATGGAGGGGTACTGCTTACTTGCCTAATCCCAAGCCTGCATTGTTTTTAAATTTTCTTTTTCTTTTTTCTTTGTATCCTTCACATCATGCATCTCCTTCACATTCATTCACTTCCCAGTCCTTTTGTACCTGCCCTCTGCCCTTGCAACCCCTTCCCCCCCAAAAAAAGAAAAGAAAATTTAAGACAAAAAAAGACAAAAACCAAAAGGAAAAATCAATCTCATCTTGGAAGATGTAGTGTGACACAGTGAGTCACACAGGAAACCCTTTAATCCATGTATCTTTACTCGAAAGTGTTGGTTGCAAAGAGTCATTGATCTGCTTCAAGGCCTCTGGTTTCTGCTACACTATTGATGGTGTGCCCTCACTGAAACTGCTCCTGACTTTTCTGTTGTTGACCTGTGTCATGGAGATCCTGCAGCTTTGGACCTGCAGGATCAGTCCCTTCAAGTGCTCCAACAGATAGCAGATGGGGTGGATGTTGGTGTGGGCAAACTCAGAACCCTGATACTGGGGCTAGGTAGTTGCAGGGTTGGTCACCCCACTAGCTCTTCCTCTCCTCACCACCAGGATTAGCTCTCTGTCATTGCCCTGGGTAATTCACTCCTTGTAGTGATGAGTAATTGTGAGGTCAGTTCTCCCTTTTTCATGTCCTCAGGGGTGGTTTTCCCACACCTAGCTGTACTGTGTTGTCAAGGTGTGGTGTAGGGTTTATTTTCTCAAGTGCTGCAGCTGATGAAGGGCTAGAAAATCTCTCTTGCTTTTATGACCTCGGGCCAGCTCTCCCACTTGCCTCAGGTGTTGATGCACTGGGGTGATGGTAAAGGAGGGCATCTTTCCCCCCTGCCGGTGCTGCCATGAGTAATGAGGACAGCTCTCCCACGCTCACATCTTTGGGGCTGGCTCATCCACACCACTGTCAATGGGGTTAGATCTATTGTGCTGCCCATCAGCTTGTTTTCTTACAGAACCTTCAGCTGAGGATGACACCACTCACAATGGACTGGGCCCTTCCTAATCAATCACTGATTAATAAAATGGCCTATAGGCTTGCCTACAGCCTGATCTTATGTATATATTCTGTTAATTGAGAATTCCTCCTCTCAGATGACTTTAGCTTGTGTCAAGTTGGCATGAAACTGTGCAGCACAAATCCCAACAAACTAGTTGATTCAACAAGGTAGACTCAGGTGCCATCCTTCCTTTTATCTATTTTGTGGTCTATCTGGAGTGAACAGTATTTATTTTTCTCCAAATCCTCCTGGGAAGTTGCACAGACTTCTTAGTCCTGCAACTGGGGAACAAAAGAAAAGAAATTTGAGGACTTACAGCCTGACTGAACCACATAGGAAAATCCCAATTAAACAAACAAACAAAATACAAAGGCTTGCCAGATGACTGATCTGATAAAGTCACTTTGGCAAAACCTGGAAATGTAAGCTTTATCTTTGAAAACCATATGGTAGAAAGAGGCAACCAATTCTTGCAATTTGTTCTATGACTTCCACATGTATGCCTTAGCATGCTTTTTAGATAGAAAGATAAATAGATAGATGATAGATAGATAGATAGATGAGCAGATAGATAGAGAGATAGATAGATAGATAGAGAGAGAGATGGATGTAATAAATCAAAGCAAAAGGGAGGCCTAGATATATAGCCCAGTGGTACAGCACACACTCAGCATATGCAAGACCCTAGATGATCCACAGCACTAAAAAGCATATTTTTGAAATATTGTAAAAATAGATGTGTGTGATGAGGGTGAGTTGAAAATCTTAAATCAAATTCTGCTTTTAGAAAATTTATATTTTTTCAGCTTAGATGAAGTAGTTATAGGTTATTAAGAAACAAACACTATTTTAGATTTTTTCATGATTAAGGTGTTAGAGCTTTGGTAGATGCAGTTCTTCAGTTATGAATGGTATTGTGTTAATACACCTTTTTATATCACAAGAAACATTACAGTGTATGTAAGTACTTACAAATGAAAATAAGGTAGTATAGATGCAAACGTCACAAATGATGGGAGTCAGCCCCTCAGATAAATGGTCATCTCAATTTATGGTTCAGGTGTTCAGAGAAAGAGTGGTAAAGAAGCATGAAGAATTTGAATGGGTGCTTCATTTCTTTTGATTTTTCTGGTATGATATTATTTGTTTCCTGTGTTTTCAAGGGAGTAGTTAACTTCCTTTGGCTGGAGTTTTCCTTCTAGTACCTTCTGTAGGACTAGGTTTGTGGATAGATACTGTTTAAATTTGACTTTATCAGGGAATGTCTTGTTTTCTCCACCTATGTTGATTGTCAGTTTTGCTGGGTATGGTAGTTGCAGCTGGCATCCATGGTATGTTAAAGGCTGCAAGACATCTGTCCAGGGTCTTCTGGCTTTTAGAGTCTCCATTGAGAAGTTAGGTGTAATTCTAATAGGTCTGATTTTATATGTTACTTGGTCATTTGCCCTCGTAGCTTTTAATATTCTTTCTTTGTCCTATATGTTTTGAATATTATTTGACAAATAGACTTTCCTCTCTATTCCAATATATTTTCTGTTCTGTAAGCTTCTTATCCCTTTAGAGGCATCTCCTTCTTTAGGTTAGGAAAGTTTCTTCTATGATTGTTGAAAGTATTTTCTGACCCTTTGAACTTTAATTCCTAATATTCTTAGGTATATTTTATCCCAGATTTCTTGGATATTTTTGCATCGGGGTTTTTTAATTTAACAGTTTCTTTGACTGATACATCTACTTCTATCATATCTTCAATGCCTGAGGTTCTCTCTTCCATCTCTTGTATTCTGTTGGTGAAGCTTACCTCTGTATTTCATGTTCAGTTACCTAGATTTTCCACTTCCATAATTTCCTCAGTTTGTGTTTTCTTTATTGCTTCAATTTCCGTTTTCAGGTCTTGAACCGTTTTATTTTGGTTTTTTCTTGACTTTCTTAAAAAAAGATTTATTAATTTCCTCCAATCTTTGTCTGTCTTTTCCTTACTTTCTTTAAGGGATTTATTCACTTCCTCCTAAGGACCTCTCTTATCTTCATAAATTTTGTTTTAAGTTCCTTTTCTAGTGTGTTGGGACAATGGTGACTCAGAACTTGTGAGAGATAGCCCAGAGACTTAGGGTATAAACAAACGTGACTGGCAAAAATAGTCAATAAATTGATTCCTAATGACATTCTGCTATACTTACAAATCAGTGCCTACCCCAGTCATCATCATCATAGAGGCTTCTTTCAACAGCTGATGGGAGAAGATATAAAGACCCAAAACCAAACATTAGGCAGAGCTTGGAGAACTCTGTGGAAGAGGGGGAGGAAGGATTGTAGGAGCCAAAGAGGTTTAGGACATCAGATTAACACAGACCATAGAAGTAAACAAGGGCTCATGGGGCTTACAAACCCTGAGGCAGAAGTCATGGACTTGCATGGATCTGTGCTAGGTCCTCTGCATATATATTACAGTTGTGGCTTGGGTTCTTGTGGTACTCCTAACACTAGAAGTGGGGTGTTCCTGACTCTTTGGCCAGCTCTTGGGACCCCTTCTTCCTTCTGGGTTGCCTTCTCCAGCCCTGACATGAGGGTATGTGCCTACTCTTTTTTTTTTTTTTTTCTTTCAAAACATGGTTTCTCTGTGTTACTTTGGAGCCTGTCCTGGAATTCATTCAGTAGACCAGGATGGCCTTGAACTCACAGAGATCCACCGGCCTTTGCCTCCCAAGTGTGAGTCCACTGGCCAGCAACCCTAGTCTTTTTTTTTTTCTGCAGAATTTTAAAATTTGAATTAGAAACAAGATTGTTTTACATGACAGTCCCAGTTCCCTCTCCCTTCCCTCCTCCCCTACCACCCTCCCCCAACTAAAACCCTACCTATCACATATCCTTTCTGCTCCCCCTGGATGGTGAGGCCTTCCATACGGTGCCATCAAAGTCTATTGTATCCTTTGGGATAGGGCATAAGCCCACCACTGTGTGTCTTGGCTCAGGGAGTATTCCTCTATTTGGAATGGGCTCCCAAAGTCCACACTATGCTAGGGATAAGTACTGAACTACTACAGGAGGTCCCGTATATTTCAGAGGTTTCCTCACTGAAACCCATGTTCCTGGGGTCTGGATCAGTCCCATGCTGGTATCCCAGCTATCAGTCTGGGGGCCAAGTGCTCCCCAGATGTTCAGGTCAGCTGTTTCTGTGGGTTTCACCAGCCTGGCCTGGACCCGTTTGCAAGCCTAGTCTTACTGCTACTTGATATCACTGGGATTTCTGCCATTTTCTGAAAGGAAATGGAATAGCCATTGATCTTGAGGAGAAGGGAGTTGGGAGGAACTGGGAGGAGTGGTGAAAAGGGAAACTGAAGGGCTGTATTATGTGAGAGAAAAATAAATAAAAAGAAAATAAAAGAATTTGGAAGGGGTAGAGAATAATGCCTGACATAATGTACTTCATGGACCAGGCTGAACACAGAAGGAAGTGAACCCCTTGACAGGGTGAAAAACGCAAGAAATGGGAGAAGAGCAGCTATGGGACAGCCAGTCAACCACAGCTCTCAGAGGCAAGGGATAAGAGGACATCAAGAAGACTCACTCACTAGGTTGGATATTAGTGCAAACACTTTCTGAAGTGGAATAGTCATGGGTAGAGTCTGAGTTGTGCTCATGATGAAGAGAGGAATAGAAGGAACAATTACATCTAACCAAGTCAAAGAACCATGTAGCTAGGTTGACACAAATGCTTTACATATTGTAGAAATCTCCAAAATAATTCAGAGAACTGCATGGAAAATGAATAAAATATGAGTAGATAATTCATCCATGAAAAGAAGATGGTGTAGGATCCGATGCCTCAGTCTTCTAAGGAGAATTGATGTCAGGTAGGAAGTCCACACAACAGCTAATAACAGAAGGAGTGATGTCCCTCAACCTTTGAACTTTATGAGAGTCTTTTCTAGGTTAAGTCGATGATCTCAGTCCTTGTTTTGAATGCTTGGTTGCAAGCTTTGGGTACTAGTTTGAAGGCTATACAGCTTGGAGGATGTAGGCCTGGCTGGCAGAAATGAGTCACTAGGGGTGGGCCTTCAACAATTACTAGTCTAGACTCTAGTTCCTCCTGTTTCCTGCTTCTGACTACTGTCATGTGAACAGCTGTTACTTTACCATGCCTTCCCTGCTGGGATAGACTGTGATCCATTGAATCCATGATCCCAACAACCATTTCCAACCTTAACTCTTTTCTGTCAGGTATTTAGGCCACAACGATACAAATATAAACTATAAATATAAAATACAAAATAAAGATGCCACAGTTAAAGAGCCTGAAGAAAAGTAGTACTTAGAGCTCAAGATGGGATCAAGACAGGATTAAGGGGTGAGGATGGGTGGGTGGTCACAATTTTTACTTAGGGAAACATTAGATTGATCTCTTTGAAAATGTAAAACTCTACCCTGGGCAAGCACATTGGCTCACACAATTAATGTCAGCATTTGGGAGGCTAAAGCAGGAGTCTCCTGAATTCCAGGAAAAATAGGAGACTCACAGGAGACCCTGATTCAAAAAAAAAAAAAAACAATGCTAAAGCTAGATGGAAAAATAAACAATCTTTTACTCACATCTAAAGACTGCATAAAACCAACCATGTCTCATCCTGACATAAGGCCCAGTTTGTAGCACACAGCAAAAGTTCAACACTGCTTAATAGGATGAGTAGGGGAGAAGTGTAGGCCAGGGCTGATTCAGATAGAAGCAAACAGAGAGAAGGTACCAGGGAGAGGAAACACAAGAGATGACCTAACAGGGTGGCATTTGTGCTCTGAGGGTATAGCTGGCATGAGATTAACTGTTCTCCAGTGTGGGCTGAGACTCGGGGCTTTCTGGGCACTGTCATAGCGTCCATGCTTCCCCCCGGGAGACTTCCACCACTCCCACAGGGGACACTGTGTAGGCAGGAAGTGAGACAGGCGACATTTGTGAGGACACGCTTGGGATGAAAGATCAAAAGCAACTTTCTTTCTACTCTTCCCCATCTCCTGCGCTTTTGCTTTTCTCTCTCATTTTTTTTTTTTTTTTTTTTTTTTTTTGTTCTTCATAGCATAGAGATCAGTGGAACCCTGCTAGCCCTGTGACACTTAAATGACTGATTTCACTGTGGTCATTGCTAATGGTTGTTCTGCATCTGCTGAATGATTTTCATCTGCTCTGCTTTTTGAGACTAAGAACAACCTCTTTACAAGTTCTTATAACTTTCCTTTTGCCAAGGACCAAGAAAAACCCAGAACCAACTGGATTGTGGTACAAGAGCAATGGCAGTGGGCAGAAACACTGGAAGGAGACAACAGAGGGCAGCAATGGGCCTGGACCATGACCAAGCCTAACTTGCAGGTGAGCCACCAGTGTATGTGGGCACCTACTCCAGGCTTCTCACAATGTTATCCTTAACAAGGACTCTAATGAGTCCATTTACTCAGTTATGTTTATAGCTCAGTTTACTGTTTGTCTTCCTCAGTATCTCACATTGGCCATTCTATTCTTATTCCCTATACAATCATGAGATAAAGTATCAGGCTTTTTATCTTCATGGAGTTTACATATATACTATCCATCTACACTTAATTCTAATCCCTTCCTGAATCTATTCCATTCTGGGTAAGGCCTGAAACTACAATGGTCAGAGAACTCATTGGGTATCATCTAATTATTATGATTCACACCCTGAGTGGCACAGTGGTAACATGGTCTCTGGTCATGGATTATTCTGGAAAACCTTTGGATCAGTAATGTTGATGAAACTTGGATTGAGATTTTTATTTGCTGTGAATTTTTCTTCTTCAAACTCTATAAGAAAAAGCAATGTTGGATCCTTTTATTTTTATTTCTTATTTACTTTCTCCCTTGTTCATACATTTCCTGATTTATTGCTTACTTTCAAGTGTGGGGATAGAGCCCAGGTCCTCACATATGCTTCTGTACCGTCCGTGGCCCTCTTTCATCCTTATAATTTGATTTATCTGATGGAGAAATTTGGAGGGTTTCTTGGGTCTTTTTAAAGTCTGCGTTTCCTTAGTAGAATGTACCCATGGAAATCTGCTATTACATTGACTATATTTGTAAAACTATATTTAGTAGTTATATGGTTTGAAGTAGAAGGCACTGATTAGAACACTCATGTGACAGGATCTATTTCAATGACTTACTTCTCAAAATACATCTTGTTAAGGATCAGTGTTTCGACACATTAATTTGGATGGAGGACAAAACAAAACATGGAGGAAGTATATTCTTGGTGTTAAAGGATGAACAAGATGATGGTCATGAATTGGGCCATTTTCCACTGTCTGAAGAGCAGTAAAGAAGCCATCATTTCTGTAGTGATATGATACAAGGCACACCTTAGAAGATAAAGTCAGAGATGTAGTTGGATGAGATTGGGGATGACTATAATGGTCATTAGGAGAAGTTAATCATCAGGAACTTGTGAATCATTGTAAATCCACTGAGGGAGCAAATAAGGCATTGAGCAGAGAAAATCATGTAAATGAGATTAGCAGACTGATATGTGAATAGTTCAGAAGGGAGGCAGGACAGAAAACTGACATCATTTAGGAGAACATTGCAAGCTGGAAGGGATATCTGATGTTTTAGAACAACTAACAGGAGTAGGGATTAAGTATTGACCAGATCACAGACGTAATTTGAAGATATAATTGAGAAATGTATCAGACATGGGCTAAAAGCACAGAGAGGAATCTAAGATATTTCCTGGGGCTTTGGGTTGCAACAAGAAATCCAGAATATGTGGAACTGAAGATGAAATTCAAAAGAGGAATACATCTGCAGGGAAGACCTGTTTTGAATACTTCAGGATAGACATCCCAGGGAATATCATAATGAGGCATTTAGTGAATTTATATGGAGTTTAAGAAAGGGATTTGAACTGTGTGCAAAAAATTCAAAGGTCTGAATGCAAATTTCATTTGAAACACAGGACTAGATACCACCATGGGAGTGATTATATATAGAAAATGCAAATTTGGACAGGTCATCAGTCTATACTCTTAAGAATAAACTATGCCTTTAGTTAGTGAGTCATGCCTTCCTAGAGAACCCTATTTAAAACAAAACATGACTATCATCAGAAAAAGCTAACCTGATCTCAGTGTCTTCCATGAACTCCTTCTTGTGGGAATGGTAAAATCAGCCAATGTCTAGCTCAGGCTGGTCTATCCTCAGGTACATTCCATCAGTCCTTCTGTATGAAGTTGGGAATGTGCCTTCATGTCAGTATTGACTCCTTGCCATCACTTCTACTTTTGAGTTTTGTGAAGGTAATGCAATAAAAAAAAAACCAGGGTATAGTTAATCTACCCACTTATTTATTGGATGGTATATTCTTTGGATGTTAAATATTTTGTGTTCTTTATATATTCTGAGTATTAATCCCCTGTAAAATGAATAGCTGAAAGAGATTTTCTCCCATTATGTTTGCTATCTCAATCTTGGCAATTGTTTTCTTTTCTTGGCAGAAAGTTTCAGTTTCTTGCAATACCAGTTGTTGTTTCTTTCTGTTATTTCCTAAACATCAGAGTTCTGCTTAGAAGGCTGTTGAATAGGCTAATATCTTAAAGTGTTTCCTCCATGTATCTCTCATAGAGATGTATGACTCATGGTCCAAAACATAATTATGAAGTTACTGGAAACATTATGAGATTTTTATGTATGTAATTTTATTTTTGCTACTTAGTTGGGAGATTATCTAGTATGAACTTTGTAGATGACAATTTCATGTCACAATGTCAGAGGTAGGACTAGCTTGTTTATTTCCAAGCTATAGAACTTATATCAAGGTCAAGTTTGAGTTGATTTTTGTGCAGGTTGGAGGGTAGAGATCTATTTTCATTTTCTATACTTGGATATCCAGATTTTTTCATGTCATCTTTTGAAATAATCAGGTGGATATAGTAACTGTCTTATTTCTGGGTTCTTTAGACTATCTCACTGGTAAATATTACTGGTGCAAGTCCCAGGATGTTTTTGTACAATAGATCTGGAAAATAAGCTGAGTTCAGGCATATGCTACCTCTAGATTTTCTTCATCCTTTTTTCCCCTTAAGGTCATTTTGGCTGTTTGGGAGTACTTTGGCTCTTTCATATGAGTTTTGGGATTGCTTTTGCTAGCTCTGCAAAAGAAAGCAATTGTAATTTTGATGTGACTGGCACTTTACAAAGAAATACAAAATATCTTAGCTCTGAGAAAGATGGGTACCAAAACTATATTGGCAGTCTATCTCACACCAGTCAAAATGGCTATTATCAAGTTAACAAGACTGGTGGATATTGGTAAGAATACAAGGAAAAGGAGATACTTAACCACTATTGATGGGTCTTTAAATTAGTATACACACTGTGAAAATCAATCTAGAAGTTTTATTTTTTTTAAAGAAACTAAAATGAGGACTGGAGAAATGGCTCAGTGGTTAAGAATTCAGTTCTCAGAACCCCTGTCAAGAAGCTGACAATCACCTATAACTCCAGTTCCAGATAATCAATGCTGTCCTCCAGCCTTTGTACTTATACCACACACACACACACACACACACACACACACACACACACTAACCAAATAAAAATAATTCCTAAAATGTATTAAAAACTGAAAACTATATACTTGTAATAACAATGAATGAAAAAAGAGGCCATGAATCTGAAAGAGAACTAGGAGGCATAGATGAAAGGGTTCAAAGGGAGTAAATGGAAGGGGAGAAATCATGTAATTGTGTTGTAATGTCAAAATTAAAAGATGTAATGAAAATTACAATAATATAAAATATAACTACCCTATTATTCAGCAATGCCAGTCCTGAGTTTATACTAAAAGCAATTAAGGTAGTAAAAAAAATAAAGATACAGGGAAATATGTGTTTTTTCAGTACTATTCAATCACATAGCCAAACCACAAGATTGACCTAGCACTGTTCAATCACAATTGCCAAGTCACAGGATTGCCCTAGGTGCCCATAGGTGAATGGGTAAATAACAGAATGTGGTACATATACACAATGGAGAGCCATTCAGCTGTTATGAAACACAAAATCATATACTTTGTAGTAATACGGATGGAACCAGAAATCACCATGTTAAGCAACATAAGCCATACTCAGAAAGTCAAATGTGGACTCTTAAAATATAAGACTGGAAGTTGAGGAGGACACCTATGGAACACACAGGAAGTCAACCAGAAGGGAAGACAACTCAGAGTTTAGGAGAATATTTTTAATCTGAAATATATATGAAAATGTCATACTGAAACATGTTTTTTTAACTATTATATACTAATAAAAGAAATTTTATTTAAAACTCAAAAAGTTTTCAAAATTTTATAAATCACTAAATGTACACATTTACATGGGCATCCAGAGTATATTGCTTAGAATAAAACAACTTCAGTTGTAGTACTTATAAGGTTTTCCATAATAAAAAATGTAGCACTAGATTTATCTCCATGAAAATAAAAGGGTCATGTGATGATTTTCCAACAATGAGACAGAGGATGGACTTTGTGAGTTGTCTAGATTTTTCTAGTTTTTCTGAATTCTATTATATAAATGTATGTGCTTGTGAGTAATAGGTATTCACATATTCCTAAAAATATTTGAGGTAGCTCATTAAGATGTGGAATAGTATAGGTTAAAAACCATCTAGATATTTTTATTGCATGTGTATGAGTGATTGCTGGCATTTAGGTGTGTATAACATGTGCTTGCATAAATACAGTACTGGTGTCTGAGGAGACCAGAAGAGAGATTCAGATCCTCTGAACCTGGAGTTACAGGTGGTTGTAAACCATCAGGGGGGTGCTAGGAACTGAACCTGGGTCCTCTGCAAGAACAACAAGTGAGTGATCTTAATTGCTGAGCCATCTCTCCAGACTCATCAGTGAAATGTTTAAGTTGGAGTCATGACTAGAGATAAGAAATAAGATTACAAGTACACAAAACTCTTGTTGCCTGCATATAATTTTTTCTTGGATAAATCTTCTAGAAAAGCATTGAAATTTTTAACTAAATGCATGTATTTAAAGTGCTTTGAATTTAAAAATCAAACAATTAGGAGAACACAGTACTTACACTTAATAACAGTAATAATTATTAAGATACTCATAAAATGAATTATACAAACAGAAAATGTAGAAAGTCAGAAATAAAGGGACCACAGAAAGAGGCCCATTGTTCACATCAGAAAGCACATTAAACTCGAGTAAGTCCAGTAATTCAGTTCCTAACAAGGTAATTATGGCATTGACAAGCTAAATGAGAATTCAGAATGTAAGAGACACTTGGCAAATTTCCCACTAGATTTTCAAAATTACCAAAACCTCTGCATGCCAACTCCAGTAATTAAATGAGGCAAGGTTCATGGAGAATATTCAAAGGATTCCAGCATAAGATGCTACAAACAAGGAAGATATTAACAAATTGATAGTGTTTATCTCAGAGAAGAAATGACATATGAGCTCAGGCCATCAGATTGCCAGAAAATGAAGTTCTTTGTCAAAATGAAACATTTTATCTTTTTTAAAGTTAACTAGTTTTAAAAGAGTTTCAAGCAGTGTGTTTTCAACCCCTTCTTCCTTTTCCTGATCTACTACTCTCTCTTCCCTGCCCATCTATCTTTATGTCCTTTTTAACCTTCAAGAACAACTTTTGCTGCCCAAATTTGTGGCCTTCAACTGGGCCATACCAGGGCAATACTCAGAGAAAACTATCTATCCCTGTGCCAGAAGTTAACAATTGCCAATATCCTCAGTGCTGGGGCTGGTAAAGTGTTCCTAACTCCTCTCTCCACAGTGGAATTTAGTGTGACTTGGGCTTGGACATGTTTTGTACATGCTGTTGTAACTGCTGTGGGTTCATATGTACAGCTGCCCTACGATGTCCAGAAGATAAAGCTTCCTTGGAGTCATCTGTCATCTCCAGCTTTGACTTGTTACCTGCTCCTTCTTCCATGATGATCCCTGAGGCTTGGGAGCTAGAGGTGTATGGCATCTGTGTTCTCTGAAGGGCTGAGAACTCTGCAGTCTCGTACTCTCTGCTCTTTGGGAATTCATCTCCATCTACTGCAAATAGACTCTTTTCAAATGAAAATTGAGAAATGCATTGATCTATGGGTATAATGGTAAGTGTCCTTTTGTAGACAGCCAAATTTTAACACCTTTATAATGTAAACAATACTGATTTCAGAGCCACAATAAGTGTGGAGTAAATTCTAGGCTTTGTTAGTAGCTAATTGACTTTGGGAATGTGAGTTGATGTTTTCTAGTTGCTTCATATGTAAAATAAGAATAAAATACAAGTTTATGGATCACTGTAAGGCACAGTAAGTAAAATAATACAAATGTAAGTAAAATATCCAGCAGAATACCAGATAGAGAAAAACAAAACAAAACAATTAAAACAAAACAAAACAAAAAAAAAACGTGGCAGATTAATGCTGGTGATGGTGACATTGACATTCCATTGGTATTTGTTCATTGTGATTAAGAAGTCATTTCTGGCCCAGCAGTAATGGCATATGTCTTTAATCCCAGCACTGGGAGGCAGATTTCTGATTTCAAGGCCAGACTGGTCTACAGAGTGAGTTCTAGGACTGCCTGGGGTACAGGGAGAAACCTTGTCTCGAAAAATGAAACAAAACAAAAAAGCTATTTCTGATTGTTTACTGCATGAGTTCAGGTCATTGCTGCATGGATCTGACCTGGCTTAACAATCTTCATCTATAGTCAGTTTTTGTGGGGAATGTAGTTGCTTACAGTTACCTTCACTTTTCTACTACCAATCTACTACCAATGACCACTATAACAAAACACAAACAATTATGCTCCAGAAGTTGTACTAAATGATTGCTTGCATATACAAACTAAACTTCAACTGTTGAACTTTTTTATTATCACTATTGTGTATAATCTTAAAGAGGTTAAGAAGTTGTTCATCCAGCTCTGAATGGTGTAGCTACCTCTTAAAAACTCATTGTTCTACAGAAAAAAATGGACAACTTGGAATAATATCATATAGTCACTTTCAAGAAGTTCAGTGAGTTGTATCCTTTATCATGAAGTGCTTTGGTGTTTTCATTTCATTGATTTCAGAATCTTCTTATGATAAATTCTCTCGCCCTAAATAAATTCATTGGTTTTGACAATAAATACTAACTAGAAGAAAGGGCCCATCTTAAAAGGGAACAAGTCTTTGATGAAGACATTTCTCAAATGAAGGTTTTTCTAAGCATTCACATGTTCTAGGAAATACTGAATGCATAATAAACATAAAAATAAAAAATATGGCCAATGTCACAAATGTTTAATAAGGTGTTTATTATAATGCTGAAATACATCAGATTGACATTGTAAGAGACTGATAGTGTTAACATTGACAAAATCTTGTGGAATTACACACCATTATATACATGAGTAAAGTATTAGTCAGATGGTGGGTGTGAAAGTACATGCCTGAAGTCCCAGTGCTTAGGAGGGTGATTCAGGTGGGTTGCTGCAAGTTCTAAGGTAGGCTAAGTCAAAGAATGAGGACCAGCCCTGTCAGAGATGACACATAGTGAGCATTTGTCCTTAAATAAATATTATTTGGTATTTGGAGAATAATGGGAAATTAACTGGTAATATTTCAGTTTTACAATTTATCTCAAATACTTGGAGAAACTGTTATGCATGTGCGATAGTGGGGAAATATATCAATTGTTCAGAAGTTTTCTTTGTGAAGTCAATAATTTATGTCCAAATAAGGAAATACAGATACAGTACAATGGTATATTTACAAAATAGGATGTTCATACAAGGTTCAGAATAAAGAAATCAGTATATGTATTAACAACATGGATAATGAAATTTTCAGAAAAATTAAGGTGTTAGAAAGTTACATTGTTTTATAATTTTGTAAGTGTAAAAATAATATATTGATAATATTTATAGACCTGTGTTGGAAGTTTACAATTGTAAATTGCTTAAATTGTAAACATGAGATAGAATTTATTTTAATGGAAGAGAAAATGCCATATAAACAGAGCCTGTTGGAGAAAAGGGGTAATTTAACATTTTTCCCTATATTTTATTTTCCCACACAATAATAAAATCTATCTGAGTTGTTATGGGATGGCTATGAGAAATCCCTCCAAGACTCACATGTTACTCTTGGTCCTTAGGTGTGGAAGTTTTATTGAGAAGCTGAAGATACGTTAGGAGGCAGGCTTAGCTAAAGAGAAAAGGCCAGCGGAGGATAAAGTGTGGTGGTGTATCCTCCCCGCCTTCTTTCTCTGTGTTCTGTGCTCAGTAGTTACCATGAGGTGACTAACTCTGCTCCTCCACACTGATCTGCTACGATGATGTTCTACTCAAGCACATGGAACCAAAAACCATTCACCGAGCCCTCTGAATCCATTTGCCAAATACACCCTCCTTTCTCCCTTAAATATTCATGTCAAATATTGTGTCACAGTGACAAGAAACAAAGGGGGAAATATAAAAATAAGACAGCATATCCCATATGAGGGTGACAATTCTTACATTTGTACACTGTTATAGTTGCATATTTATTTCAAGATGAAATATAAATATAGCAAAATGACCAGGACCAGCAGATCATTCTTCAGTGGCAGAATGCTAGGGGAGAGGGGTCTGGGGATCAGAGACAAAAAAGAAAGAACAGATGGACTCAGAAAGTCTTGCACAAGCTATGTCTTACAGCAGGTAAGTTTATTAAGACTATTTCTAAGGGAGGGGTGGGATAGGACATCAAAAAGCCATTGTAGAATGTGATTAAGGCAGTGAGAGGCTAATCAAACAATGTTGTACAAGGCACACTGGATATCTCAAAAGCATCCTTGCCTGAGCACAGAGTGGCCTTGTGACTGTCAACCACAGGCTAGTGTGGGAAAAATTGAGCTCTAAGAATCTGAAGTGGTAGTTCCACTAAGGCCCTGGCCCCAGGCCATTTCTGGCTCTGCTAATTATATGTCTTGTTTTGGAGAAGGAGCAATGCTCCTTCTCCAAACATCAGGGCTTCAGAGGTAGATTCAATTGAATCTAGCCCTCAGCATCAAAAGAAAGAAAATTTAAGTATTTTTTCATAGTGAATTACTTTTCTAAATGAGATACCAAAGTATGTCTAACTACTTAAATAGCATGTAGATATATAGTATATTTTTAGACAGACTTCAAGAAATTATGGACAAAGGCCAGGCGTTGGTGGCACACGCCTTTAATCCCAGCACTGGGGAGGCAGAGGCAGGCGGATCTCTGTGAGTTTGAGGCCAGGCTGGTCTCCAGAGTGAGTACCAGGATAGGCTCCAAAGCCACACAGAGAAACCCTGTCTCGAAAAACAAAAACAAAAACAAAAAAACAAAACAAAACAAAAAAAACAGAAATATTATGGACAAAATTATGCCTTATATTGACAAACTAGAGAATTTCATTTCTATTTTAAAAGGATTTTCAAAAAATTCACATTAAGCTTAGGGAGAGCAGAACTGACCAATGGTTCTTAAACTTGGCTGATTTTCCAAGTCATCTGGGAATCCTTCTCTGCACTAAAGTCTGGGCATTGGCCCAGGTTGTGGATCACATTATCTGGGGTAGATCCCAGGTACTTGTTCCCTTTATTGCTGTAGGCTTAGGTAGTTCCCAGTGAGTTTAGCAATTAGTTCTATCTTAGAAGCTATTACCAAATGTCAGCACAAGTCCCCTTCTTCCTGATTATTTTATTTTAGAGGTTAATTGGTTCAGAATGGGGCTGGAACTGTTTTTATTTTTTTTCCTCAGAGAGAGATGGGAATGGGGTGGCAGAAAGGGCTTCCAGTTTGTAAAGTGGGGCCTTCAAGTCTCACTTTAGCATGCATGTCAGCTGGGGTCTGAGATGGCCCACAGGGCTCACAGCACAGGTGTTCCCAGGGTCCTTTCCTACATCACACACCCAGAGTTCCCACCACTTTGTCAAGTGTTGTGATTTTTTTCCTCCTTTAATCTTTAAGAATGTTACAAACAGTTGAATGTCAGGCAGAGCTTGTGATTTCAGCTGCCAGGAAAACAAACACTATTGCCGTTTTGTTTGATGAAGCTCTATGTGTTTACAAAAATGTAACCAGTGTACAGAGGTCTTTGCTTTTGAATTGCAGTACTCCTTGTCTTTCGTTTGCAGGCAAATATTACAAAAGAAACAAGAAGATGATCTGTGTCTCTATGGGGCTGGCCTCCCTGCAAATCCTTCTGAGGGTACTGAAGGAATCATGTATCTCATGTGTTTGCTGCTATAAATATCAAGATTCAACCAGGAATGGCCCCTGACAGACTAGATCTGTCATATTGCATTTTCCTGGACACAAAAACAAGGAGAATAACAGAAGAGAAAATGCCAGGGTAGAGTTTCCCATGTGGTAAAGTTTTCTGTCAGTAAAGACTGTGTACTAGGAAGCAACTCTAATGTAAATGTAGTATTTTCAACACAACAAAGATAGAAGCAGTGTAGCCTAACACAATGAGTGGTCCTCTCAGTGAGTGCAAAGCTAAAACAAAGTACAGTCAAGAGATATTTCAAGAGAAATGCTTGTTATCTGCAGCATGTAAGGAAGTCATTTTCAAAGCAGAAACATCCTTGACCAAAGGGAACCTGGCCACATCAGGGGATAGTTAGCTTGATATAATGATTGGAATCCAGTTTGAAGATGAAAATGGAAGATAAGAATGTCTCTGTAGCTACCAGTTTGTGTCATAAAGTTTTAGCTGAAAACAGAGGAAATGACACTTTGAAGATGTGTGGGTGTAGATGGGGCTTTGTCCTTAAAGATGACTGCCTTGTTTCACAAGTAACAGTTGCCTGGTACCTCATTGTTAATATGAGTGATGGTCATGAAAGACCCCTGCCCCTTAGCTCTTAAGTTTGCCTCCTCCTCCGGTCGGCAGCTGATGGGGCGCGCGGCGGATGCCTCGCTCCTGTGCCTCCCCGATCTCCACCTCTGCCGGCCTCCACTTCCCCCGCCGCTGCACGTCCGGCCGCCGGTTCCCTCCAAAGCTGGTCCACCCCGGTGGGGGCCCCGTGCCCCCGGCCCGCCCACCTGGCACCGCGCCCCGGGGCTGGGGCCGAGCAAGGAGCCCGCGAGGAGGCACGAGGGCGAGCACCAGGTGGGCCGGCACGAGAGCGAACACCAAGTGAGCCAGCCTGGGGCTCTGCCCCTGAGCCCCCGCCCGATGGGGAACACTCGGTCTCCGCCCCCAAGGTCAGCCATCTGGACGCGGAGGGGGGAATTGAGTCTGTTGTACCAGACACCAGACCTTGAGAATATGCTGGTCTGGAATGGCTCTGTGCCTCATTTGAACCATCCAATAGAAATGACTCTGTACTTTGCCTCATTTGAATGACTCTGTATTTCACCTCATTTGAATGACTCTATACTTCGCCTCATTTGAATAACCCTGAGTAGCACCTCATTTACATTGACCAATGGGAATAGCTCTGTACTGCGCCTCATCTGAATTATCCAATAGAATCCCTGCTTCTCGCTTGCGCTTTTTGCTATATAAGGACCCCTCTCCCTTGGCTCGGCGCGCTTGGCCTCACAGAAGCTAAGTCTCCCCGGGTACCCGTGTATCCAATAAAGCCTCTTGCTATTTGCATCCAAGTTCGTGGTCTCGCTGATTCTTGAGTACGGGTCTCCTTCTACGAAAGTACCTCTTCGGGGGTCTTTCAGTCATATTTTCTTTTGGTTGTTCCCTCCAACTAAAAGTGGGATTACCTTTCTTCTGTAATCCCATGCCTTCAATCCATGCTGACTCTGCACCTTCAACTTTGTTCATGTCAAAGGATAGAGGAATATCCAGGAATGGAAAGATCTCCCTCTTTCTCCCATCTTTTGTGTTCTCTGATCTCCTGACTTCTCTCTCTCTCTCTCTCTCTCTCTCTCTCTCTCTCTCTCTCTCTGTGTGTGTGTGTGTGTGTGTGTGTGTGTGTTACTGTGTCCAGGTGTACCTGTGTGTATGGTTGCATATTCACATGGCATCCACATATGTGGTAGCCTTTGTGTTCTTTTCACATGCCACCCTCATTTTATTTTTGAGACAAGATCTCTCACTGACCAAGAATTCACTAACTAGGCTGACTAGCTGGTCAGCTAACCCTACAGGGTTTTATTTTTGTTTTTGTTTTGTCTCCATCTACCCAGTAGTGGCATTGTAAGCATAATGCTACTACCATGCCTGGCAATTTTTTCTGTGGGTCCTCATGCTGGTGATGCAAGAACTTTATCAATTGAGTCATCTCGAAAGTCCCTGCCTTTCCTTAACATAGCTGAACACTTGTCCCTGAAGTTTATTCTGATTTGTACTTTCCACCTTCATTCTCAAGTCTGGCTCCTATATCTATACAGCATTATCTATTGTTGCTCTTACAATTAAAGAGAACATAGACACCATTCGGTGTCTAAAATAGAGACTGATACTCTTGGGTCACAGTTTGGTCTGAAGATCAAAGGAAGGGTTCACATCAGTTTTAGAGTACTATGGGAGTGTGTGGCTGGGTAGAATCTGTGCACATTTGCTGCATGTGTGCAGAGCTTCACATGTATTCCTCTGGACTTGCATAACAAGAATATTTTTGAAACACCACAATTTGATTATTCTAAATATACAGAATACAAGAAAGGAACTCTAATTTTGTTGGGTGAGCAAGCTTATTTCAAATCTATACAGCCTTACTCATTACAAGAATATTTCTTTTTGACTTAAAATATTCCAGCTTTTATTATACAGCCTATTAATATCATATGCTACTAAATAAATAGGGAAAATGTATAAAAGAGCTGATTTCCTCTTCCCTGAGACTGGCAATATGAGTTTTAAAATTAATTTGGCATACGATGGGGAGAAACTTCCTGACAAGCATATGTAGAACAAGTTTCAAGTAATGGCAGAATTCCTGGAAATATGCTGTCTCTTTAAAGGGCTTGTTTGGTTGGTTGGTTGGTTGGTTTGTTTTTGAACTATTTAAGACCAATTGTGCTGCCCAAATGGTCTTGGATGTGTGATCTTTCTACTGTAGAGCAATCGATTTACCAGGGCTACATCGTAGATAAACCTCTCTGCCTCTCTGTCTATGTCTGTCTCTCTTTCTCTCTCTTCCAAAAGCTGTCAATTGTCAATAATAGTTCCAGAGCTTGAGGTGGGACTGTGTACCCAGCTCCCCTCTTCTTGCTGGGATTTGGACAAGTTTGGGCTTGCTCAGGTTTTGTATATACCATTGCAACCACCGTGAACTCATTATGAGCAGCTACCCTGTTGTGTCTAGTAGATAACTTTTCCTGTAGCTGTCTATGGCCTTGACTCTAACACTCTGCTTCCTTTTCTGCAATGATCCTTTGCCTTGGGAGGAATGCTGTATGTATTCTAACTTCAGGGCTGAGCATTCTGCATCTCCTATTCTTTGCACCTTGGCAAGTTGTAGGTCACAGTGTTAAACATCATCTGCTGCAAATCCTTCTCAAATGAGGCAAGGGAGATGCATTGATCTATGAGTATAACAATAAGTCAGTAAGAGTAAGTTTAATAGTATGTACATTCATCAGTATAATGGTAGTAGATTCTCCCTTTGGAACTATGACTTGTCTAACCACAGGTTCTCAGCCAAATAGTGGTGCCCAGATAATTGGTGAAGGCCATATAAAGACACAGTGGAAGGGTAGTAACCATCTGTTTGTACTTTCATTGCAATGATAAGTGAAGAGATTAGAGTAACAATAGAATTTCTTTCTTTAATTTAGTATACTGACCTCAAGTCCCCTCCCCACTTATAAATAGATTGATAATATCAAAAGAAGAAGCAGTCACAAAGCCTCAAAGAAAGGGGGAAATTGAGCAAAGATTATTTAAACATAGAATATTAAAGAAAACAATAAAACATCTTCAGACACACGTTCTCTTTTGGTAAGGGTACAATGGCATCAGCACCCTGAACAAAGGTCACATTTGTGACATTGAGGATGCCTTGATTCTTATTTCATTAATGTGGAAAGAAGACTCAAGCTCCCATTTTGGTCTGTGTCTAATACTGAAGATTCAAGCCCCCATTTTGGTTTGTGTCTAACATTGGAGAAGTGGGAATTGAGGCACAGATCAACAGAGCTCAGTGGTTAACAGCACATACTGCTCAGACAGAGGACCTAGGTTTGGTTCCCAGCATCCACATGGTGGCTCAAAATCATCTGCAACTCCAGTTTCAAGGGAACTGATGCCCTCTTTGTCTTCTGGCAGCATTAGGCACATACTTAGTACACGTGCATGCAAACACACTTATACATAAAACAAAAATAAATAAATCTAAAAATTTACACAAGTACCATGATATTGGGATAGTTCTGAGATTGGTATCTTCTCTGTGGAATTTTCAACTGAAGTCAGGTGACTTCAGTGATGTTGATCAAATACTCACTGATGAAACCACACTGACTGCCTGCCCATGGACCAGAGGACATTGGAGAGTGTGGAAGGAGGCTCAGTATATATCAGCAAGCAGGTACGCAAAATCATTGCACATATGCCATGTTTTTGCTCTGTAGGAATGACTTGGGTGGGCTAATGTTGAAATGACAGCATGCTTCACATCCACCGTTATTCCCCTACAGTTCCTTTTGGGAACTACACTTCTATTACATTGTAGTATTAGTGAGATTGTAAGTCAAGCTCCTTGGTGAAAGTGGGTCAGAAAAGCTATGCAAAGAAATTCAAGCATTCTTCTCCAGAATTAAAACCCACAGCAGAGCAATAAAAGAACATAGCATCATTAGAAATGATTATTATAGTTTAAGAATTGAGTTATAAACAATAAAAACTAGAACTACAACCTCACACTCAAACAAATCTGAAACCACCAACACCTCTATGGACAATGCTTACAGACTAGCAGATGTCTGGATAGATTTGAATAAATGGGGCTTTTCATAAACCGGACAAAACTCTTTTCTGTATGATGGGGCTGGCTCTGAGTATGTTGCTCTAGTTTTAAAAATAATACAGGCGATTAAATAAAACAACTGCCTTAAACATGATACATCTCTCTCTCTCTCTCTCTCTCTCTCTCTCTCTCTCTCTCTGTGTGTGTGTGTGTGTGTGTGTGTGTGTGTGTGTGTGTGTGTGTAGCACATAACATGGAATTGGGAGGAGTCATTGTCACACATTCT
This sequence comes from Cricetulus griseus, assembly GCF_003668045.3. NCBI lineage: Eukaryota > Metazoa > Chordata > Mammalia > Rodentia > Cricetidae > Cricetulus > Cricetulus griseus. The sequence continues at coordinate 213,982,726 of NC_048595.1, forward strand.
ATAAATATACTGACTAAAAACAATATAACGCGTATTCAGAAACTTTTGAAGACCCTTGTTTGTTTGGCTGCTTTGTTTCTGACCGTTTTCACCATGATACAGATTGTCTTAAGTTACTATTGGATCTTAGTGTGCAAACCTCTTGAGCTCTTGGGAACCCGTGAAGGCTTCTCCACATGGTGGCACTCTAGTTGTGCCTTTAGTGAAATTGCTTTTTTTGAAAATGGTTGCTCAAAATATGAATTTAAAACAATAATAATAAAATCAATTCACTCCTTAGTTGTCTCTGATCTTAGAGGAAAAAAAATGTTCTCTCAACCCCTCCTTGTGCCATTTTCCTTCTGCTTTAGAAGCCTGCAAAGAACGTTCATGTTGTTGATGCATTTGCTGCCACCAAGATGCAAAAGTGAAGGACTGCCAAAGTCTGCCTCATTCTGAGTAATAGGAAGCTGGACTGTTGGCATTCCTGATGTCTTCTTGCTACTGCTCCTCTGCTGCACATTCAGGAGCCTTGCATGGTGAATATTTGGCCCTTTCTTCTCATTGCTCCCCACCAACCTAAAACAGGATGTATAAACATCACACAAGGGAGTGATGGACTCATCAGATGAAGATATTAAAACTACAGAGTTCCCCAGAGCAAATTGTCCTAGAATGGAGAACAATCTAGATTCATTTTTTTTTCTCCTGAAGGAATTTACCTAACAATAGCGGAAGGTTTGGGCTATGGACATATGGAGAAAGATGTGTCTGTCTGTAACAGAACCTTCACAGGTGTTTGCCTGTCAGTGGCCATCAGGATGCTGCATACTGTGAATAGGATTAATATATTAACTGAATCATGTGAAGCAGAAAATTCAGCTAAGTTATTGGAGGTGTGATTTTGGTAAAACAAAAGTCTATTAATTTCTCTGTGGTTTTCTCTAGTTGAAGTGTTTTAGATTTCCACTGTGGTATTGCAGGATTTGTAAATTTAATGACTTAGCAAAACTCATGTATTAGCTCATAGACCATCAGTTTCGTATGTCATGAGGGTGTACAGGGCAGATTCAGGAGGTGTATGTGGTGCTGAAGATTCAGTGTTGAGTATCCCAAGGTTGAAGTCAACATGCTTCCTAGCTCAGTAGATGTTGAGAATAATACTATCTTGAGGTTGCAAGACTGAGCTCCACAGGTTTCTTCTGTGGTCAGCCTGAGATCAGTCTGTCCTTTAGTGGCCACTACTAGACTCTTTGTATGTGGTACCCAACCAGTCATCCATTGCATGGTTCTCCTTCTCCAAGGCCCAGTCTAAGTAATTTGTCTGACTTCTGTGATGAGCCTGAGTAAAGCCTTAGCTCTTAAATGTTCCATAGTTGGTTTTGTTAGATACGCCGGAAAAATCTGATTCTTAAAATCAGCTTATGAGGTCCTTAACTGTATCTAAATACCCTTCACCACAGAACCCAAGTCAGGGTTCTGGTGAGAGACTAGGGAGAGAGTGCTTGCTGGAAACAAACATGCAGTCTCAGAAGAGATGCTTTCTCACAACCTCAGGTCTGCATCACTGTTTAGATGTCAGCACAAAGTGAAGTTGGGGAGATTGTTTTCTTTGGGGATGGTTATATATATGTCATCTATCTATCTATCTATCTATCTATCTATCTATCTATCTATGCCTGTAAATGGATGCTTTGGCATAAGTGTGAAAGTCAGAATTGATAACCTCTCTCTACCAACACAGTTCCAGGGATTGAACTCCAGTCATCAGGCTTGGCAGCAAGTGCCTTTATCTACTGAGACATTTCACTGGCACGAATTTGTAAATTTGACACAAGAACTTGCTATGCAGCTCTTAGTAACTTCATCAAACTCCCTGTTCGTAACAGGCTACCTTTAAACCTGTAAGCCCTGCCTCTGTTTTCCATGTGCTGGGATCATAGGAATGTGGCCCAATGCTTGCTAGGCTATCGTTTCCCATTGTAGGTGCCTTGCTTGTCTGAGTCAGAGTCTGAGCTGGAGGACAAGGTGCAATTATGGTGCTGAAGTTCTGAGGAGCGAACATGAAGTTCAGAAATAGCACATGGCCCCAGGAGGAGGTTTTTTGTTTCTGAAATTAGTGATTTCAAGGCAGGCTTTACTGATCCAAGTCCTCAGATTTTCACCAGGGTAAAGGGAATTCAGAAAATAAGAATAGGGATGAGAATTAGTAACTTCCCTCCCCTCCTCCCCTACCATCCCCCCAACTAAAACCCTACCTATCACAAACCTTTTCTGCTTCCCAGGGTGGGTGAGACCTTCCAAGGGGGTCTTCAGAGTCTGTCATATCCTTTGGGATAGGGCCTAGGCCCACCCCATTGTGTCTAGGCTCAGGGAGTATCCCTCTATGTGGAATGGGCTCCCAAAGTCCATTTCTATGCTAGGGATAAGTACTGAAATACTACAAAAAGCCCTAATAGATTTCCAAGGTCTCCTCACTGACACCCTCCCTGCACTGTCCTCTGCCCTCTGCTTGAGGTGAGTGTGGGCTCTGCTCCAGATCCAACTTCTGCTATCCCCCAATCCTTGGACCTTCCTGGGCCTGCTCCTCTCATAGTGTAGACCTGCCCTGGCAGGAAGAACCATGCTGAGTCTGGAAACACCTCATTTTTGGCCCTCCATCCACCTTCCACCTTCCACCCCCTCCCCCCACCCTCTACTTGATCTTGAGTGAGGAGAATACCAGGAGAGGAAAGACCAACCAAAGTTGCAGACATTAAAGTCTTGGCTGACATACACCACTGAGAGACCACACATGCACCCACTCAAAGAAGAGATGGGAAGACAACAACAGTATAAGTATACACTCAACAACAGAAAGACCAATATGAAATCAGCAGAATCTAGGGATTCTACACCAGCAAGACCTGAAAAGTCCACCTCAGATGAAGCAGAAGAGAAGGACCTTACACACCCTACATTTTATGAAGATGATAGACTCTTAAATAGGAAACAAGAAAATTCCTTAAGGAAATAGAAAAAAAAACAAACAAAAATACATGAAATGGAGGAAAAGACAAACCAAAAAATCAAGAAATAAAGAAATCTCTTAAAGAATCTAAAGAAAGCCAAGAAAAACAACAAAAGAAATGAAGGAAACAATTCAAACAGTTCAAGGCTTGAAAACTGAAATAGAAACAATAAAGAAAACACAGAATGAGGGGATGCTGGAAATAGAAAAGCTGAGTAAATGATCAGGAACTACAGATGCAAGTATAACCAATAGAATAAATAGATGGAAGAGAGAATCTCAGGTGTTGAAGACTCACTAGGGGATATACAGTATTCAACCAAAGAAAATCTCAAGTCCAACAAATCCCTAACACAAAATATTCAGGAAATATGGGACACTGGGAAAAGGCCAAACCGAAGAATAATAGGGATAGAAGAAGGTAAAGAAATACAGCTTACCACAGAAACAGCTGGCATGAACAAGGGGAAGCTCTTTGTAGGGGAAGCTGTAGCCATGCCTACTTAGGGGCTGGCTACAGGTGTGCCAGACCATGCTTTCGAGGGCGTGGTCAGGGTGACGTAGAGCGATACAGCGTTTTCTCTTTTGGTTTCTCTTTTGGGCTTGCATACAGACCGCTGCCACTCCGGCTGGCTAGGTTGCTCTGTAAGAAAGGCTTTTCCCTATTAAATACCCTTATATTTCTACCTGACTCCGTATTGGTAATTTCCCACTATAGCTCTTGGTCCCAAGACTAATAGCTGGGAAACCAGTATGGAACTGATCCAGACCCCATGAACTTGGCTGTCAGTGAGGAGACCATGGAAATCTATGGGGCCTCCTGTAGTAAATCAGTACTTATCCCTAGCATAGAAATGGACTTTGGGAGCCCATTCCACATAGAGGAATACTCCCTGAGCCTAGACACAATGGGGTGGGCCTAGGCCCTATCCCAAAGGATATGACAGACTCTGAAGACCCCCTATGGATGGCCTCACCCACCCTGGGAAGCAGAAAAGGTTTGTGATAGGTAGGGTTTCAGTTGGGGGGGTTGGTAGGGGAGGAGGGGAGGGAGAGGGAACTGGGATTGACATGTAAAACAATCTTGTTTCTAATTTAAATGAGAAATGGAGAAAAAAGAAATGCAGCTCAAATGTATAGAAAACATATTAAAAAATCAGAGAAGAAAACTTCTCCAACCTAAAGAAGGATAGGCCTATGAAAGTACAAGAAGCTAACAGAACACCAAATAGACAGGACCACAAAAAGAAGTCCCATCACCACACAGTAATCAAAACACCAAACTTACAGAATAAAGAAAAAAATATTAAGAGAAGCAAACGAAAATGGCCAAGTAACATAAAGACAGACCTATCTGAATTATACCCGACTTCTCAATGGAAACTTTGAAAGCCAGAAGATCCTGGATAGATGTTCTACAAATGCTAAGGGAACATGGATGCCAGCCCAGACTACTGTATCCAGCAAAGCTTTCAATCACTATAGATGGACAAAACAATATATTCCATGACAAAACCAGATTTAAACAATACATATCCACAAATCCAGTCCTACAGAAAGTACTGAGGAAACTCCAACACAACTAAGCTAACAACACTCAGAAAAACATAGGCAACAGATAATACCATTTTACCAAACACCAAAAGAAAAAAGAAGGGTAAATACAAACACAATAACACCACCACCACCAAATCCAAAACAAACAAGAATCAACAATCATTGGTCATTAATATCCATTAATGTTAATGGTCTTAACTTGCCTATAAAAAGGCACAGGCTAACAGAATGGATTCTAAGACAGAATTCCTCCTTGTGCTGCATACAAGAAACACATCTCAATGTCAAAGACAGACATTACCTCAGAGTAAAGGGTTGGGAAAATATTTTCCAATCAAAGGGATCCAAGAAACAAGCTGGTATAGCAATCCTACTATCTAACAAATTAGACTCCAAATTAAAATCAATCAAAAGAGATGAAGAAGGACATTTCTCATCACAGGAAAATTCCATCAAGATGAACTCTCAATCCTGAACACCTTTTGGTTTCTCTTTTGGGCTTGCATACAGACTGCTGCCACGCCAGCTGTATGCCCAAATATGAAGGCAGCCACATTTGTGAAAGAAACATTACTAAAACTCAAATCACACATAAAACCTCACACACTTATAGTGGGAAACTTCAACACCCTGCTCTCACCACTAGACAGGACCACCAGAAAGAAACCTAACAAAGTAATAAAGGAACTAACAGAAGTTATGACCCAATTGGGATTAACAGACATCTATAGAACATTCCATCCAAGCAAAAAAGAATATACCTTCTTCTCAGCACCACATGGAACCTTCTCTAAAATCAACAACATACTCAGGAACATAGCAAACCTCCACAGATACACAAAAACTGGAATAACCCCCTGTATTCTATCAGATCACCATGGTTTAAAGTTAGAATTCAACAACACAAATTGCAGAAAATCTAAAAACTCATAGAAATTGAAAAATGCCCAATTGTACAATTCCTGGGTCAAAGATGACATAAGAAAAGAAATTAAATACTTCCTAGAATTCAATGAAAATGAAGACACTACATGCAAAACACTTATGGGACACTTTGAAAGCAGTGCTAAGAGGACAGTTCATAGCACTAAGTGCCCACATGAAGAAACTGGAGAATAGTCACACTAGAGAATTAACAGCACTCCTGAAATCTCTAGAACAAAAAGAAGTAAACACCAGGATATAATCAAATTGAGGGCTGAAATCAATAAAGTATAAACTAGCAAAACATTACAAAAAGTCAATGAGCCAGAGTTGGTTCTTCAAAAAAATCAACAAGATAGACAAACCTCTTTCCAAACTTACCAAACATAACTCCAGTAGCACAAATACTGGATTGACAATGAATAAATGAATAAATGTGGCCTCCTGGAACTGAGAAGTTTCTGTAAAGCAAAGGACACAGTGAACAAGACAAAACAGCAGCCCACAGAATGGGAAAAGATCTTCACCAACCCTACATCTACATCTGACAGAGGGCTGATTTCCAAAATATACAATGAACTTAAGAAGCTAGTCACCAAAGCATTGAATAGTCCAATTAAAAAGTGGGGTGCAGAACTTAATAGAGAATTCTCAATAGTGGAATCTAAAGTGGCTGAAAGACACTTAAGAAAGTGCTCAACATCCTTTGCCATCAAAGAAATGCAACTCAAAACAACTCTGAGATACCATCTTGCACTGGCCAGAATGGCTATAATCAAAAACACCAATGACAGTCTATGCTTGAGAGGATGTGGAGAAAGAGGAACACTCCTCCATTGCTGGTGGGAGTGCAAACTTGTAAGACCACTTTGGAAATCAGTGCAGTGGTTTTTCAGGAAAATGGTAAACAGTATTCTTCAAGATCCAGCAATTCCTCTCTTGGACATTTACCCAAAGAATGCACATTCATACAACAAGGACATATGTCCAACTATGTTCATAGCAGTGTTGTTTGTAATAGCCAGAATCTGGAATCAACCTAGATGCCCCTCAGCTGAAGAATGGAGAAAATATGGTAATTTTACATAATAGAGTATTACTCAGTGGGAAAAAACAATGAAATCTTGAAATTTGAATGCATATGGATGGAACTGGAAGAAAATATACTGACTGAGGTAACTCAATCACAGAAAGACAAGCAGGGTATGTACTCACTCATATATTGATATTAGACATATAGCAAAGGACTACCAGCCTATAGTCCACACCACCAGAGAAACTAGGAAACTAGGAGGACCCCAAGAGTAGAACACATGGTACCCTGAAGAAGGGGAGGGGAACAAGAACCCCGAGCAAATTGGGAGTATGGAGGGGAGAGGAAGGATCTGGAAAGGGGAGAGGAGGAGAAATGGAGGGGAGGAGGAGAACAGGAGAACTGAGACAGAAGAGGAATAGAGGAGGGCAAGAAAGGAGATGCCTTGATAGAGGGAGCCAGTATAGGTTTGGAGAGAGGTCTAGCATAGGCAAAATGTTAGTGGATCTACAGGAATGACCCCAACTAAGAATCTATGTGAGGGGGAGAGGGTGCTTTTGATGCCCTTCCCCCTATAATGAGATTGATGACTACCTTGGTTGTGATTCCTAGAGCCTTTATCTAGTAGCTGATAGAAGCAGAAACAGGCACCCATAGCTAAACAGTGAGCCATACTCCTGGAATCCAGTTGTGAGAGGGAGGAGGGATGAGCAAAGGAGCCAAGATGGTACTGGAGAAACCAGCAGAAACAGTTGACCTGACCTAGTGAGAGCACAGAGACCTTAGTCCTAAAGCTGGGGGATCGGCATTGGATGGAACCAAGCCCTCAGAATGTGGGTACCAGCTAGCAGGCCAGGGCAGTCTATGGGACCTCTAACAGTGGAGCCAGTCTTTATCCCTAGAGCACAATGGACTTTGAGAGCCCATTCCCTATGGAGGGAAGTATTGCAGTCTAAATATGGGAAGGAGGGCCTGGCCCCTCCCCCAAATGCCTTGATGGACTTTGATGGTCCCTCTGGAGGGTCTCACTATCTCTGGCAAGTGGGTGGGGGGTGGGTTGAGGGTCTGTTGAGGGTAAGTGGGTAGCATGGTAGGATGGGAGTCTGAGAGAATGGGGAGTTTGATATTTAAATAAGAGTGCTTCTAAAATAAAAAAGAATCATCTATTGGATGAAGAAATGGATAAATATATCCATTACTACTGTATACCACAAGGCATTTTGAATTATATTCTTTAATTAAGTCATTAGTCAGCAAGATAAGTATTATCTTCTTGGCTCCCCATGTGAACATTTTCAGTGGTTTAAATGACATGGCCAGTCAGAAGTATAAGAAGTGATAAATGTAACTGATATAAGAGCTCTCTAGTTCGGGTTTATTATGTCAAACATAAATTACCATAAACTTTTGAGATATTTTAACCAGAATAATAATTATATAGTGATGCTGGCAAGGTGGCTCAGTGGGTAAAAGTGCTGGTGGCACATGCCTGACTACTTGAGTTTTATGCCTGGTACCCACAATAGAAGGAAAGACTTACTCCTGAAAGTTATCTTCTGACTGGCACAAGCACACACCGCATAGAAATAAGTGAATAGATGATAGATAGATAGATAGATAGATAGATAGATAGATAGATAGATAGACAAAGGAATTGCATTCTGAATGCGTTGCTATTGTGCAATGATCAAAATACCAGAAAGAACAAGAGAGGAAAGATCATTTGGCAGTTGTGTGACTTTTCCTGTGGATACCCTAGATAAGACACTGAGTACAAAACAGAGAAAAGGAAGATTCCACTTAATCTAGAGTAGTGAACTAGTGAGTTTGTTGAATTGCTTACAGAAGCATAGATGTCTCATTGCACTGCTGGTATGTCCACCCAAGCATGGGCAACAACTCATGAGAGCTGTATACCTATAGCTCTCTGTACAACTTGATGTCAGCCAGGTGGCCACACTCTCATCTTCCCAGCAGCCATTACTATTTATACAACACTGGGGATCATCCTCCTTATTCTTATAAGTTCCAGGAGTTTCCTGTGACTTGTGACTTTATATCCCAAGTCTTATGAGTATCCCATTGTCCGCAAGTAGGGAATGTTTTCAATTCAGGAGAAATGGTTATATGACATTAGCTTGTGATATAAAAAGTTATATATTCTGGAGAGAAGAAGATGTTGGACCAGAGCTATTCAGTTCATGGAAGCCAAAATGGAAGCAAATAGCCAAGAGAGGACTAAGGGCCAGGTATAACCTCTAAAAACACTTCCTCTGAGACCCTCCTTTAACTATTTCCCACAACTTCTAATGTTCATAATCTCCCAAAATGAGGTCAAGACTTTAATACGTGAGCCTATGAGGGAATTCTATACACACCATGACCCATTCTGAGATGAGGCATCTGCTCTGCTAGACACCCGAGACCTGGAATAGGGGTGGTTATCCACACTCGATAATGTCCATCACTGTAATGGATCTGAGTGTACAAATGATAGAAGGTAGTGAGTCTAAGTGGTGGCTCACAGACTGGCTATCTGGCTATATTATGTCCCAGTTAATTTGCCTCCCCCCTCCCTCACTTTATTTGCTCTTTATTCTGTGACTCCCATGATAGTAAGTGATGATACCAGCATGTCCATGACTACTGGCATTGCTATACATCTTCAGTCATGTCTATTGCATTGCTAATGCCTCCAGTATCAAAACTAACAGCAACTATGCAGTTTATTACTTGAATTCCAAAGCGTCTATAATCGTTACTATCTCAATTTATGTTGGAGAATAAAAATGCTTGGAGAAATATTTAGAAACCTAACTAGAAGGAATAGAGAAATAGCTCAACATTAAGAGTGCATAGCACATAGTGCATGAGTTCCTAACACTTCTCATATTGCTCATAACTACCTATAACTCTAAGCACAATCACCACTGCCCTCCATTGACGTAACCACCATGTCCCCTACACATATGCATACTTAAAAATAAAACAAATTTAAAAAATCAAAGCAAAGCAAAACAAAAACACAAAAAGACAAAGCAAAAATAACAATAACAACAACAAAAACCCCGACTTACTAGAAGTCCAGGCTCTAGCTATCAGTTGTTAGGAAATTTAAACCCAGGCACTTTTCGAGGACATGCCATTCCTTACACAGTGTTTACTGTCTTCAAAAGTAATCTTTTAACACATGAAAGTTAAGAGATCATAAATGGACTTTGTTACAAGAAGATAGAAAGATACTGTGTTGCATGACTGCTCCTGCTATCTGCCGCCCACGCACATGCTCCTGTGTGTTGCTGCACAAACCTCAGATATTGAGTCAAAAGATTGGCTGGGCTCTCACGGCCAGTCTCGCTGCTTTCTGGTATATGGTGGGCGCTTTTCTAGGCACTACAGATACAAAGAAGGATCACACACAATCTGTGCCCTAGGCCAGGGAGAAAATAGACCTAATTTTCTAGCAGCTGTTCCACTTGGTTTTCAGGGTGAGAGAAGGAAGTGAGAAGGTTACCATGGACAGTGCCCTGTGAAGGAAGTCTCAAGGCCTCTGCCCTGTTCTGTGTATCTGGGGAAGATGAGAAAAGCAAGGCTCCCAAGTCAGGAAAACTTAGATGCTGCCCAGTTCAAGATCAGGTATCTTTTATTAATGGGGAGATTTGGCTTTGGGAGCTGAGTTTGGAGAGGGCAGTGGGAGACGAAGTGAAGGAGAGCTCGCGGAGGCACCAGGAGAGGAAGGCAGAACATGCTTGTTTTCAGAAGTCTAGTGACCTGAAACAGCCATAGGAAGATAGACAGCTATTCTCTGTGCACACATATGGGAGTGTGTAGAACATACATGACTGAGCCTCTATGGACATGTGTTTGTACGTGTGTATGCATGTGTAAGCAGAATGCATGTGCTCATGTGTGCACATAGATGTAACCGTGTCCTGTAAGTTCATGCTGGGATATAAATGCTGTGCTTGTGAGTGTATGTACACATGCTAGCATCCCTGTAGATGTGTTTCTGGACCTGGGCGTGCTTATTTGTGCACAGTTGTATACATGTGTTGTGTCTCCTTGTACTTCTCTATGCATTTCATTTGTCTGCCTGTGCAAATATATTTTGAGTGCTCATGTCTCTGTTCATATGTATGCTGATGAATGTATGCGATGTGTGTCATTGTGCCTCTACATTTTTTATTGTTTAAGTTACAATGTGCAATTGTCTAGCTGTTGTCATATATATATATATATACAGTCGAGTGTGGCTCCTTGTACATGTCTATACACTGTGCTTTTATAAGGGCCTGTAAGTCTGTATATCCTCTATGTATGTGCCTGTGTATGTGCGTGTTTCTGGATGTGTCATCTGTATGTTTCTGAGGGTAAACTTCTGTGTACATATGTGAAAGTGTTCTTACACATATTGTATGCACTTACAATGTGTCTCCTTGAATATGCATGTGCAATGTGTTCTTGTGCATGCATGTGTCTGTGTGTATGTGTATATATGTTTGTTTCTCTGCATATGTACCAAGTAAGAAATCCAGCAGGATGAATTCTTGATTATGCTCTGGACATATAACCACTGGATCTCATTTTAGAATGAAGCATTACTGAAAATTCTAAGAATGCATATGGCCAAACCTATATGGAATAATTAGATTATTAACAATAAGTTAGCTATCATCTGATTCCAAGGCTAACTTACAAAGATGGTCATTTTAGCCCCAGAATCACACAGTGTGTAAGAGGTGGTGTGGGAGTGAAAGGGTCCCTTCTCTGTTGACATTGACACTGATGGTTTCTGTAAGCTGTCTTCTCCATTTCCTTAGCTTCCTACTTGCCAGAGAAACCACTTCCTTTGTCTGCAGTTGTTTACAAAGGACGCCTTATTACAACCCCAGCTTAATTGTTCTTATGAACACTGCAAACAAAAAGAAGGGAGAAAAGCCACAGTAACAAACAGTATTTATTCATATGCAGTCTTAAACAGAGCTGACGAAATGATAAATATACTTTGCAGCCCTTTCATTTTGATAAGGAACCTGGAAACTTGACTCTTCCCAGGGGGTTCTATCCCTGGGGCAGGGATAATTAAGTATTGTGTTCATTATACACACAGAGCTGAAGGGCTCTGCTGCCTGTCTCTCTCTAGTATTTGATTTCTATGCACAAATGGGCTTCTGCTCAAACACAGAGTTTGTGGGGAGGTTCGTGTTTGGGGATGGGTGCTTGTGATTGTGTGTGTGTGTGTGTGTGTGTGTGTGTGTGTGTGTGTGTGTGTGTGTTGTATGTACTTGTGTGGATAGATACACTTGTTTATGTGGGTGTGCATAACATGTGTCTGTATATGTGTGGAGTGAACCTAAGGTCAGCATTGGGTATCATTCCTTGAGCCCTGTCCACCTTCATTTTTTTTTTTGAGACTGTCTTTTCGTGGACCCACAGTTTATCATTTTTGGCTAGATTGGCTACTGGTCTACCTGTCTCGACCCCAGAGCCAGTGCTGGGTTTCAGACATGCTCCACTGTGCTGCCTTTTTGTGTGGGTTCTGAGAATCTGAATTTGTCTTCGTGCTCCTGACAGGCACATTATCAAATGAGCCATCTCTCTAGGCCTCAGATACAGCTTTGAAACTTATTTTGGAAGCTGAGTTTATAAATTTTCATCTTAAACAAAACCCTGATTTTGCAGCTGTTCATGTAATAGTGTAACTCCAGGCGTAGACTATAAGTTGCTTTTTAAATGGAGCTTATTTTCATTTGTCCATTTGAGTATATCTTAAATAGCAAGTAGAATACTTCATATTTCATTAGCAGCTGATTGTGAAAGTAATAACACTAAATGTAAATCCAAAGTCAGATATTAGAAGTTTTGAATGTCTGGTTTTTAAAATCACCTCTGGAGCTTAGGAGGCTGTCTTTGTACAAAGCTTTGGTAGGCCTTGGCAAAGATCCAAAGCAATTGTGTGGTGGACCCAGGATATAGTGTTTACCCCATCTTTCTGGATCATAAATGCCCCCTTTTGTCTCTTAATGAGGAACTCTGAGAATGCATTGACTTCACTGTTGTAACAGCGATCTGTAGTATTTTAAGTCCCATCTATCGCAAGACCATGGATAAAATCAATAGATTGGGAAGAGAGGCGTGCATGGTAAAAATCTTGGTACTTATGGGTGCTAAGCTCTCACTGTGTCCCTTGCAAAATCTGTAATACATCAGCATTAACTAACTGTGCAGCAGGAGAAGTGTCCTGGCCTACTGGAACAGAACTTGTGAGTGACAGTAGGTATCTGAGGACTGGCTGAATGCAGGCATAGAATAGAAGTACTCACAGAAAGAAGGGAGTTGAGCAGTGTTTTGCTAAGGGGCCAGATGACTGTTATGTCTTGTTTTTTTTTTTTTTAATTGATTCTTTGTGGGTTTCACATCATGTATCCTGGTTCTATTCATCCCAGTTCCTTCATATCCTGCCTCTGGCTTTGCAATCCCCCCCACCATCGCTTCACAAAATAAAATTATATAGAAAAGGAAAACAAAAACTAAAATCAAGCAAACAAAAGTCTCAATATGGAATCTGTAGTGTGACATAGTGAGTCACACAGTTTGCCCTTCAGCCCATAATTTTATAAGTGTTAATTGAGATCACTCAATGGTCTGGTTTGATACTTCTAGCTTCTGCTACACCCGGGTACTGGGCCCTCACTAGGACTACTCTTGGATATCCTGCTGTTGCCTTGTGTCATGGAGATCCTGCAGCTTTGAATCTGCAGGTCCAACCCCTTCACATGCTCCAGTGGTTCATAGAAGAGGCCAACTCATAGCCCTGGTTCTGGCCCTGGGTGGTAGCTGAGTTGGTCAGCCCACCAGCTTTTTATCATCCCTAATCATCAGCACCAGGGCAAGATCTATAGCATTGTCATGGCTGACTATCTTACCCACTGTAGCAGGCAGCAAGGAGCAGAGCCAGTTCCTTGCTCTCAAGTTACCAAGGTTTTGCTTACCTGTGCTCCCTGCCAACAGGGTCAGCTCTAGTGTGCTGCCCAGGCAAGGTGCAGGGTCTGAACTCCCATGTGCTGCAGCTGGTGAGATGCAGGGTCAGCTCTCACACTCTGCTGTAGGTGGCAAGTGGCAAGGGAAAAGGAGGGCATGCCACCACCTGGCAGACATGAGCATCCAGGGTTAGCACTACTGTTCTGGTCACAGGGTCACAGGAGTAGGAGAGATGATCCTGACCTTCACTGGCTGCAGCATTTGGGAGAGTGGCCCTTGAACCTCACCTGGGCAACACAATATAGCTGACCCTGTTGGCAAGGGCACAGAACATGCATGGGATTTCTGGCCTGACCCATCATCAGGCATATGATAGATTGAGTGAGGGAGAGATGCCCTCCCTCATCCCCCACGGCTCATTGCCTATGACAGGTGGGAGAGCTGGCCCTGGGGTCATGATAGTGGGAGAATTGGCACTGCCCCTCACCACCTACAGCACTTGGGAGAGCAGGCCTTGCCCCTCACCCAGGCGGGGTCATGATAGTGGGAGAATTGGCACTGCCCCTCACCACCTACAGCACTTGGGAGAGCAGGCCTTGCCCCTCACCCAGGCAACATAGTAGAGCTGACCCTGTTGGTGGGCTCTGAGGGTGTGAGAGCAGAGGACTGTTTTTAAAGCAATATTGAGCATAGAATTGTTTTGTAAGTAAGCATAATGTAAGGAGCAAATTAAAACTTCAGAAAAGTATTTAAAGGATAAAATTCTGCACAGAGAGGACAATGTCATAAAGGCAAGGGCAGAAAGAGTCATTTAAGATTACTGTCAGCAGAATCAGAAACTATTCAATTCTGCCTGGATGGCTTATTCTCTACCAGGGTTCTGATTTATGATCACTGATGAGTTAGATGTGAGGGAATAGAACATTGGGGAAAATGGCTGTAATACGGTGCTCAGATACATCTTGGAGCAGGAAGATACCAGAGGAGAGACAGAATTCATAGTTCTGATAAGCCTGTGAAGGGAACTGTTACCTTCTCACTGGGCAGACATGCTCATTGTGAAACATGGGCAAAGCTTAGATATCATCTCTATGGGGTGTGTACAACATGAACTCTTGGATATGAAATCATGGTATTCCTGAAGTTGGAGCTGGAAGAAGCTTCACATATGAGCACACTAAGCCTTACAGGTACTCCTTAAATTTTTGATGTGGAGGCAGATTTACCAAGATAGGGTGCTTAGCCAACACTCACTGTCTTGTATGATAGATGAACTGTGTGATAAGAGGTCTGCTAGAAATTGAATAATTCATTGGTGTTTTGATTTCAGGCATTCTGACAGGTGTAAGATGGTATCTCAGAGTAGTTTTGATTTACCTGATGGCTAAGCAATTTGATTTACCTGATGAGCAATTTCTTAAGGGTCTTTTAGCCATTTTAGATTCCTCTATTAAGAATTCTCTATTAAGTTCTGTACCCCACTTTCTAATGGGATTATTTGGTGTTTTGGTGACTAGCTTCTTGAGCTCTTTGTATATTTAGGAAATCAGCCCTCTGTCAGATGTAGGGTTGGTGAAGATCTTTTCCCATTTTGTGGGCTGGCACATTTTCTTGTTAACTGAATCCTTTGCTTTACAGAAGCTTCTCAGTTTCAGGAGGTCCCATTTATTAATTGTTGATCTCAGTGTCTGTGCTAATGGTGTTAGGCTTAGGAAGCAGTTTCCTGTACCAATTCATTCAAGGATACCTCCAATTTTCTCTTCTAAGAGGTTCAGTGTGGTTGAATTTATGTTGAGGTTTTTGATCCATTTGGACTTAAGTTTTGTGCATGGTGATAGATAAGGATCTATCTGCAATATTCTATATGTCAGTATCCATTTATGACAGCACCATTTGTTGAAGATGCTTTCTTTTTTCCATTGTATAAGTTTAGCTTCTATGTTTGGGTCATCGCTTTCAGAGTCATCTGACACCAGTGACCTGCACACCAGAACGAGTTCAGCGGTGGGATCCAACACACAGAGCACCTGGATGCAGTCCTGCCTCCATCCGCTGGCCCAGGTAGGCCAGAAGCTGTTTCCAGTTCCCATTCATCGTGGCTGCACAGAGTCATCTGATACCAGCCACCTAGGCCTGATGACAGTTCTGCCTCCAACTGCCAGCCCAGCGGGACCTGGCATGCCAGAACACTGCCGACGCCCAGGTAACAGTGACACCTCCATCCACGAGAAGAGGACCGACATCATATTATTGGATCTGTTTGCATCTACCAGAAGAGAACCTTGGCCCCATACCCACCAGGAGATCAAGAAACTCCTGCTACACCCACCAGAAGAAAGGATGAGAAGAGAACAAGGTAAAAGCACATTCAACAACAGAAAACCCAGTGTGACACCACTGGAGACTAGGAACCATACACCAGCAAGACCTGAACATCATGATGCAGATGAACCAGAAGAGAATGACCTTAAAAATATCTTCAAAAAAATTATAGAGGACCTCAAAGAGGACATGAGAAAATCCCTTAAAGAAATGGAAGAAAAAACAACCCCCCAAAATACAAGATATCAACAAATCTCTCAAGTAAACAGTTCAAGACCTAAAAACTGAAATAGAGACAATGAAGAAAGCACAATCTGAGGGAATGCTAGAAATAGAAAAGCTGGGTAAACAATTAGCAACTACAAATGTAAGCATAACCAACAGAATACAAGAGATGGAAGAGAGAATCTGAGGAGTTGAAGATACACTAGTGGAAATAAATTCATCAATTAAAGAAAATCTTAAGTCCAACAAATCCCTAACACAAAATATCCAGGAAATATGGGATACCATGAAAAGACCAAACTTAAGAATAATAGGTATAGAAGAAGGTGAAGAAATCCAACTCAAAGTCACAGAAAACATATTCAACAAAATCATAGAAGAAAACTTTCCCAACCTTAAGAAAGACATGCCAATGAAAATACAAGAAGCCTACAGAACAGCAAATAGACTGAACCAAAAAAAAAAGGTCTTCTCACCACATAATAATCAAAACACCAAACATACAGAACAAAGAGAAAATATTAAGAGCAACAAAGGAAAAAGGTCAAGTAACCTATAAAGGCAAACCTATCAGAATCACACCCGAATTTTCCATGGAAACTCTGAAAGCCAGAAGGTCCTGGATAGACATTCTACCTACACTAAGAGACCATGGATGCCAGCCCAGACTACTATACCCAGCAAAGCTTTCAATCATTATAGATGGATAAAACAAAATATGCTATGACAAAACCAGATTCAAACAATACATATCCACCAATCCAGCCCTACAGAAAGTTCTGGAAGGAAAACTGCAACCCAAGGGAGTTAACTACAACCAGAAAAATATAGGCAATAGATAAACCCACTTTACCAACAGCCAAAAGGGAAAAGGGATAGAATCCCACACATAATCTCACCACCATCACCAAATCAAAAACAAACAGGAATGAACAATCAATGGTCATTAATATCCATCAACATTAATGGTCTTAACTCCCCTATAAAAAGACACAGATTAGCAGAATGGATATGAAGACAAAATCCTTCCTTCTACTGCATACAAGAAACACAACTCAACTTCAAAGACAGATGGTACCTA
The DNA here is from genome assembly GCF_003668045.3 of Cricetulus griseus. Classification (NCBI taxonomy): domain Eukaryota; kingdom Metazoa; phylum Chordata; class Mammalia; order Rodentia; family Cricetidae; genus Cricetulus; species Cricetulus griseus. The sequence goes on from NC_048595.1 coordinate 213,999,838, forward strand.
AGAATTACAGGTTGGGGAAAGATCTTCCAATCAAATGGACCCAAGAAACAAGTGGGGATAGCAATCCTAATATCCAACAAATTGGACTTCAAACTAAAATCAAAAGAGATGACGAAGGTCACTTCCTACTCATCACAGGAGAAATCCATCAGGATGAAGTCTCAATTCTGAACATTTTTGCCCCAATACAAAGGCATCCACGTTTGTAAAATAAACATTAATAAAACTCAAATCACACATAAAACCACACACATTTATAGTGGGAGATTTCAACACCGCACACTCACCATTGGACAGGAACACAAGACAGAAACTTAACAAAGAAACAAAATAACTAATAGAAGTTATGGCGCAATTGGACTTAACAGATATCTTTAGAACATTCCATCCAAATACAAAACAACTTATCTTCTTCTCAGTGCCACATGGAATCTACTTTAAAATCGATCACATAGGTGGCAACATAACCAACCTCAACAGGTACAAAAAAATTAAAATAACCCCTTGTGTCTTATCAGACCACCATGCTTTAAAATTAGAATTCAACAACAACATGAACTACAGGAAACCTACAAACTCATGGAAATTAAATAACACCCAATTGCGCAATTCATGGGTCCAGGAAGAAATAAAAAAATAAATTAAAGATTTCCTAGAATTCAATGAGAATGCGGCCATAACATATGCAAACCAATGGGATACTTTGAAAGCAGTGCTAAGAGGAAAGTTCATAGCGCTAAATGCCCATATGGAGAAAGAGGAGAATATTCACACTAGAGAATTAACAGCACAACTGAAAGCTTTAGAAAACAAAGAAGTCAATACACCCCAGAGGAGCAGACGCCAGGAAATAATCAAATTGAGGGCTGAAATCAATAAAATGGAAACTAGGAGAACAGTACAAAGAATCAATATAACAAAAAGTTGGTTCTTCAAGAAAATCAACAAGATAGACAAGCCTTTGACCAAACTTACCAAACAGCAAAGAGTGAACATGTAAATTAATAAAATCAGGTATGAAAAGGGGGACATAACAACAGACACAGAGGAAATCCAGAGAATCATCAGGTCATACTTTGAAAACCTATATTCCTCAAAATTTGAAAATCTAAAGGAAATGGACAATTGTCTGGAAAGACTTCACTTACCAAAGTTAAATCAAGAAAGGTAAGCAACTTAAATAGATCTATAACCTCTAATGAAAATGAAGCAGTCATTAGAAGTCTCTCAACCAAAAAAAGGCCAGGGTCAGATGGCTGCAGTGCAGAATTCTACCAGAAATTCAAAGTACAGCTAATACCAATTCTCCTCAAAGTATTCCACACAATAGAAGCAGAAGGGTCATTACCAAACTCTTTTTACAAGGCTTCAATTACCTTGATACCCAAGCCACACAAAGATACACTAGGAAAGAGAACTACAGACCAATATCCCTTATGAACATTGATGCTAAAATACTCAATAAAATATTGGCAAATCGAATCCAAGAACACATCAGAAAAATCATCCATCCCGATCAAGTAGGCTTCATCCCAGGGATGCAAGGATGGTTCAACATACAAAAATCCATCAATGTAACCCACCATATAAACAGACTGAGGAAAAAAATCACATGATTATCTCACTACATGCCAAAAAGGCCTTTGACAAAATCCAACACCCCTTCATGATAAAGGTCCTGGAGAAATCAGGGATAACAGGAACATATTTCAACATAATAAAAGCAATATACAGCAAACCCACAGCCAACATAAAATTAAATGGAGAGAAACTCAAGGCAATTCCTCTAAAATCAGGAACAAGACAAGGCTGTCCACTCTCTCTATACCTCTTCAATATTGTCCTTGAAGTTCTAGCTAGAGCAATAAGACAACAAAAGGAGATCAAGGGAATATAAATCAGACAGAAAGAAGTCAAACTCACTATTTGCAGATGATAGGATAGTCTACATAAGTGACCCAAAAAACTCAACCAGGGAACTCCTACATCTGATAAACACCTTCAGGAAAGTGGCAGGATACAAGAAAAATGCAAAAAATCTGTAGCCCTACTATATACGGATGACACATTGGTGGAGAAAGAAATCAGAGAAACATCACCCTTGACAATTGCCACAAACAACATAAAATACCTTGGAGTAACACTAACCAAAAAAGCGAAAGACCTGTACCATAATAATTTTGAGTCTTGAAAGAAAGAAATTAAAGAATATACCAGAAAATGGAAAGATCTCCCATGCCGTTGGATAGGCAGGATCAACATAGTAAAAATGGCAATCTTGCCAAAAGCAATCTACAGATTGAATGCAATTCCCATCAAAATCCCAACACAATTCTTCACTGACCTTGAAAGAACAATTCTCAACTTTATATAGAGAAACAAAAGACCCAGCATAGCCCAAACAACCCTGTACAATAGAGGAACTTCTTGAGGTATCACCATCCCTGACTTCAAGCTCTATTACAGAGCTATAGTCCTGAAAATAGCCTGGTGTTGGCACAAAAATAGACAGGTAGACAAATGGAATAGGGTTGAAAACCTTGATATTAAACCACACACCAAAGAACACCTGATTTTTGACAAACAATCCAAATATATACACTGGAACAATGAGAACAATTCAACAAATGGTGCTGGCATAACTGGATGCAAACATGTAAAAGACTATAGATAGACCCTTTCGCCCTGCACAAAACTTAAGTCAAAATGGATAAAAGACCTCAACATAAACTCAGCCACACTGAACCTATTAGAAGATAAAGTGGGAAATACCCTTGAATTAATTGGTACCAGAGACTGCTTCCTGAACATAACACCAGTAGCACAGACACTGAGATCAACAATTAATAAATGGGACCTCCTGAAAGTGAGAAGCTTCTGTAAGGCAAAGAACACAGTCAGTAAGACAAAAATGCAGCCCACAGACTGGGAAAAATATTCACCAAACCCACATCTGACAGAGGGCTGATCTCCAAAATATACAAAGAACTCAAGAAGCTAGTCTCAAAACACCAAACAATCCAATTAAAAAATGGGGTACAGAATAAAATACACAATATAGAGGAATCTAACATGATTGAAAGACACAAAAGAAATTGTTCAACATCCTTAGCCATCAGGGAAATGCAAATCAAAACAAGTCTGAGATACCATCTTACTCCTGTCAGAATGGCTATAATCAAAAACACCAATGACAGTCTATGCTGGAGAGGATGTGGAGAAAGAGGAACACTCCTCCACTGCTGGTGGGAGTGCCAACTTGTACAGTCACTTTGGAAATCAGTATGGCGATTCCTCAAAATTGGGAATGAGTCTACCACAAGATTCAGCAATTCCACTCCTAGGCATATACCCAAAAGAAACACATTCATACAACAAAGACATCTGTTCAATGATGTTCATAGAAGCACTATTTGTAATAGCCAGAAACTGGAAGCAGCCTAGATGCCCCTCAACCAAAGAATGGATAGAGAAAATGTGGTACATTTACACAATGGAGTACTACTCAGCAGATAAAAAACAATGGAATCTTGAAATTTGCAGGAAAATGGATGGAACTCGAAGAAACCATTCTGAGCGAGGTAACCCAATCACAAAAGACAAACATGATATGTACTCATTCATATGTGGATTTTAGACATTGTGCAAGGGATTACCATCCTACAATCCACACTGCCAGAGAAATTAGTAAACAAGGAGGGCCCTAAAAGAGGCGTATTTTGTCTCCTGGAGAAGGGAAAGGGTCACCATCCCCTGAGAAAATTGAGAACATGGGAAGAGGCGGGAGGGAGATACGAGAATGGGAAGGGAAGAAAAGTAAGGATGCAGAGGTCATGAGGGAGCAGAAAGTTTAAGTCAGGTGTAGATTAGAAGAAAGGACATATAATAGGTAGGATTTTAGTTGGGTGGCTGGTAGTGGATGAAGGGAGGGACAAGGGAACTGGGATTCTCATGTAATTCTATCTTGTTTGTAATTCAAATATATAAAACATAAAGAGAAAAATAAATAAATAAATTAGGGAAAAATCAGGTGTTTGTAGGTGTGTGGATTAATATCAAGGTTTACAACTTGATTCCATTGGTCTACCTGTCTGTTTTTGTGCCAATACCAAACTGTTTTCATTTCTGTAACTCTATAGTAGAGCTTGAAGTTAGGGATGGTGATGCCTCCAGAAGATCCTTTATTGTACAGGGATGTTTTGGCTATCCTGGGTACTTTTGTTTTTCCATACAAATTTGAGTATTGTCTTTCAATGTATGTGAAGAATTGTGCTGGTATTTTGATGGGGATTGCACTGAGTCTGTAGATTGCTTTTGGTAAGACTGCTATTCTTACTATGTTGCTCCTACCTATTCAAGATCATGGGAGATCTCTCCATTTTCTGGTATCTTCTTTAATTTCTTTCTTTAAAGACTCAAAGTTCTTCTTAATACAGGACTTTCACATGTTTGGTTAGAATTACCCCAAGATATTTTATGTACTTTGTGGATATTGTTAAGGGTGGGTGTTTCTCTGATTTCTTTCTCAGCCCATTTATCGTCTATATGTAGTAGGGCTAATGATTTTTTTTAGTTAATCTTGTATCCTGCCACTTTGCTGAAGTTGTTTATCAGCTGTAGGAGTTCACTGATAGAGTTTTTCTGCATCACTTATATAAACTATCATATCATCTGCAAACAGTGAAAGTTTGATTTCTTCCTTTCCTCTGTTTTTGGTGTCTAATTGCTGTAGCTAGAAATTCAGTACCATATTGAAGAGATATGGAGAGAGTGAACAGCCTTGTCTTGTTCCTGATTTTAGAGGAATTGTCTTGAGTTTCTCTCCATTTAATTTGATGTTGGCTCTTGACTTGTTGTATATTGCCTTTATCATGTTTAGGTATCTTCTTGTTATCACTGATCTCTCCAAGAATTTTATCATGAAGGAGTGTTGAATTTTGTCCAAGGCTTTTTCAGCATCTAGTGATATGATCATGTGGGTTTTATTTTTCATTTTGTTTATATGGTGGATTACACTGATGTATTATCATATGTTGAACCATCCCAGAATCCCTGGATGAAGCCTACTTGATCATGTTGACTGATTATTCTGATTTGTTCTTTGATTCAATTTGCCAGTATTTTGTTAAGCATTTTTGCATCAGTATTTCATGAGGGAGATTTGTCTGTAGTTCTCTTTCTTAGTTGTGTATTTTTGTGGTTTGGGTATCAAGGTAACTGTAGCCTCATAAAAAGAGTTAGGCAATGGCCCTTCTGCTTCTATTGTGTAAAACACTTTGAGGAGTATTGGTATTAGCTCTTCTTTGAATTTCTTGTAGAATTCTGAACTGAAACCATCTGGCCCTGACCTTTCTTTGGTTGGGAGACTTTTGATGACTGCTTCAATTTCATTAGGGGTTATAGGTCTATTTAAATTGCTTAATTTGATTTTGGTAAATGATATCTAACCAGAAAATTGTCCATTTCGTTTAAAATTTTCAACTTTGTAGAGTACAGGTTTTCAAAATATGGCCTGATGATTCTCTGTATTTCCTCAGTGTGTGTTGTTATGTCTCCCTTTTCATTTTGACTTTGTTAATTTGAATGCTCTCTCTCTGCCATTTGGTTAGTTTGAATAAAGGTTTGTCTATCTTGTTGATTTTCTCAAGAACCAACTTTTTATTTCATTGATTCTTTGTAATGTTTCTACTTTATGGATTTCAGCACTCAAGTTGAAATTTGCAGGCAAATGGATGGAACTAGAAGAAACCTTCCTGAGTGAGGTAACCCAGACACAGAAAGACAAGCATGGTAAGTACTCACTCATATATAGATATTAGACATAGTGTAAAGGATTACCAGCCTACAAATCCACATCTCTAGAGAAGCTAGGAAGCAAGGAGAACCTTAAAAGAGACATACATGGTCTCCCAGAGAAGGGGAAAGGGACAAGAGCTCCTGAGAAAATTGGGAGCCTATGGGTGGTGGTGAGAGGGAGCTAGGAGAATGAGAAAGGGAGAAGAGGAGTGGGGGAGAAGAACATGAGGGATCAGGAAGACTGAGTTGGGGGAAGAATAGAGGAGAGCAAGAAAAGAGATACCTTAATAAATGGAGCTATTACAGGTGGAAAGAGATGCCGAACCTGGCATTCGGCAAATGTCCAGAGATCCACAAGGATGACCCTGACTAAGAATATAAGCAATAGTGGGGAGCCTACCTTTACTGCCATTCCCCTATAATGAGATTGATGACTACCTTAAATGCCATCCTAGAGTCTTCATCTACTAACTGATGGAAGCAGAAGCACAGAATCACAGCTAAGCACTGAGCCAAACTCCTGGAATCCAGTTGTAGAGAGGGAGGAGGAATGAGCAAAGGGGTCAAGACCATGCTAGGGAAACCCACACAAATAGCTGACCTGAGCAAGTGGGAGCTCAGAGACCCCCATCATAAAGCTGGGGAACCAGCATTGGCCCAAACCAAGCCTTCTGAATGCGAATTTCAGTTAGGAAGCCTGGGCAGCCTATGGGACCTCTGAGTGGAACCATTATTTATCCCTAGTGCACAAATGGACTTTGAGTGCCCATTCCCCATGGAGACTACTCTCCCAGACTAGATAGATGAGGAAGGACCTAGGCCCTCCCCCAAATAATGTGACAGACTTTGGTGATTCCCCCATGGGAGGCCTCACCCTTCCTGCGGAGTAGATGGGGGCTGGGAAGGGGGTGTTGGTGGGGGTCATGGAAGGATGGCAGGGAGAGTGAGAGGGGATTGATAAGCATAATAAGATTGCTTTTAAATTAAATAAAATAAGAAAATAAAAATGAAATTGAATACTTCTGTTTTTTTTTTTTTTTTTTTTTTTTCAGTAGGTAATAGATTTAGGCAAATCCCAAACAGGAACAGAAAATACTCATTTCTTCTGTACTAGCTTATGCCCCCACCAATAAATTCCATGCATCCCATCATCCAATATTGGGAGAGCCCCTTTACTCTGAGACTGAATCAATCCCACTGTGCCTTTCAAAAAAATGTGCCACAGAAATGGTGGTCAAGTTGAAGAAAGCATGATCCAAATGGTGGTTACTTAAGACCAGTCTCATTTAAATCTCTTCACTTGAGTCTCATTCTGAGACACTAAACCATGACTTTCACAAAATTACACATTTCCACTTTATTAATTTGATATACTGTCAAACAGTATACTGAAGTTAACTTCAGAGATGCGGTGCCAACCTCTACACACAACACTCAAGGTCACAGACCAGTGATGACGGTCATTCTTCTATAGCTACCACAGCAGATTGGTGCCCCATGGTGATAAGTACTATGGAAACAGGTCAATTATTTCTGTGATGGTATTTTTATTTATGCAAATTTAGCATAGTACCATTGCATGGGCTATTGTAGGGTCAGCTAGGAAGTTTAGGTCTGAATAAACAACCTTCCACAGGCAACAAGCTGTCACATATAGTCTCCTTTATGTGTCTTTCTTTGTTAGGTGGTTTAACCTGTTTCCTATGTCCTACTTTCAAAGCCTCTAAAAGCACTTATATAAGCCAGCCAGATCTACAGTTTTCAGTGTCACCACTGTCCTTGTAATGTAAAGTGCCTCTGCTGTTAAAAGAGCCACTGCTTCATCTTCCCTTGCACTGAGCCCAACCCACAAACTATGAGAATCTTCTTACTAAAGTGGTTTCAAGTCAGACCTCATGACAGAATACCACCATTTTATAGGGCTTAGTTTTCAGCTTTATTACCTTGGTTCAAGAAAGGTCCTCTAAGGAAGAACTTTGCAGCACTATTTTAAAAAGAAATACAAGAATCATTTTCCCCATCTTTTACCAAAGGTACTATCAGTCATTCACCTGGAAAGAGGAAACTCTTGATATGTTGAATATAATTAAATGATAAATCTGATTTGCCAATCAGAAGTCTAAAGTTCAAAATGACTTGGTGATTCAAATATAAGAGGTCAATGGATATACAAAGACCTGGCCCAAGTATCTCTGACAATGGGTTCATTGAGTTCATGGGCATACTCTGTGGTCACACATTTCCTGAATGTATAATTGATATGGCTATGTTTGTCACTGCCAAGAGTCAATGACAATATGTCTCAGATGATTTGACTCCCAACTCTTCATTGCTGTTGTATGTTTCTCAATCTCCAATAGGTATCTCTACTGCTTTCAGGTCTGGTTTTGGTGAGTAGATATTACACAATACTTTCTGCTTCTTGGTTTAAGACAGTTTCATCAATATCTTTAAATAATGTGATATTCTTCAGAACACCAAACTGATGAAGATTCAGAATTATAACATGACAAATAATAGCAGGCTTCCCTGACCTGTAAGTGACAATAATTATTATAGGAAATGTTAGAGTTTCTGTTCTTGTCTTACCATTCTCCAAATTCCCAGTTCCAACAACAAGGACATTATAACCTTGGAGGAACTGTGGAGTTTAAGCCTATCTTATTCTACTCATGTTGCTGCAAGGAGTGATTCAAATGATAAGGCCCTTGACCCACATAGGCTTATGCTTTTAAATACTTGAGTTCTAGTTGTTGATAGTGTTTAGGGAGTTTTAAGAGGTATGGCCTTGCTGGAGTAAGTATGCCAGTGGCAGGGAGGCTTTGAGAGCCTAATACTTAACCCTACTCCCAGTTCTCATTCTCTCTCTGCTTATGGTTATGGTTCAAGATTATGAGTTGTAAGATTTATGCTCCAACTACCATGCCTGTTGCCATGCCTCTTCCTATGATAATGATGGGCACTTATCCCTCTGGAACTAAAACCTAAATAAGCATTTCCTTCTCTAAGTTGTCTTGGTCATGGTGTTTTATACAGTCATATAAAATTAACTAATATGCCACATGTACCATAAACTGGGTATCTTATAAACTATAAACATTCCTTTCTTTAGTTTTAAGGCTGGGAATTCCAACACCAAGGTGAAATAGCACATCTTATGTATCTTATGTCTGATCAGGGCTGATTTCTCACAGCAGTACCTGATTCCTGCACCTGTACTAGGTGAATGAGGCAAAGGTGATCCAAGTACTTAGGAGGCTGAAGCAGGAGGACCTAAAGTTTGAAGCAAGCCTGAAAGGCAGAGAAATATGAACAAAATGGTACAAAACAGATATTACCAACATGCTGCCTGGTCCTAGTTGAAGTGTTTGATCATAGGATACCAAGTTACTATATAACAAATGTATCCTATCAAACAGTTGGTTTTCCTTTAAAGCAACTAAAAAAAGGTATGTCCTCTTGGAAAAAATATTCAAGTTTTTCCCATCAAGGAAGCTATCCAAACTCAAAGAAAATTGTGAATAGGTGCTGGAGGAGGAAGATAAGTTACTGAAATGTGTGAAGCTGAAGTAGCTGAGACTAATATTACATAAGTCAGTTTTATATATTGCAGACAACCAGCATTGTGATGGGTATTGGGTGGGTTGAATGTACAAAATTTCTAGGTCTCTGTAGTATGAGTGGCAGGTCATTCTAGATACTCACCTATGCTGGTCAGATCCTTGCTGTCCATCTTTTGAACTCAGTTGCTATGGTAATACTTACTTGTTAAATCGTATGGATTGAATACTTTTCATGTTCTTTTGTGGACTTTTATAATTATTTGTTTACTGACAAAGCCCACTTAGAGTTCAAATGCTTGTGGAAACCTGCAAATGTAATAGACAGTATTGAGTCAGAGTTTAGGATGTAGTGCATAAACATCTTTTTTCCTGAAACAGAGAACTCTGAAACCCATTCTTGAGTTTTTGAAGGACCTGAACAGAATTGAGCTCTTGGAAGCTCCCATAGGAACAAGTGAGATGCAATCCCTTGAATTGGTTTATATTCCTTCCATTTCCACTTCTCTCATTTCTTGGACTCAGTTTCCAAACCACCTCAGTTCAAGGTTTTGTGTTGATCTCAGCCTTGTGGGGTTATACACTGCAATAGGTGGTGACTTATGTAACTTCCTTTTCTCTGTGGGTTCTTTTTTTCTTGTTGGATTGCATGTGCATTTTCATACTCATATATTCATGTCAGTACTGTGCATAAACTCTCCAGCATTAGATGTGTACTGTACTCTCTTTGAATTTTCTTTCAATCTGTGTGCAATTGTTTCCTTCACCTTTCTGACCCATGTCTTTATCCTTCACCCAAATGCTGAGTCCCCATATCTATGAAAATCATAGAGCCATCTGTGAAGGCAAAAGAAATGGCATTACCATACTTTCCTTTCATTATCCATTCCCAGATGTCAACAGAAAATGTACAGCCATTTAAAAAGGAATATGTGTGGATACAAAAGTTCCCCGAGTATTTTATGTGATGTACAATATTCCCATAATCATATAGATAATGTGACGATCTTAATTGACCACTGATTTGAAGCTTACCTTTGCTTCAGTGTGACCACTTGAACTTCATGGACGCAGACTGACTCTCCATAAACAAATGTGCTGAATTGATTGTTCAGGAAGATTCTATTTTATTCTAGATGGATTTACATTTGTTCTAAATCAGTGAAAAGCAATTCAAAAGAGCTACAACTTTATTTTCAGTTTCAATTAGAATTCAGAAAAATCAAAAGCACTATGTTCTATGTCACTTTTGGTGCTGATTAATAAGGTAATAATATTACTTAAATAGCATGCCAAAGAAAGGAAAGCCTATTTTCCCATTTCTCCTTTAGCTGTACACACATTTCTATAGCATGTGTAATGATGTGTGTATGGGGAAATAAATCTCATCCAATTAAGTTCCCCTCAATAGTATCCTTCAAGTGATGAATACCATACTGTGTTGCAAATGGCTGATAAAATTAATGCTGAAAAAATTTTACAAGAATGTAAGTCAATTAGAGTGACTCAAGTTCAGATTTCAAGTATAAAATTGGAAACAAATCGTAAAATGAGTCTCAGAGAGATGCTCCAGGAGAATGTTTTAAGGCAATATAGACAGAGATATGTTCATTGCTAGTGGGATGCAAGGCACACCATGCTGTATGAAGAAAATGTGGTTATTTATTTAAACAATGTAAATTCCAAAACATTTATAGTATCAAAAGATCTTGGACACATCTGTTAAATATAAATCAGTTTCACAAGGAGAATAAGTGTGCAACAAACTTCTAAGATTTATAATATTCCATATTTTTATTAGATAAGTTTTCTTTTAAGTCAGATATTTGAAATCTGTTTTATCTTATCTCCATCATAGACACTGTTCTCCCACACATACATCATATTTTATGAATATCAATTACATTTTTATATTGTTCAATTATTAAATTACTGCTTGCCTGGTCTTACTTTTATAACCACAGTTAGACATTGCTCACAAAAAATCAGGTAAAGTAAATTAAACATTTTCAGTTAAAGGCAACGTTTCTTACCTCTTACTTACACTGTAAAATGATTTAATGTTCTCAGTTTGTGAAATGTCCTTGCTTGCCATTTTCTTAAGGGATAGTCATTACTAACCCCCTATATTATTTAAATGCCAAGAAACTCCCAAAATACATATGTAATGACCATACATGAAAACCATGGTATTTTGAAAGAATTTTTTTAAACTTTCCAATTCTTGAAATATATGAAAAACATTTCTAAAGAAAATTTAAAAAAAACTATTTCAATTAGGTTCTTATTTAAATGAATTAATATGACTTTTAATAATAATAAAATAAAATATTAGTTGTTTATGTGTTTATCACCAGGTGAACCTGAAGTTTCTTGAGAACTGCAAAGACAACCTGCCAGAGTTCCATCCCTCAGCCTAGAGCCTGGTAGAAGAATGTTCAATATCCTCTGCAGTTAGAAAAAAGGAAAACATACAACATAGTGATACAGAGGTTTTCCTATATTTACCACATTTCTACTTGAGAGAAATCATTTAAATTTGGAATGTTCCCTCTAAACATGTAATTTCTTGCCTAGCTTCTATGGACACTTCATTGACTAAAGAACACAACTCCATGTTGCCTCCACACACAGAAGCATCAAGAGTGTAGAAACCAGTCTCCATGTAACTTGAAAGTGCACAGAAACTACACATAAGAAAACAGACATTCTCCAGTGCTTCTGTGAAAGTGCTTCTGGGCAGCCCTGGGTTTTGTTCCCAGTTACCAAGCAAACTGAACCTGGCTGCACTTACCTATAACCCTGGCACTTGGGAGACAGAGGTGAGGGATTATAGTTTAACTCACTATTGGCTACATAGCAAAGTTGACAGGTAGACTTAACTATATGGGACCCTGAGTGAAGGGAAAAAAATCATTCAAAAGAGGGTGACTTGTTTTCAAAGTTTCTCTGTTCAGTTTTCAACCAACAGAAGGTACAAGTTCAATTCTAAAGCCAAGTTGCTGATGTTCAAGTAAAGGAAATAGAAGAGATAAAGAGGAAAACCTCATCAACACGAAAGAAAATAATCAAGAAGTAATGGAAGAAATACCAAGCTGCAGAAATGAAAGTGAAGACTGGGCAGGTCACTAGGCTAGCAGCATAGCAGCATAGTGCTTGTCCTTACTCCCAAGGACATTATGACCTCACATCGAAACAGTACAGTATAGCAACTCTGGTGCAGCTGTAGGTGTGCAGATGGCTTCCTATACCTGGTGGCAAGCATTTAGAGAGAAGAGAGCTCAATTTCATTCATTATATTCTCTCAAAGTGCATCAACATTCAAATAGTGCCATACTTCAGGCAACTCGGCAGCTGTCTGGAGTTTGCTCTCTGTGGTTCAGAGAAAACTCCCACAGTAGGGTAGAGGACTAACGGCAGCAGTGCTGTAGTAGACTGCAATCAGGTGATGTATAGACCCTACAGCCATACTATCCTTCAAGACTTCTCCAGCTGCCAGCAACACCTCTCTGCCTATTTGACACCATCAGGAAAACAGCAAAGGATTTTGTATGCAAGTGTGAGGCACATTAGCCAACCAGGTATATCTGTTTGAAAAGAAAACCACAAAACTAAAAATCCACATTTTTTTTCTTTCTGAAAATAATTTCTTGTCTCTCTTATCTTTCTTAAAAAAAAGTGAACTGATTTAAAATGTCCTATTTGGCCATGTTTGCAAAATTCTAACATAGCAGGGGCCAGTTGACCAAATGCCTGAGGCTGTAAGAATAAGGAAACCTTGACTGTTATTGAATGTGTAAATATTTCAAGTCTCAAAATGATGGAAAATTCTATTGTCTACAGTCTCCCTGAGTCAACATTTCTAAACTGCTCACAAATGCTAAACTCTCTCCTGGATTCCCCTGAGGCACAGTACTTTGTCAATTCCCTTCACCTAGGGTTAGAATTCTGCAGATGTATATGTGTACCCTGAAAGCAAGGTAAATTGTCAAACTTCTAAGTACACCCAGTGCTCTGGGTAGTAAGTAGAGATGCCCAGGCTTCCTTAACCTGTCCCTGTCAGAAGTGGTTCACAACTCCAAGGGCATAGTTTTGATCCAACAATCAAAATGTTAATTTTGTCCAGTTAGATTTTTCCAAGAAGCCTTTTGAAATTGGATGTACATGTACTTTAGTGATTATCAATTACTATGACTATTAGATGACTCTGTAATTCTCTCTGTTGCATTTATTAATAGGATAAGAAGAAATTAAAGGTTATTGTAAAATGGGAAATTTCAGCCCATAAATGGTTTCCTTATAATCCACTATCAGCTCCTGAACCTGAATCTTTTTTTTTCTTTTCAGATTTTTTATTTGAATTAGAAACAAGATTGTTTTACATGCCAACTCCAGTTTCCTTCTCCCTCCCATTCTCCCTTACCACCCCCCAACTAAAACCCTACCTATCACATACCCTTTCTTCTATTCTTCCCCTGACTCAACATTTCTGCTCCCTCATGACCTCTGCATCCTTCCTCTTCTTCCCTTCTCATTCTCATAGCTCCCTCCCCCTTCTTCCCATGCTCTCAATTTACTCAGGAGATCTTGACCTCTTCCCCTTCTCCAGGGGACCATGTATGTCTCTCTTAGGGTCCTCCTAGTTACTAGCTTCTCTGGCAGTGTGGATTGTAGGCTGGTAATCCTTTACTCTATGTCTAAAATCCACATATGAGTGAGTACATATTATGTTTGTCTTTTGGTGATTGGGTTACCATGCTCTGATTGGTTTCTTCTAGATGCATCCATTTTCCTGCACATTTCAAGATTCCATTGTTTTTTTCCCACTGAGTAGTACTCCATTGTGTAAATATACCGTATTTTCTCCATGCATTCTTTGGTTGAGGGGTATCTAGGCTGCTTCCAGTTTCTGGCTATTACAAATAGTGCTGCTATGAACGTTGTTAAACAGATGTCCTTGTTGTATGAATCAGAACCAGAATCTTAACAGGCCTTTCACTAGACCAGGATTCATTGCTGTATACTGATTTTAGTATTTGGCATAGAATCATCAAAGTGCTGTAATAGAGTAGCTGGTGCCTGGAAGAAAATTGCAGTCATAAGGAAAGCCTAAACATCAACTCACATTATGTACAGAAAATGCATTCCACAGACTTACTTAGAAGGAGACATGAGGAGGAGCCTATGGCTTTAGAACCTGGTGGGGAAAGTATAATGTGAGTGTGTCTTCATTGTCTTTCTGACTCAGAATATAGATGGACTGTAAAAAAGAAATTGATGCATTGCATATGGGAATGAAAGGGAACATGAAAAAGCCACAGATTCTGGGACTTTGTAATGAACCTTTAAGTTGGTACTGGTGGGATGGTAAGGTCACCTGCTGCCATAACTGACAACTTAAGTTCTAGTCCCGTGACCTACATGGTAAAGAGGAGCACCTACTCCATTTTACTACTTGTCCTGTTACCTCTCTCTGCCAGGCACACACACACACACACACACACACACACACACAAAAAAAAATAAATAAATAAATAAGTAAATAAATAAATAAATAAAACATAATTTTAAAGACTCAAACCAGTTTTGAAAACTTGAAATTGTCTGTGATAACCAGTTTATGTTTTCAGTAGAACCAAGAATCCAGGACAAAGAGTTGGCTGTCTAATGGCCTATTAAGCTTACTATGTCTAGAGAAGGCTATATCTTGAAAAGCTACATCATTGATATGGTCATTGTCTGATGGAAGGAAGTTGGATTAATTAGAATCTTTGCTATTGGAACCAGTGAGATGTGCCAGTGATTAAAATATTTGTCACACAATGTGATGATCTGAGGGCAATCCCCAGAACCCATGCAAAGGTGGGAGGAGACAGCCAATTCCTCAAAGTAGCCCTCTGGCATCTACATGCATACTGCGGCTACCAACACATACATACATATATACATACATACATACATACACACACACACACACACACACACACACACACACACACACACACACACACCAATAGTAGATAAAACTGGATTTTGGGTAGGAAGCTATAACTTTGAAAATGGGTTAAAAGAAGATTGACTTGGACAGGAGTTGGAGGTGTTCCTGAGCCTTAACTGAATGCAGGTCTTCAGTCTTCTTGGGAACAATGAGAACTGGGCAAGTCATTTCATACTCATGCTATAGCCAGTTCACATGTGGTCATGGGTGGAAATGAGGGAACTCTCTGCAGAAAATCATGGATTGGTTTATAAAGAATTAGCTCAAAACATACCCCCTGCCCCCAGTCTCATGGAGACATGGATGGCTCATCAGTTAAGAGCACTTCCTGATCTCTGGCAGAGGACCTGCACCTCTTCCAATTCCAGTCACCCACTTGGTGGCTCACAACCTCTGTAACTCAGACTCCCTCTTCCGTCTTTCTCAGGCACCATGCACATGGTGCACATACATAAATGTAGGCCACCACCCATACACATAAAATAAAATTGATAGTTTCTTAATGATGGGATGGGAACTAGTCCATGTCATTGTTTCACTGTAGTAATTCTTACCTTGTTCAAGTTTGAATTTTCCCTCATTGGCCATGATACCTTTATAATTTTCAACTCTGCTTTCCTCTCCACAATATTTTTTTTTTTACATTAACATGACCTTCAATGTTTTGTGACTTTCCCCAAGAATTCACTCACTTTCCCAGTTGCCATCAATGTATTCTCATTGGCCTTTGTTTGCAGGATAGATGCATGTCATCAAAGCTCTGCCCTGGGAAGAGTTCTTAGAGGGTATCCTTACAGTGTGGCAGGCTCATGCCTTGGACAAGATCAACATGGGTGAGTCTGAGAATCAGTACTAGGAACCATAGGTACTTCTCCACAGTCTGCTATATGTTTGGATAAGTAAAATGTGGAAATGGAAATCATCATTAGGTCCACTTTAAACAAGAATTCCGGTACTTCAGGTAGACCTCTGATGGGGAATGTACTTCTGTGTATGTTTATCTTATTGATTGTTGAATAAAATAATGTTTGGCCAATGGCAGCAAGTTAGGCAGGACTAGGAGTCAAAGAGGATTCTGGGAAATGTAGTAGAGAAGTGGTGATCCAGGCAGGAAGTGACATAGCAAGGAGACTCATATGTAAGCAAAGGAAATAGGAAGTGTCCCCCCCTTTCCCCTTCCACATCCTCCAGCGGCAGGATGTGAGCCACCGGCAAGAGAAGGTGCCAGCAAATGGCATCCTCTATAAAGATAAGTCTTACAACATATATAGATTTATGATAATTAATACTGAGCTAACAGATGAGAATTCTAGTCATTGGCCAAGCAGCTTTGAACCTAATACAAGTCTCTGTGTATTAATTTGGGCCCTAACTCAGGTGGTCGGCTGGTGTAAAGCACACACATGGTGGTGGGGCTTAGGCGGCTTTTGGCGGAAAGATTTATCATAACAGACCTCGGTGATAGAGGACTTGCTTACAGTGTGCATAACTCTGTGTTTAATTTTCAGCACAGGAAAACAAAGAAACAACAGCAACAGGACTGGGATACGGTTCCATGACAGAGTGCTTGTCAATCATGTGTGAGACCCTGGGTTTGGTCCCCAACTAAAACCCAAACCAAGCAACCTAAGTCCTCGGGTTGGACAAAATTTGAGATCCTCACTAAAGAGTTACTCCACCTGAGATCAAGCACTTGATGTGAAAAATGGAACCCTGCTATCCAGCAGTACAGTAGCCATGGAATTTTGTGCTTTGTCCTTCTTTCAGCTGCAACACCCATACTCTTTATTTGGTCTGAGTGGAAGATGGTTGGTAGAGATGTATTCTGGAATAGCCAGATCTTCTCAGAGGCTGGGGAACCCCACAGGCTGCAAGGTACTGTTCTATTCCACTCTCATGTAGATAAAAGTTGTGAGGGTGATTTGCACATGTGGAATCCTTAGGCAATGGCCACAAAGCTGCACATTCTTCTCTGCTACAATTTAATTGTGTCTGTTACACAAGTAATTTAGGGCACAAACACCTTGTTGCAGCTTCTTTCATGTTATTTCTTTATAGAATAATGGGTGACACTTATACATATAGGAACCCAAATATTATACGATATACCTGCAATCAGCCTTGGCTTTTAATCACTATAAGCAACTTGATCCTTTTTAAAAGATTTATTTTATTTTTTAAAGCTTTACTTATTTATGTAGATGAGTGCTTCATCTGCATGTATGTGTACATGTCAGAAAGGGGCATCAGATGTCATTATAGATATTTGTGAGTCATCATGTGGTTGCTGCAGATTGAATTCATGACCTCTGGAAGAGCAGCCAGATCTTAACTGCTAAGCCATCTCTCCAGTTGCCAGCCCTTAATTGTTTTTAACTAAGTGCATGTGTTCATTAGATTTGTAGGTGTGTGAGTGCAGGTGCCTGCAGTGTCAGGTAGAGGATGTCAGATTCTCAGTTACGGATGGTTGTGAGTTTCCCAAAATGGGCACTGGGAATTAAACTTGAGTCCCTGTGAAAGCAGTCTAAGATGTTAACTTCTGAATCATCTCCAGCCCCAAGCTGGATGTTGGTAAGTATTTAAAGCTTCAGATTTTTCAGCTTCTTTAACTGTAAAATTATATATATACATATATATATATATATATGTATATATATATATATATGTGTGTGTGTGTGTGTGTGTGTGTGTGTGTCATATATAAATTAAAAGAAATAATTTGGTCTTGTGCTTAGCAGGATGTGTGATACATATTGAAGGCCCAGGAAGTGTCTGTTATTAGCCATACATTCCAATGAAATATCAATTTCCTTTCACTTTGTCTTTTACCTTTCCATGTCCACATTTCTGTGTTTCTCTCAAATTTTAGATTACATATGTATCTTAATAATACTGGTTAACCTCTTTACAGTTTTCAAGTAACAAACATTAGTTCCTGAATTAAATGTTCTTAGCATTACACCAGTGTTGTGCTAGAATACACTTAATCCTCTCTGTGTATGGTATATGAGTGTACACACATTTGTCTGTGTATATGTGTGTGCACAAATGTATGTGGATGCAGCTGTGTCTTCATTCCTGTCTTCTTGTTGATTAACCAACCTGGTATTGTGCACAAATTCCCTGTGGCCCCTCGGGTATTATCTAGATCATTATTTACAGCTCTCTAAAATGAATAACTGGCTCTCATTATCACAATTAGAAATAAGATTTCTTCTTCTTCCCCCTTCATTTGCCAATCTGCCTTCAGGACATTCCCCAATCCTTGATTTTTCCAGATATTTAATGTATCTTCTTGCTATCAACAAGCTTAGAGGATTGTTTTCCTCCAGTGACCTTCCTTACCTCAGGTACCTCATTTAGCACATTCAGCTATATCACTCCATCTAATAGCTTGCAGATGTCCTGGATACATCTCTTTGGAAATTCTACTATTTCCTCAAAAGATAATTCAGTAACTTGTTTTCTATACCCTAAAAAGATTCCTTCCTGATTTTGCTATGATCACTGAGACCGAATTTCATCTCTGCCAATAGAGGTGGGAAACAGGGTTGTTGTTGATTTTTCCATACCCACAACCTTTGCATCCAATTGTCCATACACTTTCCTTGCATCCTTTTTCCAAACTCATTTAAATATTTTTCTTTCCTGTCTCATGTCTGTTCAGTCTTCTTTACCAAGATAATAAAATTTGTATTTACATTATTGTAATAGCTTTGGAGGGAATAACATTACCTAAAGGTACCCTGACTGCAAGACTAGTATCTACCCTGGTGCATGAGCTAGCTTGTTAGAGCCCATTCCCTACGGTGGGATGCCATGCTCAACTTTAACACAGGGGGAGGGGCTTGGTACTGCCCCAACCTAATGGCTTTGTTAATCCCCCAGGGGAACCCATACCTTGTGAGAGGAGTAGATAGGGAATGGGGTGAGGGGATGGGAGAGAGGTTGGAGAAGAGGAGTGGTGGAAGGAGGAACTGTAGTTGGAATGCAAAGTGAAATATAAAAAAAATTAAAAAAACAAAAATAGGTTTGATATTACCATAAAGCTACACACAGAGAACTAAAGAGCCATGTAAAAGGTTAATTATGCCATGATCAGAAAAGACGATCTGAATGTTTAAAATCAGGGGAAAACAAAATAAAATCAATTTAATAATATCTAGGTACCATCTGGTGCCTCTTCAATTTAATTAGAGGTGTAGATCTAGTTCTTAAAAATCTTGATCCAATATTATTATAATTTTGAGAAAACCAATAATCAGCATTTTTCATTACTACAAGACTAGTTAGTTCCCAGTAGGTGTGTGTAAAAGATGTCCAGAAGGAAGGGAATGTGTAAGGGGTGGGGGCCTCTCAGGACTGCTAGCAACTTGCATGGAGATGGGAGTAAAAATAAATATAGTAAAGCAATTTATTTTGATCATTTTAAGGAATGGGTAACTATTCAGCATTGATAATACATGGAGGAAGGATGCAATCTTATTATACACTTTATCTTCACAACAAACTCATGATATAACTATCATTAGTTTCATTTGCATAGTTGATGTGATAAGCCTACCCTCTGACTCCATCAGTAGTTCCACAGTGGGCCAGCCTTCCATTATCTTCCTTTGTAATGACCTCCTAATCTTTCCCTACTCTAACTTTTGCCTTCCCCAATCTTTCATATTTCAATACCCAGACCGATCATATTTATATATATCAGAGCTGGAGAGATGGTTAAGAGTTAAAGAGGTTATGGACACTGGTTGCTCTTCCAGAGTTCTTGAATTCAATTCCAGGCAACAACATGGTGGCTCACAACCATCTATTATGTGATCTGCTGTCCTCTTCTGGCCTGCAGGTGTACATGCAGGCAGAACACTGTATATGTAATAAATAAATGTTTAAAATTTATATCAGATTGCATTACTTTGTGCAAAATCTCTCAGAGTCTAAATGTGACCCTTTACAGTACATCTATTGAAATCTACCTCTCCATGGTACTTCTAAGTTGACTAGATGACAAGGGTTTGCTTGTCCCTTATCAAAACACCTGGAATGCTGTGAGCATGGAACAAGGAGCTAACACTCATCAATAGCTAGTTGTCACAGGACTCTGGAGTCTACCAGCCTCTTTGATCTTATCTTTCTCAGCCTCCAGAGTAGCAAACAACATATCCTTGCTGTTTGCAAGTCTGTGCTATTTTGTTAGAGCATGTGAAAAAGCGAACAGACTTCTCATTGTATTTAGAATACTTCTGAAATCCTGCATGTTGGACAAGCCCATAACTGATCCGATGACGCTTTGTCTTACCATACTTTTTGTCAATCCACTCTTCACATTGCCTCCACTCCCATGGCCACAGGCTGCTTCTGACACCCAGATTCCTCCCTCCAAATCTCTTATGTAAATTTTTCCTCAGCTCAAACAGTCTTGCTCTACTCTTCCAGTTGGCTCATATCTACTCACACTTTATGGTTTCATTTCAATTGCACTTTTAAAGAATGCTTGACTTTACATTAAAAAAAATTGTGGCAGGGTATCCTGTAATCCAGGCTAGACTCAGACATTCTACATAGAGAATGACTTTGAGTTCCTGATTCTTCTGTCTCCAGATCCCAAAAGCTGGGATGACTGGTGTGTCCCTCCATGACTGCCTTGTTTCTCTTTCAAAAACTGTTTATCTTATTTGATTTTTAAGTTTGCTGTATTAAAAATGTGATTTGTGTGCAAAATTCATTCCTAATGAAACAATGCATATGAATTCATAGAAACACCTACAATCAGAATAGAGAACATTTTCATAGATGTCAGCTGCTCCCAGGGTTGGAAAGATGGCCCAGTGGTTAAGAGTGTGTATAGATCTTTCAGAGATCAGGTCCCAGCACACACACTGGGGGCTTCACTACCAGTAACATCAGTTATAAGAGGTCATGTACATGTGACTTCCACAGGCACTATGCACTTATACTTGTATGTGCCCCATGTATATAAAAAGGCACATATATATGCTTTATCAAATATATGTTTTCCAAATATTTCCTCTGAACCTGTGATTTGTCTTTTTGTCCCCTTGAAAGTATATATTAAGAGCACAGACTAAATGCAATTATTCAATCTTTTTATGGTTGTTTCTGTGATTGGTGATTTTTTTTTGATTGTTTGACATTCTCTCAAGGCCAAAAATCTTCTCTTTGTTATCCCTTAAAGTTGTAGCCTTATTTTAAACATTTAAAACAGTTCAATTTTGGTGGGGAAGGCACAAGATAACCAAGCCCATGAAATCACTACATTTAGAGTTGAACTCTTAGTTGTACCTCTAGCCCCGTTACCAGCTATGTGGTCAAGTTTTTTAATTGATTGCTTTAAAATGAAACTCAACTGTCATCGTTCTTTTGTGACTTTCTTCCTTAAACAACAGTAAACTTGGAGCTGCTTACAAAGCAGCTTATCTGTTTTTTCTTATCCAAGGCATTGCCAGCCCTGTAGAAGGCTCCTCTGCAGTGACCATCACTAGTGTGTGTGAGCCTTGGATTTCATTCAGCTCTGTAGTAACACATAGCCATCTTGGTACTGCACTATATCATAGACTCTTAATTCTGAGAATGGTCAGGCTTGATTTAGTCAGCAGGTAAGAGCAGTTGACACGTACAGGGTGGGTCCTATAATGATAGGAGCCCTGTCTGTAAAGATCTCCAGGGAAACTCCATCTTTCCCTTGTAGTAACAGATAAGACACAGGGGTGTCACACTCAAACTGCTTGTTCTCACTTGTAAAGTAGGTCTATTTTATGATGTTTTTGTGGTCTTGATCCAACAGTTACTCATCTGAGGGGATGTGAGGCCAAGACAGCTGGATTGTAATTAGTGTGTATAACCTTGTAAGTCAGAGCAAGTTTGTTCTAAACCTGAATTTATTTTTGTAAAAAGCCCTGTAGATACCAAATATTTTATAAAAGCACTCCTTATAGTGTGGGAAGTATAACCTGTGTGCTTTTTGCTTGACTGTTCATGTAACTACAGAGAAAGCTCACACAGCACACATCCTCCTTGAATTGTACACAAGAAATCAAACAAGTAGGATGTCTGCTGATAGTTCACTACTACTTTTGAAGGAGTAAGTAGCCATTAAACCTAAATTTAATTTATTTTATTTAAATAACATAACTGAGGAACCATCAGAATACTGTACCTTGTCAGGCACAATAAAAACAAAATTAAAACCCCAAACCATTAAGAAAACAAAAACAACAACAGTTAAATTGTGTACTTTCAGTCATCGATAAAGATTTATTTTTAACATAGATTTATTGTTTAGGCCCTGGCTAAGCCTACAATATCTAGCCATGCTTATCTTTCGAACTCTTCACTGGATTCAGCAAATTCAGGCAAGGGAAGCATCAAATCTCAGCTATGCTTTCCAGTGAGTTCTGTGTACTATCTCCATTAAAATTATATACTTGTATGCATGTCTGTATTAAGAACCTAACATGTGTCATCCTGACCTCACCTTGACCACTCCCTGACAGGTGTGGTCAGGCACACCCTTAGGAGGTGTGGTTACGGTGTCTCCCTACAATTCCCCTTTTAGTCTAAAAGAGGATTAAAACTTAATAGTGAAAAATATCCAAAATTAACAATCATAAAGGTGAAATACAAGAAGATACAATAATCTGCTATTGCGCATCCTAACTGTGTCTATTTCAGCTAAACCCTAAAGTTATCTGAAAGGTGGTGTCCAATCTCCTTCCAATCCCAACCCTAAACAATAGGAAGGTCATTCCTAACTAGGCTTAAACTACCCTAATAGACAATAATGGGGGACTTCCTGCTGAAATGGGACGACGGTAGTCTCGTGGGGTCCTGTGGGAAGAAAATGTTAGTATGGTGAAAGTCTCTAATGGATTATATCCAGTCCATGTTAGATGGGATTTGCTTGATTGAAGATCTGGATTGAAGTCCTCAACTTGATTGAAGTCAGTACCGGAAGCTTTGTTCTGAGTGTCAATTGAAATGGAGTAAGTTGGATCCAGTGCAGTCGAGGAAGTATGGCCCAATTTCCTTCCGGAGCGTCCAAGAATTGCTGGCAGGCAGGTCTTTATTGGCTGTGTGGGACTCAAACATAAGTGTTAGCAGAGAAATGTTTGCTTGTATATGTGTGCATGTTGGAAAAGGCAAGAGTGGAAAAATAATGATTATGAGATGGTGTACATCTTAAAGGAAGGGGCCAAGAAAGACAAAGACAGTCCCCAAATTCTTCTCTCATTCTATATTACATCAATTGGCTTCTTGATGTAATACAGAAACTCAAAAGTTTAAACACACTTCCTAAGGGCTGGCTATAGGTATGCCTGACCATGCCTGCCAGGGCATGGTCAAGGTGAGGTCAGGATGACTCCTGTTAGGTTCTTAAGGGCCAGCAAGGCAGCCAGGCCAGAGAGAAGGGGCCTCCATGTGTCTGCAGCCCCTTAAGAACCTAACATGCATCATCCTGACCTCACCTTGACTACGCCCTCACAGGCATGGTCAGGCACACCTGTAGCCAGCCCTTAGGAGGTTTGGTTACAGTGTCACCCTACATCTGTATATGGGTATGTGCCTGCTAGTATAGTGCCTATGGGGGCCAGGAGACTGTTGGATCCTTTGGTGCTAGAGTTACAGACTATTGTGAGCTTCCAAATGAGAAATGAATTTGGATCCTCTTCAAGAGCAACAAGTATCTTACCCAATGAGCTATCTCTCTAGCCCCTACTATTCCTATTCTTATAATGTTGCTTTCTCCCTAAAAACATAACTATCCAGCAAAGTGGTATCAGTTTACCTTGCAAGCTTCTCTTTAATCAAGATCTTGCTGATTCTGTCTCTCCCAGCCCAAGTGACATCTTGTGACATCTCGCTTTCTTTCTATATTCTCTGGTGTGATCAGAGATTCAAGTCATACTAAAGGCAAGTTTATGTTATGTTCTTCAGTTAACCAACCAAGCACATCTTTTTGTTTTAGCATATAGTCAAATACTTCTATGATTTATTACCTACTACTTCAATTTCAGATCAGATTATCAAATAAGAGGCTGCATTGCCCTCTGAAATGTTTTG
Source organism: Cricetulus griseus (assembly GCF_003668045.3). NCBI lineage: Eukaryota > Metazoa > Chordata > Mammalia > Rodentia > Cricetidae > Cricetulus > Cricetulus griseus. Next base: position 214,024,276 of record NC_048595.1, read on the forward strand.
GCACTTTCTTGTCTATAATAACCAATTTGACCCCCTTCTTTCTATTCTCATATATCAAAAATACATCCAGCTGTTAATTTCTGCAAGAATGAGGTCATTTGATTCATTCAATATGTAAGTAATGTAAATTGCCTGCTAAATATTAGGAAATCTCTACGGTGGGATTTAAGGATTGATAAGAAATTTATATGCTCTGCCTTCAAAGTTATAACTTTGCAGAGGAGACAGATGCTAAAAAAGAAATTACAAGTGAATTGGGGAGAACTTGAAGAGGGAGGCAGGGGATCCTGAGACATATAATGACATTGAGAAACCCCACAATTTCATGCTTCTTTGCATTAGCCATGATTTGTGGTTTGTCTGTTTGTGTAACACTTGAATATGTTTTAGAATTCATAGTTAATATGCATACTCATATAAAGTAAAGTAACCGTGGATTTAGGATGAGTCAATACAGAAACATGAGAATGTGCAGTATGGTGATAGTTTAATATGCTAGGAAACAGTTTATTCAATGAGTTATAGAAATGCTAGATCCTTATTTTATAAGGAAATTAATTCAGATTTCTGCATCTCATTATATACACATCCAGTTTACATAGACTTAAAATATAACAATATAAAAGTATTACAAAATGTAAAGTATTTTAACAGTCTTGAGGTAGAAAATGCTTTCTGCATGACTCAAAACCATGAAATAAAAAGATAATGTACTTGACAGTATAGTATAAAAAGAACTAATCTGTGAAAGGCAAAAGTTTTAAAGAACTATGGTAAGAGGTGATATGTTAATTAGAAAATTATCTTTATACTATATTACAAAAATAGTGTTAGCATCCTTTTATGGTATTTAAATCAGTGAGAAAGATACTTAATCCTTAAAGTAAGTTGGGCAAACTATAAAGTGCAATTGACAATAAAATAAGCACTAAATAATATTAAGACACAAAATTCGAATAATTTTAACTTTTAAATTAAAACAATATATAGATTTATTTCTGTCCTGCCCAGTCCCACAGCAGTTTAGTCCTAAATAGACACACAGAGGCTTATATTAATTATAAACTGTTTGGCAAGTTGCTGAGGCTTCTTATTGGATAGCTCTTTCTTATTAACCCGTTTCTATTAAACTATATACTGCCACGAGGCTGTGGCTTACCTGTAATTGCTCCAGCATTTTACTCCTTTGGTGACTACATGGCATCTTCTCGGGAGCCCTCCTCTGCATTTCTATTCCCAGTCTTCTCCTAGTCTGGTATCCTGCCTATATACTTCTTGGCTGGCTGCATCCTTACCATTGGTCAAAACAGCCTCATTCACCAACTAGTAAGAGAAGCATATATTCACAGTATACAGAAGGACATTCCCCCACTTATAGTAAAATATTTTAATTCATCAAATGAACAAAGATGATTTTATTTCAAAGTCTGATTTCAGTTAATATTGTAGAGAATCAAAAATCTTATACAAAATTGGAATGTTATTCATATTGATACACCATCTCTGGGGAACTCTGTCAAAAATACACAAAACTGTTATGCTTAGAATTTTTAAATAGTATCTACGTCCAGAGAAATTTTGTCTGAGATAATAACTTGACAATTTGAAGTGCTACATTGATCACAGTCAAAAAGTTTTAAATGACCTAATTAATCACAGTAAATAGTTTGAATAAGTTTCAGTGGATCAATTCAAGAAAATAATTGATATATATTAAAACAATGAGATACTTTTGTTTTTCCATTGTATATTTCTGGCTTTTTTAAATAAAAAATCAGGCTACATAATTATGTAAATTTATATCTGGGTCTTCCATTCTGTTCCATTGATGAATCGGTCTGTTTTTATGCCAATACCATGTGGTTTTTATTACTATAGCTCTGCAATGCAGCTTGAAATTAGGGATGGTGATACAGCCAGCAATTCTTTTATTGTACAGGGTTGTTTTGGCTATCCTGGGTTTTTGTTTTTCCATATGAAATTGAGTATTGTTTTTTCAAGGTCTGTAAAGAATTGTGTTGGAATTTTGATGGGAACTGCACTGAATCTGTACATTGATCTTGCAAGGATAGCTATTTTTTATTACATCAGTCCTACCAATCTGTGAGCATGAGAGGTCTTTCTATCATCTGATACCTTCTTCAGTTTCTTTCTTTGAAGACTTAATATTCTTGCCATACAAATTTTTCACTTGCCTGCTTAGAGTTATATCAACATATTTAATATTGTTTGTGGCTATTGTGAAAGGTGTTGTTTCCCTATTTTCTTCTCCATCCATTTATCATTTATATTTAGGGAGGCTACCAATTTTTAAAGTTTCTTTTGTATCCAGGCTCTTCCCCAAAGGTGTTTATCAGCTATAATAGTTCCCTGATAGAATTTTTTGGGTCACTTATGTATACAATCATATCATCTGCCAATAGCAGACTTCTTCCTTTCCAATTTTCTATCCCCTTGATCTCCTTTAGTTTTCTTTTTTCCCACTAGAACTCCAAGTACTATATTGAATAGATATGTAGAGAGTAGTCGGCCTTGTCTTGTTCCTGATTTTATTGAAATTGCTTTGAGTTTCTCTCTGTGTAATTTAATGTTGGCTATTGGCTTGCTGTATATTGCCTTTGTTATGTTTAGGTTATATTCCTTGTATCCTTGATCTCACCAAGACTTTTAGCATGAAGGAGTGCTGGATTTTAATCAAAGGTTTGTTCAACACCTAGTGAGATGATGTAGTGTGAATTTTAATTGGTTTTAATAATAAAAACCAGAGTCTGATATAGGGGTTAATGCTGAAAAATCAGAGAAGCAGAACAGCTAGCCACTAGTTCTTACCTCTACTAACTCCTCAGACCAAAGGACGATCCTGTCCTTATGAATCCTGAGACTGAAATGGAGGTCATATCTCTAGGAATCCTCAGACTAAATGCTGTGAGCTTCTGTTTCGTCCAGCCTTATATATTCACCTCTCCAACCAGGCATATTCCTTTCTGTCTCCACCTCCATAGTGCTGAGATTAAAGGTATGCCACTGCCAAGTACTGGAATTAAAGGTGTGAGCCACCACTGCCTGGCTCTGATTCACTTTTAGACTGGATGGATCTTGTGTAGCCCAGGATGACCTTGAACTCACAGAGATCCATCTGCCTCTGCCTCCTGAGTGCTGGGATTAAACATTTGTGCCATAACTGCCTGCCCTCTATCACTAACTAGTGGCTAGTTCCACACTCTGATCTCTAGGCAAGCTTTAGTTGTTACAACACAAACAAAATATAACCACAGATCATATACCTTTTTTTCTTTCAGTTTGTTTATATGGTGGTTTACATCAGCATATTTGCATATATGCAACCATCCCTGCATCTCTGAGGTGAAGCCTATTTATTCATGGTGGATGATCTTTTTTATACAATCTTGCATACAGTTAGGAAGTATTTTATTGAGTACTTTTGCATCAGTGTTCATGAGGGAAATTGGTCTGTAATTCTCTTTCTTTTTTGAGTTTTCATGTGGTTCAGGTATCAGGGTAACTATGGCCTCATAAAATGAATCTGGTGATCTTCCTTCTGTTTTTATTTTGTGGAGTAATTTGAAGAGTATTGGTATTAGCTCTGCATCTTCAACAAATAGTGCTGATCTAATTGGATGTCCAAATATAGAATAATGCAAATAGATCTATACTATCACCCTAAACAAAACTTAAATAGAAATGGATCAATGACCTCAAAATAAAACCAGATATACTGAACCTGACAAAACAGAAAGTAGGGAATACCTGTGAAATGCATTGTCACAGGAAACAGCTTCCTGAAGAGAACACCAATGGTACAGGCACTAAGACTGACAATTAATAAATGGGACCTCATGAAACCAAAAAGCCTCTCTAAGGCAAAGCCCACCATCAAATAGACAAAATGGCAGCCTACAGAATGGAAAAAGATCTTCACCATCCCCACATCTGACAGAGGGGCTATACCTAACATATATAAGGAACTCAAGAAACTGGACATCAACAAACCAGATAACCCAATTAAAATGGGATATAGACCTAAACAAATAATTCTCAACAGAGGAATCTCAAATGACTGAGAAGCTCTTAAAGAAATGTTCAACATCCATAGCCATCAGAGTCAGGCAAATCAAAAAAACTCAGATTGTATCTTACATCTGCCAGAATAACTAAAATCAAAAACACAAATGACAGTTCATGCTGGAGAGAATGTGGAGCAAGGAGAACACTCCTTCATTGCTGGTGAGAGTAAAAACTTATACAGCCACTTTGGAAATCAATATGGCAGTTTCTCAGAAAATTGGGAATGGACCTACCTCAAGAAACAGCTATGCCACTCCTGGACATATATCACAATGACACTTCCTCAATTATGTTCATAGAAGCTTTCTTTGTAATAGCCAGAGACTGGAAATGATTTATTTTTCCATCAGTCAAAGAATGGATAAAGAAAATGTGGTACATTTATATAAACTAGTATTACTCATCAGTTAAGAACAATGACATTATAGAATTTGCCAGCAAGTGGATTGACTTAGAAAAGATCATCCTGAGTAAGGTAACCCAGACCCAAAAAGAAAAACATGATTGTTTTATAATATGTGGATATCAACCAAAAAGCAAAGGATAACCATGCTACAATCTACAGATCCATAGAAGCTAAGTGACAAGGAAGACTAGAATTTCACTGTGAAGAGGAAATAGAATAGATTTCATAGGTGGATGAGGGAGGGGTCAGGATGGGAGGATAGGCATGGGAAAAAGAAGGAACCATGTGGAAGGAAGATGGAGGGAGAGAAAACTGGGAAAGACAACTCCTATCAGGGTCATCTCTGGAATGAGCTAGAAACCACGTGCAATGTAAACTCCTCACTCTATGAGGGTGACCCAGGTGATACTCCTAGCAAGGGAAGATATTAAGCCCGAACCTGCCATCTCCTGTAACCATGTTAGACTTCCAGTGGGACACAAACCCAGCCACAAAACCATTGACCTAAAATTTTCCCTGCCTACAAGATGTGCTGGGGTAAAAGTGGCACAAAATTATGGGAGTAGCCAACCAATGACTAGTCCAGTTTGAGACCCCTACCATGAAAGCCCACTCCTGACACTGCCTGGAGGTCCAGGATGCAGAGGTTGAACATTTTAGAGACTTAGGATAGAATCAAACATGACTGGCAAAAAAGTCAATGAAATGATTCCTAATGATATTCTGCTATACTCATAGATTGTTTCTAGTTCAAGTGTCTTCAGAGAGGATTTACCCAGAAACTGATGGAAACAGATGCAGAGACACACAGCCAAACATTAGGTGGATTTTGGGGGAATCCTCTGGAAAAGGGAGAAGGATTATGAAAGCCCAAGGGGCAAAGGACACCACAAGAAAACCCTCAGATTCAACTAACCTGAGCTCACAGGGACCCACAGAGACGGAACCACCAAACAGAGTGCTTGTATGAGACTGAACTTGCCCCTCTGCACATATGTGACAGTTATGTAGCTTGGTCTTTTTGTGGAACTCTTAAAAGTGGGAGCATGGGCTGTCGATCACTCTGTTGCCTGCTTTTGGGATGCTTTCTTTCTACTGGGTTGCCCCATCCAGCCTTAATAGGAGAGGAGGTGGCTAGTCTCACTGCAACTTGATATGCAATGGCTGGCTGATATGCATGGAAGGCCTGCTCTTTTCTGAAGAGAAAGGAGGAGGAATGGATGGGGAGGGGGAGAGGAGGGGAGGGGAGGGGAGGGGAGAGAGACTGGGAGGAAAGGAGAGAGGAAGGGGAAATTGTGATAGGGTTGGGAAAATTAATAAAAATAAAAAAGCAAAAATGAGATAATGCTAAATCACTATCATTAAACAAGGAAGCAGAGTATAATACAATAAATACAGTGTTAACAATTTCATATATAAATAAAATGAGTGTGTGTACATTCAAATATTTAAAATATTTGTCTCTGGGGAGAAAGGTTTGGAATGAAATCATCCTTTCTATTTGAAAAAAATAATGCCTTTTGAATCCCATTTATCATGAGTGTGGTGGTCTTCATAATAAAAGAAATTATTCATGTAAATCAGAAAAGTAGAAACAAAAATACAAACACATAACATAGAGGTATCAGGCATTCGAACTTCCTGCATTGCATTTTTGTCTGCATATGTGCTCTTTAAATATGCTTGGATCACAACAGATAAACTGGTGTTACTGGGTCTTTCATTTACCACTTTATCCACTTGCTGTATACCATCTCTGAGTTCTGAGCTCTGAGCTCTGTTCATATTGGGGAAAGGGCATTGGAAACAGAAGAAAGGGCACCTAAACCCTTGTAGTTAACTAGATCTTGTGGTTTCAGGCTCATGTGTTGTAATACTTAGTCCCCCTTTGACTGCACTGTTTTCAGAGGTTATGTAACCATTAAGACATGGAGGAAATACATTACCAAGGGCATACTTTGGGGTTTATAGCCTTACTCTACTTCCTACTCTGCCTGTTTCCTGCATGTGGATGACAATGTGACAAGCCAGCTTCCTGCTGCTGACATCCCATGACTTCCCTGCCATTGCAGATTATAATTTTCTGAAATTGTGTACCCACATAGGCTCATTCCTTCTTCTTTAAGATGCTTTTGGTCATGAGATTTTATCACAGGAACAACCAAGTAACTAATACACTAGGTTATGCAACCAGCAAGTATTTACTAAATCTCTTAAGTACCAGGAGCTCTTCTATTTTTTTTTTTGTTTTTCCATTTTTTAAAATTTAAATTAGAAGCAAGGTTTTCTTACATGTCAATCCTATTTCCCTCTTCCTCCCCTCCTCCTCTGCCCCCCAATAGCATCCTATCCCATACCCTTTCTGCTCCCCAGGGAGGGTAAGGCCTTGCATTGGGGATCTTCAGAGTCTATCAAATCCATTGGAATGGGGCCTAGGTCCTCCCCCATGTGTCTAGGCTGAGAGATTATTCCTCTATGTGGAGTGGACTCCCAAAGTTCATTCATGTACTAGGGATAAATACTGATTCACTACCAGAGGCCCCATAGATTTCCAAGGACTCCTCACTGACACCCACGTTCATGGGGTCTGGATCAGTCCTATGCTGGTTTCCCAGCTATCAGTCTGGGGTCCATGAGCTCCCACTTGATCAGGTCATCTGTTTCTGTGGGTTTCTCCAGCCTGGTCTTGACCCCTTTGCTCATCACTCCTCCCTCTCTGTAACTGGATTTCAGTTCAGTTCAGTGTCTGTTCTACTTCCATCATCTGCTGGATGAACGCTCTAGGATGGCAGGAAGAGTAGTCATCAATCTCATTATCAGGGGATAATTTAAGGTAGCCTCTCCACTGTTGCTTAGATTGTTAGTTGGGGTCATCCTTGTAGACCTCTGGACTTTTCAATAGTGCCAGATTTCTCTTTAAACCTATAATAGCTCCCTCTATTATGTTATCTCTTATTTTCTCTATTCTTCCCCTGACTCAATCTTCTTTTTCCTTCATGTCCTCCTCTCCCCTCCCCTCCCCTTTCCTCTTTTCATTCTCCTAGCTCCGTCTCCCCTCTCCCCTCCCCCCAGGCTCCCAATTTTCTCAGGAGATCTTGTCCCTTTCCCCTTCTCCAGGGACCACTTATGTCTCTCTTAGGGTCCTCCAGGAGCTCTTCTAGATGTGACAACTGTGTCCTATCTTGTCTGTCTTCTGTTCTTATCAGAAACAGAAGTCTTGAAATGCATTTTATATTCCTTGATTTAGAAAAAATAAAGGCATGCATGATCTGGATATGATATATTCAGCATATACCTCATTGAATATGATAAAATTCTTTAAATAATGAGGGTTTTTACTCACTTCAGTCTGAGGTCACAATTATTTAAATACCTTCCAGTGAACATATGCTTGTAAACCCACAGCAGCTGAATTAATGAGAATATAAATGTATCTATTGGTGGAGAGCAGAAAGGACCAAAGGAAAACCACATGGAGTCCAGAAGTGAGTCATGTATTTATCTTTCTTACAGGTTCCAAAATGTGGGATGAAGAAAAAGGCCAGGTGGAATATTAACAATGATAATCAAAATATCATGAAAAATAAAAGCAGATTCCTTCCTGTTCCTTGACTTAACTTCTCAATTTTCAATGGCTCTCTCTCTCTCTCTCTCTCTCTCTCTCTCTCTCTCTCTCTCTCTCTCTCTCTCTCTCTGTGTGTGTGTGTGTATGTGTGTGTGTTAGGAACTGGCTTCCCTGATAGCAGATGTGGGTGTTGGCAAGCTGAATGGGCACAAAACTTGGTGCCAAGTAGCGGTCCAGAAACAGGTAGGTCTTGGCAAGATCATTGAGTGCACTAAAAATAAAAAATAAAATGCTCAAAACTGGTAAGGGAGGAAGTGAGATGTGAGCAAGCACAGTGGGTGACCATGTAGGTGTGGTATAATGTGGTATAACTATGTGTTCAGAACTAAGAGCACAATTAATTTTAATCCAGAGTTTGAGGCCTGAGAGAAAAGTCTTCATTGTTGAAAGCTTAGTACCAGCTGGTGGTGCTGTAGGGCTATTGCAAAGTGGTGGGGATGTTTCTTTGTAGTTGTGTGGAAATGGGTCAGTGGGTGTGGACCTCTGAAAGCTAGGTGGTCTTTCCACCTCCTCTCTCCATCCCTCCCTGAGGTGAGACACAGAGCTCCTGGACACCTGACACCTGCACCATGCCTACCATTTTTTCTACCCCTCCATAGGCCCAGAAGAAATGAAGCCAAGTGACTGTGGATGGGAACTAATGAAACCAAGAGGTGAATAAACCTTTATCTTTTAGGTTGGTCTTAATCAGTTATTTTATATGTGCCAATGAAAAGCTGAGCCCACTGAGCTCCTGGTAACTTGCATTGTGGAAGAAGCTTAATAGGAAGCTCATAAATTAAGATGGCTAGACCTCTCAACAGTGTGGAATAGGGAGCCAGTAAGGAAGTAGGGAAACCATGGCCCTTGTGTATGATCACACTTCCCTAGATCCTATGATATTTGCATGGAGCTATTACTCTGGCTCTCAGAGTCTTTCCTTCATCTCCATGTGCTCTTCCAAGAGTGCACCTGTGCCTCTACTCCACATCTCCATGCACACACTTTTGCTTTAGATGTAAATGATTCAAATATGTTTCATGGTAGAGATCATTTGTTATATCTCTGTATTTATGCCAAACGGAAGCTGACAACCCCTGCCCTGTATAAAAAAAATTTAGATCTATTTATTTATTTATTTATTTATTTATTTATTTATTTTGGTTTTTGGAGACCGGGTTTCTCTGTGTAGCTTTGGAGCCTATCCTGGCACTCCCTCTGGAGACCACGCTGGCCTTGAACTCACAGAGATCTGCCTGCCTCTGCCTCCAGAGTGCTGGGATTAAAGGCGTGGGTCCCCAACACTCAGCCTAGATAATTTTATATTCCACTTATTTGACTAGGCTTGATGCTTTAACTAGGTCAAATGGATGGAATAGCAAAGATACTTTATTCTCCTCAATTAGTTGAATACTATCCACACAACCATTGAGTCTTCATTCTCAGCCAGGGGAATGTTGTTATTTTCTCTAAAGTGGATTGCATGCAACCCATTAGCCTGAAAACATGTTTCATGCTATTAGTCAATTTATTTTTTTCTTTTTGACTTTAATTTTTTTCTGTCTTTTAAGACAAGTCTTTGTTCTGTAGCCTAGATTAGCCTTGAACTCACAGTGATCCTCCTCCTCAGTCTTGTAAATATGGGTATCATAGAGGTGAGCCACCATACTTGGGAAATTTTTCTTTGTTTTGGATCTCTTATTTCATGTTTGGATCCTCAACCATGCAAAGAATATTTGGCAATCACTTCTTTTTTCTCCATTTATTCAATGTATCCATTGAAATTCCTCCATTAGTGATAAATAACTACTTGTGTTACAAATAGAAAGCGCTTAATTGAAAGTGTTGGTTGTATTATATGTGGCCATTTGTAAGCATGCAGAAGCCAGATGCCATCTGGGAAGTAGAAACCACTTTCCAGTGCAGTATTTTAATTATGTCTTTTCACCTGAGCTGCAGGGCACAAGTTCCATTTTCTTTCTGCTCATTATTAATAGAACCGCTAGCAGAGAGATTTCTAATTTCATATTTTAAGTGAATTTAGCATGCAAAGTATTCTGAAACGGCATTAGCAGTGTAGTTAAGATAATACCTCAGTTCTGGGAATTTCTTCTATTCATACAGACCTTTAGATGGGATTCAGATCCACTGCTCATCTGTCACGTTGGAACACTTACCCACTCTATGTGTTACTGCAAGTATGTTCAGTGTGTGATAATGACTTTATTTACATTTTAGAAGCATTTGAAACCTATGGAAACTGTGTGTCTGGGTTGGTTATTTATGACTTTGTTGTATGGCTTTGTCCACTCCACAGACTTGCAAGCAGCTTAGAATTAATTAACCTTAGCAAAATTGAATTCACTAGCCTGCATACCTCAATATTGTCGCTAAGATGTTAAATAATAAATGAGTGCAATGAACATGGGAAAGCAGGGATTTCACGGAACATAAGGAAGGATGAGGCTTCCCCTCATCTTGGTCCTGCCTTTATTCCCTTCTGGTATCTGGAGTCAGACCCTCTGTGCTTCTCTTTCTGTGGCAATAGAATGAGCGCAATAGCAAGCCCACATCCAGCTAGTGCTCGAGTGAGAAAGAATGAATGCCTAAAATGTGCTTTGAGAGCCTCAAGTAAAATACACCATGCTTCATGTGGAAATGATTATTAGTTCACTCTTCATGCACTTTTAGTCCTTGCCCTCTAGGCTCAGACTGCCAGCCAAGGCACCAATTACTGTCGATGGGGCTGTTGGTTCTTAGATGTGAACACCTGTCCTCCAGCAAATGAACTGAGATAATGTACACCAATTTACCATGTGTGGATAGACCTTACAAATTGAATCTCCAAAATACAGTCTGAAATGAATAACAAATGACACTGTGTTTAAATGACAGGAAATAGACTGGATACAATAGCTTGGGCATCTGTGTCTATACAGATCTTTGTCCACCCAGTCTGGTGCTGTCACACCAAGCGGGGCTTCCCTCTGCAGTCTCAGGACTGACTAAGGGCGTTCTGTTTTCTCACTCCAGTACTACCCGGGTGTGGGCTCGCTATTCCTTGGATACTGTTGCTGGGGGAAAAAGGAAGCAGAGAGGGTCTGACTCCAGATACTAGAGCAGAACAGAGGCAGGACCAGCGATGGAGACTGGGACAGCTGCATCGCTACTTCTGTTACTTGAAAGCCCTTTGCTCCTGTGTTCATGGAGAAAGTCACTGGAGAATTGCAGGCTTTCCTTCAGCAGCTTCATGCTAATTACTTCAGTGAAGCTGGGGCTTGGGAGACCTGGGTCCACACTACTCATCAGATGAGATAAAACTGCAGCTGGTTTCAGAGCCATTCACATTCATATACAACTGGACAAGCTGTCCATTAAAATATCATTGTCCTGGAATTTATAGGAGAGACATTTTAAGAAGAAGGGCAAAGGAGGAGGATGGTGCAGTAATTGAGGGAATGGACATTCAAGGACACTGGGACACCGGCGTTAACATTATCTCCACCTTGACCAGCTGGGTGGCTGATGAGGCTGATGAAGTCTGTGTACTTTAGTCCCATTCTCAACATTACCCACTTGGTTTGTTCAATTTTATATTCCCGGTGCCTGGCATGGTGTTAGGTCCACAAGATTTGCTGAGGCAATAAGATGTATATTCACTGCAGCTTTATCATAATAGCCAGATATTTCAAAAAATATCTAGTTAGCCCTCTATAGAAGAATGGACAAAGAAAATGTGGTATACACAATGGAGTATTACTCAGACATTTAAAAAGGTGAGCACATGAAATTTGCAGACAAATGGATGGCAGTAGAAAAAACCACCCTGAATGAGGTGTCTCAGACCAGAAAGACGAATGTGATATGTATTTGCTTCTATGTGGATATTAGCTGTTAAGTCAATATAATCAACCTTCAATCCAAAGAAGGTAGCTATAGAATAAGGGACCAGAAGGAAGACAAAGATCTCATTAGGAAAGGGAAAGGAAATAGATAGGGATGGATAGAAGGGGGATTGCAATGGGAAGAAGCGGAGAGGAGGAGGGAAAGGTGTTTGTGGAATGGAATACAAGGAGAGACAGCTAAAATTAGGGGGCATTTGAGCAGGAGTATGGAAACCTAACATAGTAGAAATTTCACAAAATATATGCATTTCTGAAGGCAGTCTAAGTGAAATTGCCAAATAATGAGGGAAACAAAATCACAACTGGACAATTCTTGTCACCACTGAAATTTCCATTACCTAGATTGGGTTATATCTAATTGAAAGGTAGACCACAGGAGTCCAGTGGGAACCCCCAAACAGCCCAAGCTCTTGCCAACACTATATTTTGCTCTCTGCAAACTGACAAGGCAGCCTTATTGCTTAAGATAACACCTATAATGAGCATGGAGATCTCTAGCTGTTGCCTACATAGCTCTTTCAACCATATGTTGCAGTTTCTTTGGTACAGGAAAGTACACTGCATGCTATCAAATGAGTAGCATAAACACCAAGCTAACCACAAACCCTTTATCTATGATGGTGTATGGCCTGCAAGAAATGCTAGAGCAATGTTGGCAACAAAGCTTGTGAGAATAACCAACCAATAACTGATTCGACTTAATGCATAAGGTGCACTCCATTAAATGTAACCTATACCCAATACTGCTTGGGTAACTAAGAACCTGAGACTAGATTGTCTAGAGGAAAACCAAATATACTGCTCAAAATTAAAATAAAAAATAGTAATAAAATGACAGCTAATCATATTCTGCTAGACTTCTAGATCAATGCCTTGTTCAGCTACCATCACAGAAGCTTCTGTCCACAGAAGATAGGAACAAATATAGGGGCCCACAGCCTGACATTATTCAGAGACTCAGAGACCTTGGAACACTGCCCTATAAATTAGATGTTTTCATCAATTCCCTTCCCTTAGAGCTCAAGGAATCCGAGGAAGAGGAGGTGGAAAGAGTGTAAGAGCCGGAGGGGATGAAGGACACCAAGAAAACAAGACCCTCTAAATCAACATGAGCAAAGTTCATATGAACTCACAGAGACTGAAGCAGTATGCACAGGGCCCACATGGATCTGCTTCAGGTACTCTGTATATATATTATGGTTTCCAGTTTAGTATCTTTATGGGATTCCTGAGTGAGCCAACAAGTGGGTTTCTGATTCTCATGCCTTCTCTTTGGGCTCTTTTTCTCCTGTTTGTTTTGCCAAATCCAAAGTTTATAGTTCTTGTTTTATCCTATTATATCTTATTTTGTTATGTTTTTTAAATAATAAATGAATGAATGAAAACCTAACCATTAGAGTAAAAGTTAACAACTGAGCTATCACTTATACCTGCTGGGACAGGGAAAATAAGTTTTCTCCAGTAGAGTGACACTGGTTGTAGTAAGCACTCTAGGGCAGGCCTCATGTTCAGGAGTAACTGACTAACATATAAAGGACTCCACATTTTTTAAATGTACTTTTAATAGGTTATAGTGGTTATTGTTTGTTTGCTTGTTTTATTTTTCTGTTTAGTTTTCTTTGTTATATTGTTGCATTGGGCTTTTGGTTGTTTGTTGAGAAAGAACTTAAAGTTGGGTGGGTAGTGGGGGAGGATCCAGAGTGACTTGAAAGAGTGGAAAAATATGACTGAAATATATTTAAATTTAAAATTTGTTTTAAATAATGAAAAATAAAACAAATAATAAAAAGTACAATTTACATCTGTTTGGGAACATGTGCAACTTTTATAGATTTTCGTTAATTAATCTAAATACATACTGGTTTAAATCTTGAAAAAAGAAACAAAACAACAACAACAGCAAAATTAAGAGTGAGGATGAGATAAGAAAATTGAAATGAAGCTTACAAATAGGCAACATAAAATGCCTGTTGTTTAAAAATGATGTCCCTAATTCTACACCTTTATTCTCCTGCCTTGTCTCAACAAAAACCTGTGTAACATAAAAAGAGAAAGACATCAGGGACTATTTTTTTTTATTTCTTATATACCTTTACAGAGAAGGTTTGCTTTAGTTTAGAGCTTCATAATGACATGGAAGAACATAACTCAGGGAAAATACCTGGTCCTTTGTCCAGCTTCCATCTCTGAAATAGTGCTGAGTACAATGTAGTGAAAAGGAGGAGTCTATAGATCTGCTATTAGGAGTGTCCATGCTGAAGACAGTCTCCTATCTCCAGGGATCAAGCCTGTAGAGACCTTGGAATGATCCTTTTCTGTAATTGCCTTTCACAGAATTCTTCACTTCCAGACAAGGTAAGTCCTAATAGCTCTCTCTAGCCTACCCCACCTTTAACTTTGTACCTGTCACCTGAATTCCCTTGCTCTATCTCACTGTTTTAGGACCTGTTAAGTGATGATGAATGGGCTGAGCTGCAGCCTCCCTGCCCTGCTGAGTAGTACTACATTGTGTAAATGCACCACATTTTCTTTATCCATTCTTCAGTTGAGGAGCATCTAGGTTGCTTCCAGGTTCTGGATATTACAAATAATGCTGCTATGAACATAGTTGAACAAATGTCCTGATTGTATGAATGTGCATGCCTAAGAGTAGAATTGCTGGAACTTGAGGAAGACAAATTATCATTTTCATGAGGAAATGACATACTGATTTCCAAAGTGGCTGTAAAAACTTGCACAACCACCAGCAATAGAGGAGTGTCCCCTTTCTCCATATCCTCTCCAGCATAAACTGTAGTTTTTGATTTTAGACATTCTAAAGGGTGTATGATGGTATCTCAAAGTTGTTTCAATTTGCATTTCCCTGATGGCTAAAGATGTTGAGCAATTTCTTAAGTGTCTTTCAGCCATTTTAGATTCCTCTATTGAAAATTCTATATTTAGTTTTCCACCCTGTTTTTAGTTGGATTATTTTGTGTTTTGGTGACTAGCTTCTTGAATTCTTTGTATATTTTGGAAATCAGCCCTCTGTCAGATGTGGAGCTGGTGAAGATCTTTTCCCATTCTGTGGACATTCCCATTGTCTTGTTGACTGTGTCCTTTGCCTTACTGAAGCTTCTCATTTTCAAGAGGACCCACTTATTGTTGATCTCAGTGTCTGTGCTAATGGTGTTAGGCTCAGGAAGCAGTTTCCTGTAGTAATTCATTCAAAGGTACTTCCCTCTTTCTCTTCTAAGATGTTTAGTGTGGCTGAATTTATGTTGAGGTCTTTGATCCATTTGGACTTAAGTTTTGTGCATGGCAATAGATATGGATCGATCCACAAACTTCTACATGTCAGCATCCAGTTATGCTAGCACCATTTGTTGAAGATGATTTCTTTTTTCCTTTGTATAATTTTAGCTTCTTTGTCAAAAATAAGGGGTTAGGATTAATATCAGGGCTTTCAATTCTATTCCACTGGTCTCTCTGCTTCCTTTTGCCAATAACAAGTTGGTTGTATTACTACAGCTCTGTAATAGAGCTTGAAGTCAGGAATGGTGATGCCTTCTGATGTTCCTTTATTGCACAGGGTTGTTTTGGCTATCCTGGGTCTTTTGTTTTTCCATATAACATTGAGAATTGTTCTTTCAAGGTGTGTGAAGAATTGTGGCAGTGTTTTGATGGGGATTGCATTGAATCTGTAGAATGCTTTTGGTAAGATTGCCATTTTTATTATGTTGATCCTTACTATCCAGGAGCATGGGAGATCTTTCTATTTTCTGGTATCTTCTTTGATTTCTTTCTTAAAGAAAGACTTAAAGTTTTGTAATACAGGTCTTTCAATTGTTTGGTTAGTGTTACTCCAAGATATTTTATGTTGTTTGTGGCTATTGTAAAGGCTGGTGTTTCTCTGATTTCTTTCTCAGCCCCTTTATTGTTTATATATTGTAGGGATACTGATTATTTTGAGTTAATCTTGTATCCCGCCACTTTCCTGAAGGTGTTTATCAGTGGTAGGAGTTCCCTGGTAGAATTTTATGTCATTTATGTAAGCTATCATATCACTTGCAAATAGTGAAAGTTTGACTTCTTCCTTTCCAATTTGTATCCCCTTGATCTCTTTTTGTTGCTTTATTGCTCTTGCTAGAATTTCAGAGATTGGACAACCTTGTCTGTTCCTGATTTTAGAGGAATTGCCTTGAGTTTCTCTCCATTTAGTTTGATGTTGGCTGTTGTTTGGCTGTATATTGCCTTTATCATGTTTAGGTATGTTCCTGTTATCCCTGATCTCTCCAAGACCTTTAATATGAAGGGGTGTTGGATTTTATTGAAGGCTTTTCTATCATCTAGTGAGATGATATGTAGTTTTAATTTTTCAATTTGTTTATACATTGATGGGTTTTGTATCTCTAACCATCCCTGTATCTCTGGGAAGAAGCCTACTTGATCATGTTGGATGACTTTTCTTATGTGTTCTTGGATTTGATTTGCCAGTATTTTATTGAGTATTTTTGCATCAATATTCATGAGGGAGATTGGTCTGTAGTTCTCTTTCTTAGTTGTGTCTTTGTGTGGTTTGGATACCAGGGTAAGGGGAAGCATTTCTAACTTTTAGAAAGGACATGGAAGCATATCCTGAAGTCTCCCATGGTCTTCATGGGCCTAAGGACATATTAATATCAAGAAGAGCATGCATGTGATGTAATTCTGCAGATCTGGGCACAAATACATTTGTGTTGTCCAAGGTACTATGTTTGTAGTAAGTTGTTACATCATATATATATATATATATATATGTATATATATATATATATGTGATATATATATATATATATATATGATAAATACAAACATAAGAAGTACACATATAAGAAAAATAAAAATATATAAAAGAAATATATAATATACATAAGGAAAACTGTATATATACATGTGTGTGTATTAAATCTTTCTCTGTAATGGTATGTGTGGAATATTAACTATTGTCTTTAATCACTTTTACATAGATCATGTCTTAATATTTATATATACACAATTTTAGTTTTATACTTTTATTGTATCCTATTCTTTGAGAATTCCATATATTATGCACAAAATATGATCACGTTCAACCCCTACTTCCCCTCCAACTACCACAGTATCTCTGCCAGGCAACCTTCATGTTCTCCTTCTCCCATTATCCTTCTCCCCTTTTAAAATCCACTAAGTCCCACACTAACTGACAAGTTATTACCAGTTGACTTCTGGAGGAAGAAGAGCCATTCTTCTTTGAGGGTGTGGCCACTGATAGGTTTATGTGCTCCAGTGGATGCTCAAACCCATGCACTTAGAGGCAGCATTGAATTTACACAATTGTGGTCTTAAAACCAATCTGGGAATATGCATGAGGGTAAGGCACTTGTTATTGAACAAACGGTCTTCCTCCCAAAGGGTATACATTCATCATTTTTCTTAATGGTGGCTGTTTCAAAGTTATTAAGCAATGAGCTGAATTAAATCACCAGCTTCTACTTTTTTTGGTTTTTAGAGACAGGGTTTCCCTGTGTAGCTTTGGAGCCTATCCTGGTGTTCGCTCTGGAGACCAGGCTGACTGGAACTCACAGAGATCCACCTGCCTCCGCCTCCCGAGTGCTGGGATTAAAGGCGTGCACCACGGTTTGTGTTTGGAAACAAATGTGTATGCTTATGACTCTTTTGACCTATAATTTGAAATTTGTATATCTCATGAAAGCATGGTAATTCCAATTTTTCATCATGTGGATATATATGTACTGGACTCTGTACTGGAACAGCCATATAAAATCTCATTTTTCTTTCAGCGGTTCTGCTTGATAATCTTTGCCTGGCAACCTTAGCTAAGACATCCCTGGCTAAGGAGTTAACTGTATCAAGGACAGATGGTAGCTCATCTTCCTCTCCTAGAATCTGTGGAATGGAAGAATTTGTCATTCCACATATGTTCATAAGAGAAATTGCTATTGCAGATACTAAAAAAAAATTGGGTTCTTTTTTTTTTTTTAGCTGTTTGTATATTCTTTATGGTGTTCAAGTACATCAGCAACATTTGGTATGTGTTTGGGTTTAGATATGAAAACATACCATTGTTTTAGAATAGACTATGATACTTTTCCAGTGACAGATCATATTTTTAATGTGCTTTTACAATAGATGACAAATTTGTCATCTTGAAAAATATTTTTTAAAAGAAAGGTATCTAGACCAAATCATAACTTGAAAAGAATGTTCCTATGCTTAAAATAAGCCAACAATCTTTTCATGGACTTAGAAATAACTCTTTGTTTTGCTCAATGTAAACATAGGAATTACTCTGAAACACAATGTTAACAAACCCAAAAAAGTCCTGCATATTGAAATTAGAGCTTTTCAAAAGAAGATTTACAGCTAAATTTGCATTTTGTGCAGGGGAATCTATGGCGGTTCTATATGCCCTCCATAGGAACCAGTGCTGACCAGTATGAGAGAGGTTATCTTGAAAATTTATGTCTGATAAAAATAAATAATTTCTCTACTCTGGTTCAAGTTAGCATATAAAATTATGTATTTTACAATAACTTTTAGAAGTTCATTTTGGTATTATTATAATCATAGATGTATTTGCTCTTCAAGGTTCTTGATTTATCATTTGGAACAACAGCTGTCTAAAAAGAAATAGAATAAAATGTGAGGCATGATAACTTTTAACTGAATTAAGATTATAGCATATATAGCAATTCATTCATGAAAACAATTATAGAAATATATAATTTACATGTGACAGTAGAGTGATTATGTGAGTAATGGAGTGTGAGATAACCATGAAGGAGAATGAATAAACAGAAGAATATTAAAACAAGGGACATATTTAATATGTTATAAATTCAGGAACATGCTTATCTTAAACTTCTGCACTAGGATTCAAAGTGGATTAATTTATTTACATCATGTGTTCTTTGGGGACAGTGGTTCAATTTTGGAGGTCAAATTATCATGACTTTAAGAACAGTTTAAAAAAAAAAAACGTGTTTATTTGAGCCAATGCTAGAGTTTTCTGATTTATCAAGACGGGGTGGAAATTAGACAAGTATATGTTTTATGACTAAATATCACAAAATAAACAAACCTGTATTGTACACTCCTGGGAAAAACACAGAACATGATCAACTATACTGATGCTCTTCTCAGTAGAGATCAGTCCTTGTTAAAGCTGCAGAGAAGGTCCTAGTATTTCCTGTTTTGAGGAAGACCTTTCTAGCTTATCAACAGGGTGATCTTGTTTTTCTTTCCTCTGTATTTTTCTTGGTTTTACATTTATGTTTCATAGTGTGCAGTAAGATTTGCATATCTTGGCTCTTTTGTTAGAAATGTACTTATTCCTAGCTGGTTTAATTGGCAGATTAATTACATGCAAAGTTTTATTTAAAATAATTTCCCATTCAAATCTGATAATGTTGTTCATTGTCTTTGAGCATACAATTTTTATATTTGATTAGATTTATTATCTATATTGTTTTATTACCCTTTCTCTAAAATATTTCTTGTTCTCCTCATTGTCTCTGAAGCCTTGAAATTTCACTGAAATTATTAGTATGAAATTATTAGATTTTCGGCATTTGACATTATATCTAATATGGCTTTAAACCCCAAATGCTTATTAGATTAATACCCTACTGTACTTGGATTGATCCTCCAAAATCAGAATGTACATTATAAATGTGCATGTGCCATACACATACAACTTTTATAAATAAACAAACCATGCAGGCATTGTTACAAACTTCCTTAGTCTTTCCAATATTATGTTTTGTTTTGCCTGAATATTTTCTTAAGTACATTGACTGATTTCTTTTGTAACTATAATTAAATTTTTGCTTTCTACAGTTCTTATTCTCTGGTGGCTGCTGTTCTTGTTTTATGGGTGCAATATCTTCTTACACTTCTCTGAGGGGTTAGTTGAATTCTTTTTAACTTTCATTTGTATTCTTAAGTCATTCCTGTTTCCTATGAGATTAATTTTTGCTTTATTCATTTTGATTCTGTTCAGAGCTGCTATTGTTTTTCTCCCAACATGTATTGATCCATAGATACTGCTTTTTATATTTTAAATGAAATATTAGACTCATTAATAGAGATAGGTTGGTTATGTTGTGGCATGCTCGATATTATGAGAGGTGTGATTTATTTGTTTTAATCAATGCGCACTCTTAGGTATAAGTTCTGTCTTGTTATGTAGGTTACTGGGGACAAAAGAATGAAATAGTCTGGCTGACTTTTATATTGTATTAGTTAGGGATATCTAGAGTAACATAACTGTTACATATATAATTTGCTAGAGTGGCTTACAGGCTGTCAGTCCTCCAACTATGGCTACCTCCTGATGGAAAGCCCAAATCCTCAATAGTTGTTCAGTTCACAATAATGCTGGATGTCTCAGCTGGTCTTCAGTCTTCACTGGAATCA